>NC_089598.1:101160163-101760163 GCF_019320115.1 Miscanthus floridulus
CAGTGAATTAATTCCGACAGTCATCACAAGGGACCTAACGAGTTGAGTTGCACTTAGTTTTTACATGTTGGCTCTTTTGGCCGGCCCCCTAAGTATAATTCCTGGCGACCGGTCCTCCCTAAGGATAATTCCTGGCTCCGCCACTGAATATATGGAATGATCAATAGGTTCCCAGCAACCGTACGCACACGCCGGCGTCGTGCCGCTCCAAGTTCGGCTCAGCTTTTCCTCCCTCCGTCTCCGACGCAGCGCCGCCCACACCCACACGCCGCGCGCCGCTTTAAGTTCAGTTTGTGCTTCCCTCCCTCCGCGCCCGATGCAGTGCCGCCAAATTCCCTCCGCACAGCCGCGTTTTCCATGGCAGCAAGTTTCAACGAAAATCGGAATTGAAAACGAAATCAGCTCGGATTGCTACCGACGTCCCGCGCTGGTCGCACGCCTCGGCGGCCTTCCCTTCCATCCCGGCATCCATGTAGGCAGCGGCGAGGGCGCCGATGCCCGTGGGCGCAGCCCCCGCGAGGGACATGGAGCCGAGCACGGCGTCCGCGGTGTCTCTGAGCCTGGAGACGGCGGCGGCGAGGCACGCATCGGGGAGCGAGGACCAGGTCGGGTCCGTCCGTGGAGTGGGCGGCGAGCACGCGCGCGAGCAAGGCCGCGAGGGCGGGGCGGAAGACCAGGCTCGATCTTTGTTTCGCACGAAGGGAAGCGGGGGCGAGCGATTTGTTTCGCACGCCTTTCAACGATTCTCTTATAAATATTTTAGTTGTAGAGATACGGCTAAGATAATATTTTATATCAGCAAAAATAATTCTACGATATCCATTTCTTTCATGCGCCAATAAATCCATGAATAAGTTTCGCTGCATCTTCATATAATCATGTACACACAGGTTTGAGTATATATGCAAATAGGTTTGTGCTCGTGCGTTACTACGGGACAGCTAAACTTTTATACTAAAAACACATGGATCACATGATAAGATAACAATACTGTAAAAGAATATGACCAATGTTAAAGTGACATTTAATCTAAAAAGCTAAGTTCGTGAAATTTACACAGTCACAGAGAGCGTGGCGTCGTGGCTCACAAACTCTACTGTGTAGATCTTTCCGTGATGCGGCTAAGATCATTTTTTATACCGGCAGGAAGAGATTTCCGATATCCATTTCTTTCGTGCGCCAACAAATCCACGAATAAGTTCCACCACATCTCCATACCATCCTGTACACGGCGCTGGCAAGCGAATTAGCCACAACTTATGTAATTAGTTTTATAATTAGCTTATGTTTAGTCCTCCTAATTGATATCTAAAAATTCAATGTGATAGGGACTAAAGTTTAGTCCTAGGATCCAAACACCCCCTGACTCTCGACTCCTGCTGGCTGCTCACTTGCACCACCATACCTATGTGTCTACACGTATATACTCTAATGACAGAACGTTTAAGATGGTCTTTATTGTCCACCCTTTGAAAATATCATAACTTTAAGGTTGTCATTTGTGTATGCTGTAGGATTTGGATGCTTTGCACTGATCCATGAGGGTGTCCATGAGAGTCAAAATTTTTGATGTCATTATGATGTCTAAGCTTATCAATCAGACAGAAGGTTCACCAGTCTCACCATGTATAACATGCACATCTTTTATTTGACACCACTGATATTTCCTTCCATGTATGATTATTGTTTTCTTCCATGCATGATTATTGTTTCATGCATGATTATTGTTTTCTTCCCTGCTGATTATCGTTTCCTTCCATGCATGATTATCGTGGGATCGCAGACGTGGACAGACGGACGAACCAAAACAAATATCACACCAAAAAATGTCCACACTTTATTCTTTTTAGTTGTAAGATAGTGTACCCGTGCATTGCTACGGGATAACTAACAATTTATACTAAAAACACACGGATCGCACGATAAGATAACAATACTGTTAAATTAAATACCAACGTTAAAGTAACATTTAATCCAAAAAACAAAGTTTATGAATTTAACACGGTCACGGAGTGCGCGGCGTCGCAGGCTCACAAACTCTAGAGCTTCCAGAGATTGGGTCGAATCCAACCTAGAGCCTCGGAACCCTGCATCTTTTTCTGGACGGTCTTCACTTCGGATGCGCCGGTAGCAATATCAACGATCCTCAGTTGATGGACCAAGTCGTATGGATCCCCATACAATGACTCAGACATGTAGATTTTGTTCTCCTTATACTTGGATACACTTGTTCCACTGAAGCTTTCATTGAAATGTTTAGACACGAACAGTGTCTAATCATCGATGTCCCTCACCCTGGACCACTCCGGCGTACGGTCGTGAAGGTTGCACTTGTAGATCGCGCTGCTATAGGTGAAGCTCTGTGTCTCGTGGAACGTGCTCATCATGGCACCCACAATGTGCAACTCACCGTTTGATTCTCGGTAGCTACGGTGGCAGAGCCCCGCAGGTGGCAACAGCGATGGCAGCAGCGTCGCTGTTGGAGTAGCGCCGGCGACGTTGCTGCTGCAGACGGAGATTTCTCCAGTGCAATCGATCACCAAGAACTTGTCTTGACAGTGGACGATGGACCCCATGGAAAACTCCAGTTTGGTGTCGAGCAGCGTCCATGTGATGTCGACTCCAACACGGTAGAACGCGACCTCCATGGAGCACCCAAGCATGGCCATGGCCACACACTCATGGCTGGCGGCGTCAGGCGGCGCTGAGAGCACGATCTCGCGGAAGAACACGTCCCTCCTGTCTTCTAGCTTGATGGCTCTGCCTGCGGCATCCGCGTCCCCGTAGCCGTTGGTGGGATGGAGGACCCACCGGTCGTGGACCCTAGACACGCGTTCCGATGAGAACGCCGCCGCGACGTGTTCGCCTGCTGGCGGGAGCTCAACGCGGGGGGCACGGGCACCGGCGAATGGATTCAGCAGCGTCACGGACGCTGCCTCGTCCATGAGCGCTAGCCACCCACACGAGGAGCCGCACGCCACCTTGCCGCGCACGCCGGGCAGCGTCTTGGACAAGACCTTCTTCTCTGAGACGCAGTAGAAGCCGACGCGGTCCGAGTCGGGGTCGAACGGGAGCAGTAGGAGCGGCCCGAAGGTCGCGAACGGGACAGCGGCGCGCCGTGGGGAGCAAGCGGATCGAAAGGACGCCGTGTCGTGGCCTGACGCGAGACGCTGCCCGATGGACTCGAGGAGATCCTTTGGTAGGCCGGATCTCCAGTCAGGGAGAGGTATGGACCTTCTCTTGGGATTGGGAGGCTGAGCCATGAAAGGCATATGACATCAACTATGGTTCACGCAAGAAACGGCAAGCGAGGGCGATGGAACACGTGAGCGTGAAACCAAATGAAAGGAGGAAAAAGTTGTCCCTTTTGTAAATGCAAAGAGGTGAAGTAATTAAATGTAGGCAGATTTGACAAGGTTCTCATAAATGCAAAGAGGTTTCTTTTGTCTTAATTCTCTTTCCTTCTGTGTTAATTCTCTTTCCTTTTGCTTGTTGTCATGTATGCTGGTGCATACAAACATGCAATGTATATATGGATAGCACAATAATTTTCTACTTCCTATTTTGTCATGATTCCTCTATCATATGGCAGGCAATATTCAATCAAGGAGATGTCGTGGGATCACAGGCGTGGGCAGACAGACGAACCAAAACAAATGTCGTACCAAAAAATGTCCACACCTTATTCTTTTTAGTTGTAGAAGATATGTTGGGACAAGCCGAGAAGGCATACTCCAGATAACAAATTGTGGTCCAGGCTGAAGCGATGCAATCTGATATCTGATACTAGCAAACCAAAAAGGAAGGTATCTGGCATCATGTCACACAATCATTCTTTCATATATACAGCAAGGTTTCATCTTCATATTGAATTCTGAAATCAAAGTGGTAACACAATGAAAAAATAAGCATGTACAAGAATACCATGCAAATTACTCCACCAATAGTAAAATCAAAGAAAAGAAGTCATACGGATAGTACAGGTTTATTCATATCAATAAACTACACACAAACAGATAGCGCTCCACTATTATGATCTACTGCCCTACTGGACTACAAATTGATAGGCACAAAAAGTTACTCCTCGATAAAGACCTCAGGATGAAATGGCTGAATTGCTGGATCATCAGACTCACTGACAATAATGCGTCCACTAGCCAAAGTTTCTTTGAGAAGAAGGTTATCCTCTTGTACATCAGGCACTTGCAGTGGCGCGACATTGGGAGAAACTAGTAGCAATTTATTTAGGGAGGTAGCCTTCCTCAACAAAAGACTCACTAGTTGCACCTCAAAGCGCCGCCAATTGAAGTTCATGACCTTCACCATTCCAAGCTTGACTAAGCTATCCCCTGGTAGTTCTACGCTCACCTCTTCAACTAAATCCCTCAAGGGCACGTCACTGGTAGCCGGGAGCTGCAAAGATTAACCCCAAACATGCAGAATCATTTCAACAAATAAGAATGCAGACACAGGTTCAGTAAAATGACAAGAGTGACTACTAAGCAAAGCGATACAGAAAGCCGTAAAAAATGGTAACCTGCACAAATAGTGTCGGATACCGCGAGAAGGGGTACCCTAAGCAAGAACCAAAAAACGATTGCTTAGACTTCGTAAAAGATCGAAACCAGCTAAACACCGCTGGCCTCGGCCAATTCTCCGACTCGCCCGAGGCCCCCTCACCGCTGACCTCGGGCGATCCCCCACCGAAGGCCTCGGCCGACCCCCTCTCGTCGCAGGCCTCGGCCGGGCCGCCGACCCTCCGTCTCGCGCGAGGCAGGCTCGGCAGCACTCTGCTGCCTCTTCCTTCACCCGTCCCTCTGACAAAACGTCGTGTCGCATTACCTCAGCCAACTGCTGCCCCTGGCGTCGGCCGCATGCTCAACACAGTACAGAGGAATGGCCGACGGGACAGGAGGCAGGACTGGGCAGGGGTTACCCGCCACTATGCCAACCACTATGCACATGGTTGACGCCCATGCCTCACTGTGCTGCCAACTCCTGCTCCGAGAACAACGCAGCATGGGGAGCCATGTCTGGGATACTGTGGCCTCGGAATCAGTACCCAGGACCAATAATTCCCTCCAAGGCCTCGGCAGTTGCTTTAGGGGCTCGGCAGCCTGAGGATCCATGTCCGCCGAGCCCCCACGATGGCTCGGCCTCGGCATCTGCAGAGCCACGGCTCCCTACGACGTCATCGCACGATGACCAGCACGTCAGCGCCCTGCCATCCACGACGGGACTGTGCAGGGGCTACCAGCTACTGTGCCGCCTAAACTCCTGCACCAAGGACGAACACGACGTGGGGAGTCAGAACTGGGTTCCTGTGACCTCGGGACCAGCGAACTGACCGAGTTCCGCCTCGCCCGAGGCTCCCGGTAGGGCCTCGGGCGAGCTGGCCATGCTCCGCCTCGTTCGAGGCTGGGCTCGTCCCGCAACCTCGTCGCCTCCGCCTCAAAGGTCGCTCTAGCGGGCTGTCGCATCCAATCAATGCGCCCAGCTGCACCCACTACGTAAGCCACGATCGGCAGTGCGCCGCGACAGGAGCGACGGGACAACGGTCAAATCGCCTTTTTACCATCCCTTACTGACAATACAGGGTACCATATCCTGTAGACGCACGTTCCGCACTATTCCGCCTAAATCAACTACTGACGATGGCCGCCAAGACCCCGCATTGCCGCCTGCAAAGGCCTCAGCGCAGCGGGTCTCGGCCTCAGCGCAGCAGGTCTCGGCACAACCGACTACAGCAGCCACCAGGTCCTCGGCACTTCACCAAGTCAACAAAAGTACAGGAGCGCAGCATGTCGTCGGCCTGGAGACCATACCGACTAGACACCGACGGGAACTCCCACGACGCCGCGCTGCTCCGGGGAGCAGAATACGTCAGCAAATAGTAAACTTCTCATGTACTTCTGGCTTCCTCCTTGTGGCTATAAAAGGAGGTAGCCGGTACCATTTCTAAGGAGGGAGGCAAGAAGAAAGACGAACACACCGATAGAACTACACACTTCTACGCTGCTTGGGAACAACGCCTCAAGCAGCCCGCGCCACCCTCGCCGAGACCTGGGGCTAGCTCCCTCTCTCACCTAGCTTGTAACCCCCTACTACGAGCACTCCGGTGCAAGGAATACAAGATCGATCTCTCAGACTGGACGTAGGGCCTCGATTGCCTGAACCAGTATAAACCTTGTGTCTCTTTGCATCACCATCCGGGATTAGGGGCACGCAGCACAAATTCACTCGTTGGTTGAGGGACCCCCGGTTCCAAAACACCGACAGTTGGCGCGCCAGGTAGGGGCCTCTGCGTGTCAGCTTCGTCATCCTAGCAAGTTCCGGATGGCAGACCCCATACGACCATTGCGTCTCGGCACCGTAGTTTGGTTCGGGAGCCTAGAGTTCATGTCTCTAGGGCATGAGTACGACATGGTGCTCCTCACTCCTCGAGCCCCACCGTCCGACGATGAAGTCACGCCCCGGCAGCCCAGGCGCAGGCGGCGCCCGGGCGGCCGCTCTCGCCACGCTCGCCAGGCACGACGCGAGCAAGGCCACCCCGACGCTACGCGAACCCGGGGCGGCACGCCACTCCCCGCCGATATCCTACGACCAGCTGTTGGTACGGGGTCCCTGGCTGGGGACCTGTCTGGCCTGAGCATGGACGAAGGAAAATCGCCGGTGGCTCGCGCCGATGCCCAGTCATCTAGCTCCGCTCCACCACTCCCTGAAGAGCCGACCCCGGCGGGGCAGAATATGGAGACGGCACCGTCCCCATACCCCTTTGGGTTAAGAAATGCCGCCGCCTCTTATGCCTACGCTTACACTGCCGCTCACGAGCACCCTCTCGGAACGCCGCCAGCGCTTCGCTCTCGACCTGAGCACCCACTCCGACTCCTCGGACGAGGACGAGGCATGGCCCGGGGTGGATTTCTCCGAACTCCACAACCCTGGGGCTTTGCGCCAATTCTTGGCCGCAAGCGACTACTGCCTCGGCTATTCCGACTCCGACGACGAAGGGACTTACGATCCATCCCGTGAGTGCTTCCACGTCGGGCTCGGGATGCCAAGGGCGGGCGAAGAGGAAGAGAGGACAGGCAACCATTCCCCGCCCCGGGCAGGGGCGGGTGATGCCACACCTCCGCGTCTCGAAGCCCCGACAGCACGGAACGAGAATCCCGTCCGCGGGGGGCATCGACGCCCAGACCTGGAGCAGCTCCGCGAGCTTCAAGCCAAGGTCGAACAAGACCGACTCCTTCTGCAACAGCTTCGGGACACTCTCGAGCAGGAGCAGCAAGGGCGCGGTGAGGGCGGAGGAGCCCGAGGGAGGGCCCGCGACGTCCATCACCGCATCAACGACAACGAGGGGGGAGAGCCACCCCCAATCTTTAATCGCGCTAGCCAGAATGTCGCAGCGGCTGCGATGCTGGTCCGAGCAATGCCCGAGCCCTCCACCACCGAGGGGCGACGGGTCCGCGGAGAGCTCCGCGACCTCCTCGAGACCGCAGCGGTGCAGCAGGCCGAAAGTTCCGCCTCCCGCCGGCGCGGAGGCACTTCGGAGCAACCCACGGCGCGACCTCGCCGGGGCCAGGATGCCTCGGTCCGTCCCGAGCCCGCTCGCGCGCCGACGGCCAACGGGGCCCCCTCGGTGCGCGATCGACCTGGAAACCAGCGCGAGGCACAAGGCGACCACGAAGTAGTCGGCAGGCGACGGCGCCATGGCGACGGAGCCGCCCGGGGCTACCACCCACACCGAGGCGGTCGCTACGACAGTGAAGAGGACCGCAGTCCTTCTCCCGAGCCACCTGGCCCTCGGGTCTTTAGTAGAGCCATTCGCAACGCTCACTTCCCAGCCCGGTTCCGGCAACCTGCCAAGCCTCACAAAGTATAGCGGCGAGACGAACCCCGAGCTATGGCTAGCCGATTATCGCCTGGCTTGTCAGCTAGGCGGTGCGGACGATGACCTGCTCATCATCCGCAACCTCCCTTTGTTCTTGTCAGACTCAGCGCGAGCCTGGCTCGAACACCTTCCCCCCGCACAGATCCACGACTGGCAGCGACTTGGTGAGGGTCTTCGTCGGGAATTTCCAGGGCACCTACGTGCGCCCCGGGAACTCCTGGGACCTCAAAGGTTGCCGCCAGAAGCCGGACGAATCTCTTCGAGATTTCATCCGGCGCTTCTCCAAGAAATGCACCGAGTTGCCCCGCGTCGGTGACTCGGAAATCGTCCAAGCGTTCCTCTCTGGCACCTCCTGCCGAGACCTGGTCCGAGAATTGGGCCGGAACGTACCAACCACGGCGGCCGCACTCCTCGACATCGCCACCAACTTCGCCTCGGGCGAAGAGGCGGTTGGGGCCATCTTCCCCAACAACGACGCCAAGGGGAAGCAGAAGGACGAGGCCCCCGAGGCCTCGCCCACCCGCGTCCCCAA
The DNA here is from genome assembly GCF_019320115.1 of Miscanthus floridulus. Lineage (NCBI taxonomy): Eukaryota > Viridiplantae > Streptophyta > Magnoliopsida > Poales > Poaceae > Miscanthus > Miscanthus floridulus. The sequence continues at coordinate 101,168,587 of NC_089598.1, forward strand.
GAGAAAGAAGAAGGGTCGCCCAGGGAAGCAGGAGGTCCTCGAGGCTGTCCATGTCGCCACAACAGATCGCAGGAATCCCCGAGGCCCCCGCGGCCCCGGGCTATTTGACGACATGCTGAAGAAGCCCTGCCCTTACCATCAAGGTCCGGTGAAGCATGCCCTCGAGGAGTGCACCATGCTCCGGCGTTACTACGCCAGGCTTGGGCTCCCCGACGACGATGAGGCCAGGAAAAGGGGCGCCGGCGAAAGGGACGGCGATAAAGATGATGGGTTTCCCGAGGTACGCAACGCCTTCATGATCTTTGGCGGACCCTCGGCATGCCTCACGGCGCGCCAGCGAAAGAGGGAACGCCGGGAGGTCTTCTCGGTCAGGGTGGCCACCCCCCGGTACCTCGATTGGTCTCGGGAAGCAATCACCTTTGATCGGGATGACCACCCCGATTATGTTCCAAACCCCGGGCAGTACCCGCTTGTCGTCGACCCGATCGTCGGCAACACCCGGCTCACCAAAGTGCTCATGGACGGAGGCAGCGGCCTCAACATCCTCTACGTCAACACTCTGGAGCTCCTGGAGCTCGACCAATCACGGCTTCGAGGCGGTTCCGCGCCCTTCCACGGCGTCGTGCCAGGAAAGCGCACACGACCCCTCGGGCGCATCGACTTACCCGTCTGCTTTGGCACTCCCTCCAACTACCGTAAGGAGGTCCTCACCTTCGAGGTGGTTGAATTCAAGGGGGCTTACCACGCCATCTTGGGGCGCCCGTGCTACGCCAAGTTCATGGCGATCCCCAACTACACCTACCTCAAGCTCAAGATGCCAGGCCCCAACGGCATCATCACCGTCGAGTCCACGTACGAACATGCATACGACTGCGACGTCGAGTGCATCGAGTACGCCGAGGCCATCGTGGAGGCCGAGACCCTCATCGCCGATCTCGACCAGCTTGGTAGCGAGGTTCCCGACGCCAAGCGGCGCGCCGGGACCTTCGAGCCCGCGGAGGCCGTCAAGCTCGTCCCCGTCGATCCCACCGTCCCCGACGGCCGAGGACTGAAGATCAGCGCCACCCTCGACAGGCAAATAGGAGGCCGTGCTCGTCGACTTTCTCCGTGCGAACGTCGATATGTTCGCATGGAGTCCCTCGGACATGCCGGGCATACCAAGGGAGGTCGCCGAGCACGCCTTAGATATCCGGGCAGGCTCCAGGCCGGCAAAGCAGCGCCTGCGCCGATTTGACGAGGAGAAGCGCAGGGCCATCGGCGAAGAAGTGCAGAAGCTCATGGCAGCCGGGTTCATCAAGGAAGTATTCCATCCAGAGTGGTTGGCCTAACCCTGTATTAGTCAGGAAGAAAAGTGGCAAGTGGAGGATGTGCGTGGACTACACTGGTCTAAATAAAGCATGCCCGAAAGTCCCATTCCCACTACCACGAATTGACCAAATCGTCGACTCCACTGCAGGATGCGAAACCCTCTCCTTCCTTGATGCGTATTCCGGTTACCACCAAATCAAGATGAAAGAGTCCGACCAGCTCGCGACTTCTTTCATCACTCCATTCGGCATGTACTGCTACATAACCATGCCGTTCGGCCTCAGAAACGCAGGGGCTACTTACCAACGGTGCATGATCCAAGTCTTTGGCGAACACATCGGACGAACCGTTGAGGCCTACGTGGATGACATCGTAGTCAAGTCCAGGAAGGCCGGTGATCTCGTCGGCGACTTGGAGGTTGCCTTCACATGTCTCAGAGAGAAGGGCATCAAGCTCAACCCCGAGAAGTGTGTCTTCGGGGTTCCCCGAGGCATGCTCTTGGGATTCATAGTCTCGGAACGTGGGATCGAGGCCAACCCGGAGAAGGTCTCGGCCGTGACCAACATGGGCCCGATCCGAGACCTCAAAGGGGTGCAGAGGGTCATGGGATGCCTTGCGGCCCTAAGCCGCTTCATCTCGCGCCTCGGCGAAAAAGGCCTGCCCCTGTACCGCCTCTTGAGAAAGTCCGAGCGCTTTTCTTGGACCACCGAGGCCGAGGAAGCCCTCGCCAGGCTCAAAGCGCTGCTCACCAACCCCCCCGTCCTGGTTCCGCCCACCGAGGGCGAGCACCTCTTACTCTACGTCACTGCGACGACCCAAGTGGTCAGCGCGGCCGTAGTAGTCGAGAGGCAGGAGAAGGGACATGCTCTACCTGTCCAACGACCTGTTTACTTCATCAGCGAAGTGCTCTCCGAGACTAAGACGCGTTACCCCCACATCCAGAAGCTGGTTTACACCGTAGTCTTGGCTCGACGCAAGCTGCGTCACTACTTCGAGTCCCACCCGGTGACTGTGGTGTCGTCTTTTCCTCTGGGAGAGATAATCCAAAACCGGGAGGCCTCGGGTAGAATAGCCAAGTGGGCTGTCGAACTCATGGGGGAAACCTTGTCTTTCGCGCCTCGAAAGCGATCAAATCACAGGTCCTGTCCGACTTCGTAGCCGAATGGACCGACACACAGCTGCCACCCGTTCAGATCCAATCAGAATGCTGGACCATGTACTTCGACGGGTCTCTGATGAAGACTGGGGCTGGCGCGGGCCTGCTCCTGGTCTCGCCCCTCGGAGTACACATACGCTACATGATCCGGCTTCACTTCGCCGCCTCCAACAATGTCGCCGAATACGAGGCCCTCGTCAACGGCCTGCAAATCGCCATCGAACTTGGAGTACGACGTCTCGACGTACGGGGTGATTCGCAGCTCGTCGTCGATCAGGTGATGAAAGAAGTCAAGCTGCCATGACCCCAAAATGAAGGCGTACTGCGCGATAGTACGTCGCCTGGAGAACAAGTTCGACGGTCTCGAACTCAACCACGTTGCGCGAAAGTTCAACGAGGCCGCGGACGAACTGGCAAAGATGGCGTCGGCGCGGACCCCGGTCCCACCGAACGTCTTCGCCAGAGACCTCCACAAGCCATCCGTCGACTATGCCTCGGCGACGGAAGAGGGCCCATCGGCCGAGCCCACCGCAGGGCCCGAGGCCCCCTCTGCCACCGAAACCTCGCCCGCCGAGCCCGAGGCCATGGCGATTGACGCAGAGCCTCCCAAGGCCTGACCAAGGAACGGACTGGCGAGTCCCTTTCCTTGATCGCCTCGTTCGAGGAGAGCTTCCTGCTGACAGAACCGAAGCCCGACGGCTTGCGCGACGCGCCAAGACTTACGTCCTCTGCGACGGCGAGTTGTATAGGCGTAGCCCATCTGGTATTCTCCAACGATGCATCACCACCGAGGCTGGCCAATCCTTACTTTGGGACTTGCACGCGGGAGTCTGCGGGCACCACGCGGCGCCTCGGACGCTCGTGGGTAACGCCTTCCGCCAAGGTTTCTATTGGCCAACGGCGGTGGCCGACGCCACGAAGCTAGTACGCTCCTGCGAGGGATGCCAGTACTACGCTCGACAGACGCACCTCCCGGCCCAAGCCCTCCAAACCATCCCCATCACATGGCCATTCGCTGTGTGGGGGCTGGACATGGTTGGGCCTCTGCAGAAGGCACCCGGGGGCTATACCCATCTGCTGGTAGCTATCGACAAATTCTCCAAATGGATCGAGGCTCGTCCGATCACTCAGATCAAATCCGAGCAAGCGGTGCTGTTCTTTACGGATATCATCCACAGGTTCGGGGTTCCTAACACCATCATCACTGACAATGGGACACAATTCACCGGTCGCAAGTTCCTAACGTTCTGCGACGACCACCACATCCGGGTGGCCTGGTCGGCCGTAGGACACCCAAGGACGAATGGCCAAGTAGAGCGTGCCAACGGCATGATCCTACAAGGCCTTAAGCCAAGGATATTCAACCAGTTGAAGAAGTTTGGCAAGAAATGGCTTGCCGAACTCCCGTCAGTCATCTGGAGCCTAAGAAATACCCCGAGCCGAGCCACGGGATTCACACCGTTCTTCCTGGTCTATGGAGCCGAGGCCATCCTCCCCACTGACTTAGAATACGGTTCCCCGAGGCTACAGGCGTACAACGAGCAAAGCAACCGCACTGCCCGCGAAGACGCCCTCGACCAACTGGAGGAAGCCCGAGATGTCGCGCTGCTACACTCAGCCAGGTACCAGCAAGCCCTACGACGCTACCAAGCCCGGCGCGTCCAAAGCCGAGACCTGAAGGTGGGCGACCTGGTGCTGAGACTGAGGCAGAGCAACAAGGGCCGCCACAAGCTGACCCCACCCTGGGAAGGGCCGTACATCGTCGCTCAAGTGCTGAAGCCCGGGACCTACAAGTTAGCCAACGAGAAGGGCGAAATCTTCACCAACGCTTGGAACATAGAACAGCTACGTCGTTTCTACCCTTAAATTTCCAAACGTTGTTTACATTGTTTCTCGAAATGCAATAAAGAAGCGTTCTTAGTTGTTATAATCTTTCGAGGAACCCCCCTATAGACAAGTCGATTGTATAGAACCTAAGGACCGTACGATCGTCTCAAAGGCGAAAAGGCCGGCCGAGCCGTGAGAACGGCCTACGCCTCCGGGCTACGGCAGCTCCCTCACCACCTTTTCACCCAAAGGACAGCGTAGGCTCCGAGGAAGTTCTGTGCAGAGAGCTTGTCTATCAATAGGGGCTCGACGTCACAATAGCGCTATAAGGGAGACTCGGCTCTGCCTCTGCAAAGCCGGGCCTCCCTCGGGGGCTAGAAAGGGGGAACCCCCTAAGTCCCGAACACCGTTTGTTAATGGTCTTTCAAAAATTTCTACGCCAAACTCCCTCAGCGCTCCGACGGGACCTTCGCAAGAAACCCAGAGAACGAAAGCTTGTCTGGAGGCCAAAGGGCCGGTCGAGTCGTGAGAACGGCCTACGCCTCTGGGCTACGGTAGCTCCCTCACCACCCTTCGCCGAAGGACGGCTTAGGTTCTGAGGGATTTCTTCGCGGGTTCCCAAGATCGAGACAGAGGGCACAAGGCTCGGAAGTAGAACAGAAAACGGTTAAAAGACCCACGCACGCGAGTACTTTAAAGGCCTCGACGGCCACAAAAATGTCACGATACGGCAACTAACTCAATCCGGTTACATGGCCCCTTTTGGCCCAGGTCAAAGCTCAAGGATCCGGCGGCCGGCGCGGGAGGGACCACCTCTTCTTCAAATAGACCAGCCAGCGCTGTGCCAGGTGCCTCGGCCGCCTCCAACAGCTTCGGACCTCCGCATCAGCCTCCTCGTCATCTTCTGGCAACACTGTAGCCATCGCTGACAGCCTCGAGGTTGATGGCGTAGTGCGAGGAGACGACGGCCAGGGCGCGCTTGACACCCGTGTGCAACGCCCCCCGGAGCCTCTCGTGGACGCGGCCGCTCAACGCAATCAGGCGGCTCCCAAGGGAGCTGGCTGATTGGACCTCCTCGACGTCCAGGGCCTCGCAGGCGGTACGGACAGCGCTGCGCAGCGCCTCGTGCTCCCGGACCTCAACATCCAGCGCCGCTTGCGCTGCGACGGAGGCCTCTGCCGCCTGGGAGGCCTCTTTCTCCAGATCTACGTCGCGACGAGGGGTCAGGAGTCAAACGCGAACCAGAGCAAATGGAACAAGGAACATGGTTCAGCGGAACTTACCCTCGGCCTTGCTCTTCCAGGCTGAGACCTCGACCCGAGAGGCCTCGGCCGCCTTGGTAGCCTCTGCCAAGGCGACTTTCGTCGCCTGATGCTCGCTCTGCTCCGCACCCAGCTGCCCGGCTGTGACCTTGGCAGAGGCCGTCGCTTCTTGGGCCCGAGACCTGAAGGAGTCTCGCTCCTCCTCCAGTTCCTTGATCTTCTCCACCAGAGGGGCGGACTGCTCCTTAGCCGTGGCCAACTCGGCCTGAATGTCAGCACAACGAAGGCGGAGGTCCTCCACTTCCGCACTCCGCGCCGACAATAGCCCCTGGGCATCGGCAAGCAGGCCCTTTTGCCGCCGGAGCTGGTCCCAGATATCCCTCTCATTTCGCAGGAACACCGATTTCCCAAGGGATCGGGTCTCGAGCTCCTAAGGAGGCAAAACAAAAAACGCACGTCAAACACTGCGAGGGGGCTCGGAGAGAAAACAACGCGGCACGAGAGAGGAAAGTACTTACCCGTGTGACACCGGGCAAGTCCCGCCCCATAATAGTCATCGCTGTCTGCAGCGACCGCACTGCCAGTTGGCGGTACTGCTCGAGGGTGTCCCAATGCCCCCCCTCTGCGGTATCTTCAAGGGCGAACACGGGCTCCCCCTCGGGGTCAGCCCGGTTCCGCCAGAAAACACGCGGGAAGTTCCACCCACGGGGCTCGGGCCGTAGCCGGACAAGAGCCGAACTCCCCTCGGCGGGATCTGGGACTGGCTGCTCCACGGTACTAGCCGCCTCGACGTCCGCCGCCTCCTTCCCATGGGAGGAATCATCAGACGAGATTGCCTGAACCAGGGGCGGCGCCAAAACTTGCTCCATCTCCATCGCCTCGGCCTCGACGGACCCGGGGGCTCTGGCCTCCGCCGTCTCTACCTCGTCGGCCCCGGCGTCCACCGCCCTGACTTCGGAGGCCTTGGGGGCTCCGGCGTCACCCTCAATGGCCTCGGCAATGGTGGACGCCCCAGCCTCATTCGCCCCAAGACCCACGACATCGCAGGGCGTGGGCTCCTCCTCCACTCGCTCCGCGGCCGCCTCGGCACCCTTTTCCTGGGCAGCCGCCTCCTCCGAAATGGCCCCGCCCGACGCCGCGCCACGCTGCGCGCCAGCCTGCGCCTCCGCTGCCTGATGGGCGGAGGAGCTAACGTTCACCTTGAGCGCCTTACGGGGCGCCAAGGCAGGATCTTCCACCAGATGCGTCTGGCTGGAAGCAAAGACACTCCCAAGGTCAGCATGCGACCAAGGGGCAAACAAGAAGTAATACGGACTCCACCAGAAAAGACGCTTACCGCGAACGTGGATGCAGCCGCTTCGACACCGCCAGCCTCCTCTGCAACGGCGGCGGTGGTGGCAGCAGTACGGCCTCGGTGTCCATCGGTGCCAGCTGGCCTCCGTCGGACCCCGGCACCTCCTCGACCCTTCGCGGAGACAATGGGGTCGCCCCCACCGTCGCTCGCTCCACCTCCACCGTCGAACCCATCGGGCCGACGGCACGCTCCTCCGACACCCGCGCCTCGGGCGCGTCGGCCTCGGCCCCGGGACGGGCCGCCACCGGCCCCGGGACACCTCCTCCTAGGAGCGTCAGGCTCCTTGCCGGCGCCCCGGGCACCATCTCCCTAATGTCGGGGAGGTGTTCCAGGCAGGCCGTCCCCACCTCGCGCCCGCCGCCGTCGCCCGAAGAATCCGACACCGACGACGAGGGAGACGGCTCCAACGGGAGACCGTCGAGCTTCTGACGCCGGCGACGGGCGTCCAGCTTTTCGCGCGCGAGGAGCTTCTTCGTGCGCTTCGCCTCCTTGGCATCTTTCTTCTTCTTCTCCTCCTCGGCGCGCGCCCTGTTCACGGATCGCCGCCGGGCGTCCTCGGGAACGGGCGGCGGGGAGCCTCGCACGTCTCTTATCCCCTGTGGGAACGACGAAGTAAGACAACAGACAAAAAAGGCGAAAAACAAGAAGGCCGCGAAAGCCTCGGCAACATCCAACTCACCAGTGAAATGTGCCCCCGCGACGGACGCATCGGGAACGGCATCAAATCGTCGATCTTCGGCTTCCCGTCTACCGCCTCTCTCACCCGACGCAGGGTCTCGTCGTCGGTAAGGGGGAAGGCGGACATCTTGATACCGGCAATCGGGTCGCTCGGCGTCATCTCGAACAGCCGCCGCCGCCGGGCCATTAGCGGCAACACCCTCCGGCGGTGAAAGGCCGCCACGACCACGGCCGCCGAAAGGCCGCGGTCACGCAGCTTCCCCAAGGCCCGCAAGAGCGGCTCCAACCTAGGCTGATCAGCCTTGATAACGCCGTATCCCCATTTCTCTGGTTGACTCTCTACAACCCGCCCGGTATAAGGAGGAAGTCCTCCGTCGTCGTTGCGGAGGTAGAACCAGCCGTCGTACCAACGACGGTTGGACGATGACAGCTGGGCCGGGATGTAGAGGGACTGCCGGTCTTGGCGCACGTGAAGGGTGCAGCCGCCGGCCCTCTGCACCTTCCGGGCCCCCCTCGTTCCCCCTGGCTTGGTGGTGAACGTCGCCCGGAACAAGTGGAGCCACAACTCCCAGTGGGGAGCGATCCCCAAGTACCCCTCACAGACGGCGACGAAGATGGCCGCCTGCGCGATGGAGTTGGGGCTGAAATTGTGGAGCTCCACGCCATAGTAGTGCGGGAGCGCCCGCATGAAGTTATCCACCGGCGACCCGAGGCCTCGCTCGTGGAAGACGACGAAGCTCACCACGTAGCCGTCGCGCGGCCTCGGCTCCGACTCGTTCCCCGGAGCGATCCACTCCGGCTCGTCAGGGTCGGTGATCGGGCGAAGAAGACCGGCCTCCACGAGCGACTGCAGCTTCCCCTCGGTGACGTCAGACCGCTCCCAGGGATCCGCCGGGAGGAGGACGGGACCACCTGCCATTGCGCAGTGGAGGACGCTGCTACGGCGGTAATCTCTCTCTCTCTTTCGTTCGGTCTCTCTCTCTCGCCCTTCTCCTCCCCGCTCTATGCTCTCAACGACGGCACGGAGGCAGCGAAAGCGAACGCTGGAAAAGGTAAGGAGGGGGAGGGCGAGGCTCTTTGCGTATTTATACAGGGACGAGACTGAAACCGCCGGGCGACGAAATCGGGGAAGTTTTCCCAAAAAATCCGCTGCGGTTACCCAGATCCGGTCTTACCGCCCACGCGCCCACTCCCTCCTCATTAATTGCACGTGCAGTTACGTCCCGTCGGCTGATGCCACTGTCGCGTCCAACCGCAGCAGCAGCAGGCGCCAGTTTCACCTCCCCGAAAAAGCCGCCTCAAAAGACGCGCCTGCCGTTGTTAGCCGCAGGGAGAGAGATAGCCCCCACCCGATTCCTTTCAGGCAAAGGAACTGGGCACCGAGCCCGCTACGGTCCAGGGGTTCGAAGGCTGGGCCCTTAGGGGTTTCGACAGCCGCCCCAGGGCAACAGAGTCAGGGGCGACTACGGGCGAGCCTATGCGAGGCCGAGGCCCAAGCAAGCGAAACTGCTTGGGACGCCCTGTGTTGCGTCCGAGACCGGCAGGGAGGTCTCCGAATGGGATCCCACCGTAGGGAGGCACCGAGCCACCGAGGCCCAGCGAACGGCCTCGGCACCCACTAGAGAAACCCTCCGGTACTCTTGGAGCGCGTCTCCGGACCGCTAGCCTGACCCCCAGTGAACGGGGTACGGGCCTCCACTCGGACTCACCCGATAACAGCTCACCGGAAATGCCATCGCTCGCGCCCACCTGAGGGTAGCGTGGCACATTCCACCCCTCCTTCCGAGCGAAAAGGAAGCGCGAGGGTCGAATAAAAAGTCAGGAGAATCCCTGACGGCCCTCCTGCTCCGCTGCAGAGGCTAAGGGACTCTTCCTGCAAAACATTGCCGAGGCCCAGCGACTTGGGCTCGCACACGAGGGGGCTCGGCAAAACAAACCCTCCTTCCGAGCGAAAAGGAAGCGCGAGGGTCGTTCAAAAAGCCAGAAGAACTCCTGACGGCCCTCTTGCTCCGTGCAGAGGCTAGGGAGCTCCTTCTGCAAAAGACGCCGAGACCCCGCGACCTAGGCTCGCACCCGAGGGGGGCTCGGCAGACAGACCCTCACGCGCGAGGGGCGAACCAAAAGCCAGGGGGACCTCTGACCGCTCTCTCGCTCCGTGCGAGAGACTCGGGGGCTCCTCCTGCAACTTTGCCGAGACCCAGCGGCTCAGGCTCGCACACGAGTGGGCTCGGCAAATAGCCCCCCCGTCCGAGCGAAAAGGACATGCGGGGGACGGACAAAAAAGCCGGGAGGACCCCTGACCGCCCTCTCGCTCCGTGCGGAGGCTCGGGGGCTCTTCCTGCACCTAAGATAAAGACAAACGACCCAAGCCCGTTACGGTCCAGGGGTTCGAAGGCTGGGCCCCCAGGGGTTTCGACAGCTGCCCCAAGGACAAAAGAGTCAGGGACGACTACGGGCGAGCCTGTACGAGCGCTCCCTGTGTCGTGTCCGAGACCGGCAGGGAGGTCTCCGAATGGGATCCCACCGTAGGGAGGCACCGAGCCACCGAGGCCCAGCGAACGGCCTCGGCACCCACTAGAGAAACTCGCCGGTATTCATTGGAGCGCGTCTCCGGACCGCTAGCCGACCCCCAGCGAACGGGGTACGGGCCTCCACTCGGACTTACCCGATAACAGCTCACCGGAAATGCCATCGCTCGCGCCCACCGAGGGTAGCACGGCATCTTCCACCCCTCCTTCCGAGCGAAAAGGAAGCACGAGGGTCGTACAAAAAGCCGGGGGAACCCCTGACAGGCCCTCTCGCTCCAGGCGAAGGCTAAGGGGCTCTTCCCGCAGCATCGTCGAGACCCTGCGATCCGAACTCGCACCCACGGGCCCGGCAAACACGATAAAAACCCCTCACTCGAAAGAGAAAAAAGCCCCTGGAGAAGTGAAATCACTCCTCCAGGGCCTCGGGGGCTACACCCGGTGGGTGCGCTCGCGCGCACCCACCGAAACCTCGAGTACAAAACTGCCATCCCTGGTAGGAACTATCAAGAGCCAATTCTCGTCAGAACCTCAGGGGGAGTGCCTCCACTCCCCCCAAGGCCCGGGGGCTACTGTCGGATACCGCGAGAAGGGGTACCCTAAGCAAGAACCAAAAAACGATTGCTTAGACTTCGTAAAAGATCGAAACCAGCTAAACGCCGCTGGCCTCGGCCAATTCTCCGACTCGCCCGAGGCCCCCTCACCGCTGACCTTGGGCGATCCCCCACCGAAGGCCTCGGCCGCCCCCCTCTCGTCGCAGGCCTCGGCCGGGCCGCCGACCCTCCGTCTCGCACGAGGCAGGCTCGGCAGCACTCTGCTGTCTCTTCCTTCACCCGTCCCTCTGACAAAACGTCGTGTCGCATTACCTCAGCCAACTGCAGTCCCCTGGCGTCGGCCGCATGCTCAACACAGTACAGAGGAATGGCCGACGGGACAGGAGGCAGGACTGGGCAGGGGTTACCCGCCACTATGCCAACCACTATGCACATGGTTGACGCCCATGCCTCACTGTGCTGCCAACTCCTGCTCCGAGAACAACGCAGCATGGGGAGCCATGTCTGGGATACTGTGGCCTCGGAATCAGTACCCAGGACCAATAATTCCCTCCAAGGCCTCGGCAGTCGCTTTAGGGGCTCGGCAGCCTGAGGATCCATGTCCGCCGAGCCCCCCACTGGTGGCTCGGCCTCGGCATCTGCAGAGCCACGGCTCCCTACGACGTCATCACACGATGACCAGCACGTCAGCGCCCTGCCATCCACGACGGGACTGTGCAGGGGCTACCAGCTACTGTGCCGCCTAAGCTCCTGCACCAAGGACGAACACGACGTGGGGAGTCAGAACTGGGTTCCTGTGACCTCGGGACCAGCGAACTGACCGAGTTCCGCCTCGCCCGAGGCTCCCGGTAGGGCCCCGGGCGAGCTGGCCATGCTCCGCCTCGTTCGAGGCTGGGCTCGTCCCGCAACCTCGTCGCCTCTGCCTCAAAGGTCGCTCTAGCGGGCTATCGCATCCAATCAATGCGCCCAGCTGCACCCACTACATAAGCCACGATCGGCAGTGCGCCGCTACAGGAGCGACGGGACAACGGTCAAATTGCCTTTTTACCATCCCTTACTGACAATATAGGGTACCATATCCTGTAGACGCACGTTCCGCACTATTCCACCTAGATCAACTACTACGATGGCCGCCAAGACCCCGCATTGCCGCCTGCAAAGGCCTCAGCGCAGCGGGTCTTTGCCTCAGCGTAGCAGGTCTCGGCACAACCGACTACAGCAGCCACCAGGTCTCGGCACTTCACCAAGTCAACAAAAGTACAGGAGCGCAGCATGTCGTCGGCCTGGAGACCATACCGACTAGACACCGACGGGAACTCCCACGACGCCGCGCTGCTCCGGGGAGCAGAATACGTCAGCAAATAGTAAACTTCTCATGTACTTCTGGCTTCCTCCTTGTGGCTATAAAAGGAGGTAGCCGGTACCATTTCGAAGAGAGGGGAGGCGGAAAGACGAACACACCGATAGAACTACACACTTCTACGCTGCTTGGGAACAACGCCTCAAGCAGCCCGCGCCACCCTCGCCGAGACCCGGGGCTAGCTCCCTCTCTCACCCAGCTTGTAACCCCCTACTACGAGCACTCCGGTGCAAGGAATACAAGATCGATCTCCCAGACTGGACGTAGGGCCTCGATTGCCTGAACCAGTATAAACCTTGTGTCTCTTTGCATCACCATCCGGGATTAGGGGCACGCAGCACAAATTCACTCGTTGGTTGAGGGACCCCTGGTTCCAAAACGCCGACAAATAGGTTCTCAAGATTAGAAAAGTGGCAAGACTTGAGGAGCAGATAAATGTTAGCTAGGTTTTGCATCTCCATTTCAAGCATCAGCAGCTGTAGCTCTTTCAAATTCGGTAATTTGCTCATCTTGTCCCATCGGCAATTTGGTCCATCGTTCAACAAGGAAGATGCAACCTAAAGGGCATGGTTAATGAAACTTGAAAAGAATATATATATATATATAGCAACCAAACAATTCATGAGCATACCTTGAGGGCATTGCTGCAGACGGTGAGTACTGTGAGACCGGAGAGATCATCCGGGAGCATTCTATTCCACCTGTAGGGGGGGTATTGGCTCACCAAGGCAGATGTAGAGGTCAGTGGGTGCGCCGCCCTTCGGAAGGTGGTAGGGATAAAAGACGAGCCGCCCATTCGGCTGGGGCTGGTTGGCTGGGCTGGCTGGCCAGCCCCCTCACATGGGTGTTAGTTGATCTCCACCAATAGGCCCAACGGTCTATTGGGCCCTTATCTCTGCTCCCTGATCGGGGGAGCTCAACCCTAATCTGGTTGGTGGCCACTGTCGCACAGTATACATAAAAGGAAGGTGGGGATGAGGGCTCGGACTACGAGGTTCGCCGTGAGCCGCCACACCCACCTACAGTAACCCAAAACCGATCTAAAGACCGTGCTGCCAGCGACGGGATGTGCCCCAACCACCGCCGTCGCACCTCTGCAGGGCCACCACCGGACCACGGTAGTACCACTACGGACTCCACCGAGCCGGAGCTGCCGCGGCAATGGCGTCTACCCGCTGTGGTGCATCTACGGAGAAGACAAGGATGAGGCCTTCCCTGGATCTACCGGTTACAAACAGAGAGGTACACATTTCGATCCTAACATTGGTACTAGAGCCGGTTGCCTCTATGTAATCCTAACCCTAACCGAGTAAAAGCAAAGAAAAGGGACCGGGGGTGGCGGATGTCACTGGAACCCGGTCACCACCGCCACCGCGCGGGGGAAAAGAACAGATCCATTCGGATCAGAGAAGAGATAGGGCCCTCGGCTCACGAAGTCAAACCCTAACCCAAGAACAGAACAGATCTAATTCGGATTTGGCCGAACCCTAAGACCAAACCCTAACTCGCGTGGAGAAAGGGAAAAGGGGAAAGCCATTCGGATGAACTCCAAAAAGAAAAGAAATCAAAAGAAGGGAACAAACCGAATCGGTCGAATCAAAAGAAAGAAAAGGAACCCCAGACCCAAACCCTAATTCCCCACATCAGTTCGGATAAGAGAAAATCAGATCCAAATCAGAGTAGGGGAAAGGGGAAGAAAGGGAAGGGAACCGATTCGGATGGTAGATCCAAAGACAAATCAGAGAAGGGGAAAAGGGGAGGGTCAGATTCCGAACCCTAGATCTAAATCCTTGTTCGGATAAGAGAAAAGCATACCCAAATCTGAAGAGCGGAAAGGGGATAATCTTGGAGAACTCGAATCAAACAAAAAAAACACGAATCGGGTTCAACCGAACCCTAGCCCTAGATCCCCTTTTCGGGTGAACGAGTGAAAAGAAAAGAAAGAAGATAGAAATCGAATCCGAAGGGAGAAGAAAGTCTACCTCGCCGCGCGTCGGATGTCCCTTCGCCGGCGCGGGAGAAGAAGCCGATCCGGGGAGCTGGCTCTCCGGGCTCGGCCAAGGGGGCGCCGTGGCCAGGCCGCTCGACGGCGGTGTGCTCACCCATTGGGGAGCACGCGCGCCGGCGAGGGGGCCGGCGACGGCGCCATGGTCGCTGCTCGCTCTCGCTCGATATCCTCTCGGTGGCTGCGGGTGCACTGAGAGAGAAGAGAGCGGCGTAGACGGAGAAGACGAAAGAGCCGAATGACTCTAGGGTTTTGGAGGGCGCGGCCACGGGCGGGGTTTTGTTCTCCCTATCCGCGCGCACGACCGTCCGATCAGAACGAACGGCGCAGATCAACCGGGCCGCCTTTCGGCCCAGGCGGGCGAGGGCGTGAGGCCACTTTCCCGGCCCAGGCCTAGGTTGCGGCCTAGGCGCGGGTGAGCGCGTGGGAAGGGCGCGTGCGGCTGTGGGCCGTGGGCCGTTTCAGGCCGAAACAGTAAAGAGCAAGAGCCCAGTTTTGTTTTTTATTTTTTCTAGAAAATTGAATATGCAAATTGGCTCAAAAGAAAAATAGAAAAGTAATTGGGTAAAATTCAAGAAATTGAGTACGTACATTCTCCAGTGATTTTGAACAGGCGTGATATTTAACTGGAGAAAAGGAAAGTTTTTCCAGTAAATGTTTATTTCCTGGAAATTGATTAATGGATTAAAGGAAATAGAAAAAGCAATTTTCCCCGTGGGTAAAATTCAAGGAAAAGAGAGTTTTTCCACAGCCAAAGAAATTGTTTATTCTCCAGTTAATTTGTACCAACGTGATATTTAATTGGAGAAAAACAAAGTTTTTCCGCTGCTAAAGAAATTGTTGATTCTCCAGTTATTTTGAACCAATGTGGTATTTAATTGGAGAAAAAGAGTTTTGATATGATTATGATGTTGTTATTTTCTGACCAACGTTGTTAATAACAATATCGTAATTTTAATGATTTATGCATTAATTCTACTTCTGCCCAACGGTGATGTAGAATTAGTGTATAAGAAAAGTTGATAATGTTAATGATTTATGCATTATTTCTACTTCTGCCCAACGGTGATGTAGAATTAGTGTATAAGAAAAGTTGATAATGTTAATGATTTATGCTATTAATTCTATTTCTGTCCCAACGGTGATGTAGAATTAGTGTATAAGAATAATTGTATGTTTTGATTTTGACCAACGTTGGAATCAAGGCATGCAAATGGTGTTATTTTTATGTTAAGAAAAGTTTTGACCTGGTTTTCATCTTGTCTAAGGTGGACTGGGTAGTCACCTCACCGTGTTCCACTGAGTTTGTGGCACCGGTGAGGGAGACAAAAGAGAATGATGCCACTTGGGCAACTAAAGAGAGGGATTTTGAATCCCAAAAGATATCCTATGACTCCTTGGGCATAGGAAATGAATCACTACCAACAAGAAAAAGTTTGGCTATGATAAAGAACATGATTGAGCTTGCAATTGTGGGCTCAATCTCAGAGTGTGACACGGTCACCGAGTACCTCGATAGAATAAAGAGTCAGTTCACTAGGCTCTTCAAAGACATGTGCTATCCAGCTGATAAAGCAGCTGGTGACAGATAGTCACTCTGATAATGGTGGCATAAGAGAGCTCACAATGCGTCGTCGAAATCATGGCACTATCGTTCAGGCCATATTTCGAGGGGGAGAATAGAAAGACTAGTTAAGAATGATATTCTTCCTCCATTAGAGCTCTCAGATTAAGAACAATGCAGAGAATGCATAAAAGGAAAGTATGTAAAGAAAGATGACAAACGAAGCACAGGAATTTTATAGATTATCCACACTGACATCTGTGGTCGGCTTTCCTGTAAAGAGTGTGGATGGTTATGATTCGTTCATAACATTCACAGATGATTACTCCCATTATGGCTATATTTATCCAATCAAAGAAAGAAAAGATGTATTGGATAAATTTAAGATATTAAAGATTAAGATAGTCAGGTCTGACCTGTGGAGGAGTACTACGGTCAGCATACCCTAAAAGAATGGCATAGTAGCCCAGTATTCTACACCGGGCGAACCTCAGCAGAATAGAGTAACTAAAAGAATCAATCGTACCCTGATGGATATGGTGGGCAGTATGATAAGTTACTCCACCTTATAGTTGAGCCTGTGGATGGAGGCGTTAAAAACCCCATTCATACTCTCAAAAGAGTACCAAGTAAGTCGGTGCCCAAAACACCATATGAGTTGTGGACAGAAAGAGTGCTCTCACTAAACCACTTGCGTGTGTGTGGGGGAGCCCTGCTGAGGCTAAAGTAGTTAACCCAAACATTGGAAAGTTAGATCCCAAAATAGTAAGTTGCCATTTCATTGGCTACATAGAAAAGTCAAAAGGTTTTCGTTTTCTACTGTCCAGAGAGACATACAAAGTTAGTGGAAACTGAGACACGCTGTCTTCCTAGAGGATGAATTGATGAGGGGGAGCATGGTAGCTCGAGAAATTGACCTTGAAGTGAAGCAGGTGTATGCGCCCACTCCAATGATTCATAAGCCAATTTTCTCACTACCTGCTGTCGCTGCACCGACAGTGCTAGATACTTGTGGTGCCAGCACCTGTTGTTATCCCACCTATGGCAACAATGAATGACGATGAGGAACCTGTTCTTCAGTATTCTATAGAACCTATTGCCACACATGAGGGGGAGCAACAACAGCCTCAAATAGAAGATGTGCCAAATGTGAAGGCCCCTAGTAGGTCTCAAAGAGTTAGAAAATCAGCTATTTCTACTGATTATGAAGTGTATAACACTAAGGAATTTCAAATGGAGGATGATCCCACCTCATTTGAAGAAGCCATGAGAAGTGATCATTCATCAAAGTGGCTTGAGGCCATGGAAGATGAAATGAAATCGATGAATGTCAATAAAGTTTGGGATTTGGAAATAATTCCTAAAGGAGTCAAAACAGTAGGCTATAAATGGGTCTACAAGACTAAACATGACTCTCAAGGGAATATAGAGACATATAAAGTGTGACTTGTGGCAAAAGGCTTTATGCAAAGAGAAGGGATTGATTACAATGAGACCTTTTCTCCAGTCTCATGTAAAGTTTCCTTCAGAATCATAATGGCATTAGTGGCACATTACGATTAAGAATTACATCATATGGATGTAAAGACGGCATTTCTCAACTAGAGACTTGGAGAAAAATGTTTACATGGCACAACTGAAAGGTTTTGTTATGGAAGGAAAAGAACGAACGGGATGCCGTCTAAAGAAATCCATTCATGGATTAAAACAAGCTTCAAGACAGTGGTACTTGAAGTTTGATCAGACAATAAAGAATTTTGAGTTTAAAGAGAATGTAGAGGACAATTGTGTCAATACAAAGTTTAAGAATGGGAAGCTTATCTTCCTTGTCCTGTATATAGATGATATCTTACTTGCTAGTAGTGATGTCAGTCTACTACTGGAGACAAAGAAATTTGATATGAAAGATCTTGGCGGAGCCTCGTTCGTTCTAGGGATCGAGATTCACCAAGATAGAAGAAAAGGGTATAAGGACTGTCACAAAAGGCATACATAGAAAAGATCTTAAAGAAATTCAGTATGCACTAAATGTAGTCCCTCACCTGCTCCTATAGTCAAGGGCGACAGATATGGGGATTTTCAATGCCCTAGGAACCAATATGAGCTCAATCGATAAAGTAAAAGTGGTTCCATATGCTTCAGCTGTCGGAAGCTTGCAACATGCTCAAGTATGTACGCGCCCTGACTTGGCAATTGTTACCGGGTTTTACTTGGCAGATTCCAGAGCAATTCTGGAATAGAACACTGAAATTAGTAAAGAAAGTCTTGCATTATTTGCAAGGAACGAAAGGCCTCATGATGACATATAGAAGATCTGATTCACTCCACATGGTGGGATATTCAGATTCTGATTATGCGAGAGTGAATGCATATCCAGACGTGGATTTTCTATCATCTCGCAAAGGGGAGCTATTTTCATGGAAAAGCTCAAAGCAAACTGTCACTACATCGTCCACAATGTATGACAGTTTGTAGCAGTGTTATGAGGCAACGGGCAGGTGAACTAACTAACGAAGTTCATACCCAGGTTTGAAGGTGGTTGACGACATCTATAGATCCACTAAAGTAATACTGCGATTATAATCTGGCAGTACAGGATGCTCACAACATAAGTCAAGTGGTGCTGCCAAACACTATTGACATAGAGTATTATGTTGTGAAAGATAAAGTTCCGGGATCAAGTCATAAGTCTTGAGCATATAAGTACAGAAAGGATGCTCGCGGATCCGCTTACAAAAGGCTTACCACCCAACATGTTCAGAGAACATGGTGTTCAGAGAACATGTAGCTAGCATAGGTTTAAGGGAAAGCCTAAAATATTCCTGGATAAAAGAAGGCCCAAAGATAAGTATCTATTTCAGAACAGAGTAGTGTATTGTAGCTGTTAAGTCTATCGGCAATGGACCGTGACGATGAGACATGCTCTATGCGCTAATCTGTAATGGAATGAACAAAAGTAAATGATATGAAAGTGAAATATGGAATGAGATCAAGGGGGAGAATGTTAGTTGATCTCCACCAATAGGCCCAACGGCCTATTGGGCCCTTATCTCTGCTCTCTGATCGGGGGAGCTCAACCCTAATTCGGTTGGTGGGCCCCTATCACACAGCACACATAAAAGGAAGGTGGGGATGAGGGCTCGGACTACGAGGTTCACCGTGAGCCGCCACACCCACCTACAGTAACCCAAAACCGATCTAAAGATCGTGCTGCCAACGACGAGATGTGCCCCAACCATCGCCGTCGCACCTCTGCAGGGCCACCACCGGACCACGGCAGTACCACTACGGACTCCACCGAGCCGGAGCTGCCGCGGCAATGGCGTCTACCCGCTGTGGTGCATCTACGGAGAAGACAAGGATGAGGTCTTCCCTGGATCTACCGGTTATAAACAGAGAGGTACACATTTCGATCCTAACAATGGGCACTATTCACATAAACCAGCCCATAGTACTTCTCTCTCACATAAACGAACCAACAACGATACGAACCAGCCAACCGAACAGGCTGGAAATCGCTGCTGTAGCGTAAGGCTATCTCCAACAGGAGACCTATCAGGAGACCCAAATCCAGAATGGGTCTCCAACACAATACCTACAGCCTCTAACAGAGTACCTATATGGAAGACCCATTTTAGGTGTCAGTGGTGATATAAAACCCAAATCTGAGTATCCTCTCTCCTGAAGACATATTTGCAGAAAGGGTTCTCTTTTGAGTCTTATTGTTGGAGAAGACCAAAAATGGGTATTGAACCATTTGCCTATAGCGCTACCCAAACGTAAAATGAGTCTTATATTTTGGATAACGGTTGTTGGAGACAGCCTAAGGAGCGGAGCCTAGGCATAGGCACCCCCACAGTATGCAGCCTGGTCTCCCCGTAGCATTCGGCGATGTTGATTCGGCTCAGGGAGTTCGGGGGCGGGATGTGACGGTTTCCCAGAAGAACGTGGCCACAGTAGCAGCGGCGCAGGTCAAGAATGCGGAGGCGGGGACACAGTGCCAGAACTCCGGTGAACCTCACACTACTGGTGACGAAGTGGAGGTAGATGACCTCGAGCGCACAGAATGGTTGCGCATCCTTGTAGTATAGGTCGCTTATGTTGATGTTGCGGAGGGAGAGATGCGCGAGGAGGGGGCTCGATAGCAGCAGGTGGTAGTTGAACTTCTTGCTGGGCTTGCAGCCACGCAGATCGATCTCGAGGTCCTCGACACGGCACTCAGCGGCGTACGCGAGGAGGCGCCTAAGGTGGTGGTTCCTGACCTGAGCTTCTGGTTGTCTACGACGAGGGAGAAGCGGTCAAGGCGGCGACGCGGGCCGCTCTCCAGCAAGCGGAGCACCTCCGTCAGCTTGTCGCCGGGGAGGAGGTGGATGTCGAGGCAGGATGTCGGTTCCGACCAGCGGCTCTTCCAGAGATCGTGCCACCCCTGTGCGAGCGCCCTTGTGCGGATGGCGTCCTTGAGTGGGAGATGGGTCAGGATGCGCCGCTGTAGGTCGTCTGACAGCGCTAGGGATATTTAACATTTTACCGTCGTAACGGATGGCGCCTCCTCAAATAGCAGCTTTATGTTTGGCGCTACACTTTTAGCAGTAGAGAGAGAAAAACGATACACATTTACCACTTGTGCTCGCGTGGCATGCCAGCTCCGCTGTCCAGCTTGGATCTGAGTCAGTAGGCTCAGATAAAAAGACCTCCCCTGCCCCTGGCGTCTTTATCCCCCTCACTAACATGAGGGCCCCAAGTCAGATTCTCCTTCGTTCTCTAGCCAGAGCATCCGCACGCACCCCCAACAAGCAGACCGCCACCGCCGGCAGCATGGCCGCGCCGCTGCTCCGGCAATGGCGCCACCTCGCCGTGCTCGGCGCCCTCCTCGTGCTCCACCTCGCCGCCGTCGTGGCGCAGTCACCGCCAACTGCACCCACGACCCCTGCCGCACCCACGACCCCGGCGACGTCGGCGCCCACTGCCACCCTGACAACGCCAGCGCCCACCGCCACCCCTGTCGCACCAACAAAGCCGTCGCCGGTCACGCCGCCACCGGTCACACCACCTCCCACGATGCCGCCCGCGGTGCTCCCACCTGCTGTGATGCCGCCCGCCACGACGCCTCCGCCGACGGCCACACCGCCCCCGGTCGAGGCGCCCGCGTCGCTGCCTCCCGTGACGACTTCCCCGCCCGTGGCCGAGGCCCCCGCGCCGCCCGCGGAGATACCGCCCGCCGAGGCGCCATCCAAGGGCAAGAACAAGCACAAGAGGAGGAAGCAATACGGCGTGGACGTGACCCCAGCTCCAGCGAGCGCCGCCCGTCCCTGGCTCCGACGAGCGAGGTCGGCTTCGTCTGGCGTGACCCTGGCTCCGGCGGTGGACGCGGCCTCGTCGAGGTCACTGGCGTCTCGGGTGGAGACGGGCGCTGTCACCATGGATTGCACGAGCTCATCCCCTTCCTCCCTGTGTGGTGATGGCCGGAGGTTGAAGAAGAATCTGACTTGTGGGGCCTGTGTGTCAGTAATGGGGGAGGGAGAAGCTAGGGGCAGGGGTGGTCAGTTTACCTGTGGATGCTGAGTCGGATTCAAGAAAGCGGAGCTAGCGTGCCACGCGAGCAAAAAAAAATAATAAATGTATATTATTATTCTTTGTCTGCTGCTAAAAACGTAGGTAGTTAAATATCCCGCAGCGCTGAGACGCGGAAAACATCCACCCGCCGCCTCCTCTTCCCTCTGGTGCCGTCGCCGCCACCACCGTCCGATTCGATAGCCATTGCCCGTCGCCGCGCGTTCCCCACTAGCACAAGCACAAACCTCCCCCACAGGCTGTTCAAGGCCGAGAATTCTGGGCCTGTATAGAGTATAGACAGTCATGAAGACCCGGCTGCCTGGCAGCCTGTGGCCCAGTAGCCCATCTGGGAAAAACAATGTCAGGGGAAAGTGCAGTACCTACACCCAAGGTGGAACGAAACGTGGAATCAATTTTTTTTCTTTTGAAAACTTCAACGGGGGTTACCCCTCCTGATTTTATTGAATTTAGGCACCAGTTACATCATTACAAGATATACACGAAGATTTACAGGGGCTGAGTGGAGGCTGCCAATTTTTGGTATGCAGTGAAGTCTACTGGTTGAGGTGCCAGCACCGATTTCCAGTCCCAGACTTGACCAAAACTGCTCAGCAACGGCGCAATGGAACATGATGTGGTCTGGTGTCTCTTCTGCAGCTCCACACACCGAACAGTTTGGGGAGTCCACAATGTGCTTGCGATGTAGGTTTGCTCTGCACTGGATTCTTCCTTTTGAGAGTAACCACGCGAAGAGCTGTACTCTTGGTGGTGCAGAAATGTGGAATCAATTCCATACTTGAAATGACAGGGCATAACAATGTTAGGAAAGTTCTAAACTCTAGGTGTAGATCTAGCGGGTAAAACAAACATCTGTTGGTGTACCTTTAGTAGCTAGTGTGCCCGTAGCGACCGGAGATGAAGTGCAGTCATAGTCCCTACGGTGACTGAGGTACAGCGTTCCAGTGGTGACACTGCAGAGGCGACGGCGGAATCGGTAGTGCTTCCCGTCGCTGGCAGCACTCACTTTAGATTCGATTAGTGTTTCTCTGTAGGTGGTTACGGCGGCTCCGGTCAACCTTGTGGTCCGAGCCCTGATCCCCACATCTCCTTTTATAGTGCTGTGCGACAGGGGCCCACCAACTATATTAAGGTTGGACGCTCCCGATTAGGGCGCAGATCTAAGGGCCCAATAGGCCGTTGGGTCTATTGATGGAGATCAACTAGCATTCTCCCCCTTGATCTCACTACCATCTTTCAATTTTATATCATTTACTTTTGTTCATTCCTTTACAGATTAGCGTATAGAGCATGTTTCATCGTCACGGTCAATTGCCGATAGATTTAACAGCTACAACACACCACTCTATTCTGAAATAGATACTTAATTTTGGACCTTCTTTTATCCAAGAATTATAGGATTTCCCTTAAACCCATACCAGCTACATGTTCTTTGAACACGTTGGGTGGTAAGCCTTTTGTAAGCGGATCCGCGGGCATCTTTTCGGTACTTATATGCTTAAGACTTATGACATGATTCCGAACTTTATCTTTCACAACATAATACTTTATGTCAATGTGTTTGGCAACACCACTTGACTTATTATTGCGAGCATACTGTACTGCTGGATTATTATCGCAGTATAACTTAAGTGGTCTATAGATATCGTCAACCACCTTCAAACCGGGTATGAACTTCTTTAGCCAGTTCACCTGCACCGTTGCCTCATAACACGCTACAAACTCGGCATACATTGTGGACGATGTAGTGACGGTTTGCTTTGAGCTTTTCCATAAAATAGCTATCCTTGCGAGAGTGAATACACATCTAGACATGGATTTTCTATCATCTTCCGCATAATCAGAATCTGAATATCCCACTATATGGAGTGAATCAGATCTTCTATACGTCATCATGAGGCATTTCGTTCCTTGCAAATAACGCAAGACTTGGCTCTGATACCATTGTTAGAAAAGTTCTAAACTCTAGGTGTAGATCTAGCGGGTAAAACAAACATCTGCTGGTGTACCTTTGGTAGTTAGTGCGCCCGTAGCGACCGGAGATGAAGTGCAGTCGCAGTCTCTACGGTGACCGAGGTACAGCGTCCCAGTGGTGACACTGCAGAGGCGACGGCGAAGTCGGTAGAGCTTCCCGTCGCTGGCAGCACTCACTTTAGATCAAATTAGTGTTTCTCTGTAGGTGATTACGGCGGCTCAGGTCAACCTCGTGGCCCGAGCCCTGATCCCCACCTCTCCTTTTATAGTGTTGTGCGACAGGGGCCCACCAACCATATTAGGGTTGGGCGCCCCCGATCAGGGCGCAGATCCAAGGGCCCAGTAGGCCGGGCCTATTGGTGGAGATCAACTAACAAACAAATCTCATAATTAAAATGGACTGGCTACTCTTGCAACAGTGAAAACAATGCAAAGCGAATCTGCTCTAACAACATTGTGGAACATGGTGCGGTCTGCTGTCTCTGAAAGTCTGAATATTGTTTGCATTCTAAACAAGGAGAGGGAAACAAAGTTCAGAATACTGAGTCTTTTTTTTAGCCATGAGGGCTGCATAAAATTAACCACGTGGTCGAAATAAATATAGAATATCACTGATTTGTTTTAAAGAAAAACCGTAGCACCCAATTGTCCACTGAGTTACACAGAACAGAAATGATGATATCCATGGACCATGGTGTATAAATGTCTGGGCTCTTATTCCTTTAAGGAATAGGTAAGGCAGAAACAGGAGTATCAGATAGACAATTTGGGTCAGTGCAGGTTCTTGCATAATTGTTATGGTATCTGAATATCTGACATCCAGTAAGAGGATGCAAAAGATATGCTAAACCACATTTTTTTCCCCAATTCTACGTATTACTGAAAGGGCAAATCAGATAAGGAAAATTTAACACCTTGGAACCCTGCAATGTATCTGGTATTTGGAATTCTTTTCCAGTCCGTGTTGCTTCTCTGATAAACGCTACACTGTCAGTAGTTTTACGCGAGGATGTATGCTGACAGCTTATCAAGCAATTTTTGTATTCCTGGAATGCAAGTAAGCTCATATGTTCTTTTCAGATTAATAGAGAAAACATAAGGGAAATCCTCAGTCCTAAGTAACACAATCACCAACCTCTGGTACAGCAACACCCAAAATTCAAATAGATCTGCAGCAAACAACTTAATCGACCAATTTAGAATTCAAATTCAGTTCTTCATGCGTTGTGAAGGACAAAATGAAAGTGGTTCTGTTCCTGAGAACACCACATCAGATACTGTCAAGTGGACAACTTTTATTTGCAGAAGTTGATGCGATATTTCACTAGCATCTGCTTCCCCATACAGCCATACCAATATGATGATATTTCGCAAGTATCTGAAATATATAATAACTCCAGGAAAATGCTTCAGCATGCACGTCCTCTATGTTAAAAAAGAAAGAAAGAGATCAATCACGGGATTCACATAAGAAGTTCAGCCTAGACCAGGTACAAGTTACCAAAGTAAAGTAAGGGCAAGACAACACAAGCTACAAAGCACTTCGCGTCATCTTAAACATCCTCGCAATAGCATATACTGGATTCATTTAATGTATTAACAAACAGTGTAATCATTCGATGTAGCAATAAAATTCAGTTCCACTCACTATGTTGAAAGTTCAAATCAAACCAGTTCTGTTCTTAACTAGTCCAATCTGCACATGATATTATTACATTAACCCTTTATTCAAGTTTATTCACACAGATTGATATGATGACGTTCATTGGTATCTCAAACATGTAGCTGAATCCAATGATATGATGATATTTCACCAAAATATCAAACACATAGATAGCACAAGAAAAATGAAAGCAGCAGCTGCTCTAAAATGTCAATAGTGGCAACACCATATGGAATTATCAGTTATAGGCAATGGATCTCTTTGCTGTAGTACAACTGAGAGGGGAAATTACAGAATGCAGAATCAGCATTTTATTTCCACACACATTCCCGATTAAGGCTGTCCAGTATATATCCAACTAGTCAGTGAAATGGTATCTCAAACCAAATCTTAGGGCCAGAACTTAACTATGCTGACTGAAAACTAATTGCTCAAAAAGATATCTCGATGAATTGCCTTGATTTTAGAACCAAAAAACTCACTGAGCACTTGTACCTCGACATTCTCTGGAGCTTTTTCGAGGCACAGCAGGCTTAAATCTGGGAAAATGGCATTGCCTGACTGATCCCTGTCTGGATTTGTCCCCTTAGGAACAACTAGTATCAGCTTCTGGAGGGACCTGGCCTTTCTGAACAAAAAGTGCACCAGCTCAATCTCATTGCACTGCCACTTGAAGTTGGTTATCTTTACCTTCACAAGGTTCTCGAAGCCAACCATGGGTGGCTCTTCGGCCAACCCGCTGACAGCATCCACGAAGGAATCAGTTCTGGCTTTTGGAAGCTGAGGCATAAATCACAGTTGTAAGCATTCATCAGAAACACAGAAGTGAATACGACGAGCAGCATGAACGAACATGAGACAGAGTTACTACTAGCTAGAACTAGAACATCATTTGACAAGCGCTGACCTCCACGAAGAGATTTCTCAGCCGAGAACAATGGCACATCCCGAGGAATTCATACATGTAGGAGAGCATGGCGGTCTTCATTCCATACATGACCAGCTGCAGCTCTCTCAAATTCTGCAGGTTGCTCAACTTGGCCACCTGGGGCTGGAAATTTCCCCTGCTACGCAAGCCAGACATAAGCTACAGAACAAAAGCAACAACACAAATTCTATCAGTTGGTGACATGGCGACGACAAAACCAAACATGCATGCATGGAATCCGATCGATCACAAACCCTGAGAGCATTGCTGCATATGGTGAGGTTGAAGAGGTAGGAGAGATTTGGGAGTGCATCGAGCCAGTTGTGGTACTGCATCGGGTCGACAAATGTCGTTTTCGTGAAGCAGATGTAGAGATCCCCCAAGCAGTTTGGAGGGAGGGACACGGACCGGAGGAAGCCGCCGCTGTAGCTGAAGGAATGGAGGCCTAAGGCGGTGCTGACACTGATTTTGTCGACCTGGGGGCACTCCGCGACGGTGAGCCTCACCAGGCGCTTGCTTGCAGCCGTGACATCAACGCAGGTGAGGACGCGGCAGTTGCGCAGGATGAGGGTGAAGGATCGAAACGGGCGACTAGACGGGGGTGAATGGCTGCGGAAGCCAAAAATTTATAACCCTTCCCCTAAACATAAAACCTGATTAAATCACGTTTTTTTTAAATCTGGACAGAACTCTATGTACCTAATAAACCTGATGTGGACGAAAATCCGTAACTCCGAATGACCTAAAAATTTGTCAGATTAAACTAGATGAAATTACGAAACTAACCTAACTGGAAACACGTCAATCTGACTTACGGATCTTGAGATAAAAATAAAACAAGCAGACTATGTCAGATGCTAATGAGAATTGTAAAGAACAAATCAAGATGCACAAGATCAATCATTATAGATGAAAGATTAAATTGAGTAATTGAACTTACAAAAGTGCATCTAGCCTCCGCCCGAACATCCTCCCTCTCTTAATCGGAGAGATCAACAAAAACCTCTCACTAGAATTCAAACCCTAGGCTAGACCGGAGAGAGAAAAACTAAACCGTGGAACCCGGGGCACGAGTACTGTTCACGCGTGAATAGTAACTCGCCGGGAGTCCAAAACGTCCCTCCTTTCTCAACCCTAGGTGCCACATATTTATATCTCCAAAGGGTGGCACGACCTATTTTCACATAACCCCTACGCTAAATAAATTCAACGTAGGGGCGTAAATTCCAATTACGTCCTCCATGGCAAATTCCGCGATGTCCGCGATCCCTCCATCTCCGCGATGTGATCCTCGCGATGTCGCCGCACGACCATTCGAAATCGTATCGCGATCGCTAGAATTTCCATCTTCGGCCAACGCACGCCGCACGAGCGTCCCGGTACGATGCATGGCTTTGTGGCTCAACCAACGAACCCCAGATTTTGTGGCGTAATCTGGAAACCTCCCTCGACGTTCTTCCACCGTGTAGCCAGGTACAGTAGACGTACACCACACGATCGCCTGTCCCTCGAACGCAAGCCTCGATCCGCCCTTCTCCGCCCCCACGGTTCTTCGGCACGGCATCCTATCCTCGTTCTTCACTCGTCGCCGCATGTACCTTGTCTCCACCTGTCACCTACAACCACAACCTGTCGAGAGATACGTCACACGCACACCGTGTTGTCAATCGCTCATCACCAAGGTGCTAGCACACCGGCATCTCAATCTCTCCCTTATGAGTGCATTGACAACACCACACCGTACAAATTTATTGGAACTAAAAAAATAAAAAGAAAGAAAAAGAAACAATCTTGATCCCCAAAGACATGGGCTAGCGAAAAAGCTAGGCTCGACACAATCAAGACAAAAAAATCACTCTCCCCAAAATGAATCAAAAGCCATATCAATTTCCCAAAAGCAATCTCAGCAGCAAAACTCAACAATTTCAGCAACACTCCCCCTCAACCCCTCAAAACAAGCATGCCAAGTCTCAGGAAAAATGAAATCAAACTCCCCCTGCAAAAATGAATTTTTGTGACTCACTCTCCCCCTTGTTGACAAAGCACTCCATCAAGATAAAATGCAAGGAACCAATTTAGAGAAAAGCATGTGAGAAAGCACAAGTCGAAGCTTCTGAGACATATACAAAATACTTATAAAAGCTAACCAGCAACACGAGCTACCCAGAGAAGGAGCAACACAATGCCATGACCAATAGAATTTTAGAACTGAAATCTCTTTGAAAAACCAATTAGCCAGGCAAAAACATGCATATTCCAAAATTAGTGCCAAGCTGAAGACAAAACATATAGCAAGCTGACACGATGGATACACAGCTTCAGTCAAAGTTCACTGCAACGCCCACAAACACATGCACTTGTCATATTTAATTCTGGCTTTTGTGAGCTTGACAAGCAGGGATATGAGAAGCAACAGTTGTGCCCAGCCAGTTTGTTTAATTTTGATTATGAGCGAGAACCAGCAGGGACATGGGAAGCAAGAGTTGTGCCTAGCCAGTTTGTTTAATTTTGATTATGAGCGAGAACCAGCAGGGACATGGAAAAAATCAGAGTTGTGCCCATATTTAAATTCTCAGGAAAGCAAGCAGATCATTTGCAACCATACTATGCACTCCCAAGTTAAAACTTGCATTGTGAGTTACATTTGCAGTGAAAACCCATTAAAAGAAGCTGACAACCGAACCATGAGCAAGACATATGTCAAGTATTCAACAAGTCACTAGATCCAGAAAAGCAAGCATAGCCCAACATAAATTTTTAAGTATATATCTGTGCTGTTTTCAAAATAAAAATTGGTCAAGCAAAACATTCAAACCTCTCTAAAAGCATCGATCGTAAACTAGCCAAAACAAGTATAAGGCATATGTAACTGAAGCAACTTACAATGATACTAGAATGGGTAACACACCCCAAACTCACCACGCAAACGTGCAAACGTGGTTTGATCGAGTGATTTAGTCAGAATATCAGCAAGTTGCTGACTAGTATCAATGTATTTAAGCTTAATATCACCCTTCTCAGCATGATCCCTCAGAAAATGATGACGAACCTCAATGTGTTTCGTCTTAGAGTGAAGCACATGATTCTTTGCAACACTTATAGCGCTAGTGCTGTCACACAAGAGAGGAACGCGAGAAAACGACAAACCAAAATCGCGAAGGGTAGCTATCATCCATAAAAGCTGAGAACAACAACTAGCAGCAGCAACATACTCAGCCTCTGTAGTAGATTGAGCAACATTAGATTGTTTTCTAGAGGACCAAGAAACAAGCGAAGAACCCAAAAATTGGCAAGTACCCGATGTAGACTTTCTATCCAAACGGCACCCAGCAAAATCAGCATCCGAATAACCACACAAACTGAGAGTTGAAGCAGCAGAGTACCAAAGGCCAAATGCAGGAGTAAATCGAAGATACCTCATTATGCGCTTCACCGCCTGACGGTGAGAAGTCCTAGGGGACGCCTGAAAACGAGCACACATACACACAGCAAAGTGTATATCTGGCCTCGTAGCAGTCAAGTACAGCAGCGACCCAATCATGCTTCGATATTCCTTCTGATCCACGGGCTCTCCGTCCTCATCAGCATCCAAAGCAGCGCTAGTCGGCATGGGCGTAGAAATTGGCTTCGCATCATCCATCGCAAACTTCTTCAGGACATCCTTCGTGTACTTTCCCTGATGCACAAATGTACCTTCCGAAGTTTGTTTTATTTGTAAGCCAAGAAAGAAATTCAGCTCGCCCATCATAGACATCTCAAATTCTTTACTCATCACATCTGCAAACTTTTTCACAAGAGCATGAGAGGAACCACCGAAAATGATATCATCCACATAAATCTGAACTATTAAAGTGTCATTTCCTTGCCTAAGGAGAAAAAGAGTTTTATCAACTGAACCCATTTTGAACCCGTTTTTAAGCAGAAAAGTTTTCAATCTAGCATACCAAGCACGAGGTGCTTGCTTCAAACCATATAAAGCCTTTTGCAACTTAAAAACACGATCAAGAAAATTGGGATGTTTAAAACCAGGCGGTTGTTTAACATAAACTTCTTCTTCTATAAAACCATTCAGAAAAGCACTTTTCACATCCATTTGATAAAGCTTATATCCACGTGAAGTAGCAAATGCAAGCAAAATACGAATGGCTTCTAAACGAACAACAGGAGCAAAAGTTTCACCATAATCAATACCCTCTTTTTGAGAAAAGCCCTGAGCAACCAGCCTAGCTTTATTTCTAACAACATGACCATCTTCCCCTTGTTTGTTCTTAAAGACCCATTTAGTTCCAATTGGTTTACAAGAAGGAGGAGGATCAACCAAAACCCAAACCTGATTCCGTGCAAAATTTTCTAACTCCTCATGCATGGCATTGACCCAGTTAGAATCAGATAAAGCATGTCCAACATCTCGGGGTTCAAAAGAGGCAACAAAGGCAGTATGCGCAAAGACACAATAATTTTTATTTTTCATACCTCTGTTCCTTGTCGTGCGTTCATCCAAATTACCTATTATGTTCTTGGCAGGATGACGATTCTGAATGTGTCGTGGTGCTGTACGTTCTGAAATCGCCTCCCCCTCAACTGCAGCCGGTACATGATCAACAGTCGATGAAGCTGCAGGCTTTGCTGTAGATGTACGTGTCGGCGATGGTCCATCCTCCAAAGTGGTGGAGGGCGCCTGCTCAGGCTGGGCGCCAGGCTCCCCCTGCATCGCAGGCTGGGCATCATCGTCATCGTCGTCGTCACATCCATCTTCCTCTTTCTCATCCTCAAAAATATCCTACCCGATCTCGTCATCACCTGCACACTCAAAAGCAGAAGAAAAACAAGGCATTGTCTCGTCGAAGGTGACCTCACATGTCTCATCGATGCGGTTAGTATCAAGATTAAGCACACGGTACGCTCGCCCTTGCAAGGCATACCCCAAAAATAACCCATCGGAAGAACGTGATTCAAATTTATCCAAATTTCTCTTTTTCAATATAAAACACTTGCAGCCAAAAACTCGAAAGTGGAAAACTTTGGGAGGTCGACCAAATCTCAACTCATAAGATGTTTTTCCTAGAAAAGCTCTCAGAAAAATGCGATTAGCAACATAGCAAGCGGTGTTGATAGCCTCAGCCCAAAAACGTCTAAGAGTTTTATGTTCATCAAGCATTGTCCTAGCCATCTCAACAAGCGTACGATTTTTACGCTCAACAACACCGTTTTGGGGAGGAACGTAAGGTGAGGAAAACTGATGATCTAAACCTTGTTCTGAACAAACAGCTTTCATGCGAGAATTCTTGAATTCCGTACCGTTGTCACTGCGAATTGCTCTAACGGCATTATTTGACAACTCATTTTTCAGCTTCAGAACAAGATCATGAACATATGAGAAGGCCTCATCCTTAGATTCCAAAAAGAACACACATGAATATCGAGAAAAATCATCCACAATGACGAGCACATACCACTTCCCACCAGCAGACCGAACACGGGCTGGACCAACAGTGTCCATATGTAACAGTTCACCCGGTCGTCTCGTCATCACCTGAGTCACAGGTGCATGAGAAGCAGCAACCATTTTTCCATGTTTGCAGGGAGCACAAATCAAATCCTTTTCAAACTTGAGTTTCGGTAAACCATCAATTAAATCCAATGAACTCAAACGACAAAGCAAATCAAAGCTCAAGTGGCCCAACCGACGATGCCACTTCCAAATCAGGGGGGAACCATGAGCAACTAAACAGCGAGTTTCACCAAAAGATTTAGAAAAATCAGCTTTAAAAATCCGTCTAAAAGGAGAAATCTTGCAAACAAGGTTACCAGCAGAATCAAGAACACGTGAATTTCCTTTCTTAAAACGAACCTCAAAATCATCCTCAAGAAGTTGCGAAACAGACAGCAAATTATAATGCAAATTCTTTACCAATGCGACGTCCTTTAACGTGTATTTATCTGTTACCTTGATGCAGCCATGCGCCATTACCTTACCTTGACTTTTATCCCCAAAAGTGATGTTTTCCTTTACGCTCGTGGGGGTGAGGCTGGAGAACCATTTATCATCTCCGGTCATGTGGCGCGAACAACCAGAGTCCATTATCCATATGTCCTCCTCGCCTCCAACCTGCAATCAACAACGAGAGCGAGGGTGAGCTAATGACTCAACACTGGGGTTAGGATAATGTAATGAAAACCAGTGCTGAGCCACTTGCTCAAAAGAAGCGTTAGCAAAATTAAAGTTCTCAAAAAAACGATGAGAACCACGAGGGGGAAAACGTGGTCTGTCATCTCGATGTTGTGCAAGAGCACGAGTACGTGAGCGAAAACCAGAAGAGCGAACAAATGGCTCACGTCTCAAAACAGGACGATCATGAGTACCACGTACAGGGTACTGTTCACATCTAAAAACATGACGATCATGAGTACCACGTGTGGGGTACTGCTCACGTCGTTCAGCACGCATCCTCCGATAACAGAACTCATAAAGATGACCATCATGACTGCAAAAATCACAATGATAAAGCTTGCGTGCAGGAGCGAAAGAAGCCTCAGCATTAGAACTAGAAGCAACAAAAACAGGCTTAGCAAAATGATCACAAGAAGAACCATTTGGTTTAGTATTTTGTACACCCTTGAAGTGTTTTGGCTTAGGCACCCAAACCTGCTTTTTAGGAGTAGATCTAGATGTCTCAACCAGCAACCCATCAGAGGTGACACCTGAACCCTTCCTAGGATGTGGTCCAGTATATTTAGCCAAAGGTGGATTCTTCTCATCAACAGGCGGTCCACTTTTTTCACCAAAAACATGTTTCAAGTCATAACCGGGACCAAAACGCTCACCCCGTTTAATTTGAGCAATAGCCATACCAATTTGAGGCTCACGAATAGAACACCAACCAAGAATAGTTCTCAAATGCTTATTTTCTTCTTCCAAATCAGCAAGTTTGGCCCTTAAATCATTATTTTCAACAACAAAATTAGGATAAGTTAGGCATGAAGGAAGAACCGGACAAGTGTGTTTTTCCAATTCAACAATATGTGATTTAGCAACATTTAATTCAGATCGTAAAGTTGGACAAATCAAACAATCCGGCAAATCAGGACAAGTGTGTTCTTCAAAATTTTTTACCCGACATAAAGCATTATCCAAGTCAACTTTCAGAAGTGGGCAAGAAACACAAGTACCAAGCAAATTCGACCGAGAACGAAGTTCATTTAGTTCAGCATAAAGTTTATCTCGATCATCAACAATGGAAGAATACTTGGTTTGCAATTTAGAAAGCGAAATCATATGAATTGAGCATTCTTTACATTCATTAGGTTCAGCAGGATTAGATGCAGCATTTTTGAGAGTAGCTAGTTCAGCACAAGTTTTATCATAATCAGTTTTAAGTTTAGCCAACACTTTATTTTGCTTATGAACAATTTTAGTTAAATTAGCTATTCTTTGTTCTGCAGAAGTATCTACCTCATCATCAGAAGTTTCATCATTGCTGTCGGTTGATGCATCACCCTCCAAGGCCATAGTACATATCCCACCATTGATGCCGGCGTCAGTGATGAAGCAAAGTCCGTCTGTCTTCTTCTTGGGTGTCTCATCCTCGGAATCTGAATCGCTGGAGTCTAACGAGCCACCTGAAACATACTGTCCAAGAGAAGATAACAAAACATTTGCAGCCTTAGCGACTTGCTTGTCAGAGTATTTTTGTCCGCCTTTCTTCCATTGCTTATCCTTCTTCTTCTTCCTCTCCCTGAACTTCTCCTGGCGCCTGGAGGAGTTATTGCCCTGCTCAAAAGATCTCTGCTTGTTTGGACAATCAGCAGCAAAGTGTCCTCGCTCACCACAGTTGAAGCAGCCATCTGAACGTCTTCTATTACGCCTGTTGTCATACACACGCTTAAACTTGTTGGAGAGCAGTACAAGCTGATCATCATCTAGCACCTCCAACTCCTCATCTGCAACATGACACAAAGAAGACAAAGCAAAACTGGAAACATTTGGATTAGCATTAGTGTTAGTCTTATTTCCAGAAACCAAAGCCATTGGAACGTCAGAAGAAGAAGCAGCTGTGGGATTTTTCAATTTACGCTTAGAAATAATTTCGATCTCTTTTGATTTGAGCTTACTGTAAAGCTCATCAGTGGTGAGAGTCTCATAACCTACAGATTCAACGATCGCCTCAACTTTCATATCCCATTCATCATTAAGTGAATGTAATAATCTGAGAGCCCTAGCATGATCATCATAAGGCATATTGCTATTCATGGCCTTCATCTTATTAACAATCACTTGAAAACGTGCAAACATGTCATCAATAGACTCACTAGGTAATTAGCAAAAAGCATCAAACTCTTTTCGGTGAATCTCAAATTTTCGGTTTTTCACAGTGTTTGAGCCTTCATGATATTTTCTAAGTTTCTCCCAGATCTGATAAGCGAGATCTTCACTAGAAACCCGATCATATTCAGTTTTACAAATAGAAGCCTGTAAAATAGCAACAGCGCGATGATTTGTTTCAAGAAGTCCGATCTCAGCGGCGTCAGTCGGTTCCTCAGCTGGAATCACATATGTGGCATTTTGTGTGATTTTCCATAGCTTCAGCGACTTGCCTTTGAGATAGTTGGTCATACGTGCCTTCCAGTAATCATAATCAGTCCCATCAAAAAACGGAGCGTGAACATCAAACTTTTCATTGGTCGCCATAGCTTTCAGCACCGATTAAGGTGTAGAAAACCTAAACCGGCTCCGATACCAATTGAAGGATCGAAACGGGCGACCAGAGGGGGGGTGAATGGTCGCGGAAGCCAAAAATTTATAACCCTTCCCCTAAACACAAAACCTGACTAAATCACGTTTTTTTTAAATCTGGACAGAACTCTATGTACCTAGTAAACCTGATGTGGACGAAAATCCGTAACTCCGAATGACCTAAAAATTTGTCAGATTAAACTAGATGAAATTACGAAACTAACCTAACTAGAAGCACGTCAATCTGACTTACGGATCTTGAGATAAAAATAAAACAAGCAGACTATGTCAGATACTAACGAGAATTGTAAAGAACAAATCGAGATGCACAAGATCAATCATTATAGATGAAAGATTAAATTGAGTAATTGAACTTACAAAAGTACATCTAGCCTCCGCCCGAACATCCTCCCTCTCTTAATCGAAGAGATCAATAAAAACCTCTCACTAGAATTCAAACCCTAGGCTAGACCGGAGAGAGGAAAACTGAACATGGAACCCCGGGGCATGAGTACTGTTCACGCGTGAATAGTAACTCGCCGGGAGTCCAAAACGTCCCTCCTTTCTCAACCCTAGGTGCCACATATTTATATCTCCAAAGGGTGGCACGACCTATTTTCACATAACCCCCTACGCTAAATAAATCCAACGTAGGGGCATAAATTCCAATTACGTCCTCCATGGCAAATTCCGCGATGTCCGCGATCCCTCCATCTCCGCGATGTGATCCTCGCGATGTCGCCGCACGACCATCCGAAATCGTATCGCGATCGCTAGAATTTCCATCTTCGGCCAACGCACGCCGCACGAGCGTCCCGGTACGATGCATGGCTTTGTGGCTCAACCAGCGAACCTCAGATTTTGTGGCGTAATCTGGAAACCTCCCTCGACGTCCTCCCACCGTGTAGCCAGGTACAGTAGACGTACACCACACGATTGCCTGTCCCTCGAACGCAAGCCTCGATCCGCCCTTCTCCGCCCCCACGGTTCTTCGGCACGGCATCCTATCCTCGTTCTTCACTCGTCGCCGCATGTACCTTGTCTCCACCTGTCACCTACAACCACAACCTGCCGAGAGATACGTCACACGCACACCGTGTTGTCAATCGCTCATCACCAAGGTGCTAGCACACCGGCATCTCAGAGGGTGCGGAGGCGGGGGCACAGGAGGAGTACCCTTTTGAGGTCGAGGTCGTCGAGGCTGGTGGACCGGATGCAAATGACCTCGAGCGTGTTGATGGAGCGGACCTGGCTCATAGGTCGACGATGGGCCTCGTTGACGCCGACGCCGAAGAGCACCAAGCGCAAGAGCCGGTGGCTTGCCCGCTGGAAGTTGAACGATACCTCGGGTGGCCCCAGCCCCACATTGATGAAGAATTGCTGGTCCTCTACGTCGCAGTCGGCGGCATAATCGAGGAGGGAGTAGAAGTCGTCGGGGCGCGTCTGGGCGTCGTCGACCTTGAGGAAGAAGCGGAGGAGGCGGTGGCCCGGGCCCCGGCCGCGGCTGCCCAGCTCGTTAGCCAGCAGCGGCACGATTTGGTCGGAGCGGGCGTGTGTGGGGACGAGGCAGTCGCACGGCCCCTGCGTCGCGGGGCATATGTGGATCGCGAGGATGGAGTCGCACGGCCACTGTGGATTGTTCACGAGACGGCGCCACCTTTTGGAGGCCATCCCCAACTTCACCGCCGTCTTGAGCGGGAGGAAGCTCAGGATGCGCAGCCGCGCCTTCTCCGGCAGCGACGAGATGCGGTCCACCTCCGCCGCCAGGGGAGGCGCCTGCTCACCGCCTTCTGGAGGCAGCGGATTCAGGTCCGGGGCGACTCCGCCGCCGACGCGGAGTTGGTACGCCATTGACGCTGCTCTCTCCTTTGCCCTCCTCGCCGTTTCACCCTCCCGCCACTCTTCCACTCGTGCGCTTATCTCTGCTGCCCTCCTTTGGATTAGAATTTAGGAGAAGAGAGCTGGAGAGGGAGGCACAACTAAAATGGCTAAAGGCCAGGCGGTTACTCGCCAGCAAGGTGCCAGGCTGGACCCCAGCAGGGTCAATACGAGGGATATATGGATATAAGACCAGGGTTTTGTTAAAATTTAGTGGGTAAAATTTTGGGTATCACATCGGATGTCACATGGGTAATAAAAAAATAAATTATAGAATTCGTCAGTAATCCTAATTAATTCGTCATTAGCACATGTGTTACTGTAGCGCTACATTATCAAATCATGTGCTAATTAGGCTTAAAAGATTCGTCTCGCAAATTAGTCGTCAACTGTGTAATTAGTTATTTTTTAGTCTATATTTAATACTCCATACATGTGTCAAACATTCGATAAGAAAGAGAGTAAACTTTAGAGGGAACTAAACAAGCCCTAGATGGCCCGGCTAGTTCTCTGGTCTCAAATCATGAATTGGGCTGGACATTTCATTGTCCTGTCCGCCTTTGTCCCGACCCTATCCACTTTTGTCTCGCCCCACGCGCGCACTCGTAGCTGAGGACGAGCACGCCTCTAGTGCGTCCCGATCGCAGCACCACTGTCTGTCGGCCCCCAGCGCCCCCGTCCGTCAGCCCCCCGTCGCGCCACGTGCCTAGTACACTCGCCCCCGGCCGTATAGCATAAAACACTTGCAACATAAAAAAAATTAAATGCAACATACATCTAAAAGTAGATAAAACATTTGAAACATGCACTTGCAACATACGTGTGAAACACATGAAACATCCAAATTTACAACTTGCAATATGAAACCACTTGCTGCAACATAAGACTAAAATATTTGGAACATATTGTTGCAACATATGCGTGAAGCATTCAGATAAAAGAAAAGATTACAACATACGTTTGGACAGATGAAATATTTTGAATAAAAGGTTGCAACATGCCTCTGAAACACTTGCAACATATGTAACATCCCTCGATCTACTTTTGCAACATCAAGATAAAATAATTACAACGTACATATGAAACGTCTGAAACACTGCAAACATACATATGCAACATAAGGGAGGGAAGGCCGGGGCAGTTGATTTTGGCCGTCGGGGTGGGAGCCGACGGCGAGCCGCGGCGCGCAAGCCCCACCAACACCGACCATGCTCATGGGTGTCCCTGGCTCGGTCGGGGAAGACCTAAAGCGCCACAGCACGTGTACCCCAGCGGCCATGGCGGGGTCAACGGCGCGGCCAACGACGATGGGCAATGGACGAACGGAGAGGGAGCAAGCGTTGCAGGTGACTACCACGCAGGTGAGTAGTGCAGGAGCTGAAGGCGCGCGGCGCGGCCGGCGATGGGGGAAGGGCGCGACATGGCAGCCCGATGAGCACGTGTTGGGGAAGGGGCGGACGGATGAGAAGTCACGCCGAGCGATGCAGGTGGCTGCCACGCAGGTGAGCAGCGCAGGGAGTGAGGGCGCGCGACGCGGCAGCCCGAAGAGCGCGCGCTGGAGAAGGGGGCGCACGGATGAACAGCCACGTTGCTTTGGGGCCGGACGGATAAGCACGAAGGAGTGGAGGGTGCGCTTGGAGGGACGGACGGATAAGCACGAGAGAATGAAGATTTATTTTTTGTTTGAGGCTCGCTCCTGAGGAGCCAGGAGCCGTGTCCGGACACAGTCACGGACGGACGCCAAGTATTACCATTCATCCGTACCTATTACTGGGAGGGTGGACAAATCCATACTTTTTCATGTCCAATCCATTATATCCACCCTGTTTGCTTGTGGGTTTCAGCCAGGCTTATTCATCAGCCAACAGTGTTTTCCTCTCACAACAAACCAGCACCAGTCAGTCCAAACCAGCCCAGAAACCAACCAGCGAATATGCCTATCGTTGTTCATTTTTCACCCTCCCTAATCTTATTCTTACCCATTGGATAATAACCAATTTTATCCATACTCATTAATTTGAGTTGAACTACTAGTTTATACAGTGGGCTCCATATCAAAGTTGGACCTTTGATTGAAAATCTCGTGTCCACACCTTAACATTTTAGTGAAACTAACTAAAACTTGGTAAAATAATACATTATAATAGTCCGCAACTTTGTGCAAATTAACAAGATTATGTGGGACCCACATAAAAGCGAGACCTTGATATTAAAAAACCTCGCATTCACACTTAAATTTTGAGAAAACTGATTGAAACTTTTTTGGGATGAGTCAGCATGACATAGAACTACTTTGTGCAGACTGGTGTAGCTAGATTTAAATGTGGCCCCACGTTAAAAGCCAGACCCTAAAATTAAAAACCTCATGTTAACACTTAAAATTTTAGCAAAATTGTTTGAAATTAGTTGGAGATGACTCGTATAACCGGCATCAATTTTGTGCTGAATAATGTTGCCAGTTATATATGTGGATCCCACCAGTGGCGGATGCAGAACAGGATTGAAGAGGGGCTGATCTCTTCTTCTTCCTCTTTGTCTCCATTTTTCTTCTTTCCTCCACCTCTTCTTCTCCCTCACCATCCTCATATTTCCATTGATACACCAGCTGTAGGGGGGGGGGGGGGGGCTGGAGCCCCCCCAGCCCCCCCTTTAGATCCGCCCCTGGATCCCACAACAAAAGTTGAACCCTAAAATTAAAACATTGTGTTCACACCTTAAAATTTTCATGAAATTGACTAAAATTTGTTGGAGATGACTCGTTATAGCATACGCCAATATTGTGCAGATTGGTGAACCTGCTCTTCTAGAAAAAGCGCATGAGCATCTGCATTTTGTTGATTGGCCGCCAATTTCTTATGTTTATTAGACAGTTTATTTTTTGATCTACTTACAGACGATTTCTCTGTCCTTTTCATTTGTTTTATATGCCGAACGGTTATTATGTGAACTAAATCTCCTTTGCTACTAGCATTTGTAGCAGGTTCAAGTTGGAGCTGAAATGTTAAGATGGTTATGCAAATCAGAGTTGACATGCCGGAGTGTTGATAACTTGATACCAAAAATCAAAGAGATTAATGTTGATTTGTTATGAGAGAACTAGTTGAAACCTTGCAGAGCTCTAGTTTTAGTTACTTGAAATGTTTTATTCATGCATAGTTTCTGGGATGACCCAATGCGTCATTTAAGGTCATGTATAAATATTTCATGTACTGCCATTTGCTCAAGTATATGCACTGTTATAGTTTCAGACCCTATTCCATTTTTTATGGTTGGTTTTGAATTTTTGGGTTAGCTAGTATTCGAGATTTTCATTTTTAGATTTTTCATACTGGTTTTTTTAGTATTTTACTTGATATGGTACCTTGGTAAAGAACAGAGCTTGTTGTATTCAGCAACTACCTAGTA
This sequence comes from Miscanthus floridulus, assembly GCF_019320115.1. Taxonomy (NCBI): domain Eukaryota; kingdom Viridiplantae; phylum Streptophyta; class Magnoliopsida; order Poales; family Poaceae; genus Miscanthus; species Miscanthus floridulus. The sequence goes on from NC_089598.1 coordinate 101,208,333, forward strand.
GCGGCCGACCACCATGGTTTTGCAGTTTTGCTGCACACACGTGTGACGGTGTGAGGGGGAACGGGATCGGCAATCCCTGTGTGCAACGTGGACGGAGGGGAATCACCCAATCCTGTGTGGTTTGTTTGCTCCAAACGTGGTTATCACCCCCGAATTGCCAAACGAGGGCTGAGTGGGAAGAAGAAATAAACAGGGAGCGCGTGACGAAGATTTTTGAGGATATAAGGTGAATGTATACTACGGTTAAAAGTGGCATACATACGTTATTAAGAACAAATATTTATCACTTCACCTTTTCTCAAAAAAGTCAATTTTTCATCTGGCTGGAGAGGGGGCTGATGGGGGGGGGGGGGGGGGGGGGGGGGGGGGGGGCGCCACCCCCAAATATTTCTATGGCCTCACAATACATCTTCTTAATTAATTTTTTGATATTTTAATTAGCTAGTTAATGATATTGTTAGTGCTTAAATTTTTCTCTAATAACATCTTATATAATTAAAAATTAATCTTTTTATTATTTTCTCTATCTCTTTTGTTTTATCTTATTATTGTCTACCACATGTCTAGTTCGTCCCCACAATACACTCTTTAATTTTAGCTTGTTAAATGTAATTAGTGCTTTATCTCTTTCATTACAGAATGTAGAATCCAAATCACAATCGCCAACCTAAGAGAGAAAACATAAGGGAAATCCTCAGTCCTAAGAGACACGATCACCAACCTCTAGTACACTCAAAATTCAAATACATCTGAAACCAACAACTTAATCAACCAATGTAGAATCCAAATTCAGTTCCTTATGCGTTGGTGAAGGACAAAATGAAAATGGTTCTGTTCCTGAGACCACCACATCAGATATTGTTAAGTGGACTACTTTTATTTGCAGAAGTTTTGATGCGATATTTCACTAGCATCTGCATCCCCATACGGCCATACCAATATGATGATATTTCACAAGTATCTGAAATATATAACTCAGCAAAATGCTTAAGCAAGCACGTCCTCTATGTTAAAAGAAAACGAATAAAGATCAATCACGGCAATCGCATATGAAGTTCAGCCTAGACCAGGTACCAGAAGTAAAGTAAGGGCAATACAACACAAGTAGTTCGCATGTTATTAAACATCCTCGCAATAGCGCATACTAGATTCATAATGTGTTAACAATCAGTGTAATCCAGTTCCTCTCACTATGTTGAAAGTTGAAATCAAACCAGTTCTGTTCTTAAGGAGTCCCCACATTAACCCTTTATTCAAGTTTATTCACACAGATTGATATGATGATGTTCATTGGTATCTCAAACATGTAGCTGAATCCAATGATATGATGATATTTCACCAACATATCAAACACATAGATAGCACAAGAAAAATGAAAGCAGCAGCTGCTCTATTTTCAGAAACAAGGCTAAAATGTCGATAGTGGGAACACCATATGGAATTATCAGTTATAGACAACGGATCTCTTTGCGGTAGTACAACTGTGAGGGAAATTACAGAATGCATAATCAGCGTTTATTTCCATGCACATTCCCGATTAAAAGACTGTCCAATATATGTCCAACTTGTCAGTGAAATGGTATCTCAAACCAAACCTTATAGGGCCAGAACATAACTGCTGACTGAAAACTAATTGCTCAAAAAGATATCTCGATGAACTGCCTTCATTTTACAACCAAAGAACTAACTGAGCACCTTGTACCTCCACATTCGCTGGAGCTTTTTCGAGGCACAGCAGGTTTAAATCTGGGAAAATGGCATTGCCTGACTGATCCCTTTCTGGATTTGTCCCCTTGGGAGCAACTAGTATCAGCTTCTGGAGGGACCTGGCATTTCTGAACAAAAAGTGCACCAGCTCAATCTCAATGCACTGCCACTGGAAGTTGTTTATCTTTACCTTCACAAGGCTCTCGAAGCCATCCATCGCTGGCTCTTCGGCCAACCCGTTGACAGCATCCACGAAGGAATCAGTTCTGGCTTTTGGGAGCTGAGGCATAAATCAAGCATTTATCAGAAACATAGAAGTGAATACGACGAGCATGAGCGTACACAGTACGCACATGAGACAGAGTTACTACTAACTAGAACTAGAACTGCATTTCACTAGCGTGTACCAAGCGCTGACCTCCAGGAAGAGATTTCTCAGCCGAGAACAGCGGCACATCCTGAGGAATCCATACGTGTGGGATAGCATGAGGGTGTTCATTCTATACAAGACCAGCCGCAGCTCTCTCAAATTCTGCAGGTTACTCAACTTGGCCACCTGGGTCTGGAAATTTTCCCTGTTACGCAAGGCAGACATAATCTGCAGAAGAGCAAAAGCAACAACACAGATTCTGTCAGTTGGTGACATCGCGACGACAAAACCAAACATGCGTGCATGGAATCCGATCGATCGATCACAAACCTTGAGAGCATTGCTGCATATGGTGAGGTTGACGAGGTTGGAGAGATTTGGGAGTGCATCGAGCCAGTTGTGGTACTGGATCGGGTCGACAAGTGTCGCTTTCGTGAAGCAGACGCGGAGATCCCCGAAGCAGGTTGGAGGGAGGGCCACGGACCGGAGCAAGTCGCCGATGTAGCGGAAGGAATGGAGGCCTAAGGCGGCGCTGACACTGATTTTGTCCACCTGGGGGCACTCCGCGACGGTGAGCCTCACCAGGCGCTCGCTTGCAGCCGTGACATCAACGCAGGTGAGGACGCGGCAGTTTCGCAGGATGAGGGTGCGGAGGCGGGGGCACAAGAGGAGTACCCATTTGAGTTCGAGGTCGCCGAGGCTGGTGTTCTCGATGGTGATGACCTCGAGCGTGTTGATGGAGCGGACCTGGCTCATACGTCGACGATGGGCCTCGTTGACGCCGACGCCGAAGAGCACCAAGCGCAAGAGGCGGTGGCTCGCCCGCTGGAAGTTGAACGATACCTCGGGCGGCCCCAGCCCCGCGTCGACGTAGAAGTCCTCTACGTCGCAGTCGGCGGCGTAGTCGAGGAGGGAGTAGAAGTCGTCGGGGCGCGTCTGGGCGTCGTCGACCTTGAGGAAGAAGCGGAGGAGGCGGTGGCCCGGGCCCCGGCCGCGGCGGCCCAGCTCGTTAGCCAGCAGCGGCATGATTTGGTCGGAGCGGATGTGTGTGGGGACGAGGCAGCCGCACGGCCCCTGCGTCGCGGGGCGGATGTGGATCGCGAGGATGGAGTCGCACGGCCACTGTGGAGTGTTCACGAGATGCGACCACCTGTTGGAGACCATCCCCAACTTCACCGCCGCCTTGAGCGGGAGGAAGCTCAGGATGCGCAGCCGCGCCTTCTCCGGCAGCGACGAGATGCGGTCCACCTCCGCCGCCGGGGGAGGCGCCTGCTCACCGCCTTCTGGAGGCAGCGGATTCAGGTCCGGGGCGACTCCGCCGCCGCCGCGGAGTTGGTACGCCATTGACGCTGCTCTCCCCTTTGCCCTCCTCGCCGTTGCACCCTCCCGCCACTCTTCCACTCGTGCGCTTATCTCTGCCGCCCTCCTTTGGATTCGAATTTAGGAGAAGAGAGCTGGAGAGGGGGGGCACAACTAAAATGGCTAAAGGCCAGGCGGTTACTCGCCAGCAAGGTGCCAGGCTGGACCCCAGGAGGGTCAATACGAGGGATATATGGATATAAGACTGGGCCTTAAATTCAGTGCGTAAAGTTTCAAGGTGTCACATCGGATGTCATATGTGGTGTTTAAATATTAATAAAAAAATAAATTACAGAATTCGTAAGTAATCCTAATTAATCCGTCATTAGCACATGTGTTAATGTAGCACCAGATTGTCAAATCATGGAATAATTAGGCTTAAAAGATTCGTCTCGCAAATTAGTCGCAAACTGTATAATTAGTTATTTTGTAGTCTATATTTAATACTACATGCATGTGTCCAAACATTCGATGAGAAATGAAGTAAACTTTAGAGGAGGAACTAAACAAGGCCTAAATTGGCTCGGCTAGTTCTCTTGTCTCAAATCATGAATTGGGCTGGACATTTCATTGTCCTGACGCTCGTGCAATCCGCCCCCGTTCGCCTTTGTCCCGACCCCAACCACTTTCGTCTCGCCCCACGCGCGCACTCGTAGCTGAGGACGAGCACGCCTCTAGTGCGCCCCGATCGCAGCACCACTATCTGCCGGCCCCCAGCGCCCCCTTTGCCCTCCTCGCCATTTCACCCTCCCGCCACTCTTCCACTCGTGCGCTTGTCTCTGCTGCCCTCCTTTGGATTCGAATTCAGGAGAAGGGAGCTGGACTTTGTACATGATCAATTGATATGAAATTTTTACTACAGTTTAAGCATACAATAATTAGCCCACCATAAAAATTTCATCATAATTGGATCATAGAAACTGCAGCTATGAATTATTCCATTTAATTACAGAAAAGCAATTATCTAAAGCCACAACAAAGACTTTGTACTAAGGCATGCCATATTATATGTTTACTATGTAGATCTGCTCACGTGGAGTCCAATAAAATTAGATTTTTCATTTTTTGATTTTTCTGTGATTTACTATAATTTTTCAAAATTTCAGCCGAAATAAATAAATAAAAAGGCAAAACCGCCTTTTAAAACTGCTTATAATAAGGTCAGGGAGGTAAGATAAACAGTTTTAAAAGTTGAGGGAGGTGTTTTACTCGGTTTTAGAGTTTGGAGAGAAAAAACGGACTTTCGCGAAAGTTGAGGGAGGTAATGTGGATTTTTTCCTAAAAAAAAAAGGTTCAGCTTCCTTCCTTGGCCTTTCTGTTTTGAACATGCCTGTTTAGTCTCAAAGCTATTTTTAGTTTGGCCCTTGTGTTAGTTTGAGACTTAACAATTTTAAGTCAGAGTGAAATGATGATTTTACCCCTAGGCAAAAAAATAAATCAGATGTAGAGTTAGTTTATCTATGTTTTTTTAGGAGTTAGGAGGGGAGCCTACTTAAATTTTTTTATTATATGGTGAATTGTACAGTTTACAAGGCTTTCAAAGCCAAATAGAAAAGGAACATTACAATTATAGTAGACTCTCTCTCCACAAATTTAGAAGAACACTAACATTTTACTTGCCCTTGATACGAACCAACCCAAGCTCTTTCCAGAAGTCAACCTTCCAGGTATTTAAGGTGAAACTAGCATTATCAAAGATAACTTTATTTCCAGTTGTCCAAATGATCCAGCATGCTGTGATGACCGACTACCTAAAGATGGGGCTTCCAAAGGCAGTTCGAGCTTCGATAATCATGTCTAGCGGTTGTAATGCAGGTACCAGTTAATGGAGATGGATTGCCAACGTGCTGAGTTGGAGGGGCACTCTTGTCTGTGTTTAATATGGAGCAATATTTCGCATGGTTTAGTTATGACAATCCTAAACAATGTTGAATATTGCTCCAAATCGAACACAAACCAATTAAACCCTGCAGTGATTCATTTTTCATTCAGGGTAAAATTGTCATTTCACCTCTGACTTCACACTATTGAGTCCCAAAACTAACGGAAGAGCAACTTTAGGTCCAAATAAGCTTTTTTTTTAGGGTCAAAGAATTTTCTCTCAAACAAAACACAAGAACTGGGTAACTATTTTCGGTTGGCATGTGTTCACCACGCGCCTTCACAAATGAGTGGGAAGAAGAAATAAATAGGGAGAACGTATCTATAAACTTTGCCTTCAGGATCATGGGGTGACAAAGATTTTTTATGAAATAAGGTGAATAATATATACTACGATTAGAAGTGGCATGCACAAATACTTATCACTTCACCTTTTTTTCTCCAAAAGTCAAATTTTTATTTGGGTGGAGGATCGAAGATGGATGGTGTGGCATTAGTTATTAACTAGATTATATATCTCTATTGTAACAATAATAATTAAGGAAAACAACCCGAAACCCTAACCTAATGGCTCCGGTGCATCAACAGTGTTAAGGGGTGAGGATGCATGCCGCATGCGTCCGAGAAAAGAGTCAAAGACTGTGGGATCCGATTAGTCAAGGTTGATGGCACATTTTTAGTGGGTCAAGACTGATAGAGGGTATGACACGTAAAAAAATTTACATGCAATTCAGTAAAAATCATTTACTAATTCAATAAACAATTGTAAAATTCACAACATAATTCGTTATGCAGGCACTAAGTTTTTTTTATAAGTCGATGGGGGGGGGGGGGGGGAGAGAATCCCCACCTGGATGATATATTGATGATTGGCTTTTAAATAGCCACTTGGTTACAGATACATCTTTTGATTTTTGTTGGTGCAGAGTACAAAGCGCGAGCTATTACAGAGCACCAAACTGTGGCAAACTAGAAAAAGTTTCTTGTCAACTCGCGGTAGCCGATCACCCCAGAGGTAAGATTTTAGTTTTGTGCGTCGTGGTTCACCGACGATACCACAACCAAGAGGCTGAACTCCATGACCTCCACTCCAACGGCAACTGTTAAGCTTCGAGTCGATTCAGACAGACGACAGTCGTGATTACATTATCTTAGAGGCACATCCGGACCTAATTGACGCCCGCGAATGCCCAATGAGGGGAGGAATCCTCAACGGAGGGAGGGCCGGCAAAAAGGAGCACAAGGAGATCCAAGAGAGGGGGCCATGGTCTTGTTACCGGCATTTGATGAGACAAGGCAACCAAGGATCATGGAGAAAGACAAAACAAGCCACTGGAAGCGAAGCATGACAGTTAGAACTTGTGCAAAATATCAAAGAGAAGGGGTTGGAACCGATGTGGGGTTTTGAGATGTGCCCAGCATGTCATTGTGCATAGACAAACAACACTGTCAAGTGACAGTACTCCGACAACCTCCAATCCTCAAGCAACTGTTAAGCTCTGAGCCAAGAAGGCAGACGACAGTCGTGATTTGCACTATCTTGAGGGACTTCCAGGATCCAATCGTCACCCACCAATGCCCATCGAGGGGAGGAAGCCTCAAAGGAGGGAGGGATGACAAAAGGAGAACGAGGAGATCCAAGAGAGGGAATCATGGTCCTGCTAACCCGGCATTTGGTGAGACAAGGCAATCAAGGCTCATGGATGATGGTAGAGTAAGGACACTGATAGTGATATTTGGGCACCACGAACAAATACTGGCACCATTGGCCACACCTGAAGCCGACGACGGCGAGGAGCCCCACATCCACCGCGAGGCTAGCCCCTTGCCAATAGCCAAGCCACGACCGCCAGAGGTTTTTCAGCGACACCTTCAACAAGGAAATCATCATCGCTGGCCCAACTAAGAGCTAGGCTGAGCTTTCGCCTAGAAACCTCGCAAAGCGCTCCACGCCCCGATGTCGCCCCATGCTGACATTGTCATTGCGGGTACCGGCATGGGCGACGCCACCACTCTGAAGAACCAGCGCTCCGCCCTCCCCTACAATAGGCATAGGGGGGCCCGTGGACACGCAGGCCCGCTGTTGGCTCGCCCGTGGCCAAACTGCGCGCACCGCGGTCGCACATGAAGAAGGGGACACCGACAGGCATGCAGCCCCGCCGCCGCCATGCCCGTGGCCAAACCATGCGCCCAGGGGGAGCAGCATCACCAGACTTGCCATGAGGCCGCGACTCCGACGATGGGGGTGGCAAGCTGTGGCCTAGTTGAGCAGCTTCCACGCTCGGGAGCACCACACAGGGATCCCGCTGACCAGGGACGCCGGCAAGCTGGGGGACGGGGTCACCCGAGCAGGGGCTCCCACGCCCGGGAGAATGTCGGCGCAGTTGAGGGGTGCCTGTAGCCCCGCCATGGAGCCGAAGCTCCAGACGGGTCACTGCAACACGACGCGAGACGAATCGCGGCAACCTTGACGTGACGGAGATGTCGGCCATGGAGGCCTCGCCCAGCGAACGACCGTGCAGTCAGATCCGAGCCTGGGCTCGCCGGATCTGGCCCCAGGGGATGTGGATCCGCGCGCGACACCGGCCTTGCTGCTCGCCGTCGATCAACCATGGAAGCTGTAGGGCGAGACAAGAGAAAAGGAGACGACAAGAGGAAGGAGGTGGTGCGGGGAGCTGCGGAGGGGAGCCTTCTAAGGAAATATCCACTGAATAAATGTGACTAGAGGCGTCGTCTACCTGAACAATTCCAATAAAATCTTCACGTGGTCTTACCAATTTATCAACATAATTAACACAAGCAAAGAGCTAGTTTTTTTTTTTGTGTGTGATATGTCTTCTAATATTAATCTTGGGCAAACTATGAACCAATATCTAATCTGATGACGAGTGATCTTGCCTAATCTCTATGATAAACAAATAATTATTGATAAACAATTATGTACGTAAGTTTTTTATCTGTAAAATTAGATGATTCAAACACCGCGCGGCAAGGCAACAAACCTGATGGCCTCTGTGGCTCTTTGTGCGACTCCGCGGCTCTGCACAATTGATTCGTTCCTCACGTCGTGAGACTGCACACTGCAGCGGCTAGCGGCGTAGAGCGCACGTACTGCGCGTACCGCGTAGGGCGGCAAGGAAGCCAAGCGGAGACTGGGAGACGTACCTTCTCGCGTGCATGCGGCCATGCGGGCTACCTTGCCGCGTTGTGTTTCGAACGAAGCGTACGTTAGCCAATACTCTACTTCTCAATCTAATCTTCCTATGAATGTTGTCTAGGTTATGGTCCAGCCAGATTTCCAAAGAAAGCCCAAGTGCGAGCGGGCTGAATGCCTGCCCAAATGCCAACCCAAAACATCTGGCGACCTGTCAGCCGCCGATCGACGTGTTAGCACACACCTCTCAATTGGTGTTCAAACAGCATTCAACGCTCAGTTTATGAACGGTTTGGACTTTGGATTAGGAAGAAGGGAGGTCTCGAGTTTAGTATAGAGCAATATAGACGAGAGGGGTAATTGAGAATGCCTGGTCTACATGGATAATCCCTGACACGACGCCAAGCAAACCTACTTCCAACAATCCAACTTGACCCAAACAAACAGCCTGGACCGTCACCGAAAGCAACACGCGACCCGGCAGCGCGCCCGTGCCAAGCCCGGCCCTGCCGCCGTGCCGCCGCCGCAACGACCGACGGTTGCGCCCTTTGGGCGCGAGGCCGCGTGGAGTTCCCCGCAAAATAGCGTGTGATCTCGTCATTTCGGGTGGTTTCCCTTTTCCAGTCCATCAGCCACCAGGCGTCGGCCAGACCACCCGCGCGGCACGTCGCGCCGGCCGCCTTGGCTTGGGGACCGCGAGCCCTCATAAACCCCGCCTGCCAAGTGCCGCCATCTCCACGCCGCGCGCGCACGGAGCATCCCAGTCTCCGTACGTCCCCATCCCAAGCAATAATAAAACTCCGCCCGTCGCCAGCGCCAGCTCGCCGCCTCCACTGCTTCCTTCAGCCCTTCTTCTACTATACTGCTCCAGTTGTTGCCCCCGCCGCCTCGGTTCATTCGACGCTTCCGAGGAGGAGGAGGAAGAACACCAGCAGCAAGCAGCGACCACGAAACCCCACCACCGCACCCACAACCAGCAACCTCCGCGCGCGCGCGCGGTCGGTTCCCGACTCCCCATGCGGCGGCGGTTGCCGCGGCGCCTGGGGTAGTGGCGCGGCGCCGGCAGGGACGACGACGAGTCGACGATAGACGATGGGCCTCGTGGGCGGCGTCCTCGGGTTCTGCCTCGGCCTCCCCATCGGCCTCGCCGCCGCGTACTTCGTCTACCTCCGCTACTTCGCCGCCGCTCGCCGCCTCCAGGTACGTGCGTGCGTGCGTACGGTGACCGCCGTCGTCTATCCCCCCGCAGCACTGCACTAGCCGCGTTGCTGATTACGTACTCCGAGTTTCCGTGCTCCGGTCGCGCTAGTTCGACTGTTCGAGTCGGTCGTGCCGTGAGAATCGAATCGAATCGGCGATTCGATCGATCGATGCGCGTCCATTCCGTGCGTTGTGCGTGCACGTATCGGGCAGGAGCCCAGGTCCACCACCACCCGATCGTCTGCACCAAATCATATCAGGATGCACTCATGTCATGTATATGGCCACGACGGCTTTCGTTCCCCGAATCGAAGCTGCACAGTGCACACGGCACACGCAAGCTGGCCATCGACTACGCAGCCCCGCCGCGTATGGTTGGGGAAGATTTAATTGGGATATATCATATATGTTTGCTTGGTTCCTCCCTCCTATCGGGTACCTATACAACGAGGATTTTTCGGGTACCTATAGCTTTCCCTTCGATCGCGTCTTTGCTAGGAGGAAAAACAGCGACCAAGCACGTAGTGAATAGTGACTCGTTCTTTATATTATGTTGATTTCTTAAAAGCAGAGGATTTTTTTCTCTTTTTTTTAAAAGAAAACTAGTGACTCGTTGCTTATTCCATATTTCTGTACACGGTGGCGATGCGACGTGGGGAAGATTGTGCGTGCGGTTCTCCAAAGTCCAGGTGAGATTACCTCAGCTGGAGCGATTTTCTGTTGTGGCCGGGCGGTCGAGTATATACGTACGCCTCTGGAGTCTTGGGTTGTCCGTAGGTTCTTTTCAGAAATAGCTGGCCAGCAGCCAGCTGAGAGTACCTTTTTCCAGCTTTGAAGCCTTACTTTGAATGGCCTGCCGACTGACGCCGGCTTGCGTATCTGATTCGTTTTTTGCCTTGTCCAACGAACGATTGTGTTCGCTCCCATCCGTTCCCTAGTGGCAATTTGCACGGATGGGCACTGCCAGGCAGATATCGACTTTCAGGTTAGAAATTGTTGTAGTGGAGGAGGATTCGGCGGGAGTTTGTGTGAGGGGGTTTTCCTCTAGTGGATCAGTGACACGATCGATTCACCGTGTAGGTTATGTGTCTCTGTCTATGTTGGACAAAGCAGGTTGCAGATTACAGAAAGGATATGCCAAGTGCATGCAGTAAGATATATCTGTACGTACGTCTACGTATGTGTGCATTTGTTTAATGTTGCCAATGTGAAACGGGGTTAGTGCATATTATTATTATGGCGGGGTGCATAGTTATCACCTGGTGCTTATAATTAACGATGTAGTAATAGTTATTTAATTAGCATCGTGCTAAGGCATATTTGAGTGATGCTTTTCTTAATAGCTGTCTAATAATATATGCTTTGGAATCATTTTCCAACACGTGGTTCGCGCAAAACTACTGGTGGTTTCATCAGTTTGCCCACAGGAATGAAAATGACGTGCAGTTGTTGAATATGATGGGAATAAAATCCAACTTGGGAACTTAATAAATACTATATCTTTAGCGTACTTGTCTGAACGCAGTCTACTTGAGACTACAATGACATCTGGATAGCTTAGTTGGTAAGAAAAGAAAGAATCAGATCCACAACGCTAAGTAAAGAAAAGCCGTGACTGTCATTTTTACAGAGATATTGTGCAACCGAAAGTCATAAAATCAATTTCATTTTAACACCAATATAGCACACACTAACAACTTGCCTCTGCAGAGTCGAGAACTATATCCGTTTTACATTATTTCCAACTCTGTAATATGGGCCCGCTTAGAACATCTATTAAGCTTTTCGGACAAAAATATAGAACTTATTGGGTTTTATTGTCACCTTTTCCTCTTTATTTATGTAATTGATGCTACCCTTGTACCTATGGATCACCAATTAGTGAATTACTATCGATCATGTTTCATGAAGGCATATACATTTTCAAAAAGATAGCTTTGGCGTAGTGTTCTCTAGTAGTGCAAACTGAGATCGTGAAACGATATTTTCATTTATTGCAGCTAGATTGAAATTTGAATTTGTAACTACCAATAACTAGTCCGTTTTTTAACCGAATTCTAATCCATAAGAGATAGTCTTAATTTTTCCAGAAATATTGGGCCCAAATACTTTTTTTCCTCACATCATTTTTACCTTGTTATAGCAGCCAATACTATTATGAATTATGAATATACAAATTTCCATAGAGGTTGCATGTATGGTAATTATTGTGCTGTGTCAATAATATTGCAGCGTAATCTGGTTTCTCATGGTTGACTTTACAGGATCCTGTCATTAAACCTCTACGAGATTTAGATTCTGAAACCCTGCAGGGAACAATACCAGATATTCCATTATGGGTGAAGAGCCCAGATTATGAGCGGGTGAGTACACACTTCATAGTTCTTACACTACTAATCCAATGATTTATTATTGTTTCTTGATTGAATGTTCGTAGTAAGACAAACTACTTAGTGCCTGTTTAATGAGTGAATGCAGGTGTAAGACAAACTGCATGTTACTCAAACCTTGAGAAACATCTCTGTAGGAATGTAAGTCTTACGGAAGAAATTGAACCTCGTTTTGTGTTCTGCTAAAATAAATTTATGCATTGTTTATGTTTGAAAAAACATCTTAATATTAGCATTAAGTTTCTCAATTAAAACAAATCATGACAGTGATGCACCTTTAAATTGATGTGGAAAATATATTCACTATATATTTAGTCTTTTTTTGGAGACATTAGTTTTAAAACATGTATTCCCCACCTAATAAGGATATGCGAACTCATTCATCCATTTTGAGAAATGAGACTTACAAAGTGGTACCATGCTGCCACCAATGAGAAGAATCACATGACACATTCCTTTTAGTTTAGGTGTCACGTCAAAAGATCCTATATAGTTGCTGAAGTTCTTGAGGAGTTAGACGGGAATTGGGTTGTTTAGCATGAGTCATATTTTTTCCACACATCCAACTCTTATTCAAAAAATGTTCCAATGTTTTTGAATTGGAAGCTGGTGTTGCAAATGCTCAAACACAATATTTCGCTGATTAAAGGTTTGCAACATCTTATTGTTTTGCAGGTTGACTGGATGAACAAGTTTATTTTTGACATGTGGCCTTTTCTGGATAAGGTTCTTTCAACTTTTATTTGGCTTATTTGGTACAATTTAGTTTATTTTGCACCAGTACATCATTTCTGTGTTGTATAAATTTTAAATGGAGGCATGATTAGCCAAAATAATGTTCTTCTGCTCCACGAACACAGGCAATATGCAACAGTATAAAACGTGCGACGAGGCCAATATTTGATCAATATGTTGGACAATATGGTATAGAATCAATTGAATTTGGACAGTTGACACTTGGGACTCTTCCACCTACATTTCAAGGTCTGCCATTTCTCTTAGATAGCTTACTGTTGTGGTGCAATGTGCTGAGTGATATTGCACGTTGGCTCCTCAAACGATGACTGTCATTCCTACACGAAATATGTTTTTGTTTTCCTACTGTTATATAACTTATGTCTGTGATATGAACAGATTGAATAGGTACTGCAGCTCAAAGTCTAGTCCACCCACCAGCCCTCAACTGTCCTTGTTCAAACAATGAGATTAGCCTTAACCAACTCTAACTTAGTGCAAACTTATAAATTTTTTGAAGGAAATGATTGGTGGAAAATTTATAGGGTGTTTGGTTTGAGGAATCAAACCATTCTAGATTAGGTGGTGTATCATGATTCCAATCCTCGAATTTCGTGGAATGACTCCATTTCTCACACTAGTACTAATTATTAGCTTGTGAGGAATGAGGTGGTGATGATGCATCAACCCATTCCATTCTACAAACCAAAAAAAAAGTGATGAATGAGAAGATGATGGACTAAACATTCCTCAAACCAAACACTCTATTAATGTGTGAAACTCAACTATTCCTAGAATATAAAGCTGATCCCACTCTTCTGATATGATGCATTATAGTTGTACTGTGGTTTGGAACGGCTGTCTGATCACTGTTTACTTTGTTTCCAACTTGTTTTGGCTTCCATCTTAATATAACTTTCACATAACTTTACTTGCTTAAAACAGGCATTAAAGTTTACGAAATGCTAGAAAAAGAGTTGGTAATTGAGCCTGTGATTCGGTGGGCTAGCACAGCAAATGTAACAGTGAATGCAAAGGTGCATTCTTTCAAAGTGACGGTTCAGGTTAGCTTTTCTCCCTGGCTGGCTGCATTATACATATAAGGCTGGGTAGTTCGCTGACGTATTGAAGTCCTATATCTGCAATTTTCAGCTTGAAGATTTGCATATAATGCTAACACCACGTGTGACTCTGAAGTCACTTGTGCCAAGCTTTCCCTGTTTTGCTAACTTGTGCGTTTCACTAATGGAAAAGGTATGTACTATATGCGCCTTCCGCCTGCACTTAATAATTTTATTAAAGACTACTAACTCAAGTTTTGTGGGTATAGCCACGTATAGATTTTGGATTCAAATTGTTGGGGGGAGATGTCATGGCCATACCAGTCTTGTATCAATATGTTCAGGTAACTGCTCTCCTGGCTTTGTATTAAAAAAAACATTCCCAAACCCTTGAGTAAATGTACCGTAGAAGCACATAATATGTTCACTCTGATCTTATTATCGTTTTTTTCTCACAGGATCAAATATCAAAGCAAATCTCAATTTTGTATCACTGGCCTAAGGTTATACAGATTCCTATCTTAGACGGAGCAAGGTGAAATTCTCCAGCAATGAAATCCAAACAGCTAGTGCTTCATCTATGAGTAACAACAAAACTTAATGTGGATTTAATTATTATTTATGACATCCAAATGTTTGTAACAAAGAATAGGATGGCAATACAAACAATTTCTAGTTATCACAAGCAATAGCTCAAAGTTAATGTGGATTTAATTATTATTTATGACATCCAAATGTTTGTAACAAAGAATAGGATGGCAATACAAACAATTTCTAGTTATCACAAGCAATAGCTCATCGTCCTATTTTAACAAACACTTTCCAGTTTTCTTAAAACAAAATTTCCAATTGAACTTGGATTTAATTACTCTTTATTCTATGAACCATATTGCAGTGGTGCTACAAAGAAGCCAGTTGGAATCTTGCATGTAAAGGTAATTAGAGCCCTGAATCTTCTCAAGATGGACTTTCTTGGCAAATCTGATCCCTATGCCAAGATGCGCCTGAGTGGTGAAAGACTGCCCTGGAAGAAAACATCTGTTAAGATGAGCAACCTGAATCCTGAATGGAATGAACACTTCAGGTTCATAGTCAAGGATCCTGACACTCAAGTCCTTGAGCTTCACATGTTTGATTGGGAAAAGGTCTCTAGCTGTATGCAACTTACTTTTCTACTTCTGATATCCTCATAATGGCTCATTGTGATGACCTATATGTTTTTTTCCAGATTTGCATTGGCAGGAGAGACACCAATCGATAACCTTAGTGTGTTTTTGATTGTGCAGGTTAAGATGCATGATAAATTGGGGATGCAAGTAATTCCCCTCCGCTTGCTTACACCTTACGAGAGCAAGTTATTCACACTCGACCTTGTTCGAAGCATGAACCCAAATGATCCACAGAACAAGAAGAATAGAGGAAAGCTCATTGTTGAGTTGACATTTGATCCCTTCAGAGAAGACAATATGGCTTCAGATGGTGAAGGTAATGCTAGTATAAAAAGGGAAGCAGACGGTGAATCCAGTGGTGGGGTGCTGTTGGTTTCAGTAGAAAATGCAGAAGATGTCGAAGGGAAGCGGCATACTAATCCATATGCTGAGGTACTTTTCAGGGGAGAACGGAAGAAAACAAAGGTAACACTACCAAATTATTTTTTCTTATGTAGCAATGCTCATTTATTTTTTAAAATTTGTACTGCGAAACGTAGCAAGCCCACATCTTAAGTTCTCTGACATTTTTTACCTGTTCTAGTTACAGTATATGATTATTGATTAAGCCTACGTTACCATACAGCCTAACCCTATTGAGACTTCTTTCGTCTTTATTGGTTATGATTTTCATTTTTTAGTCAGATGAACTGAATTACCTAACTGGTAGCAATGTCTAAGCTGAGAAGTGGTAGGTCCAGACTTCTGAGATCTTGGCCTGATAGGCTGGACAACTAATTGGGCAGAAAGGTTTAGAATGATAGGAGTAACTTCTCTGTTCATCCTATAGTCTCATTTGGAGAACTGATCCAGAATTTCACTAGCATAACAGTACTAGCTCCTGCTTCCTGCTTCCTGCTTCCACAGAAAGACATTGCCACATTGGCGCAGTTCATTTTGCCATGACTACTATACAGAAACTTGCATCATAATCATTTCACTCAAAGGTGGCAAATAAAAAAACTGGAATAGTGCCCATACCTCAAGAACTATATTTTTATAATATACCTACTAGATGTAAATATTAATATTTCTCTCTATAAACTTGGTCAAACTTACAACAGTTTGACTTATTAGGACAAAACCATAATGCCATTTTTTTTTACGAAAGTAGTACGTACTCCGTCCGGACAGGAATTCTAACTACTGTACATCTAGGCAGTATAAAGGACACGTCTAGTGTCTAACACTAGTAGAATCTCTTATATTAATTCCAAGACGGAGGTTATTTACAAAGATCCTCGACCCCCGCAATGCTGTTATTGCGCACCAACACTTCCAGCAGCAGGCCCTCGTCGTTCACAAAGAGACGCTGCGTGCCGGGCTCCATCACGCTGAGCTCCTCCACGTTACGCAGCAGTCGCAGCTCGCGCTCCGGGATTGCAATCAGTGCCACCTGCTTCTCCTTCGTCAGCGTGATGAACAGCCGCTTCCCGATCTTGATGCAGCGATGAACTCGGCCGTCCTTGGCCGTCAAGTTCACCTCCCGGGGCCCGCCCCCGCCGAACACGTTGATGACGCCGTCGTCGTCCCTGCTGCTGCGGACACAATTTCCCATCTTTTGTGGCGTGGCCGCCGGGAATTGATCGGGAGGGTAATGTAATGAGTACTGCTATTGCGCCGGAGCTTATATATATGGACATATGGTTAAGGACGTCGCGGGGCTTCATCGTTCGCTTGGGTTAGTTGGGTTGTTTCCATAGATAACAATAATAGTCATTTAGGTAGACTACCATAGCCTTTCCTCAAAAAAAAAAAAGGTAGACTACCATAGCCTCAAATATTTTTACCATAGTTAGAGATAATAGTGTATGTGTATCTCCCTGATTTCATCCTGATTGCTGCGGCAAATGCACCCCCCACGCACTCCCGATCCCGCGCGTTGCTCCCCGACGCCACCCCTCCCTCTGATTTTTATAGCACTTGAATCTGAGTAAAGTGCCCATACCTCACGTTTGCATGTTTCAGTTTTCACAAAACTTCAATTGAACCCTTTGGCACAAAATCAAGCAACCCAAACCCCTTACCGCCAACAACCTCCTCATGGTCCAGTCCTATGTACATTGATGTTGCAGGTCATAAGGAAAACAAGAGATCCAAGATGGAGCGAGGAGTTCCAGTTCATGGTAGACGAGCCTCCGGTGGAAGATAAGATCCACATCGAAGTTAAAAGCAAACGCCGCGGACTTCCCTTCCGCAACAAGGCAAGTCATTCATGCTGCAGTTGCAGGCCGAAGCATCTCCTCCCTCTTTGCTGTCTGTCATAAGTCATAACGCTTAGCTAACGCTCGATCTCTCGATCTTCCAGGAATCGCTGGGGCATGTGAATATAAACCTGGTGGATGTGGTGAACAACGGCCGGATTAACGAGAAGTACCACCTCATCAACTCGAGGAACGGGATGATACACGTGGAGACCAAATGGAGCACGGTGTGATTGTTCTGTCGTACGTAGTTCAGTTCACCACACTCCTTTTGTGCTCGTGTGATGCAGCTTCAGCAGTCAGCACGTGCAAAGTTCCATCTGTCGCTGTTAGCTAGCTTAAAAGTTGTAACGTCAATGGGCTGCCAAGAGGCGTGTGACTGGTTTGTGAGTTGTTGCTGTTATTATAAGCCGATCAGGGCTTTGTTTGGTTGCTTGCACTTGCAGCCTTGTACTAGCAACATTTGGTGACTGGTGAGGCATGAGTACCAAATCCTCAAGAGTAGTCAAACGTTGACACCACAAGAATCAGCAGATGAGAGAGGCAAACGCTGACAGGAAAGAAAAAAAAAAAGCGCCTTTACTGTAAAAAGTTATAAACTGTCTGGCAAATCCTAGATTTATCCTGGGAATATATCGAATCGTGGCCACTGGCGACAAGAAAAATCAGCATGACCACGCTACTGGCGACATGCTAATGAGATGCAAGAAACAACATTCGAGCGCGCTGCGAGCGAACAGGCTGGCTGCAGCAAATAAGCGTCGAGCATATCTGACAGAAACAGATTGGCCAGTATTCGAACGCTACAACAAACCTCATCAAGAGATTATCCATGCAACAGTGAATTGAAACATCCCTAGAGAGGTCACACTGATCATAGCAACTTGACAGGTACACACATGGACTGACTTCTGCAGTCACGCTGCAAAATAATTACTGAACTAAGCTGGAAACTTGCACAAATACTGGCTAGTGGTGAGCTACCGGGTAGGGATGATTCCGCAGTGCAGTACCCTCCCGTGACAAAAGGGCTGCCAAGTGACTAGAGCAGCCCAGCAACTAGTTCTG
Source organism: Miscanthus floridulus (assembly GCF_019320115.1). Taxonomy (NCBI): domain Eukaryota; kingdom Viridiplantae; phylum Streptophyta; class Magnoliopsida; order Poales; family Poaceae; genus Miscanthus; species Miscanthus floridulus. The sequence continues at coordinate 101,226,670 of NC_089598.1, forward strand.
GATAGATAATGCAACCAGCTACCTTAGCTTCTCCTATATTTACATGGAGTACAACTAAAGCTTAAATTAACAACCCAAAAGCTGCTTCCAGCTCTACACGCTAAACTTTACAGGCCTCCTGCGGTCAAGGCAAAATATTCGGCTGATCAGTGCCCAGCAGCGCTGACCACTGTCCTCCAACAATCTCCGGAGCTCCATGCTGCAAGCATCACAAGAATTAGATACAACTCAGACTGAGAATGTTTACATGTTCAGTTCGCCGGTAAGATCAGCATGTTTTCTTTTTCAGAAAGCATAAGCGGACGAGTACCTTTTGCTGGCTCCTCAATCCATGGGCCGTTCATAATGTTGAGAATGTTGCAGGCATCGCTGTACTCCAAATCAGGTAGAAGCTTGGGCGTCAGAAGGAAGCATCTGCAGGCAAAAGAAAGGGGAGGTTATCAGATGTCGGGAGGTCTGCAGATCTGCATGCTGTACAAAGTGTTGACAGCACTGTCACTCACTGTGGCGTGTTAATTTGGCTGGCAGCTCTGACAAGCTGCTGAAACATTTTCCTCTCGTTTATGGGGTCCATTCCTGCATATTCGGATGAATGCATTAGACCACCTCAATGCCACAAGTTAACGCCCATACAGTTGAGGGAGAAACGAAGCAATCCAGTTGTGTTACCTTGATTTATCTCATCAACAACCCGAAAGGGGCAATTGGTAAGATCTTGAAGTGACACAAGATACAAGATGGTCGATACTGATCGCTCCTATGAACAGGAAGGAAATAATAATGACCATAAGTAGGTGAAGAGAAAAGGTTTCACATTTGACTTGACACTTGTTGATCCTTCATACCCCTCCTGATTGGTGATGAGAGCTTAGCACCTGCAGCTGACTAGTTTGCCTGACAACCAAGAGAGAATATATCAAAACCCTTGCTAGAAGCACAGCATAGAAAAAAAAAAACAATATCAGCAACAAATATGCAATCAAAAGAATAGATACCGGCCACAACAACAACAACAACAACAAAGCCTTTAAGTCCCAAACAGGTTGGGGTAGGATAGAGTTGAAACCCAGCAGAAGCAATCAAGGTTCAGGCACGTGAATAGCTGTTTTCCAAGCACTCCTATCTAAGGCTAAGTCTTTGGGTATATTCCATCCTTTTAAGTCTCCTTTTATTGCCTCTACCCAAGTCAACTTCGGTCTTCCTCTGCCTCTCTTCACGTTACTATCCTGGCTTAGGATTCCACTACGCACCGGTGCCTTTGGAGGTCTCCGTTGGACGTGTCCAAACCATCTCAACCAGTGTTGGACAAGCTTTTCTTCAATTGGTGCTACCCCTAATCTATCACGTATATCATCGTTCCGAACTCGATCCCTTCTTGTATGACCGCAAATCCAACACAACATACGTATTTCCACGACACTTATCTGAACATGTCGTCTTTTCGTAGGCCAACATTCTGCACCATACAACATAGCAGGTCTAATCGCCGTCCTATAAAACTTGCCTTTTAGCTTCTGTTGTACCCTTTTGTCACATAGGACATCAGATGCTTGGCGCCACTTCATCCACCCTGCTTTGATTCTATGGCTAACATCTTCATCAATATCCCCGTCTCTCTATAGCATTGATCCTAAATATCAAAAGGTATCCTTCCTAGGCACTGAATAGATACTGGCCACACATAAAAAAAATATTTCTTCCATGAGAATTAGAAATATTTACATATACAAAAATCTCCAAATAGACTAGGAAATAGGAAGCATGCAGGTCACAAAAGAGGGAAGATAGACTTGAGAAAGGATAAAACCATCTTCATCTATGAACTGTGCTTCACAGAAATAGTGTTGAATCAGTCATGTTAGGAGATTACATTTTAATTCAGTTGGACGCTGGTTGCACAACTCTTCAGCGAATTAGAGTGGAACCTACTTCATATGATGGCAAGACCACTATTCACTTTTAGATGATAAGGACAAGAATACTGGAACTGCACAAAGCGTGTGCAAGTACTTCAAGGAAGCGAAGTCCACTACAAATATAGCACACGACAAAACAAGGCAAGCCCACTTCACAACATGCACTGAGGAGCTCTGGAAGGCTGGATAAGAGAATATTATAATGCTAGCGTGCTATTCCATTTCCATTACATCCAATTCTGATTTTTTTTAAAAAAAAAACTTTCACAAGATACAGGGATCACTGAAAGATCTGTAAGACAGACTAATACATCATCTGTAGATTAATAAATAATAATCATAAGATTTTGTCAAAATAAATTCTAAAACTACTTGGTTTCCCTTTAGTCAACTTGGAAGGGCTGAGTCTGGTACTCCAGGCTAATGTAATTAGTAGACAATACCAAGCTAGCTTACCATTACAAAACAGTACATTGATTAATATGGTGCAGAGTATGTTTTAAAAAAAAATTAATATGGTGCAGAGTGATGGTTATTTATTCATCAAGTTTCAGAAATATTAAAATTGCTCTCATTTGGTGAAAGCTCACCTAAATTTCACCTTTATAAGAATGCCATAGTGATCAAAATCAAGACCGTGCTCATCTGCACGGGAAGTTTTGACACGACAATTAGTCTATTATCAAAGAAAACAAACAATGGTGAAGAAATAGAACCATACATACCCAGTGAAACTTCTCCAGCAACTGCCATTTCTTGAAAGTTACGACTGAATGTGTCATTTATTTTTGAAACAAGAGTCCGCAGAGTTGGAAGCCATTTACCCTACAAAACAACTTAAGTCAAGTCACAGGAGATGGATCCAAAAAAGAAGTAAAAAAATTCATTTCAATTCAGGTGACAAGATGAAGTATTCAAACCTTTACTGTTTCGATTTCAGAACAGCATATCTCATGTTCACCCTTATCATCCTTAAGTTTATTTGAGATTGATTCTATCTGTAAAATCAAAATTGTATCAACGAAATTCTAGGCAGAGGAGATTGATTTAGTAGCTCAAAACAGATTATGATTCAGTAGATGAACTGTTGAACTGTCCAAGGCTCAAACCAAATTTGACTTATTTTGGATGGTTCAACTGTCCAAGGCTTCATCTACTATCCTAATTTATTTACAAATGACAAGAAGACTATAGCATGATTACACCCAAACAACAGCTTATTATTCATACATTGTTAGGGCAAGTGGGGCCGGCTGTGGCTCTGGACAAGGTGCAGCAACAGCAGCTTAGGGATTAATTTGTAGCAGATAGGGTTGATTAGTTACATGGATAAGATTTGTTAGCAGGTTTTTTACAAGGAGATTTGTTAGTAGGTTGTTAGGCACCTGGTCTATAAAAGCATCCTTGAGAAATAGGTTAGGAAAGCAGAAAATAGATCAAAGAAAGCAGCTCAGAGTCTCTATGGAGGGCAAGTTAGCCAATCTATCCTGCAGTTCTTGTATCAGTTCCCGTCTTCCCGATCAACAGACCATATCATACATAGCCAAGCATTTTACGCAAGGGTGGTAGTCTGAAGGGAGAGCATGCTGGCATGCAACCTCCACAATTTTAATGCACTTCAGGAAATAGACATTTCATAACACGCCTTCCTGGATTCCCTCACTATGTTATCATCTCAAAAGGATTTTAAAAATGCATATCAGTAATCCCATAAAATGGCATCTGTTAAGTTCTCAATAGATAATTCTGCCAGTGATAATACCAAGACAGTCAAACATAATCATTGCAAACTGGCCAGCACATATGAACAACAGAACAAGACATATTTTGATACCTCATGTTGCCGGTTTTGATACTCCTGCAAAACATTTTGGTTAAGAAATAGCATAGAATTTGCCTCCGATTCAGTATCTTGTATTGCAGCTTCCAGTTCTTCTACGGTAGTGGGCATCTACAATTAGAAAGCAGTCAAGAATCAATAAACGGATTATTAGTGCTAATGATGCCACTAAGAGCAGTGCTAGAAGATTCTATTGGTGTATATAATCACTTAGACGTGTGTCGTGTCCAACCTCGCATGGTTAGTATACGATATGACAAAGCTATCGCAGTCTCAATTTTCAGCGCGAGCACTTTAGAGCAGGAAATCATTTTTCTCGTATTTGACTGAAAGGTAGTTTGTGGTGGATTGAGCATGCAGGTGTTGTATGGCTTAAACTATTATTGCAGATTCAAGTAAGGTGCAGGAAAACAGGATTTGATGATAAAATGGCATAACCACGTAAAAATCCCGTTGTTATTACTAATACAACAGACATTATTAATGTCCATGATCAATCTAAGTGAAATGCTTAGTGTGATGAATTAATGATTGTCATTTCAGATAATTCAAAAAAGGAATCAATACTACATGCATTTAATTGAAATATAAGAAACAATCAGTACATTCAGATAACACAAAACCCATTGTCATGAATTGGTACTCTACCATAAGTTCAGAATGAAGTTTGCACAAACTAAATTTTAACTATACCGCAAGAAACTCTTTTTCAAGGTCTTTAGTAATCATGGCTATCGACTCTGCTTTCTGTTTCGCAATAGACAGCCTCCGCCTATGCTCCTGAGTGATTCTTTTACCTGAAGAAAATAAAAAATGTGACAGTTGAAATCAGTTTATGCATATTCAACTGCAGATAATAATTTGTAGAACAAGGAAAAGGAAATTACTCTTCCAACCATATTTCAAGATAACTTGCTTCTACTTCTCATTTCAATTAAAAAATAAGTTACATGCAGTCATGGATTGAACAGTAAACTGAAATTTGTGGTATTTGCAAGTTGAAAACAACAAATAGATCAACCAAAGGGCTATTCCACTCAATTTATAAGTTCACTTCCCACTTAGTTGTTTGTCCACATTGTCACCTTCGATTAACTCTTCATTTATGTTGCCCATAATTGGTAAAGCACGCCCAAAAAGTGTGCATTTTACATTTAAAAAGATGCACAAATATATTGTGCCACCGCTTACAAAATAATTGACTATGAAGCAATGATGTGAGTTGTCCCTGATAATTGTGGGCTCAACCAAAAGATCATACTTAACAAATTATTGATGTTAAATGGGGAGAGGGGAGGTCGCCCTGGCCACATTTCACCATTTATAACTTCCCTGACTTCACAAATATCACAAGAAAACAGCAAGAGAATTTTTTTTAAAACGAACTTACAATCTTCATAGTTTCTAGCCTTCTGATTAGCCTCCTTTTCAAGTTTTTTCACATCCTTTTCCATCTCCCATATCTATGACATGATCAATTATGGTTAAACAGAAAGACAAAAAAATCAGTAATACCAGCCAGATAATTCCATGAAGCGTAGACATTATGGACAACATAAGAAAATTTGCTACAGTTATGCAAGCTCACAAACTATATAACTAGGAGAAAAAACAAGAAAACCATTCCATTCAACTGAGTTCACTTCCCACTTAATTGTATGTTCATTTGTTAATTTTGCACATCATTGCTAAACAAGTACACCAAATTATCTACATATATTAGTGCCCTTCCATACAAACACCCACATATTTCTACATATATTAATGTCCCTCCATCCAACACCCGCCCATTTCTTTCATACGATGTGCATGCATTTCAAGATTTAAAGCTCATTATTTTTACCAACAACTAACCTAACGATTTGTAGATTTTGTGAGATGGAATTAGTATGACCAGACCCATATTTACACATATTATGATTTTAGTGTCATTAGCATTGTAATATAAGATAAATTAAAGCAAACCTTATTTGTGAGACCAGACAACAGCAACAAGCCAAATGTCTTACATTTCAAAATGTACTATGTAATCCGATTGGAAATGATAGTACAGGCAATCCCTTCTAAGAAATGGTAGTACAGACAACCTACTTTTGTAAATATAGTTAGAGGGGTATACCTTTGTATCGAGCTCAACTGAAGCCATATTCTTTTCTGTGTGACTCCATTTGAGAGCAACAGCTTCAGTAAGCAAATCCTATGACAGTTGAAATAAAACTGAAATAAGTACAAAGTAATTTGATGCTTCTCAGGACAAACAACTAAAAACGTTTGTTAGCATAAAGGCCCTGCTAACCTTAAGTTTCATCGCTGCATGAAATCTCTCATCGTTTAACTTAGCCACCTGATCAAGAAGCTTTCTTGTGCTAGATTCTACATCCTCTTCTCTGGATATGTCCTTCAGCGTTCTCCTTTTGAAATCTGGAAGGACAACCAATTATTATATGATTCACATGAAAGGAACAAAAGAACAGGAGAAAGTATCATACCAACACGCCTTTGTATCTCTTCTCGTCGCTTCTTGTGGTACCTCATCGCATTAATAATTTCTTCCTACAAAATTTAATTAGCAAATATAAGAGTGACAAGGAACAACTTACTAATAATTAAAATCAATGGAAAATTTTTATTAAAAAAAATAAGAATAGTTCCGGCCTCGGCAATCGCACACAGCCAATTTCTTACAAGTTTTAAGCTCATCAGCTGATTACATTCGAAGGGATAAGAAAACACCAAATTGTAGGGAAAAAACAAAAATCAATGGAACTGAATAGATCAAACCTTCTGCTTGTGTATATTTGCCTCTTCGTCTTCTAACTGCCTCTGTTTTCTATGAAGCGTCTTTATAGCTTCATGCATTCCTTCAATATTCGTTACATGGTTTTCTTTCTGAAGTCGAAGATCTTCAATGCCACTTACATCCAGATCTGCGGGGAAAGGCTGACAAGAATAAGACACAATAGGTGAATTATGTATATGAATTTTATCAAGGTTGAGATGACATACTGCTCTTGAAGAGACGAGAAGGACGGACTGCATCTACATTTGCTGACATATAACTGCTATATCTTGATTTGGACCATCGATAATGGTTATCCGGAGTCCAAAAGTCACCAATGCCTAACTCTGATACCTCATCTGCTCTGCGATGAGTTTCATCTGTACCTATGTACTAAATACACATAAAAAGAAGAAAAGTGAGACAAACAGCAACTTTGAGTGGAGGGTTTCAGGTACTCCCTTCAATTTGAGGTCACTTGGTGGAGGACGTGTGTCTTTTTTATCTGGCATGTTGTTTGTGTTTGTGGGTGGGCTGTACTCTTCACGCGCCAGGTTCGCGTGGGGGGTCTTTGGTGTTCTTGTTTTGTTTCTTGTTCTCCATGCAATGTTAAGTGGCTCTCATGCATATTTGAGAAGGAAAAAAAATGTTATTTGAAACTGAACACCTGAAGATGGTATGGGATGATTTTATAATAGTTATAAGAAATTAGTCAAAGGTATGTTTCAGGGACCATGCCAATATACAAATTGTCTATCTTTTGTAACTGGAGGGGCAATAACCAATGCAACTTGGTAAAGGTTTATGAACAGAACATAAGTAGTAAAGTAGTTATACCGAATTATCCAAACCCGCCTGACTAATCAAAACATCTTTTACAGTGTCAGGGGCTTGAAATACTTGATCAAGTCGGGAGTAGATCCCAAGTTGCTTCATCTGCCAAAGGAAGAAAAGTAGAATATTCAATATTACTATCACAAAGTTCTCAGGTCATGTTTTAAGTGTGAACAGAGGTCAAGAAAGCACTAAGATCAGTCATGTCACCAAAAGGAATAACCGTGGTGCCCATTCATTCAAAATGCTCAGGAACAAGTAAGGATGATGGTTAGTGTGAATGCTCATGCATAATAAAAGTTGAGAGGGTGCAACAAATAAGGGCAAATGCTTGGCCCGTATCTGCTTTACCTCCGGAGTGATGTTTAATGGTTGTCTCCTTGTGCCTTCGTGCGCCAAGTAGTTCAGAACAGGGATGCCATACTGCTTCGTTTCTCTAACAATGTAGTCACGGTCGGAAGCATCCAGAGTGATGAATGACTGGTACATACAATTGTTTACAGCAATTACAATGGTTTTCCACAATAAAAGAAAGAAGATGATGGGATGTAACTGTTCGCAAGTCAGCAATGACAATAAACTACGGCTGTATATACGGAATGGCATATGATTGGATGGTGGTCATCCTCAGTAATGAGAGGATAAATCTGCTTCTGCACATGGACTATGCATACAACATGGGAATGTGCAATGGCAGTATAGCACAAGGAGATCCAGCAGCCACTCGTAAAATTTTCTCCTAGCTGTTTTCTCTAGTTCCACATGAATGCTAAATACTCCATGTTTCAAATTATAGTTCAGTTTGGCTTTGTCCTGAACCAAACCTTTGACTAAGTTTATAAAAAAATTGGAGCAACATTTAGAACATCAAATTCGTTTCATTAAAATTCTCATGACACATGTTTTGATTGCGCATTTGTTTGAACCTATAGATGTTAATATATTTTTTCCTGAAAACTTGGTTAAAATAAGAGTAGTTTTGACTTAGGACAAAACCTTGTAAACTATAATGTAGAACGGAGGGAGTATAAACTAATACAACATGCAATGCATGCAACATTATTTAGCAACAATCAAGAAATGAAGCATTAGCACTGAATTTGTACCTTCCATATATAGTTTGGAACATGGTTTTCCAAGTAAGTGGCGTGAAGCTTATCCTGAACATTTACCTGGGGACAGTTGAAACAAGGTATAGTATCATGGCCTCAAAGAAAAAGGACTGTAGACAGGAATACTACACGAACCTCAAGGAGAACAGGCCCGTAAACTTCTTCCCTGAAATTCTTTTTGTTAGCTTGCACCCAGTGGTATGCTTCAACGATTTTATCAGCACCAGCACTTCGCAATGCTTGGAGTAGCTTACTATTCTTGCTTTCCATTTCCTTCAGCCTGGGACAACTTAGTGTTAGGTAACCTAGTCTTTTGTGGAGAGGACAGCAGTTCGCAAGCAGGTTACCTATCACAACATCTCCTCATGCTTTCTTCCTCTCGGGCTAACTGAGACTCCACGGCATTCCTTTCCGCTTTTAGATTTTTTATCTCAACATTTATTCGTGCAATTTGGTCTGTTAGCTGTGCCTATTGCAAAAACAAAAAATAGAGCTACTAGTGTAAATACAACCATCATGAAAAAATGTGTTATTATGAGCACATAAACTGGAGAGGATACCAGTCAATCACAGAGAGTAAGAAAAAATATGCAAACAAAGCAGGGTGTAATGGAGTTAAGGCTGATCAACTGACATTTTCAGCTTTAGGAAGTTCATACGGCTGTAGATCTTCAAGTTCCTTTTCAGCAGCAGCAAGATCTTCCTTAGTTTTCAGGATCCTTTGCTGGCGAGATTTTTCTTGCTTTTTCAGGTCTTCAATATCATCAAATGTAGCTTTCAGTTCTGCATTCTGATACCAAGGAATGTCAAAGAAGGAAAGCAGCAAAACAGTAATGCATGCCTGATTACAGTAAAGAATGGTTCATACCAGCTTTAAATCTTGGTCCATAACTTTCTGACGGTTGTTCATGTTTTCATTTACTTGGCTGTTTATCTTCTTTATATTTGAAGTATGAGTTGCCTTGTGTTTCTTGAGTTTGCTACAAAAAATGGCAAAAAAGAAGTCTCCCTTTAGACCTTAAAATCCAAACATTGTTTATTCAGAAAGCACACGATAAGCTAATTGGATTTCCTCAATGTAGCACAAGATAAGTTGTTTCATATACCAATAGCATATTCCTAACCTCTCAATGCCCATTTTTCTTTGTGTTTTTTTGTTTGTTTTGAACAAGTAAAGAACATTTTTTATACTATGTTTTAATTGTCATTTTATTCTCCCCTATGTATTTGAAGCCAGAAATGGAAATTGTACAAGCAACTTCGAAGTAATATCTTGTAGAGGGAATTCAGCTGAGCCTGAGATGTGCCCCAAAGGGTTTAATTGAATGAAATGAAATAGTCCACCATAAAATCTTAGCTGGAAATAGGACTGTAAATGATGCTTAAGCTGTCTTGAGGCTAGGACCATGACCACATAAACCCAGAAAAATTATTTATGAAACTAATAAGGAACAGTGTGGATGGGAACTTGGGTGCATCACACTTTGGAGATGCTTGACAGCAAAGGAGTTGGTGTGCAACTAATGTTCTGAGTTAATCCCCTCCCGTCTCCACCTTGGGTGGGTGACGCAATCATTGAACTTAGTATCTCACAAAAAATTGACCACATAGGGATGGGAAGTTTCATTTTTCATTTTTTTGTAAAGTGACTGAATTCATATATTGCTATGTTGTCAACAAACTATGGCAATCAGGAACTTTGCTTCAATCTCATCAAGCAAGAAAAAAACACGAATGAAAAAGTAGTGTACCGATCCCAATTGAAATTGGAGGTGAAGCTGAGCCAATTTCCAATTATTGGAGTACTCGCTAAAAGAAACAGAACTATAATGTAGGTGCATTTCTGTCATCCATGCAAAGGAAACCTTTTTGCCCAGGACGAAAAGAAAACCATGTAGTATGAAATAATTCGAAAACATCTAGAAGGAATGTCTATTCCCAAAATGAACAATTGACGCTTTCTGGAACCATGGAACATACTCAATAGGGCCTTTTGAATCTTCCCAGACTCTGGCTCCTTCTTCCATTTCTTGCTTTGCACTTTTCTCCTTCTCTTGTATGACTTCTATGAATTCCTTCTGCATCATGTCGAATTTCAGCCATGGCAGCTTCTTCTTCATTAATTCAGCCTATGGTACATTAAACAATGCATTATAATAGCATCAGCGAAACTTATGATTAGAATCATACACATGGACAAAAAGGTACATACCTTTCTAAGGAGATTATCTCTTAGTCGAACACGTTCAACATCTTTTTCTTGTTCAGCATTGAGGGCCTTTAGATTATTCAAAGTCTTTTCCTTTTGCGTTATAGCCTAAAATTGACCAGAAGATAAACAGTAAATCGATAGCATAGATTTGACGCCTAACAAACTGTTTCTGAAAAAGTCAGGTGAGCTTAAAACTCTCAAGCGAACAAAAAATTATAGGAGCAAGATTCGGCATTACCACTTCAAGTGCTTTCAGTTCCTTACTTCTCTCTACAAGTTGACGATGCTGAACAGGTAAATCAAGATCACCAACGGCCTTTTCAGTCTCTTCTAGAAGTTGAATCGGACTTAGCTTTGCAAATTCAGATACCCGATCTTGTGGCAAGAACTAGAGAAGGTTTTGCACAGAACAGCAAAATAAGTTAAAGCTCCGCAGTTGCTTTTGTTAAGGACAAACAGCTCATTAATCTATCATGAACATGCAGAGCAAATATAGATGTGTGACATAACAAACTAGAATCTACAAGAACTGAAGCCGCATGTAAAGGCCAACCTGAGTTAAGTTGTTAACTTGAATATCAAATTTCTTAATCACATCAATAACTTCCTTTTTAGGGACAGTTGCACCTGCAGGAAACAAATTTCAGTTACACAGAGGAAGAAATACTTCTCCAAACGAGAGGAACACATTCCAAAAAATAATAAAAGAAACAGAAACAATAAAGCTACTCATGCATACACTCAGAGAAATGGCTTTGCTGAAATTGCATGATAAGGCCCAACATGGCAACAATAATTAACATGCTTAAGAATATGATGTTGAGCCAACTGAAGTAGAGGAAGTTGATATGAAATTTATACCAGCAGAGATTACGACAGAATCATGTGTATGCTTGTAACTTGTTTTAGAAAAAAGGAGTTTCTTCCAGCTTCTGTGTTGTATGCTTGTAACCAGTACTCAAAAATATGTAAAATATAAGCATTTCTATTTACTGGATGAATACAACATTCCTTTCGGTAATTTCCTCTAGGACAACTAAGAGCAGCATCAATCACAATATCAGCTTGTCTAAGGAGTACAAGATAGAATGGAAAAAAGGGAAATATCCCAACCATAAAACCAAGAAGGTAATACAGCAAGCCAAGATTTTGACAAGTGACTCAATACACCAACCATAAAGGGAAAAAAAACAATCAGTGGAACATGTCAGGAGCATGCATCCGCTGAGAAAATGTAAATCCCTTTCATGGGTAACTCACTGTACGTAATTGACCTTATGTTTGTAACAAAAAAAGGTGCGCGTCCTCTGTTGTACTTGCCGTTACTTCACAGAAAATGCAGGTGCTTTAGATGTGAGGCACTAGTACCATTGAGGAGCCACTCGGACTTGTTCTTCGTATCAATCTTCCTAGTAATGCAGATCTTGTCGTCAGGTGTATCCCCGCGGAGGGATATCTTGACGTGCCCGGCAACCTCCCCTCTCTTGACGAATGCACCGACGCTGGACGCCCTCCCGAGAATCTACAACGAATATCACAACCGCGGTGACAACTGAACCGTACAATACAACAGTACAGTGAAACCGCTGAGGAAACATAGCAGGTTGGTGGCGATTAGGGTATTGAGCACGTACGTTGGGGTCTCCGGCGAGGCCGAGGGCGATGGCGCAGACGAGCGAGCTCTTGCCAGACCCGTTGGGCCCGACGACGAAGTTGAGGCGCGGGCCGGGGCAGCAGACGAGGCGGTCGTAGGTCATGAAATTGAAGAGCTCGATCTCCACGATGTTCCCCGGCACGTAGTCGTCTTCCCCTCGCTGGGGCGGCGCCGCGCCGGAGGCGAACTTGGGGCGCTTGGCGGCGCGCGGGGCCGCCATCGCCGGCGCGAGGCAGCTAGGGTTCGGCGATTGGGGAGCGGAGGGGCTGGGGTATTGGGCGGGTTTGGGGGGAAGATAGCCAAAATGGGAGGGGAACAGGAAAAAGAGGCGCCAACCCGAACACGATGGTGTGTACGAGGCGCCGGGCCTGGCACTGGCCAGTCAGCCGATGACCCGCTCCGCCGTGTGCAAAGGGCCGAGGCCGAAGGCGAAGACCCACACAAGTCTACAGCATCCGTGCGGAGGAATCAAAAAAAAAATTGGATTTGGATTGACTAAATACACAATAAAAAAACACTTAGTATTTATGGTAGATAATAAATATCGGTAGATTAGTTGTTTGGCGTATGTTTTCTATTGAATTTATTTTACTACTACACAAATATTGATACGTTGTTTGGTGTATGTTTAAAAAACACTTGTTCATAATTTAGAAACCTTATTTACTTTTATGAACATATTTTTCATAATTTAGAAACCTTATTTACTTCTATCGTATTGTTTTTTAATAGAAAATGGTGACGTCGCTATGTGATGGATACGCGTAACACTCCGGATTTATGTAATCATTTCCAGGTCATAGGAAAAGCGAGATCGAGGAAATCTAAGATGAAAATCGTTTTAAAATCATATGGAATCACTCATGTTTTGGTTTCATAGGAAATTGAGTTTAACATGAAAATCACCAAATCTATCATAAGACAGTGTAGTAGACTTGGTCGTTGTTGAGAGTGTAAGAAAAATCGAGTTTGGGAGAGGCACAAGCCAAAAAGAGTCCCAAATAAGATGGACATATCGTGCAAAACTCACAATAGTCCAAGCCCAAAAGGATCTTGGACGACGACTATCGCTATAGTTTAGGGTTGACCATCGGACTCTAAACTTATCCCCTAACTCTCAAATCGTTTAAATTTGCTAGAAGTGGTTTTCAAGAGAGTCAAGAAAGACATTTTTTTCAAAAAAAAAAGGAATAGTTGAGGGATGCAAGGACTTTTACGTAACGAAACGATACAGAGTATAGTGCAGGGAGGAAGAAAAGGGCCTTTTTTCCACCAAAACGATTCGGCCCACGTAGCACGCATCCCATCCTACCCGCGCGCTTATTGCGGCCCACTGAAAAAAGACACACCGAACCCGCCGGCAGGCCTGGCCGCGCCGGAACGGACCCAGTGGTCTCCGGAGCTCGGCGTGATGGACGCAATTTGAGATTTTGAGTGCCTGTCGTCGCCTCGTCGGGGCACCACATGGCCTGACCGATGAGCGTCGTCACAGCTGGTCGATCGAGCAGGCGTCGCTCGCGTTTCGCTTCGCTCCAACGTAACTCCAAGCTGTAGCGAACGAGTGTGTGAGTGAGAGAGCGACCCAGCAACAGCGGTCGCAGTCTCCTACGTTTCTGCCGTCCGGGCTCGCGCGCAGGTTCTCCGTTTCTAGTCAAAAGCCCACTCGAGACCGACGAGACGAGAGGCCGGCCTTGATTCACGTCCACGCACTGATGCTGATGGCCTGCTGATGCGCCGATCCCCAGACACGATTATATACAAATACAAACAGAAAATACTGTAGCAGGCATGGATCGGAGACATGGTGTTAACGACGACATAAAAGAGTGATCGGATCCCGATGTCGATCTTGGCCTGTTCGCTTGGCTGATAAATCATGGCTGAAAGTACTGTTGACTGATTTGTTGTGAGAGAAAAATATTATTCGTTGGCTGAAAAAGTATGACTTATAAACGCCTGCTGCTACATGACCGATGCACACGCAATCAGATTAGTAGTAGTAGTAGTCGAGTAAACAAGCACACGTGCAATGCAAACCAAGCAGCCAAGCAAGCAGGCATTGGATCACCAAACGGGTGTCTAGCACTGGTACTGTATTTCAAAAGCTGTCCAAATTAATCTTGACCTCCAGTCCTCCACGGGTAGATTTTGATTGTACTACGGTCTACAGACCTGGATTATTAGGTAGGGCCCGAGAGAATTAAGCACGCTGTGAAAATACGTTTTATGGTGCATACATGTTATGATACTAATTTGATGTCATAGATATTAATACTCTTTTTTATAAACTTAATTGGATTTGAAAACAAAAATAACTCAAGACAACTCTAAAAAGTTGATTTATTTAGGGATGAACTGCGATATTGCGGTAGCACAGCCTTCCCCCTCTTCGATCCAAAAGAGAAATCCTAAGGTTGACTCTCACTGACGACGGCTGCATACTTCCCAGCGATTCGTTAGTCTTTGGTTTAATTTACAGCAAACAAGGACTTGGTTAATTTCACCTGCCAGTCAAGTTGCTGTTGTTTTCAGCTTGGTCAAACCCAGCCAGAGAACTTCAATCAGACTCTCAGTCCAAAGACATAGTAGTCACATGCTTCGTTTGGATTGGGATTATCTTCTTGCTGCTACACTGTAAATGAGTATGGCAATTGACCAATGGTGCATCGCTAGTTTGGCGCCACGAATGCACGCAGGCGAGGCTACACCCGGGGAGGGCCTCTTCACCGTTTCTGGAGTCCGGACAGATGAGATGGACCGGTGATCAACACAACGATCCTAGTAGTAATACAGTGTATGCATGCATGCTGTGAAGAACGCTGCAACAAGCTGCAGCAGACAGGAAAATATCGGTGTATGATTAGCATGACAAACAGAAAGAAACATGGAGACTTTATATGTGTCATGTGGTCCTGCCTGCCCGTAATCAAATGCTATTTTCAAATATGCCTTGGACCTCAGTTGCTGGCTTGCAGCCAGTGTTAAAAATATTCGATCATTAGGAGCAGATCTAGCTGGTGGAAACTTCACTAATCATGACATAAACAAGTAGATTATCCTAGTACGTGAACTAGAGAGAAAGAAGAGAGGGGAAGAGGGGTAGAAGGGGCTGACCGTCCTGCTTGGAGGCGGATGAAGCCATGGAGTCGGTGGCGAGGTCGACCCCGGGGTGAGTGGCTCCGGTGAAGGTGCTGAGGTGCTCGTCCCGACGGCCAACAACGACGGAGCTACCCTAGGGGCGTGGTGGGGCGGCCGCCCCACCTACTGGCGGCGGCGTCCTAGATCCCCAGACTCCTCTTCTTCCTTAGGTCCGACTGCCGATTGCCCGAGGTGCCGAGCAGAGGCCGCGACATGGCGATGAACGACGAGCGAGCTGCGAGCGGCGATATCCGATAGAAGAAGATGACCGGTGAAAGGTCCTTGTTTGGTTTTGGTAATTGAGTGACAACTTAGGTGGACTAATTGTGTTTATGTAAGATACACAGGTGATTAGTCCACAGGTACATGTGTGTGAGCAACATATGCCATGAAGGTGAAAATGGCTTGGAGATGTTGCAAAGCTCACACATGTGATGATGAAGGAGCTTAAATGCACATGAGACATGACATTGAGTCATGTGATCAAGGTGGAGAAGAAAGACAAGACTTGGCTTGATGGACCGGTTGCAAGCGTGAAGGGCAAGTCGAAGGCTTTGGAGTGATGGACCGCGTGGCGGTGAAGCTTGAGCAAGACTTGGCGCCGATGGACGATGGCAACGGTGAAGAGCAAGTAGAGTCAAGATCGATGAACCAATATGATCATGTGATGATATGAAGTGGATCATACCATTGTTGATCGTGTTGGTGCATGTGTTGCATCAACATTGAAGGAGATGGAATGGAATGCGCAAGGCAAAGATATAACCTAGGGCATTTCATTTCACCGGTCATAGGTGTGTAGAGAAGTTTATGACCGGGTTTAGGATAGATGGCCGTACTATCAAGAGGGGCAAACTTGTTTGCATATCGGTCATCTAGTGCCACTCGAGTGATCTAACTTTGCATTGTCGCTAGGATCGAGTGGCGTGGCAAGTTGAGTGGCTAACATCCTTTGGGAAATGATTGTGAAAATGCTAACACACATACACATGGTGGTGTACACTTGGTGGTGTTGGCACATTTACAAAGGAGGTGATGTTTACACTTGGTGGTGTTGGCGCTTTCGGGAAAATGGAATGTCTATTTTCTATTGCGCCGGATGCAAATTCTGGTGGTTAGCTCATTGGAGCAAGGGTGAAGAAGTTAGAAGTAAAAACGTGTTGGTCGCGAAGATGCTGGCATCGGTCAACTGACCGGACGCTGGATCTGAATGCACCGGACGCTGGAAGGCTGCGTCCGATCAGGCTGACGTACGGTGACGCAGTAGCTGGAGTGTGACCGGACGCTGGCTGCGTCCGATCGCGTTCGACCGGACGCGTCCGGTCATGCTCGGGAGCTTACTGGAAACGACCGGACGCTGAGGGTCCAGCGTCCGGTCAGTTGATGCTGGAGCGTCCGGTCAGGTCAAGTGACCGTTGGAATCGGGACACGTGGTCGTCTGTGGGCGACCGGACGCTGAGGTCCAGCGTCCGGTCAACGCGACCGGAGCGTCCGGTCGGCCCGACCGTTGCCCAGTGAAGGGGTAACGGCTAGTTTAGCCCTTGGGGCTATAAATAGAAGTGGCCTTCGGCCATGGCTGGTGCTGAGCACCTTGGGGGACTTTGTGTCCATGCTTGAGAGTGCTTAGGAGCCCTCCATCACACATATACTTGATAGTGATCATTCGATTGTGTGAGTGGGCGATTCTAGTGCGACTGCATCGTGAGGTTGCATCGAGTGGCACTAGGTGATCGAGTTGCAAGCCGGTGGTGCTTGTTACTCTTGGAGGTTGCCACCTCCTAGACGGCTTGGTGGTGGTCTCCGTCGAAGCGCGCAAGAAGCTTGTGCGGCGCTCCGGAGAAGTGCTTGTGAGGGGCATTGTGCTCGCCCCGCGGGAGCCGCGAAGAGCAACTCTAGTAAAGCGTGTCATTGAGCTACCCTCACTTAAGGGGTAGGTTCTTGCGGCGCCCGACGTGCGGGCTTAGCGGGTGATGCTAATTAGCCGCCGAACCACCAAGTGAGCGGTCGACACAACGGGGACTAGCGTGTTGGCAAACACGTGAACCTCGGGAGAAAAATCATCGTGTCAACCTTGTTCTTCCCGTTGGTTTGCATCCCCATTACACAAGCTTGCAATTACTTTTATACATATTAAGCTTGTGTAGTTGCTCTTGTAATTAGATAGCTTGCGTAGCTTGCTAATTACCTTCTTGCTTGTGTAGCATAGAAGTAGCTCTCTTGCGTGGCTAATTTGGTTTTAGTAACCTTGTTAGTCACATTGCTTAGTTTGTATAGCTAAGTATTTGCGCTCTCTAATTAGGCATTGGTTGCCTTGTTATTGAGCATTGCTAGTGAGCTTAGTTAGCTTTGTGCTTTTGCTTACTAGCATGTGTAGGAGCTCCCTTGTCGCTTAAAGTACTAGTGGCATAGGTTTGTGTAACCTTGCTCCTAGAATTGTTTAGGAGAGCTCTAGCTAGCCCAGCACCTTTGTTGCATAATTGTTATCTTTGCAAGGTGCTAGTGAACATATATAGTGGGGTATAGTCTTGGCTAGACCGATAGTTTTAATTCCGCATTTGTATCGGTTAGCCGACGCGATTAAGTTTTAGAAAAGACTATTCACCCCCCCTCTAGTCGCCATCTCGACCCTTCAACCGGTTCCTCTTGTTGGGCACTGGGCTCATTTTGGTCACTTCAGATTAGCCCAGCAAGGGCCCAATTTGGTTCCCCAAATCCCCAATCCCCCCAACAGCCATCCGCTACTCTGTCGCCTGTCCGTCATCCACATCTACGTGACGTGTGCCGGCGGCCGCTGCTCGCCGCCACTAGCCAGCCGCCGATTGCCTCCTGCTGCTACCCCACTCGCTGGTCGCTGCATCCCCACTCGTCAGCTACCACTAGGAGCCAGCGCCTGCGGCAAGCCTTCGGCTGGCCGACCCACTGCGGCACTGCCTGTCCGCCGGCCGGCGCCAGGTGCCGCCCACCGCCAGGAGCAGCCCGCCGAGGAGCATGAGCTGCCGAGATAGCGATGAAGCGAGGAGGGGCGTGATGAGGTACAAGAACCTGGCGCTAGGGATACAATCACTTTATTGTTATTGGCTAATTGATTTTTCATAACATTTACGGGTTCACACCTACTAAGTATTTTGTATTTGCAAAATGTATGGGATATCTGGTCAAGAACTATTATCAATTTATTCCGCAAATTTGAGGTAACATCTTGTATTGTTTATCCACCTTTCCGTTATAATTTGTGTGATTGTAGCTTTTTCGTCATAATTTGTATGACTGTAGTATGTTAATACGGTGTGATTTAGGCCAAAAGTCTTTTTTATTTATTTTCATGTTAAAACTCGCCCCAGCTATAATTTTTTTCTGGCTCCGTCAGTGGTGAGGGCAGTGGCACTTCCCGTCGCTGTCGGCGCTGCCCTCTCAATCGGACTAGGGTTAGGATGTCAGTGGAGAGTTGACGGTTGCGGTGAACCTCGTACTCAGCGCCTCGGCCCCCAGGTTCCTCTTTATAGCGTTGCAAGACGGGGCCACCAACCATAATTGGGTTAGGCGTCCCCGATCAGGGCGCGGATCAAATGTCCAAATTGGCTGTTAGGCCAACTTGGTGGAGATCAACCTAACAACCAGATCTCTCTCCCCATCTTGAAATGAACCCTTTTTTGTCTCAAACACACACGAGAACGGCTGCAGCTGCACTGCACCTGCAATCTAAAATGAGGCTGCAGCTAGCTGCAAGCTTCTGAATCCAGTGACACAGCTCATTGGCAAAACAATGGACCAATCTTTTCCAGTGAGGCAATGCATGCCACACTGTAGCTGCTAGTTCGAACATCACAAGTCTGTTACTAATCTGTCTTTTTCTCAATTTTTGACAACAAAGCAGATAAGATCTGTTGTTGGCTATACGCTGCCCCACTGTTGTCTGATAGCCGATTTGGGCATATGGCATCCCCAAGACCCCAACCTGGGCGGGCCTTGGTTGCGTGCCGGTAGCAATTTCGCCCTGGAGACAGGGAGACCCTAGCTGTTGGTAGGAATTCTGTTTGGGTTGGATCCCGAGGCGAGGATTGCCGTTGAGGCCGGCAAGCGGTGGTCGGCACGGCCTCCGCCCCCATGCAGATGCAGGTGGCCGGCCGGCCACACTCGGCCAGGGCAGCGCGCCCGCCGGAGCCGGCCACGCCCACGCCCACGCGCGTGGTCGTCACGGCACGTACGTCTCACTCTCACGTGCGCCTCAATACTCTATGCTATCTAGTGTACTACACACTGCCACTGGCCAGCGCACGCTGCCTGCGTAGTGTCAACCGTCAAGTGCTCTCTACTCTACATGAACACGAGCTGCCGGCGGCGTTGCCTCGGCTGGAATATTTGTTGTTTCATTCATGCCTGCGGCCAAAAGGCACCGTATTACTACTGGTGCTTCTTATCTGTCACTGCATGCATACCCAAAACGCCAAAACAGGTGATTTCACTCGATCTGTACGTGCCCGGTGACGCTGCAAGTTTCTGTGGCAGAGCCATGTTTAGCTCTGAAACCCTCGCATGTGTTCAGTTTCAGGCTAATAGGTATCACGGACAGACGAGACGAGCTTATTAATCACAAGAGGTTAGGTTTCATTTTGGAGAAACAGAACCGAACCGCCGCTGGTCCCTAGCTTCCGTGTACGTACGTACGTACATACCGGGGCCTGTCAAGATACGTACCCGTCAATCATTTACCCGCTTTTGAAACAGCAGGATCGTAGAGCAGCGCGCAGTACCCTGTCTGTCTCTGTACGTATCTCTGTACCGGGCCACTTGAAGCTCACATGCGTTCGCAGGGACAGGCGCTGAAAACGCGACGCTCATCAGGCGCAGCTACTTTGTTCTCTCTTCATCCAGCTACTACACGCTCACGGATCTTCTTGCTTTGCGTGCTGGTATACGAGTGTACACATGCACGTACATAGACGACGATGCATGTACCGTCCGGACACACGGATCCATGTATTCAACGTATGTTCACAGCTTTTCCTTCTTGTGGCGGTACAGGCAATCAAGCCAGAGATAGCACGCATATAGGACACGGGATGACAGGAGCGGATGAACCTGTTCTTTTTATTTTCTTGTTTCTTGAACTATTTTGCCAGCCTGTTCTTTTTTGGGCTGTTTGGTTACCCGGCTAACCTCTAGCCAGGTTCCAGTAGGCCAGCTGCGAGATGTGTTGGTTGTCTGGTTTGGGCACATAGCCAGGCTTAGCTAAGTCAAAGAGGACACCTTAGCCAGGCTTCCTAGAAACGGATCGCTAAGTCGTTTCCCACTAGCCACCTTGGCTAGCGCATCTCGTCCTCCCGCTCACCTCCCTCCTCGGTCTCGTGCTGCGTCGTCGTCCCTGCCCCTGCCCCTGCCCCTGCCCCTGCGCCGGCGACTCCCTTCCTCCGCTCTCCTTCCTCCTCGCTCTCGTGCTGCGCCGTTGTCCCTGCTCACGTCTCCCCACGCCTCTGTCAAATTCGTCTGGGCCCATGCCTTCGCCGCATCCCGCCGGCCCCGCCTCTGTTGGATCCCGCCGACCCCACCTCCGCCACACATGTGTGCGAGCTTCTCCCATAGGCCCTAGAGCAGGTTGACAAGGGCGTGCACCTGGAGCCGATCGATGTGCGCCGCCTGGTCGGCGAGGACACGCACCTCGCCCTCTCGCTCGGCGCGCGCCCTGGAGGCGGTGATGGAAACAGCCCGGACCAACGGTGAGGGCGATGGAGGGGTGCGCAGCGGAGGCGCTCGAGGGGGCGGCGTGCAGGTGCTTCGCGAGGTGGCCCTCGTCGCGCGAGGGCACAGGGACGGCGGACGACGCGACCCCCAGCGCCCGGCTGAGGAGGGGTGGGTTGGAATCGTGAAGCTTGATGATGTGAGGCCCGCGCCGAGCGACCATCGGAGGCGACTGGCGTGGCCGCGGTGGGGATTGTGACCAACCAAACAAACCTAAGGTTACATTGCTGAAGCCTGTCTTAGACTGACCTGACTTAAAATGTAAGTCAGTCTAACTTAGGAAGACAACCAAACACACCCTTTTATGAGCCAAACAGGGTATCTGCCTTGGGGTGTGTTTAGTTCGCGAATTTTGGAAATTTGGCTACTGTAGCACTTTCGTTTTTATTTGGCAATTAGTGTTCAATCATGGACTAATTAGGCTCAAAACGTTCGTCTCGCAATTTCCAACTAAACTTACTGTAGCACTTTTTTTTTTTTTTTTTTTGACTAAACAAGCACTTGGACAGCTGCTGTGTCTGCCCTGGCTGGTACTGGTAGTACGAGTACTAGTACTACTTGCTGTCTTGCTGGGGCGATTCTGTAATTCTCAAGACAGTAAAATATTCTCCCTGCAATTCTGCGCCCCAGCAGCAAGATCTTCTTGGGATCCGAGCCTTGATTTCGTAAAGCCTGCTGCATGCATGACAGAGTGACCATGTGAGTACCTGGTAGTACGTACAGGAGTATATATATTTTTCTATATATATATATATATACACTCACGTAGGAGTACTAGGGGTTAAGGGTAGTATGTAAGGTCCGTTTGCCAGCAAGAAATATTTTAGACTCTTAATAGAGTCATTAGAATCTTTATTAAACATCACCAGGAGAGAAACATTTTAGAGAGAATAACTTCAAGCTAATTCTCGTTTTTGTACTAGTCCAGAGAAACAACCGAAAGCTAGTTTCTTTTGGTTCACGTTCTAGTTTTAAAAATCCACCGAGCTAGCCAAACAGTTCCACGAAGTGATTATTCTGATTCATCAGACAAACTTTTCTAAAAGGATTCTGGATCCAAAACATTTGTAGGAGATTCTGAAACCCTGCCAAACGCGTACCTAATGTATAATGTATCTTAGAGGTTGTTTCTAGGTAAAGGAATATATATTCCAGCATCCAACACTCACATATGAATGAGTATAGCTGTTTAAAACAACACCATATGGTGATACAAAGTTAAGACAAAAACAAAGGAATGAGATTATTAAGTCCCTATTCTAATCGACTCCACCGCCACCCAAACTTGCTGCATAATTCCAACATCATAACCTCTCGCAATTGACGACTTTTCCCCTAGGGAAGACATCATATCAATAGTTTTTTAATGTAGTGTATCCTAGAGATTGTAGGACACTCTAAAAGAGAATACAAAAGGCAGACATGTACTCCTACTTTATTTCATATTAGACGCTATCATGGATGTGACTAATAAAGCTTGGTTGATAAATGATAAATAATGATATGATACCTACAAAATTTATGCTATTATTTAGTGGTGTAAAACTATCCCCTACTTTTTTTTTCTTATTTAAGTACATTTTGTAATACTTAAATTCACTTATATTACAGGACGGACGGAGTATTAGAAACTATAGCTATCAGCTGTGTCCGAGATTGACAAGCTATGCCTGTTTGCTTATTCTGGACTATACGGCCTGACAAAATACCAAGCAACGTACGCGAATGATAAGCTAATCATCACGCTAGCTGTGACAGCATTACAAGGTACGAAACCGTAAATACATATATATAGTATACACAGCTAGCAATACAGCATCCTGCTGTGTCTGTGAGGTTTCACTGCAACTTGCAACGACAGTGTCTGTATCTGAGCTGCCGCTGCTGGTCTGTCCTAGCTCGGCAAGATACTGATCGGATACAGTTTTTATGCGTTGTAATCGGTGCTTCAGCTGTGTGTGCACTCGACGTGTACGGCGGCGGTGGTAACACTGGTGCTCTGGCCTCTGGGTGTTCACTTCTTCAAGGATCACACACATGCGCGCGCTCGATCGATCGGACGGCGCCGGCGGCATGGACGTACGCACATACCGTTGCGAGTAAATAGCTGTTTACAGGGGCAGAGAGATCAGCATGCACGCGTACGCGTACGTTCGCGTACCCTGCGCTGAGCGCTGACACGTACGCGTGCGTGCAGCCAGCGCGTACGAAAAAAAGGTAACACGTACGCCGCGCATGCAACACATCTGGAGTTACTGCGATTGCGTACGTGCATTACTGAGACGGTATCTGGTGGTAGAGCGATGTACAAGTACTAGGCAGGTTTTACTGAATTCTACAGCTACCGGTATATGTGCACATGCATGCATGCGTGCAGTGCTTGGTGAGAAATAATGCTATAGCTGCCTCTCTGGAGCGAGTAAAGACGTAACAGTGTGCATCGATCGTCGATCCATCTCTCGCCGGCCTACTATGCAGGAACAGGAACAATCACGAGCACGCGCATGACGTCACGCGCATGCCTCGGACACTGTTCCCGCCTCTCCGACGCATCAGCAGCAGCCGAGTGAGCGCCCGTGTACGTTTTAGCCTGTTAGGTGAGGGCAGCTGACCAACCAGCAACGCCAACACCACCGTACATGCATGCATTTGCAGCTAGCTTAGCGCAGAAAGATCGATCACACAGGTAACACAGGGCGTGACTTTCCGGTGTCAAGGTCGCGCTCACTGTTCTTCTCGTTAGTTGGGTCACGCACCCTGCACCCATCATGGGATCGCCACTCGGAGAGGGTCCTTTAGGTGGTGCAACCGTGCAAGTGCAACGACCGGCGCGCGCCGCTGCGTGTGCCAAAGTGCAAATATATTATATAATACATTTATGTGCCTGAATGAATGAATATACATATACTGTATGCAACTTCTCTTGCCTACAAGGAAATAAACCGACGCGGTGACGCTATCGTTGTTGCGGGCTGCGGCCGACGGCAACGTTGTAAGGGCAGCTCCAACGATCGATTTCTAAGATAGCTCTAAGTATTTTCTTATATTTTAATAGAAGAGAAAGAAAA
Organism: Miscanthus floridulus; assembly: GCF_019320115.1. Taxonomy (NCBI): domain Eukaryota; kingdom Viridiplantae; phylum Streptophyta; class Magnoliopsida; order Poales; family Poaceae; genus Miscanthus; species Miscanthus floridulus. The sequence continues at coordinate 101,250,959 of NC_089598.1, forward strand.
GCTAACTTTTGATAGGCAAGAGAATAAGCTAACTCTAAGCATTTTCTATTAAAAGCTATATGCTATAGTTAACATTATTAAAAAAATTAACTTAGAACTAATAACTGGCTCTAGCCTTTACGGGTGCCCTAGGAGTGGCGTGGGCACGTGTACTTGCTTGTAACAACAGTGAACAGCATATGAACTGATGCGAGCGTGGCATGGACCCACAGGATGGAGCTATGCGCCTTGTGTCAGGCTAGCAGCCAACTGGCCAATGGTTTCGAGATGGACGCCCCGGGTCACGCCAAAACATGCATACTGCGACAATGCTGCCAACTGTACCCGGCCATTTATCGAAACTAAACACGTTTCTTTTTTTTTTAGAAATGGAAAAAGGCTGCCTAAATTTTTATCTAATACATAGCCCCCATGTGATATTTGAAACCTAAATATGAATCGATCAGAACCAACTAAATTTTATTCCAAAAAAAAAACGAGTGCAGTCAAAACAATTTTGATCCAAACCACCATCGGGCCAGCTCGACGATCCTTTTTCCCCGCCCAATGCAGCAACACGATAAAACCACGACTACAGCTTTAATTTGTCGCTGCGCCTAGATATAGATACGTTCAAATCGCAAAAAAAAAAAAGAGAGAGAAAAGATTACGTTCGTTCATAATGTAGTAGCTGCACATGGTCTCAGCCGACGTGGGCATGCTGCATATGTCGCTAAAAGCAAACAGTACCCGCGAGAGTTACAAGCATGTCTCACGTGTACCAGCAGACCATTAACCCCGTGACGTGACCACACCGACCGACCGACCGGCCCGACCCCGACCCGCCCGGTGGACGCCCTCCTCGAGCTCCTCTCATGCCCGCGTCGCGGTCAAGGCAGTGCTCCTCGCCTCGCCTCGCCTCCTCCACCTTTAGCTTTTTGCGCGGTCAAAAGCGCGGCCAGGGTTGTGGTGGCCCTGGCCAGCCTGTTCGTTTGGCAGTGACTTATTGTAAATGATCGTAAATTTTCAGTTAGAATAGTATTTTTCTCTCACACAAACCAGCCAGTAGTACTTCTTCACGAACCAACAACGATATGAATCAGCCAACCGAACAGTATTTTTCTCAAACACAAACCAGCCAGCAGTGTCCGTGCGCAACGCGAGCGTGTGTGTCCCGGTCCACCAGTTGCCCCGGGCGGGCGGCCCCGGCCCCGACCACGAGCACGAGCACGGCGAGCGCGACGGCACGCGAGCGAGGACGGACAGCTCGGCAGCCCCGCGCGCACATGGCCAGGCCAGTTGCGCCGTTCACTTGGCCGCTTGCTGTCCATGTGTTGTTGGTTGCTTAGTTGCGCATGCGATCCATGGGCATGGATGCGAGCCCTGCACTGTACTGCGTCTGTGTGACATGCATGTGCTGTATCATGTGTGCGTGTGTCCCTGCTCTAATTAAGCCGTGTCTAGTAGGAGCGGCCGGGTTGGCTCGGATCCATCCGTGCGTGGTGTGGAGGATTTTTTTTTTGGGAAGATCTTGCAATCTACTCAGTGTTACTTTAAGGGCTTGTTTAGATGTAGTCGGATTCTCGCATTAATCCATATGTATTGGGATGGATTGAAGTGAAACTTAAAATAAATTCCATGCCAATTCATCCCAAAACATGTGAATTGAGGTAAATCCGATAACATCCAAACAAGGTCTAACTAATTAATCTTTACACGCCCCCTCCCCTAAAAACAAAAAGCATGGTCACCCTTGCATTGGGTCTCCGAGGGCGTTTCCAACGACCTTTGTTAAAACATTACTAACTCGTATAAAGTTTTTATAAAAGGATAAAGCCAGACATGCTAGCATAAAAACTTATATAAGCATAGACACATAAATGACAAAAAAAATAGCGTGCGAGTTTAGCTTTTCATGGAGAGCTGCCTAGTCACTATTCATTATTTTGTTATTTTTCTTAGTGAATAAAATATACTGTGAGTCATCTATATTACCTATTGTTAGAGTTGTTCCGATCAAAGAGAAGTTTGAGTGGATTATGACTAGTTTACCTAGACAGTTAAATTTCTTGCCAGCGTGTGTTCATTTTTTTAGCTCTTGCACACCCACACTCCACTCGGTCTCCCTCTCTCTTTGGCACCTCCCATTCATCCTCGCCACCATCTCTCTCTCTCTCTCTCTCCCCCCACCATCATCCCCTAACCGTGGATAGTGGCATCCCCTTGGCTATGGGCACCATCCCTGATGTGCTGTGGCAATGGGCACCTGCAGAGGCGCATGGTCCGTCATCTTCATTGTCGTAGTCTCTCCACCAGCAAGGATGCTTGTGTCGAATGTCAAGGCAGGTGAATCAAAGACCAACTCAATAGATCCATAACCAGGGCAGGCTTATTGGGGGGGGGGGGGGGGGGGGGGGGGGGGGTAGGACGACAGATCCTACAAGGGGAGCTACAAAGGGTGAGGCCCCAACAGTGACGAAACTGTCATGTGATTGAGGCACGATGGATCGCCTAGGTGACCCTATTTTGTATGGGTGCGTGTGCATGCAGTTTACGACTTTCTTGCCATGGTGGTACATGCGCACCTCCTAGAATGGCCCATGTTGATATCCCGCTCAACACACCTTGAACGCCAAGATCTCCATCAACAAGCTGACACCCACATGTAGAGGGTGGTGAGTTGTGCCGAATGCTTCATGTTACGACTTTTGTCAATCCATATGGTGTGGTGGATGATGCGAACATATCAGGGACGACGATGAAAGAGATTGAGAGATCAGGAGGGAGAGGGATGGTTATCACATCCATTAGCCTCTTTTAGCTCATATTCTATCAGGTAACGAGCTAGTAGTTAATCTATTACAATTTTTTGCGAAAGAGTTAATCTATTACAACTAACTGAATTTTGATTATACTTTTATTTAGCACATCTATTTTGATATCTCTAGCTAAATTTTAGCAGCCAACAATTTGGAGGTATAATGAGAGGCCTGGCCCTAAGTCCTAATCCAACCGCGAAGTATCGTTTTTTATGTGTCACACGAACTACCAAGGATAGGATCGCGCATATATATAGACACTACTTAGGATCACACTAGCTAGCTAGGCTCATAGGAAGGCATAAAGTAGCCATTTGTCAGCGTATGGTACTAGACTACTAGTACGTACTACTGTTGCTGCGTGAGCTCACAGTCACACTCACAAACTAGAGAGAGAAAGGATAAAAAAACAAAAACAAAAATAGATCTCCACGGCATCCAACCGGCCAATCCTGTGGACGGAGGAGGAACAGATCACCAGACATGCATCAGATCCGACTTGCTTTTCTGTAGCTTCCTTGTTCCTTCCTCCCCTCCCCCATCATCTCTCGCTCGGTACTCGCCGGGTGGTCAAGCATATTCATATTCATTGTTCTTAATCAATCCCTTTTGGAGTTCCTGTGCCTTGTAAGACACCTCCTATTTATGTCACCGGGCACGCACGACATTTATGATTTATCCAATAACAACTAGCAGAGCAGATGGCCGGCACTGTAGCGCGGCAAAGCATCTGTGTCTTTCACGGTTGGGTTTGGGCTGGGTTTAGTCCTCCTCCGGTTTAACGACGGTCGATGCCCTAGCTATCCATCCATCCTGCTAAACAAAGAAACAAGCAAGCAAACCAGAGCGCAGCACGTCGCACAAACAACAGGCCGGTTGCCGGTTGGTGTACCGGCCAAATGCTCCTGCCGATCTCAGCTCGCTCTCTGGAGCCTCGACTTGCGGGGCCGCCGACAGCAAGATTCTAGCGGGACAAGACAGCGATCCGTCCGCGGTCCGCCGGGAGAAATTAGAGCAGCGCGATGATGGAATGGACCGGAAGTGACTGCAGATGGCGTTGCGGTTTGCTTGTCCGTCATGCCTAATCATGGCCTAATGCTGGTCCCTTGACACTTTGGGCAGGGGATACAGGAGACGTAATAGTCTGTTTGGCATGGCAAACGGGCACCGGATCCCTCTCATCTCTGCTAGCAAGCTATCTTGGTGCTCACCAGCTAGGCTACAACTTGTCTGCCGAGGAATGGGACAGGAACTTGGAGCCGCGCCGCGGCAGGATCTTGCTTACTAGTCCTGTATCAATGATGATGCGATTCCCATCCATCCATCGATCTTGTCTTAAATTCTTAATCCGCAACTACAGGTTAATTAACCCAGGTGTCTGGTGTCTCGATGACTAGTGAGTAGCTAAAGTAGGTGGTCTGATCTGATCAATTCCATTCACGTCACACCCCTGATTAATTAACCAAAAAAGACATTCTTAATTGCCTCGACGCACGCACCTAATCCTGGATTATACATATTTGGGAAACGAAATGGCCGGGCAACATCACATCAGACACCGAACCGAGGAACCGTCGAGCACGAGTCCACCCTATCACGGTGACCTGGGCATTCTCTCGCGACCAATCGCCGGGAGGCCAGTAGAGGGAGCTGGACGCTGGAGGGAGGCGGCCGGCCGGGCCAACGTCGCCGTCTCGCCGACTACGACAGCGAGGGAGATTTGAACCCATCTTTTGCACATTACCAGCCTGATCGTTTCGGCTAGATTGACTTATAAGCCATGGCTGAAAGTACTGCTGACTGTTTTGGTGTAAGAGAAAAATATTGTTCGTTGGCTGATAAGCCAAGGCTTATAAGCCGAATACGAGCTGCGAACAGGCTGTAGACGCCTGTCTGTCGTCTGTCCAAATCGTTCAGCGACACTTGAACTAATGACGAAACAAGAACCGTATGCCGATGATTTCATTTCCTGGTCTGTTGGTGCTGCAGCCGAGTCTTCGTTGCAACAAAAAACGCCAGGCCGACACGAGACTCATTCATCCAGGCGGCTAGGCGAGGTGATCCTTCGTTGCTTCTTTCTTTAAGGAAGAGAAGATGATGCATGGGCTGTGTGTGCTTGTTAGCTGAAGGAGCTCCATCTTTGACAGCGTCGATCGGAACGGGCTGCGGTACGTCAGAATTAAGAGCGGGGCGCGAGGACAGACACGGCCGCAACTTGGTCCATTTGCGCCACCGATCGCTCTGCTCGCTCTTCTTTTTGAAATCTTCTGCCGAGGATGATGTGCACGAGGCTTCTTTGTCTCGCCGTCTCCTCATCAGGGGGTGTGTACAGTGCTTCTCCGTGACTTGGAGCGACTGAAATCTCTCCCTGCCTTCTCTCTCTTCGTCAGTTCGTCGTTCGTCGTTCGTCCTCCGTGTCCGTGGAAAATTACACACAACGGCCTCTTTCAGCTTCACTCTCAGCTGCTGCATTGCGTGTGATATCCGCGAGTGAGTAGTCATCAAACTCGTTCCACCCCGATTGAGAATAAACTCTATGCTGGTCTGTGTAATGTGCTGCCACTGACAGCTCTGTGTGCTTTTCGATAAAAGCTGGATATTAACTTTGTAAAAAAAGGGACAAACTCTGTGCCAGTTTTCCCTAGGAAGAGCTAGGAGCACTGCTCCAAGTCTCCATGGCAATGGTCACCCAGCAAGCAAAGCAAGCTGGCATCGCCCACGCCACCGTGCACCGGTTCTTCCTCTCCATGAGCTCTGGTGAAAATCTGTTCCGCGCTAAAGAAACTTGTTTTTTTTTTCCGAGATCGTTCTTGGCACGTTTTTCATTAAGAGGTGGAGGAAAAACTTGGGTTGAGAAGAGGAGTCACGGATTCAGTCTCCAATCTCCATGTCGTGATCACGAGAAAGCTGCGGAAACACGGTGCTGGTCATGTAAGTCGGCTTTGATGAGTTTCAGCTTCCTTGTGCAATCATTCAAAAAGTTTCTGCCTATGCATTTTCAGGCTTAGAGTTTACAAGATAGCTACCTTCTAAAAATCAAAAAAGGAAAAAATTATGTACACTATTAGGAGTATGAGTACAGTACTTGATTTTAATTTTGAAACAAGGAAATACCATATTACAAACTGCTGAAGAACGCGTGTGTGTACACACACTACAGTGTCGTACAGTATATACAAGCTTAACCCTGTGCGTCCAATGCAATTTGGACGACAAAACTCCGTGGAAAAGTATTATTATTATATATAATACTAGGATGAAAGCAACAACACTTCTCGATTTAGCGTGTGGTCCCGTTTGTTTGTTTCCTTCTGCTTCTGATTGAGAGTGGAAAAAAATCAGAACTTGTTAAAGAAGAGACAGCAGTGGATAATGGTACAATGATGCAGCTCATCGTGCGGAAAATATCATTAGCAGCTGGCACTTTGGGTGTGCAGCTGAAAAGTATTAATAAACAATTAATTAAGCCACTACTAACCAGGAGTTAGCAGTACTACTAGTAGGCAGTGGTACTTGCTTGAGATGCAGAGCTTGCTTCCCGGCCTTGACTGCCTTTCTCTCTCCTCTCTCTTCCTCTGCCTCTCCCTCTCCCTCTCTATATTTTGCTGCCCTCATGTCAGCTGCAGCAGTCTGGGGGAATCTGAGCCTGCTGCTCACCTGAGAGCCTGTGGCTGTGGCTGTGGGTGGGGAGGCAAGCGCTGCAGAGAGGACGGAGGGAGGAGGGAGACGACGAGCCTGTGCCTGTCGAGCTGTGCCTGCTGCTGCTGCCTGCCAGAGCCCAGTGGTGAGTGACTGACCGGATGAATTCGGCAATCTTGTGGTGCTGCTGCTGCCGTGCTGCTGCTTGGGTTCCCTTTCCCTGCAAGATTTTCTGAGCCGGAGAAAAGAAAAAAAAAATCCTCCCTTGCTTTTCTCTCCTCTCTCCCTTCCGCTGCTTCTTTTCCCAAGCCTTTTTCAGACTCTGATCATGATGGTAGTGCTGATGGCGGCTGTGCAGCGGAAAGGCTTGTCCTGCTAGTGGAGGAGGCGTGAAATTTCATCCATAAAGGCTGTCGCGGTGGGTGAGTGGAGATCGCGCTCAATTTCCGCTGAAATAGCCTCTCCGGGGTGGTAGTAGCGCGGCCGTGGGAGGTGGCCTGGAGATGATTACTTTCGTCGACTCGGCGGCCATGGAGCGGGAGCGGGAGAGCGACAGGTGCCTGGACCCGCAGCTGTGGCACGCATGCGCCGGCGGGATGGTCCAGATGCCGCCGGTGCACTCCAAGGTGTACTACTTCCCGCAGGGCCACGCGGAGCACGCGCAGGGCCCCGTCGTCGACCTCCCCGCCGGCCGTGTCCCGGCGCTTGTCCTCTGCCGCGTCGCCGCCGTCCGCTTCATGGCCGATCCGGACACCGACGAGGTCTTCGCCAAGATCCGCCTCGCCCCCGTCCGGCCCAACGAGCCGGGCTACGCCGACGACGCCATTGGTGCCGCGGCGGGCGGTGCGCAGGAGGACAAGCCCGCGTCCTTCGCAAAGACGCTCACCCAGTCCGACGCCAACAACGGCGGGGGATTCTCCGTGCCTCGCTACTGCGCCGACACCATCTTCCCGCGGCTGGACTACTCCGCCGACCCACCCGTCCAGACCGTGCTCGCCAAGGACGTGCACGGCGTCGTCTGGAAGTTCCGCCACATCTACCGCGGCACGCCCCGGCGCCACCTGCTCACCACCGGGTGGAGCACCTTCGTGAACCAGAAGAAGCTCGTGGCCGGGGACTCGATCGTGTTCATGCGGACGGAGAACGGGGACCTCTGCGTCGGCATCCGGCGCGCCAAGAAGGGCGGCATCGGAGGGCCGGAGTTCCTGCACCATCACCAGCCGCCCCCGCCACCGGGCGGCGGCTACGCCGGCTTCTCCATGTTCCTGAGAGGAGGAGAAGAGGACGGCGGCAAGATGATGGCCACGAGCGCGGCCACGAGGGGGAATAAGGTCAGGGTGCGGGTGCGGCCGGAGGAGGTCGTCGAGGCCGCGAACCTCGCCGTGAGCGGGCAGCCGTTCGAGGTGGTGTACTACCCGAGGGCGAGCACGCCGGAGTTCTGCGTCAAGGCGGGCGCGGTCCGCACGGCCATGCGCACCCAGTGGTGCGCCGGGATGAGGTTCAAGATGGCCTTCGAGACGGAGGACTCGTCCAGGATCAGCTGGTTCATGGGCACCGTCTCCGCCGTGCAGGTCGCTGACCCCATCAGATGGCCCAATTCACCCTGGAGGCTTCTTCAGGTAAATAAACCAACCTCCATAACTGCCAATGTGTACTCTCATCTCAAGGACGGCATCTCAGAGTTCCTTCCAGCTTCTCATCACTTCAATCAAGTTGAGGAGGAGCGTACAGACTACAGAGTAGTTCGCGACAATTCATGCTGATCATTTTTTTTTGTCAGGTCGCTTGGGATGAACCGGACTTGTTACAGAACGTGAAGAGAGTGAGCCCATGGCTGGTTGAGATTGTCTCAAACATGCCGGCCATCCACCACCTCACGCCGTTCTCGCCGCCGCCGAGGAAGAAGCTGTGTGTTCCACTGTACCCGGAGCTTCCGCTCGAGGGCCACCAGTTCCCGGCGCCGATGTTCCATGGAAGCCCTCTCGGCCGCGGTGTTGGCCCGATGTGCTATTTCCCGGATGGCACTCCTGCAGGCATACAGGGAGCCAGGCATGCTCATTTTGGCATATCTTTATCAGATCTCTACCTCAATAAGCTGCAGTCGAGTCTGTCACCGCACGGGCTTCACCACCAGCTGGACGGCCACGGCATGCAGCCGAGGATCGCCGCTGGCCTCATCATCGGCCACCCGGCAGCAGCTCGAGATGACATCTCGTGCTTGCTCACCATTGGTACCTCCCCACAGAACAAGAAATCATCATCAGACGTCAAGAAGGCGGCGGCGGCGGCGCCACCGCAGCTGATGCTCTTCGGGAAACCGATTCTCACTGAGCAGCAGATATCTCTAGGCAATGTCACGGGCGTCCCGCTGCCGAAGAAGAGCCCTTCTGATGACATTTCCGAGAGGACGGTGAGCAACTCGGATGTCTCCAGCCCTGGGAGGAGCAACCAGGATGGCACATCCAGTGACGGCGCCCCGTCGTCGTGCCAGGACAACAAGGTGCCTGATCTCGGGCTGGAGACCGGGCACTGCAAGGTGTTCATGCAGTCGGAGGATGTTGGGCGCACGCTCGACCTTTCTGCTGTTGGGTCGTATGAGGAGCTCTACCAGAGGCTCGCCGACATGTTTGGCATCGAGAAAGCTGAGCTGACGAGCCATGTTTTCTACCGCGACGACGCTTCTGGAGCGCTCAAGCACACCGGCGACAAGCCTTTCAGGTCCGTATGATTTCAGATTGAAGCGCTCTGTTCCGGTTCAGTCGTTGGATTTTCTTTAGGAATTGATTAGGAATCGATTAGATATATGCCGTTTGTTGCATTTACAAATCATGACTATAATAACCTGTAGGGGTACAATGCCTGGATAGCTACAACCTTTCAAGTTTCCTGATAATTTGCTTTGCTAATATGGCAATTCATAACCTCAACAAGCTGAGCATGTATATCAAAGAATATTGAAATGGCTGTTCCTGACCGGGCTAAACCTTTCAATCTTCAGTTCGTACTACGACCTAATTAACTAGTAGACACAGTTATCTTCAAGTATCAAACTCTATTAGGTGTTCTTTCCTTGGAAGCATTCTTAATTCTTATGGTACTTTGACTTGAATTGCTTCAAGCTAGGACTAGGACATCTTGCACCCATGTGGTTGGAGGAAGCCCCTTTTTTCTTAGCTCCCACATCGTTCCCATTGTTCTGAACAGATGATAACTATTCCTGGATGGTACTAATGTACGCTTATATATGCTTCTGAATTTGCAGTGAGTTCACGAAGACAGCCCGGAGGCTGACCATACTAACAGATGCGAGCAACGATAGCTTAGCGAGGTAGGAGGCAGCAAAGCTCTCGTCACTTTGTACAGCAGGAGGAGCGCGGTGGCGATCTCGAAGGATGGAAGAAGATCCCCACTTCCAAAGTGCTGGACTGCTGGTGCAGAGAGGGCAGTTCAGTTTGGTTTTCGTCGATTGGGATTTGGGAGGCGCCCCGGAACGGGACCAAGTGCGTGCGTGTAATCCAGGACCAAAGATTTATCGCTGGATTTGTCGGACTACTAGCTCTACACTGCTACACCTTCTTGCTGTTGTTAGTTCAAGTGGCCATTGCAGTTGCCTTTGGTCACTGACTGATCATATGTTATGTACCTCTGCCGTGAACCCCGTTGCTTTGCAAACGCGATTACTGAAAGTTTTGGTATAATTAAGGGCTTTGGTTGGCTGGCTGAGATGCTGATGTGTTCTCTGTTCTCGCTCTGTGCCTCTGTCTGTACTCCATCTAAAAAAGTCATGGAGGGCTCGGTGCTCTCACCACCTCACAGGAAAGTCAGGATGGACTGGTTCGCGCATCAAATTCATAGCATTCCACCGTCAGTCCGTCGGTGTTGCTGTCGTGTCGGTCGTTTCAGCTTTTTGCTGTCTGTAATTGTAAGAATGTCTTTGCCCTTGGTTAGTTACCCCAAATTCCAAACTTTAGCACTATGCAAAAAGAAGATTCCCCGTCACATCAAATTTGCGGTACATGCATGGAGTACTAAATGTTGACGAAATCAAAAACTAATTGCACAGTTTGGTTGTACTTTGCGAGACGAACGTTTTAAGTCTAATTAGTCAACGATGGGATAATTATTACCAAATACAAACAAAATGCTACAGTACACTACCGTGAAACAAACTCCGGCGGCGCCAACTTCGTCAGCCAACTAAACGGGGCCTTTGACGCGTTGCGACGACAGTCAGCACGCACGCAGTACTACTTGTCACGTCCATGCTTCTTGCTCCGGGGGGGAATCCTACGGAGATCCTGGTGGGTGTAGTGCAAAGCGCCCCCGGATAAGGAGAGGGCCAGGCCCGCCCACGACGGAGTCGACCAGCCAGGCCGCGCCGTGCGGACGTGATCCAGTGAAGCCCCAGTGGTACGCACGCCGTCCTCCTTACGCCTTTCACCTTTTACTGCCATTCCCGTTCTCTGAGCTGAGCTGCAACTGCAAGTTCCCGTGCTGCTACCCGCTAGTCGCCTAGTCCTGGTGTACATGGCGTCCGTTGTCCAGTGATCTTTCCGGGATTTTGAAGTACTCTCATGTCCAGTCCCACGGTCCGCTTTTTTATCCTCTGAGATCTGTGCACGGGTGAAAAGCGTGAACAGTAGTTACGAAAAAAAAAAAGGAGGTACACTCGACCCGTATCCATCCCCTTTACGGCTTTACCCACCCTCGTCTGCACGTGTAAAAAGCACTAGAAAGGTGCACCTGTCTTTTACCGTGTCAAACAAAATAGCGTGCGTGAGTACCTTTTGCCGCCTGGACGCCTGGTCCCTCTACGAAGGGAAAGAAGAAACGTACAGAGCAGGCAAAGGCGCAGCAAAGCAAGCAAACCACGTCAGCTTCGACGTGGACGCTGCTGCACACCTAACCAAATCAGTTCAGGGTGATGAGACGATGAGGCGTTTCGGTCCTAATAGTAGTTTTTTTTTTGGCTATCCAACCAACCTGCACTGCATGTCGAACGCTCGAGGATCTTGGCATATCTGCCGTGTGCTCCTCTTGCAGGACTGTACGAACACGCATTTGATCTCTACCGCGACCAATTTCTGCCGTGAGGCCGTGAGAAGCTACGTCTTCTACACCGTTGCGTACATAGTGTAGCTACTAGTACGGCACTGCCGGCTAGCTGCCTATTCTCGTTAGTCGTTATCCTCTCCCTCTGCTGCGCACGGGTGGGTGAAAAGTAGAAACGGAGCTGCTACGTACCACGTGTGTACCGACAGGCGCAGTGAAACCTCGGCGAAGCTATCGCATCCGTCGTATCCGTACGTGCATGCATGGATGCACGAACCCAGCCTCACCGTTAGCCGCGTCGTCGTCGTACGTGTGCACGGAGCTTGGAATTCAGAGAACGCACACGCACATGCACGGCCGTCGCACGAGACAGAAACCGTTAGGTGTAGCTGGACACGGCTATAGCTAGCTTGTCGTATTAGGGCAATAATAGGATCCATCCATATTGATGGTCCGTACCGGCATTCCGCGACGAGAAGCAAAAGCCGGCCCGCCGGTGCTGGACTAGCCAGGCGGCGGCGCGCGCAAACGCGACGTACCGAGCTACTGTGGTCGCGGCGCCGCCCTGGACGCGCCGGCCGGTCCAGCGGCGCAGAGGTGCGGTGGCATGGCCGGGTCCGGCCGGCGTCTCGATCTGGTTCCGCACGCGGGCTGGGGACGACCGACGACGTACGTGTGTCGTGCGTGTGCGCTTGCCAACGGTTCGCGTTGCATGCGACGCGTCGACGTCGTCGTCGTCTCCTGCCTTCCGGCTCGCTGACGGTACGTGCACAACTGTTTCGGGGTCAAAGCGATAGCCGAGATTTTTGCCAAAAATAAAAGCGATGATAACCGAGACGCCTGCGGCTGCTAATCGCGATGACGGCCGGTGACAAGGACACGGTCGATCAGACGGCACCTACGTAACGTAACGTAATAAGCTGGCCTGGGCAGCCAATGCCCATGCGACGCGCGCGTGCGCCCATGCGCCCGCCGGCTGGCAGCCCCTGCCGGTGCCCGGCGACGCCGTTGGAGAAACAATAATTATATTCTGGGTTATATAAATCTTGACAATTAAGGATTTTCTCATGGCTTCGGTGGTGGTACCAGTAACTGAATGAAGCATGAAGATATTTCCTGTGAGTTACCATATATATACTCGCACCCCTACAGTAAAAGATATATGTATCACACCCCCTCGAATTTGCTTCAACTTTGTCCTTGTTTGTCGATGCAAGCTATTAAGAGATAGAGGCCCTGTTCGCTTTGCTAAAAAACCATGGCTGAAAGTACTGTTCGCTGATTTGTTGTGAGAGAAAAACACTGTTCGTTCGCTAAAATAGTACGGCTCATAAGACAAGTGAACAGGGCAGAGTAGACAACTGAGTGCACCGTTAGAGCGAAATAGAGAAAAATATACTATTTTATTTAGGAATTTCCTAACCTAGAGACTCTTTAATAGTATAGTCTTTTTTCCATGTTTTGTAGGAGGAAGTTTGTCCATGGATATACTATATGTGAAGAAAATTGCTCAATCTTATATGAACTATCAATATGATGAATGATACTAAATGACGGTGTACCTTCTACCATCGTTCGTACAGTTTTTTTTTTTTGGAACAAGGACTAGGGGGGAGGGGGACGATGAGTCCCCACCTGATTATATTACCATAGATTCCAGACGTATCTGGTGGGTGGAGGACCGTGGCCCGAGTTTCGGCTTGGAGCCAATTACAAAGACAGAAGGAGGGAGAGGAAGGATTACATCCACACAATTGAGCTAAAAAAACTAGAGAGTAGAGGAGAGTTCCTAGGGCTATGACATGGCCAAAGTTGCACAGTGTTCTTGCAAGCCATCGCAAGTCGGTCTACGCCGGGGTGGGAGGGGGGAAGTTTCAGAACACCATATCATGGCGGTGTTTCCATAGTTCCCAGCAGCAGAGGAGGATCAAAGACGATGCTGCCTACGGTTGTGACACTAAATTTCATTTAAAATATGTATATGTTATATATGATAATAAGCATTGAAAGTCTATTAGAATCTCTACGTACCATACCATATCAAATATTCAAATATATGTGGCTAATATATACTGGTATATACCGTATGGAGAGAATCCATGTAAATTCTCCTACCACCACACGCCGCGCGCCCGGCCGTGTCGCGTCACGCGTCGTGGCCAAGGTCCAAGGACCCCGAGACCGCGGGCGCGCGATGTCGGCGAGCAAGTGGCGTCGCTGTCTGCTCGGCTGGTCTCGACTAGATGTCGTCGTGTCGTCGTGTCCGGATCGGGCACCTCACTAATGGCACGCTCCTTTCGTCCCTTTGCGTGCCACCGGGCTGCGAGCGACGGGGACGATGTGTCGTCTCGACGTCTCGTTTATATAATAATCTCTGTGGCGAGAAAAAAGGTATACGTAACGACGAACACGAAACAAAAAAAGAGAAGCTGCAGAAAGCCAGAGAGATCGACGGACATTGTCACGTGGTGGGGTCAGGACTGAGGAACGAATTCTCGCTGCAATGTCGTCTCTGTAGCAGTGACAGTGAGGCTGCTGGGAAACTGATCCGTTGCCGTAGCGGTGATTCTACACGGACAACGTGGCATCAAGAGCCGTCGGCTTTCTTGTACTCCTAAATATATAGCGACATGTCAGGAAATTAAAGGTAAAACAAAACATCACGGGACAAAGTGAGCTCGCCGTGTCACCGTAGAATAACCAGCAACTAGCTAGCTAGCTAGCCGACTTGGACGCGCATCGATCGACCGATCGACCAAAGGCTGCGATTGGATGGCAACAACACCAATAACCTTCGTTCTCACACACGTACCTCTTCCGAGAGACGACGTGAGAGTACGTCAAGATCACACGCAACAAGCCTTGCTTTATTAGCACATATAAAAAACGGAGCCTCAGACTTATGGTGACGTGTCATCTTAGTCCCTAAATCTAGGAAGTGTATTATTCCGGTCCTTAAACTCTGTTTGGATCTCATATTCATCCAAACGGGTATGGACCCCACATGTCAGCTCTATCTTCCATCTCTCACCTCTATCATGGCCATGGATAGCTCATCTGTGTGCTTGCTCACGCGCCTCTGTGCCGCTGCGGCTACTCGCCTACGCTGCTGTGATTGCGGCTCGCGCATGTGCCTGTGCGCGGCGGCGGCATCTCGCCCGCGCCCACGTGCTCGTGCCTGTCCGACAGCTCGCGTCACAAATTCGCATCGGGAGCCGGCGGCGCAGAATGGCGGAAGGAGGGGAAGGAACCGGCGGCAGCGGGGCCACGGCGCAACGGCACTGAAAGGATCAAGATGCACAAGAGGGGGGTAAATTAGGCTAATTCTAAATTTTCTTGCAATAATTAAATCCTATTGATAGCCCAATTAACCCCTTGTGCCTAGAAAATGTTTCTAATGTTCTATCGCACAAATAGACTTGCAACTTAAGTTCCAATCCGACTCTAGCATGGCAATTCTAGGAATGTAAATGACAAGAATTGAATTGCTCAAAGTAAATGCTCAAAGTAAAGAGAGGAGAGGAAACACGGCGATGTTTTGCCGAGGTATCGGAGAGTCGTCACTCCCCACTATTCCTCGTTGGAGCACCCGCGCAAGGGTGTAGCTCCCCCTTGATCCGCGCAAGGATCAAGTGCTCTCTACGGGTTGATTCTTCGACACTCCGTCGCGGTGAATCACCCACAACCGCTCACAACTTGAGTTGGGTCACCCACAAGCTCCGCCGGGTGATCACCAAGCTCTCAATCACCACCAAGCCGTCTAGGTGATGGCGATCACCAAGAGTAATAAGCACGAACTCTCACTTGACCACGCGAAGCCTAATGAGAACGGTGGATGCACACTTTGCTACTCTTGATTCACTAATGAGGCTACTCTCTTGGATTCTCAAATCTCAATCACCTCACTAGGACCTTGCTCTTCTTGGCACTCACAAACGTGTTTCTCAGCTGTTGGAATGAGCAAAAGTAACTCCACACACGAGTGGAGCTTCTATTTATAACATGGGCTGAAAAACGAACCGTTATGTGCCTCTGCGGGGTGACCGGACGCTCCGATCATGTTGACTGGACGCTCCGGTCAGTTCATCCCGCACACCAGTGTTTAAGTGATGACCGAACGCAGGCAGGGTTTGGTCAGCACTGACCGGACGCATTAAACCCTCACTGGAACCTTACTGTACTCGACCGGACGCTGAACCCCCAGAGTCCGATCAGTACTGACCGGACGCGTCCGGTCACTGATTTTCATCTTTGGAACCTTACTGGAGTCGACCGGACGCTGGCCCTCAGCGTCCGGTCAAACCAGACGTGCTCACCTCAGTCAAATGAACTGACCGGACCCTGCGGCCAGCGTCCGGTCGCACCGGAGCCAGCGTCCGGTCAGTATTTGACCCTCCATTCACTTTCAATTCTCGATCATATGAGAATGAAGTTTGCTCCAAAGGATCTAAGGGCTTTGTTGGAGCTACCTAGTGCTAGACTTAGCAAGTGTGCACCACACCTAACTTACTCTAAGTGTCTCTCCAACTCCAATCGACACTTAGAACTAGTCATCCTTAACCTTGTCGTCCATCCTTTGAAAACCGAAACGATTTCCATAGTAGGGGCATGACATCCATGATCGCCCAATTGATCTCCATTACTATAACCTAACTTAATTGTCTCTGCAAAACACACGTTAGTCATAGTAATCTTGTATTATCATTAATCACCGAAACCCAACTAGGGGCCTAGATGCTTTCAATCTCCCCCTTTTTGGTGATTGATGACAATACCACCTCGAGTATGTGAAAGAGTGAGGTTTTTGACTTGCTTGGTTCATATAAGCTTTTGTCAATAAGAACAAAATAGTTAGGCAAGCTTATATGACCCAAGCCAACACGATGTACTCAAAAGATATGAGTACAAGTGGTGAAGCTCATTTGCATTGGAGTAAAACGCGGAAGCAAAGGCAAATGAGCATAACACAGGTGATATGACATATAAATAATTCAAAGTAGAGAGCACACATGTCATATATCACGGTCACGTAGATATCACTATCACATAGATATAGTTTAATGCACGAAGATAAACACACGAATGCATAATAGTAATAGTATATCACATAAATAAAACTCCAAATGTATATAATAGACTAATAACTAACTAGGCTCCCCCTAAGTCTACATACTCGAACCCTCTCCCCCTTTGGCGTCAATCACCAAAATCTAAGGGTCGGTCGGTGGGGCTACAGCGGACGAGTCGGGCGCTGAAGTACGTGGAGTAAGCTAGAACTGGACGCCATCATCATCTGACCCTAAGCTCTGTACTGACTGACCCTCTGTGGCTAGAAGCGTCGCTGAAGCGGTTTGGGTCTGAGCTGAGGCAGATGCTGCCTGTGATGCTGCTGGTATGTCTGTCGTAGGATCTGAAGATGCGATAGAAGAAGGAAGCCTCTGAGTAGTCACGGTGACGAGAGCTGCTGTAGAAGGACCTAGGGCATGCATATGTGGTGGTGTAGGCATCCCTGTCAACTCGCTAAAAGATGCTCCAAGACTCCTGGAGACTGACGTGTCAAGCACAAATAGCGAGGATGACTGATCCGGTGTGAAGCCCGTCTGAAATGTTGTGAACTGCGGGGCTACCACTGGCGAGGATAACCACTGGGACACCTGTACTAGGGGTGAAGCAAACTGAGCTAGAAGCTGTCCCTGACTCTAAAGCCCACTGAGCTGTACAGCTGGAGTCGTCGAGGTGGTGGCAGGCTGAGCAAGCTGAAAGGTCCTAATGGCTAGAGGGGGGGTGAATAGCCTAATAAAATTTCTACAACAACACTTAACAAAATAGTTAGACAATTATGAGGCGAAGCAAGTGTTGCGCTAGCCTACTCAAAATACAAGCCACCTACCACAATTCTAGTTTAGATAGTGTCAATTCACACAAGAGCTATGACACTACCCTATGTTAGTGTGCTCTCAAAGGCTAACTAAAGAGCCACACCAACTAAGCAAGCAAGCTCTCACAACTAGCTACACTAAAGAGCTTGTCAACTAGTTTACGGTAAAGTAAAGAGAGTGATCAAGAAGGTTATACCGCCGTGTAGATGAAAGAACCAATCAATCACAAGGATGAATAACAATGAAGACCAATCACCTCGGAATCAATGATGAACACAATGATTTTTTTACCGAGGTTCACTTGATTGCTAGCAAGCTAGTCCTCGTTGTGGCGATTCACTCACTTGGAGGTTCACGCGCTAATTGGCTTCACACGCCAAACCCTCGATAGGGTGCCGCACAACCAACACAAGATGAGGATCGCACAAGCCACGAGCAATCCACTAGAGTACCTTTTGGCTCAACGATCAAGAACCCCACACAATCACCACGATCGGAGCCGGAGTCAATCACCACCCTCCGCTCAACGATCCTCGCTGCTCCAAGCCGTCTAGGTGGCGGCAACCACCAAGAGTAACAAGCGAAATCCGTAGCGAAACACGAACACCAAGTGCCTCTAGATGCAAACACTCAAGCAATGCACTTGGATTCACTCCCAATCTCACAAATATGATGAATCAATGATGGAGATGAGTGGGAGGGCTTTGGCTAAGCTCACAAGGTTACTATGTCAATGCAAATGGCCAAGAGAGTGAGTTGAACCGGTCATGGGGCTTAAATAGAAGCCCCCACGAAATAGAGCCATTGTACCCCTTCACTGGGTACAGCGCGGGGTGACCGGACGCTCCGGTCCGATCGACCGGACGCTAGCCCTCAGCGTCCGGTCACGTGATTCACGCCACGTGTCATCTGCTTCAAATACTATTCGTCAGATTTCAACGGTCATCAGTTGACCGGACGCTCCGCTACAACTGACCGGACTCTGAGCCTCCAGCGTCCGGTCGTTTCCAGTAAGGTTCCAGAAACGTATTTTGTCGACCGGACGCGTCCGGTCATGCTTGACCGGACCCTGCCAGCGTCCGGTCAGACGACGTCTCCTCTGTGCACCTCACATCAGCGTACGTCAGCACTGACCGGACACACCCTGCCAGCGTCCGGTCGTTTGACTGACGCCAGCGTCTTCGCTGATACATCTGACCGGACATGCCAGTCCAACCGAGGCCAGCATCCGGTCACTCCCAGTGACCACCGTCTTTTCTGTCTAGGGCGCTGGTGGAGTTACTTACCCTTGCACCTAAACTTCACCACCCTTGATCAAATGTGCCAACCACCAAGTGTATCACCTTGTGCACATGTGTTAGCGTATTTTCACAAACATTTTCAAGGGTGTTAGCACTCCACTAGATCCTAAATGCATATGCAATGAGTTAGAGCATCTAGTGGCACTTTGATAACCGCATTCCGATACGAGATTCACCCCTCTTAATAGTATGGCTATCAAACCTAAATGTGATCACACTCTCTAAGTGTCTTGATCACTAAAACAAAATAGCTCCTATGGTTTATACCTTTGCCTTGAGCTTTTTGTTTTTCTCTTTCTTCTTTCCAAGTCCAAGCACTTGATCATAACCATGGCATCATCTTCATCATGCTATGATCTTTGTTTGCTTTGCAACTTGGAGTGTGCTACCTATCTCATGATCACTTGATAAACTAGGTTAGCACTTAGGGTTTCATCAATTCACCAAAACCAAACTAGAGCTTTCAATGTCCCGCTTTTTGGTAATTGATGACAACCCTTATACAAAGATATGAATTAAAATTCAATTGGATCCATGTTGCTTGTCCAAGCATATTTACCATGTATAAAAGGATATGGACAAGTTTCATGAACTCCATATGGTAGCAATTACTCTCCCTACATATGTGCTAAGAGTTTGGATTGTAGCTTGCACATATGATTAGATAGGAAATATAGGAGTCAATGTCCACCAAATGATGCTAAGGTATAAAAGATGAATCTTTGAAGCGTGATACCAATCGGAGTGCACCAATATACCATCCTTAGCACCATGGTTAGCTTAATACCACTTTAGAAATATTTGGAAGTGAAATCACTAGATATCCTATGCATGCTAGTTTTCATTTCATCATTCAAACCGACAACAAGCATACACCACACAAGCATGGATATTGAATGTTAAAACTTGTGCCATGCAAGCAAACATATGAAATGCACATTCAAATGCACCATACAAGTTCATGAGCTTGCTCCCCCTACTTGTGTGCTCAAAATTTTAGTTGATCCCTTTCCTTTGTCATATCTCTTCCTTTATGATATTTCTCCCTCTTTTTCACTATCTTTACTACCTATCTTTGTTTCTCTCCCCCTTTGTCATCAATGACCATAAAGGTTCAAAATATAGATAGTATAACTTGTAGGGTCAAGATTATCAATGTCAATCAATGGGGTGAGGATCAAAGTTCCGAATTTGGTTCAAACTAGAATATATGCCAAAGATATTTAACTCGGTTTGATCCAAGGACAAGCTTCTTCACACCTCCAAATGAGGGTTATCTTGTTCCATGTTGAGTTAAACACTTAGAGCTCATTTTCTAGATTAAACACTAGGTTTACAAGCCCACGAACATGGCATATGCTATCACTAGATCAAGTCAAACATAGAAGCAATAGTGATACCATATAAACATCAAATTCATTTGATTTTCATGAATGAGCCTAATAAAATGGAGAAATGACTAGATGCACTAAACATGTCCTTAGCAAGGATGTATGCCATGCTAATCAACTTTTATCTTGGATTGCTCGAAGGAGAGGCATGTCATATAAGTGGGGGGTGCATCAACACATATTTGAGAAATCCAATATGTTCAACTCATTCCTTAGCTTGCAAAACCTTTTCTTATCCAATGGCTTGGTGAATATATCGGTAAGTTGATCTTCAGTGCCTACACTCTCAATGCAAATGTCCTCTTTTTGTTGGTGATCTCTTATGAAATGATGGCAGACATCAATGTGCTTTGTTCTTGCATGTTGAACCGGATTGTTGGTTAGCTTGATTGCACTCTCATTGTCACATAGCAATGGCACCTTTTTGAACTTGATTCCAAAGTCACACAAAGTGGCCTTCATCCAAAGTATTTGTGCACAACAACTACCGACGGATATGTATTCAGCTTCGGCGGTTGATAATGCAATACTATTTTGCTTCTTTGATGACCATGAAACAAGTGATCTTCCCAATAATTGACATGTGCCCGATGTGCTCTTCCTTTCAACCTTGCATCCCGCATAGTCCGAGTCGGAGTAACCAACTAGCTCAAACTTTGCTCCTTTGGGATACCACAAACCAACATTTGGTGTATGCTTTAAGTACCTCAATATCCTCTTTGTAGCCTTCAAATGACTTTCTCTTGGTGAGGCTTGAAATCTTGCACACATGCATACACTAAACATGACATCCGGCCTTGATGCGGTCACATAGAGTAGGCTTCCAATCATAGACCGATACAATTTTTGATCCACCATGTTTCCACTTGCATCACTATCCAAGTTGCCATTTGTTCCTATTGGTGTGCTAATGACTTTGCTATCTATCATGCCAAACTTCTTGATCATGTCCTTGATGTACTTGCCTTGACTCACAAATGTACCATTCTTTAATTGCTTGATTTGAAGACCAAGGAAGTAACTTAATTCTCCAATCATGGACATCTCAAACTCGTTAGCCATCATCTTTCCAAATTCATCACAGAAGTCTTGATTGGTTGATCCAAATATGATGTCATCAACATAGATTTGCAATACAAATAGATCTTTTCCAATCTTCTTGATGAAAAGAGTGGTGTCAACCTTGCCTATTGTGAACCCTTTAGAGAGTAGAAAATCCCTCAATCTCTCATACCATGCTCTAGGAGCTTGCTTCAAGCCATACAATGCCTTCTTCAACTTGTATACATGGTTGGGCTTCTTGTCATCTTTAAAACCGGGAGGTTGCTCAACATATACTTCTTCATTGATGTAGCCATTTAGAAATGCACTCTTAACATCCATTTGATAGAGCTTGATATTGTGGGCACAAGCATAGGCTAGCAAGATTCTAATTGCTTCCAATCTAGCAACCGGGGCATATGTTTCTCCAAAGTCAAGACCTTCAACTTGTGTATAGCCTTGTGCTACTAATCTTGCTTTGTTCCTTACTACTATCCCATCTTGATCTTGCTTGTTTCTAAAGACACATTTGGTTCCAATCACATTGTATCCCTTTGGTCTTTCTACCAACTCCCATACTTGATTTCTTATGAAGTTATTCAATTCTTCATGCATAGCATTCACCCAATCAACATCCTTCAATACTTCATCTATCTTCTTTGGTTCAATGGATGACACAAATGAGAAATGCTCACAAAATGATGTCAATCTTGATCTTGTTTGTACATCTCTAGAAATATCACCAATGATAGTGTCCAATGGATGATCTCTTGCAACATTGGTTGGTTGGAGGATTGGAACTTGATTGCTTGCACTTACTTGATCATTGGGTTGAGATGATGTACTAACCACTTGATCTTGTTCATTGTCATGAGATCCACTTGCACTAACTTGATTTGTATCATCTTGCACATTTGAGTTAGAGAGCACTTGCACTTGATCATCTTCATCATCATTCACTTGCCTAGGCCTCAATTCACCAACATCCATGTTCTTCATGGCATTTGAAAGTTGAATGCCTCTAACATTTTCTAAGTTCTCATTCTCTACTTGTGAACCCTTGGTTTCATCAAATTCAACATCATGAACTTCCTCAACAGTACCACTATCCAAATTCCATACTCTATATGCTTTGCTTGTGGTGGAATAGCCAAGTAGGAATCCTTCATCACATTTCTTATCAAACTTGCCCAATCTTGTGCCTTTCTTCAAGATATAGCATTTGCAACCAAAGACTCAAAAATATACAATATTGGGCTTTCTACCATTTAAGAGCTCATATGGTGTCTTTTCTTTCAATCGGTGACAATAGAGGCGGTTGCTACAATAGCAAGCCGTGTTGATAGCTTCGGCCCAAAATGATTGACTCACATTGTACTCACTAAGCATAGACCTTGCCATATCAATGAGTGTTCTATTTTTCCTCTCAACAAGGCCATTTGATTGAGGTGTGTACTTGGCCGAGAATTGATGTCTAATTCCAAATTCATCACACAATTCATCAATTCTAGTATTCTTGAACTCACCACCATTGTCACTTCTAACTCTCTTGATGGTTGTTTCAAACTCATTGTGAATGCCTTTGACAAATGATTTGAATGTTGCAAATACATCACTTTTGTCCACTAGAAAGAATACCCATGTGTATCTAGTGTAATCATCCACTATCACAAAGCCATATTTGTTACCACCAATGCTAGTGTATTGTGTTGGTCCAAACAAGTCCATATGCAATAACTCAAATGTCTTACTAGTGCTTATCATGCTTTTCTTAGGATGGGTGTTTCCAACTTGTTTGCCGGCTTGATAAGAGCTACAAAGTTTATCCTTTTCAAACACAACATCTTTCAAGCCTCTAACCAAGTTATGCTTAACCAATCTATTCAATTGTTTCATTCCAACATGACCAAGCCTTCTATGCCATAATCAACCCATGCTAGACTTAGTGAATAAGCATGTAGATAATTTAGCTTTACTAGCATTGAAATCAACCAAGTATAGATTCTCATATCTAAAGCCTTTGAAGATCAAATTAGAGCCATCTACACTTATGATCTCTACATCATCTACCCCAAATATGCATTTGAATCCAAGATCACACAATTGAGCCACAGATAGCAAGTTGAAATTCAAGCTCTCTACTAGCAACACATTGGATATGCTCATGTCATTAGATATTGCAATCTTACCAAGCCCTTTGACCTTGCCTTTGCCATTGTCACCAAATATGATACTATCATAGCCATCATTCCCATTGGTGTTGATTAAGTTGAACATTCTTGCATCACCGGTCATGTGTTGAGTACACCCACTATCAAGAACCCAATACCTTCCTCCAGCTTTGTAATTAACCTACAAAAGAAGATCAATTCTTTTTAGGTACCTAAACTTGCTTGGGTCCTTGAAGGTTAGTCACTGAGCTCTTTGGTACCCAAATGGCTTTCTTCTTTGAGCCCATCCATGGTTTACCAATGAACTTAGCCTTCACACCATTTGTGCCCTTAGTAAACATATAGCATGAATCAAGCTTAATGGAGGATACATTAGCATTTTTGCTCTTGTTTTTGCATTCATGCTCTTTATGACCCACTTGCTTGCAACTAGTGCAAAACCGACCATTGTTCTTCACAAAACTAGTCTTGTGAGGAGCAAAGGCCGCTCTGCCTTTCTTGGGGGTATAGCCCAATCCCTCTTTGTAGAGAGAGGCTCTTTGGCTACCCAAGCACATAAGCAAGCGATCCTCACCACCATAAGCCTTAGCTAAGGTGTGAGTGAGCTTAGTGACCTCCTTCTTGAGGTTCTCATTCTCAACCATTAGTGAAGCATCACAAGTGAGACCATCACTACTAGATGAGGTAGAAGTGCAAGTGCTACAAGAAGGGTTAGTAGGAGCAACAATGATAGGCATAGATAGTGATTCATCAATTATATCACAAGTTAAACCTACATTGCAAGTTTCAACATGCTTCTTTTTATTTTGCTCATCAAGCAAAGAGGAATGAGCCTTTTCAAGCTTTTTGTGAGCTTTGCCAAGCTTCTCATTGGCTTCCTCTAGCCTCTCATGAGATGCATTGAGCTCATCAAAGGCTTGCTTAAGGGCTTTTAGTTCCTTACGCAAGCTTTTGCATTCCCTTCTCTTGATATCAAAGTGTTCTCTAGCATTTTCTAGCATGTCAATTAATTCATCCTTAGTAGGTTCATCATCATCACTATCACTATCATTTTCATTTTTGTGTTCATTATCATCAACATGTTCTTCATCACTTTCATCATCACAAGATTGTACCTTAGTGGCCTTAGCCATGAAGCATGATGAAGATTCGAAGAGAGAAGGCTTCTCATTGATGGCAATGCTTGCAAGAACCTTCTTCTTGGTGGTCTTATGATCATCACTATCATCATCATCATCACTTGAGGAAGCATCACTATCCTAAGTGACTACATATGAACCACCCTTCTTCTTGAAGGCCATCTTGTCCTTCTTCTCTTTCTTTTCCTTCTTGTCCTTCTTCTTGTTGTCATCATCATTGTCACTATTGTATGGGCATTGAGCGACAAGATGATCTTTGCTTCCACACTTGAAGCACCTTCTTGATTCTTCTTTGTTCTTGGATAAAGACTTTTTTCTTCTAGCACGGTAGCCCTTCTTCACCATGAACTTGCCAAATCTCTTGATAAATAGAGCCATCTTCTCATCATCATCATCATCATCCCATGATTCATCTTCTTCACTTGATGTTTCTTGCTTTGCTTTGCCCTTGGATGATGTGGCTTTGAATGCCACGCTCTTCTTCTTCTCATCCTTCTTCTCATCTTTCATCTCCTTTTCTTCCTTCTCATCATCATCTCTATAAGTATCATCGGTCATTATATCTCCCAACACTTGGTTTGGTGTCATAGTGTACAAACCACTCCTCACTAGAATAGTGACCAATATACCAAATCTTGAGGGTAAGCATCTCAAGAACTTGTGAGAGAAGTCCTTATCCTTCACTTCTTCTCCAAGTGCTTTAAGATCATTGATAAGCACTTAAAGCCTATGGAACATCTCCGGCACACTCTCATCATCCTTCATCTTGAAGCTTGCAAACTTTTCTTTGAGAATGTAAGCCTTTGCACCTTTCATGGCTTGAGTGTCCTCAAATGACTCTTCCAACTTCTTCCAAGCTTCATGTGCCATCTCAATATTCTTGATTTGCTCAAATGTTCTTTCATCAATTGCATCATGAATGGCACTTAGAGCAATATCATTGTTTTGGAGAAGCACTTCTTTGGTCGCGGTGGGATTCTCTGGATCTTCAATCTCAATTTTGGTTTCTACCACCTTCCACACCTTTCTATTGGTTGACTTGATGTGTGTGGTCATCTTTGACTTCCAATAAGGATAATTTGTGCCATCAAATTGGGGTGGCTTTTTGGTGTTGTTGATTTGAGCCATTTTTACATTGAAGGTTGTTAAGCCTCAAATCACGGTGACCTCGGCTCCGATACCACTTGAAAGGTCCTAATGGCTAGAGGGGGATGCATAGCCTAATAAAATTTCTACAACAACACTTAACAAAATAGTTAGACAATTATGAGGCGAAGCAAGTGTTGTGCTAGCCTACTCAAAATGCAAGCCACCTACCACAATTCTAGTTTAGATAGTGTCAATTCACACAAGAGCTATGACACTACCCTATGTTAGTGTGCTCTCAAAGGCTAACTAAAGAGCCACACCAACTAAGCAAGCAAGCTCTCACAACTAGCTACACTAAAGAGCTTATCAACTAGTTTGCGGTAAAGTAAAGAGAGTGATCAAGAAGGTTATACTGCCGTGTAGATGAAAGAACCAATCAATCACAAGGATGAATAACAATGAAGACCAATCACTTTGGAATCAATGATGAACACAATAATTTTTTACGGAGGTTCACTTGCTTGTCGGCAAGCTAGTCCTCGTTGTGGCGATTCACTCACTTGGAGGTTCACACGCTAATTGGCTTCACACACCAAACCCTCGATAGGGTGCCGCACAACCAACACAAGATGAGGATCGCACAAGCCACGAGCAATCCACTAGAGTACCTTTTGGCTCAACGATCAAGAACCCCTCACAATCACCATGATCGGAGCCGGAGACAATCACCACCCTCCGCTCAATGATCCTCGCTGCTCCAAGCTGTCTAGGTGGCGGCAACCACCAAGAGTAACAAGTGAAATCCACAGTGAAACACGAACACCAAGTGCCTCTAGATGCAAACACTCAAGCAATGCACTTGGATTCACTCCCAATCTCACAAATATGATGAATCAATGATGGAGATGAGTGGGAGGGCTTTGGCTAAGCTCACAAGGTTGCTTTATCAATGCAAATGGCCAAGAGAGTGAGCTTGAACCGATCATGGGGCTTAAATAGAAGCCCCCACGAAATAGAGCCATTGTACCCCTTCACTGGGTACAGCGCGGGGTGACCGGACGCTCTGGTCCGATCGATCGGACGCTAGCCCTCAGCATCCGATCACGTGATTCACGCCACGTGTCATCTACTTCAAATACTATTCGTCAGATTTCAACGGTCATCAGTTGACCAGATGCTCCGCTACAACTGACCGGACTCTGAGCCTCCAGCGTCCGGTCGTTTCCAGTAAGGTTCTAGAAACGTATTTTGTCGACCGGACACGTCCGGTCATACTTGACCGGACCCTGCCAGCGTCCGGTCAGACGACGTCTCCTCTGTGCGCCTCACATCAGCGTACGTCAGCACTGACCGGACGCACCCTGCCAGCGTCCGGTCGCAGAGCGACCCAGCGTCCGGTCGTTTGACCGATGCCAGCGTCTTCGCTGATAGATCTGACCGAACGCGCCGGTCCAACCAAGGCTAGCGTCTGGTCACTCCCAGTGACCACCGTCTTTTCTGTCTAGGGTGCCGGTGGCACCATCGGACTGTCCGCATTCTATGGGCGGACACTCCACCGGTGGAGTTACTTACCCTTGCATCTAAACTTCACCACCTTTGATCAAATGTGCCAACCACCAAGTGTATCACCTTGTGCACATGTGTTAGCGTATTTTCACAAACATTTTCAAGGGTGTTAGCACTCCACTAGATCCTAAATGCATATGCAATGAGTTAGAGCATCTAGTGGCACTTTGATAACCGCATTCCGATACGAGATTCACCCCTCTTAATAGTACAGCTATCAAACCTAAATGTGATCACACTCTCTAAGTGTCTTGATCACTAAAACAAAATATCTCCTATGGTTTATACCTTTGCCTTGAGCTTTTTGTTTTTCTCTTTCTTCTTTCCAAGTCCAAGCACTTGATCATAACCATGGCATCATCTTCATCATGCTATGATCTTTGTTTGCTTTGCAACTTGGAGTGTGCTACCTATCTCATGATCACTTGATAAACTAGGTTAGCACTTAGGGTTTCATCAATTCACCAAAACCAAACTAGAGCTTTCACAAGCTAGGGTGAAGGCTATGACTGTGGAGCCCCAAGAGCTGTTACTATATGCTGCATAAATCCCATAAGCTGCTGCTGCATGAGTAACTGCTGCTGATGCATCTGCTGCTGCTGCTGCTGGAGGACCTATTGCTATCGTTGGAACTCATCCTGACGAGCCTAAAACTGTGCAAAGTTGGCAGCAGTCTCCTGAGCCTGTCGTGCCTGATCCTGCTGCATCCACTCAAGAATAGCAATGAGAGCGGGGTCTGTCTGTGGTGTAGGTGGAGCGCAGCTGGAACTACCAGCCTCATGGTCATGTCTGCATGAAGGCATCTGAGGAATAGGCAGGTAGTCGTCATCTGAACTATTACTGGACTCGCTCACCTCCTGCTGTGCCTCAAGCTGCTCCTCCTTAGTAGCGGCTATGCCTCTGATAATCTCGTCCTGCTGAGCTGCGGATTCTGGTATATCTGGACGACGGCGAGGCTGACTGGGTGCCTGAGGAGTGTTGTGCCTGATCCTCTGTGCCATGTTATATGCTGGGAACTCTGTGGTGGCACCTCTGTACTCTGCAACCATCTCTGGTGTCCTAACTTGCACAGCCTTGAGAATAAGGAATGTGATCCAATGTGCATATGGAAGCTGCCTGCGACCCTTGAATCCCTCAGCTATAGTATCCTCCATCTCTGACAGAAGGAGGTCCCAAATATCAAACATAGTCTACTACATCAGGGTATTGAGGAGCCAAAGCTGGAGGCGAGTCAAGCCCTCTCTGTATCCCATCCTGGGAAGTAGTGTCCTCCTTATGATAGCCTCTAGCACTCTAGCTATAGGAGTAAGGTCACTAGGGTTCCTCCTCGACCCCTCACCAAAGGGCTCCTTGAAGCAGTGGCGCACAAGATCTGTAGGAGGCACCAAACCACCATGAGGACGCCTAGGAGGCTCTTGCTGTCCATAACAGACCTCATGTAACCTGATAGGCTGCTCCTATAGCCTTAGTATCTCCCTGGCCCTCTGACTCATCATCCTGTAGTCTTTGCCCCTGAATGCAAAGTGAATAAATCTGTGATGTGGGTCAATGAAGAGTGAAGCATAGAACTGATGGACCCAAGATGGAACATATAACCCTGTCCGTCCAATCAAATCTGTCAGCCCCGACGGATATGATAAGTATGGGCGGATATGCTCTTCGGCTGCTGCCACAATAGACTATATACTGCATATCCACTGAGATCTAAACACTGCCCCACTGTTGAGATAAGCATTATAGAAATCCTCCTGCAGTGGCATGTAGAAACCCTTTGCTGCTCTCTCATCCCTCCTGGTGGAAACCACACATCAAACTCCACGAAGCGAAGCTGCTGAACCTGCTTGGCCATGGCGGCCCTCAAGTCAAGATGTACCACTAGAGGTGGACCCTGTGGTCTAGGCAGTGGATGCGATCCCCTCCGCTGTGTCTGTGGCCTCGGTGAAACTGGGACTCAGGTACGACCAGAGCGGCGAAGCTAGGGCTGTGGTGCCTGCTTGGCCTGCTCACCCTCCTGAGTCTGCTCTACTGGCGGTGCCTGCTGCTGTGACTCCCCCTGAGGCCGACTCTCATCAATAATAAGGCATCGTCCTGCAACCATGATGGTCCCAGCTAGACCACCATGAAAGCGCTCAGCCTCCTCAACTGCTGCCCTCTGTGCTGGTGTAAGCTGCTGATC
This sequence comes from Miscanthus floridulus, assembly GCF_019320115.1. NCBI lineage: Eukaryota > Viridiplantae > Streptophyta > Magnoliopsida > Poales > Poaceae > Miscanthus > Miscanthus floridulus. Next base: position 101,280,201 of record NC_089598.1, read on the forward strand.
TGCAATGACAACACCACTGCGAATACCTCCTCTCTCTGCACGCTCTACGGCCTCTACAATTGCTGCTGCTCGAGCTATCTCTGCATCTAGGTATTTCCTCTTCTTGGATGCAATATTCTTTGTCGCCTTGCCTGTTGGATCTGCAGATAGGCGAGGCGGGGGCCTTCGATCATCATCTCCTGGACCACCACCAACATTCTTGGTGCGAGCCATCTGATCTGACTAGAAACACTGCCGCTGACAAGATTGACTGTCCACTGACACTTTCAAGGCTTGGCCTCAATCCATACTCGCAAGCTTGGCCCCGAGTTAACTAACAACGGCACCTAACACCTCAACGGCACCGACTCGCTGCACGATAGAATAGATAGATATACAAATAAATACGATATATCTAATAGATGCGAAACCCTAGGAAGCAAGCAATTTAGATACGGAATTGAAACGACTGGCTTGCTACCTGATGAACCGGCGAGTCGAAAAGAAGAGAAGCGACCCACGGGGAATCACCGACCAGCTAGGGTTAGGGTTCCGACTTGATGAAGATCGGCGATGCAGAAATGCAATGAGAGTCGGTGACGAGGATTTGCAGTGGATTTGTCCTGGAGCTCTGGCAGGGAGTGCGGCGGCATGCGAGCACGGTGGTTGTGGTGGCGCATGGTCGTGGTGACGCGCGTCGCGGTGGAGTGCGGCAGTGCAGAGCAAGAGCGCGGTGGGGCTTGGCTCGGGTGGCGCAGCAGGTGAAGGAGGTTGCGGCTGCGGTGCCTAGGGCAGAGGTAAGTCACAGTGGCGATTCTGGCGGCTGGAGGTGGCTAAGTAGGCGCTGGAGCACGGCGGCATAGGGTTAGGGCACGGGACGACGGCGATGGGGGCACGAGACAGGCGAAGTTGGCGTGGCGCGTTGGTTAAATATGGTGGCCCCACGAGTCAGAAAAGGAAACAGAGATAAGAGACCTGATGCCGCACGAGATCTACTGACCGGACGCTCCGGTGGTAGTGACCTGACGCTACCACCCAGCGTCCAATCGATTCCATAGAGGTCCAATTCCTCTGGAATCACGACCAGACGCGTCTGGTGGTCCATGGCTGAACACAGCCAGAGTCCAGTTAGTTGCCTTGAACGCCATGTAGATCGACCGGATGCTGGAACCCTTCCTGACCAGACGCCCAACCGCAGAGTTCGGTCATTCCTTCAGCTTCTGTTCACCTCCTGTGAACTGACCGGACGCTGGACATCAGAGTCCGGTGCAGCGTCCGGTCACTCTTTTCTAGCAAATCTTCAATGATCCTTCGCGCCACCTGTTCCCAATCAAGTCCCAACTTGAATAAGATCCAAATAAACACCAATTGGGACTGATGTGAGTGACCTCTCTCAAACCCTCAAGTTTTTCAAAATATTTTGCCTTAGGCTATAATTCTTTTTATCAAAATAGGCAATAAAAGGGTAAATGGAACAGAACAACAAAACAACATTCATGCATATGCAATACTTGTAAGTAAATCTAGTTGCTTGTCAAGTTTGATCCAAGGTTAAGCTTCTTCATACACTTTTCGACGGTTATCTTAACCATGTTAGACAAGCCCTATATGCATTATAAAGCGTTAAACATGTTGTATATTACAATGCAATGCAAGAGACAACACAAGCTCAAATTTTAGTGAAGTTACTAAAATCAAGCACATTTAGTTCATTCCGCAATCTACAAAATATTGCCTCATCTAGCGGTTTAGTGAAGATATCCGCTAATTGATCTTCGATCCTTACACCTTCAGTGATATATCATTTTTAGCAACATGATCTCTTAAAAAGTGATGGCGGATATCTATGTGCTTGGTGCGAGAATGTTGAACCGGATTGTTTTGCAAGTTTTACCGTACTTTCATTGTCGCACAAAAGAGGTACCTTTTCTAGAACTACACCATAGTCTAGCAAAGTTTGTTTCATGTATAGTATTTGTGCACAACAAGCACCCGCGGCAATGTATTCCGCTTCGGCGGTGGACAAAGTCACACTATTTTGTTTCTTGAAGGACCAAGACACAAGTGATCTACCAAGCAAATGGCACCCTCCGGATGTGCTTTTTCTATCAACTTTACATCCGGCATAATCCGAATCAGAATAGCCAACTAATTCAAATATAGCTCCTTTGGGATACCAAAGGCCAATGCTTGGTGTGTGCTTAAGATACCTAAGGATTCTTTTTACAGTAATTAAATGTGTTTCCTTAGGATTAGCTTGAAATCTAGCACACATACACACACTAAACATGATGTCGGGCCTAGATGCGGTTAAATATAACAAGCTACCAATCATGGAATGGTAGAGAGTTTGATCAACTGGGTTACCTCCCTGAAAGGTCCTTGTTTGGTTTTGGTAATTGAGTGACAACTTAGGTGGACTAATTGTGTTTATGTGAGATACACAGGTGATTAGTCCACAGGTACATGTGTGTGAGCAACATATGCCATGAAGGTAAAAATGGCTTGGAGATGTTGCAAAGCTCACACATGTGATGATGAAGGAGCTTAATGCACATGAGACATGACATTGAGTCATGTGATCAAGGTGGAGAAGATCAAGACAAGACTTGGCTTGATGGACCGGTTGCAAGCGTGAAGGACAAGTCGAAGGCTTTAGAGTGATGGACCGCGTGGCGGTGAAGCTTGAGCATGACTTGGTGCCGATGGACGATGGCAACGGTGAAGAGCAAGTAAAGTCAAGATCGATGAACCAATATGATCACGTGATGATATGAAGTGGATCATATCATTGTTGATCATGTTGGTGCATGTGTTGCATTGACATTGGAGGAGATAGAATGGAATGCGCAAGGCAAAGGTATAACCTAGGGCATTTCATTTCACCGGTCATAGGTGTGTAGAGAAGTTTATGACTGGGTTTAGGATAGATGGCCGTACTATCAAGAGGAGCAAACTTGTTTGCATATCGGTCATCTAGTGCCACTCGAGTGATCTAACTTTGCATCATCGCTAGGATCGAGTGGCGTGGCAAGTTGAGTGGCTAACATCCTTTGGGAAATGATTGTGAAAAGCTAACACACATACACATGGTGGTGTACACTTGATAGTGTTGGCACATTTACAAAGGAGGTAGTGTTTGCAGGGTTGAGATGGGTTTGGGGAAAATGGAATGCCTATTTTCTATTGCACCGGATGCAAATTCTTGGGGGTTGGCACATTGGAGCAAGGGTGAAGAAGTTAGAAGTGAAAACGAGTTGATCGCGAAGACGCTGGCGTCGGTCAACTGACTAGACGCTGGGTCTGAAAGCACCGGACGCTGGCAGGGTGCGTCCGGTCAGGATAACATATGGTGACGCAGAAGCTGGAGTATGACCGGACGCTGGGCTGCGTCCGATCATGTGCGACCGGACGCGTCCGGTCGAAGAAATACACCTCGGGGAGCTTACTGGAAACGACCGGACACTGGTGGCTCAGCGTCCAGTCAGTTGAAGCTGCTGCGTCCGGTCAAGTCAAGTGACCGTTGGAATCGGGACACGTGGCCGTCTGTGGGCGACCGGACGCTGAGGTCCAGCGTCCGGTCGGCCCGATTTTTACCCAGTGAAGGGGTAACGGCTAGTTTAGCCCTTGGGGCTATAAATAGAAGTGGCCTTCGGCCATGGCTGGTGCTGAGCACCTTGGGGGACTTTGTGTCCATGCTTGTGAGTGCTTGGGAGCCCTCCATCTCACACATACTTGATAGTGATCATCCGATTGTGTGAGTGGGCGATTCTAGTGCGATTGCATCGTGAGGTTGCATCGAGTGGCACTAGGTGATCGAGTTGCAAGCCGGTGGTGCTTGTTACTCTTGGAGGTTGCCACCTCCTAGACGGCTTGGTGGTGGTCTCCGTCGATGCCCGCAAGAAGCTTGTGCAGCTCTCCGGAGAAGTGCTTGTGAGGGGTATTGTGCTCGCCCCGCGGGAGCCGCGAAGAGCAACTCTAGTAAAGCGTGTCATTGAGCTACCCTCACTCAAGGGGTAGGTTCTTGCGGTGCCCGACGTGCGGGCTTGGCGAGTGATGCCAATTAGCCGCCGAACCACCAAGTGAGCGGTCGACACAACGGGGACTAGCGTGTTGGCAAACACGTGAACCTCGGGAGAAAAATCATTGTGTCAACCTTGTTCTTCCTGTTGGTTTGCATCCCCATTACACAAGCTTGCAATTACTTTTATATATATTAAGCTTGTGTAGTTGCTCTTGTAATTAGATAGCTTGTGTAGCTTGCTAATTACCTTCTTGCTTGTGTAGCATAGAAGTAGCTTCCTTGCATGGCTAATTTGGTTTTAGTAACCTTGTTAGTCACATTGCTTAGTTTGTGTAGCTAAGTATTTGCGCTCTCTAATTAGGCATTGGTTGCCTTATTATTGAGCATTGCTAGTGAGCTTAGTTAGCTTTGTGCTTTGGCTTACTAGCATGTGTAGGAGCTCCCATTGCTTAAAGTACTAGTGGCATAGGTTTGTGTGACCTTGCTCCTAGAATTGATTAAGAGAGCTCTAGCTAGCCCGGCACCTTTGTTGCATAATTGTTATCTTTGCAAGGTGCTAGTGAACATATATAGTGGGGTATAGTCTTGGCTAGACCAATAATTTTAATTCCGCATTTGTATCGGTTAGCCGACGTGATTAAGTTTTAGAAAAGACTATTCACCCCCCTAGTCGCCATCTTGACCCTTTCACTCCCTCATCTAGGTTGAGATGTCCATTGGTAGGCATTGGTGTCTTGATTGGCTTACATTGATCCATCTTGAATCTCTTAAGAAGATCTTTTGTGTATTTCTCTTGAGAGATGAAGATGCCTTCTTTCATTTGCTTGACTTGAAAATCAAGAAAGAATGTAAGCTCACCAATCATTGACATCTCGAACTCCTTTGATATCAATTCACCAAATTCTTTGCATGAGTCTTTATTTGATGATCCAAAGATGATATCATCAACATATACTTGACAAATGAAGATATGCCCATCAAGCTTCTTGGTGAATAGTGTGGCGTCGACCTTCCCAATGGTGAAGCCCTTCTCAATAAGGAAGTCCCAAAGGCGCTCGTACCAAGCTCTTGGGGCTTGCTTAAGCCCATATAGTGCATTGGACAACCTATAAACATGATTAGGATATCTAGGATCTTCAAACCCGGAAGGTTGATCAACATAGACTAGTTCATTAATAAAGCCATTTAAAAATACACTTTTCACATCCATTTGATATAGTTTCATTTCATGATGTGATGCATATGCAAGTAGGATACGGATGGCTTCTAATCTTACAACCGGTGCAAAGGTCTCTCTAAAATCCAAACCTTCAACTTGAGAGAACCCCTTTGCAACTAGTCTTGCCTTGTTCCTCACAACAACACCTTGATCATCTTGCTTGTTGTGAAACACCCACTTTGTTCCTATGACTCTTGCTCATTTTGGTCGCTCTTCAAGAGTCCAAACTTCATTACGGATGAAGTTGTTCAACTCTTTATGCATTGCATTGATCCAATCCAGATCCTTAAGAGCTTCTTCTACCTTGGTAGGCTCATAGTAAGAGACAAAAGAGTGATGAGCGATAAATGAAGCAAGTTTTTGAGATCTAGTCATCACTCCCTTTGATGGACTCCCTATGATGAGGTCTTGTGGATGATCTTGTAGGAGAGGTGTATTTCTTTTATTGGCCACTTAAGGGGGAGGTTGTGGAGCATCAACATCTTGTGCTTGTACCACCATTTGTTCATGGGAGACATGAGTATCTTCATTTTCTACTCTCCCATCCTTTTCACCATCTTGTGGCATACTTAATGAAGAAGGTTGATCAATGACTTGTACATCATCTTCATCATCTTTAGGCTTGATGTCTCCCACCAGAATGTTCTTCATAGCCTCCCTCAATGGTTCATCACCTACATCATCAAGATTCTCATGTGCTCCTTGAGAGCCGTTAGATTCATTAAATTCCACATCATATGTTTCTTCAACCAAGCCGGTGGCATGATTAAATACTCTATATGCTTTGGACTTTGATGAGTAACCAACAAGAAAACCAATATCACAATGTCTTTAAAACTTCCCTAGGTGTTGTCGCTTCTTGTAGATGTAGCATTTGCAACCAAACACCTTAAAGAAGGAGACGTCCAGCTTCTTCCCATTGAGCAACTCATAAGGTGTCCTGCCAAGGAACTTTTGAAGGAATAGGCGGTTGGATGCATAGTATGCGGTGTTGATTGCTTCCGCCCATAGAGCTTCGGGGGTGTTGTACTCATCTAGCATTGTCCTTGTAAGAGTGATCAAAGTTCGGTTCTTTCTCTCAACTACACCATTTTGTTGAGGAGTATAAGTTGCGGAGACTTCATATTTGATTCCAACTTCATCACAATAGGCTTCAATGTTTGTGTTGTCAAACTCTTTGCCATTGTCACTTCTAATCTTCTTGAGCTTCAATTCAAATTCATTTTGTGTTCTCTTGGCAAACTTCTTGAAGCAAGATGCAACTTCGGATTTGTCATGAAGGAAGAATACCCATGTATACCTTGAATAGTCATCAACAATCACAAGACAATAAAGATTTTCTCCCAAACTCTTGTATGTTGTTGGTCCAAATAAATCCATATGTAGGAGTTCTATCACTCTTGTGGTTGACATGAAAGCTTTTGTTGGATGGGTATTTGCAACTTGCTTGCCGGCTTGACATGCACTACAAAGCTTGTCCTTCTCAAACTTCACATCATTCAACCCTCTCACCAAATCATTCTTCATTAGCTTCTTGAGTAAACTCATACCAACATGAGCAAGTCTTCTATGCCATAGCCACCCAAGTGTTGTTTTGGTGAAGAGGCAAATCTTCAAGTTTACATCTTCAGAGGTGAAGTCCACTAGATATAGGTTGTTGTATCTAAATCCATTGAATATCACTTGATTATCATCCACCTTGGATACAACAACCTCCTTCTCGGTGAACAAGCATTGGAACCCAAGATCACACAATTGTCCAACGGATAGCAAGTTGAAGTTCAATGAAGCAACATAAAACACATTTGAGATGGAATGGTCATTTGATATTGCCACTTTGACCAATCCTTTAACCTTGCCCTTTGCGTTATCTCTAAATGTTATTCTCTCTTGTCCATCTATCTCTTCATCTAGTAAGGTGAACATACGAGGATCATCGATCATATGTTGAGTGCAACCACTATCAATAACCCAATAACTTCCACCGGTCTTGTAGTTCACCTACACATAAGAGATTTAAGCTTTAGGAACCCAAACTTGTTGAGGGCCCTTCACCTTCTCAACAAGTGACTTAGCCACCCAAATCTTCTTATGCCTATTCTTGTTAGGAGGTCCTAAGAACATAACTTTCATCTTTCCACTAGAATCATTTCTAAGCATGTAGTGAGCATTGAAGGCAAAGGGTCTAGCATGCTTAGGCAAGGGTTGTGGTGTTGGAGTTTGGCACTCATGAGCAAAGTGGCCTTCTTGTCCACATTCAAAACATCTCTTTGGCTTTGGCTTTAGCTTTGATTGTTGTTGTTAAATTTGAGCCTTCTTCTTTTCCACATGTGCCATATATCCAATGCCACTTCTATCCATTTTCATGACGGTGTTCATGAGTAGCTCACTTTGGAGATGCTTGCCTCTTGCAAACTTGCTCAATCCAATCTTGAGATGCTCTTTCTCCATCTTGAGCTTCTTATTTTCTTCCTTTAGAACATCATCTTTTTTCTCTTCCTTGAGCTTCTTGTTTTCTTCTTTGAGCTTCTCATTCTCAAGGATCAACTCTTCATCATGATCAAGAGTTTCTAGCACAATGGTGTTGTGGCTTTTGATCTCTTCAAGATCTTTTTTGAGCTTCTCATTATCACTCTTGAGCTTGACATACTCATCATAGGCATTGCACTCAACCACTTGCTTGCCTTTGCCACTAGATCCTTGCTCAATGCTCTCATCAATTAAATCATCACATGATGTAGCTATATCAATCTTAACAACATGGTTAGTAGCATAATGTGGCTCATTGGGTAAGAATTCTTGAGCAATAACAAGAGTATCATAATTGATCTTTAGAGTTGTATATTCATCTTTTAGCTTGTTGTGGCTAGTGATGAGCTCATTGTGCACCCACTCAAGTTTATCATGTTTATCTTTAAGCTCTTTCTTAGAAGATTTGAGCTCTTTGAGTTTGGATGACATAGCATCATTTGCTTCTCTAAGCTCAACATTAGCCTTTTCCATTGTATCACATTTTGCCAAAAGTGAATCATTCTTAGCATCTAGCTTTTTAATTTTAGCTCTACTCTTCCTAATGATCTTAGTGTATTGTCTTAGTATTTTAACAAGATCATCATAAGAAGGTGAGTCATCATCATCGCTATCGCTATCACTATAATCATCACTAGCATGCTCACCATCACTACTATCAATATTCTTTGATACCTTGCGTTCACCCTTGGCCATAAAGCATAGGTGAGTAGAGGATGATGGCGGTGGTGGCGGTGAAGATAATGAAAAGTCAATGACAATGGCGGCCACCTTCTCGTTGTCACTATCATCGTCGGATGATCCACTAGATGAATCAATGTCCGTGAGCCAATCACCGACAATGTAAGCCTTTCCACTCTTCTTCTTCTTGTGGAAGTCCCTCTTCTTGCCATCTCTCTTCTTGTATGGCTTGTTCTTCTTTTTCTCATCTTCTTTATTGCTTGAGTCATCTTTCTTGCCCTTGTACTTGTTCTTGTACTTGTCTTTCTTGGGCTTTGTGCATTGATGTGCTAGATGACCAAGCTCTCCACAATTGAAGCAATCCATTTCGGAGACTGGCTTCCTTCTTGAACTAGTGAAGAACTTCTTCTTGCCATCAAATTTGATGCCATTCTTGTTTAGCTTCTTTAGCATCTTGGCGGTCTTCTTCACCATGAGGGCAAGATTTTCATCATCATCTTCCTCATCACTTGAGCTCTCATACTCAAGTCTTGCTTTCCCCTTCTCTTGGCTAGCTTTGAATGCTAAGTCTTTTTCTTTCTTCTTTGTAGAGGATGAGCCATCTTGAGATGTGATGTGCATGTACATCTCATGAGCATTGATCTTTCTCAAGATTTGTGTCGGTGTAGCGGTGAAAAGATCACCTTGGTGTAGTACGGTCACAATATGCCCATATTTATCAATGGGGAGGACACTCAAGATCTTTCTCACAACGTCGGATGATGACATTTGAGTAAGTCCAAGCCCATTGACTTCCTCTACAAGAACATTCAAACGTGAATACATCTCATTAGCACATTCTTTGATAAGCATCTCAAATGAATTTAGCTTTTTAATAACAAGATGATAGCGTTCCTCACGCTCACTCTTAGTTCCCTCATGGAGCGCACAAACATCCGACCATAGTGTATGGGCGTCTTTGTGGTTTCTTACGCGGTTGAACACATCTTTGCAAAGGCCTCTAAAGATGGTGTTGCGAGCCTTTGCATTCTATTTTTCATAATTCACTTCATCGCCTTGTAAGTGAGTAGCATCTCGAGGTTTTGGGAAGCCTTGTGAGGCGGCTCTAAGTATACCAACGTCTAGAGCTTCTAAGTACGCCTCCATGCGAATTTTCTAATATGGAAAGTCATCTTCCTCAAAGATAGGAGGAGGTCCATCCCCGTGAGACATCTTGCTCTAAGCGGTTAAGCTTAAAAATGTGAACACGAGGCTCTGATACCAATTGAAAGGATCAAGATGCCTAAGAGAGGGGGGTTGAATTGGGCTAATTCTAAATTTTCTTGCAATAATTAAATCTTATTGATAGCCCAATTAACCCATTGTGCCTAGAAAGTGTTTCTAATGTTCTATCGCACAAATAGACTTGCAACTTAAGTTCTAATCCTACTCTAGCATGCCAATTCTAGGAATGTAAATGACAAGAATTGAATTGCTCAAAGTAATACTCAAAGTAAATGCTCAAAGTAAAGAGAGGAGAGGAAACGCAGCGATGTTTTGCCGAGGTATCGGAGAGTCGCCACTCCCCACTAGTCCTCGTTGGAGCACCCACGCAAGGGTGTAGCTCCCCCTTGATCCGCGCAAGGATCAAGTGCTCTCTACGGGTTGATTCTTCGACACTCCGTCACGGTGAATCACCCACAACCGCTCACAACTTGAGTTGGGTCACCCACAAGCTCCGTCGGGTGATCACCAAGCTCTCAATCACCACCAAGCCGTCTAAGTGATGGCGATCACCAAGAGTAACAAGCACGAACTCTCACTTGACCACATGAAGCCTAATGAGAACGGTGGATGCACACTTTGCTACTCTTGATTCACTAATGAGGCTACTCTTTTGGATTCTCAAATCTCAATCACCTCACTAGGACCTTGCTCTTCTTGGCACTCATAAATGTGTTTCTCAGCTGTTGGAATGAGCAAAAGTAACTCCACACACGAGTGGAGCTTCTATTTATAACATGGGCTGAAAAACGAACCGTTATGTGCCTCTGCGGGGTGACCGGACGCTCCGATCAGTTCATCCCGCACACCAGTGTTTAAGTGATGACCGGACGTAGGCAGGGTCCGGTCGCATTAAACCCTCACTGGAACCTTACTGTACTCGACCGGACGCTGAACCCCCAGGGTCCGGTCAGTACTGACTGGACGCGTCCGGTCGCTGATTTTCATCTTTGGAACCTTACTGGAGTCGACCGGACGCTGGCCCTCAGCGTCTGGTCACTTGACCTCTCCAGCGTCCGGTCAAACTAGACGTGCTCACCTCAGTCAAATGAACTGACCGGACCCTGCGGCCAGCGTCCGGTCGCACCGGAGCCAGCGTCCGGTCAGTATTTGACCCTTCATTCACTTCCAACTCTCAATCATATGAGAATGAAGTTTGCTCCAAAGGATCTAAGGGCTTTGTTGGAGCTACCTAGTGCTAGACCTAGCAAGTGTGCACCACACCTAACTTACTAGACTCACCTAGGTCAAGCTACCCGTCCATACCCCCCTTAATAGTACGGCCAAAGGAAAAACAAAGTCCTAAACTAGTATAAGCGTCTCTCTAACTCCAATCGACACTTAGAACTAGTCATCCTTAACCTTGTCGTCCATCCTTTAAAAACCGAAACGATTTCCATCGTAGGGGCATGACATCCTTGATCGCCCAATTGATCTCCATTACTATGACCTTACTTAATTGCCTCTGCAAAACATAATCTTCATTACTATGACCTAACTTAATTGCCTCTGCAAAACACACGTTAGTCATAGTAATCTTGTATTGTCATTAATTATCGAAACCCAACTAGGGGCCTAGATGCTTTCAGGCACTCTCCCCTCGACGAGCCTCGCGGGCACGGCAGCACGCCTCCTCGGCCCTGCAGCACTGCGCGAGCACGACCTGCGCGTGGCTGTGCCCAGCCCCAGCGGCCGGCACCCGGCTCGCCTGCGCGGCGGCGGCTCGTGCATGTCTCTGTGCGACTGCTTGCCCGTGCCCCTGTGCATGCTGCTCGCTCGTGCCCTGTGCGGCTGCTTGTGCATGCGTCTCGCTTGCGCGGCGGCTGTTCCTGCATGCTGCTCGCCCGTGCCCCTGTGTGTCAATGGCATTGGCTCGCCTGCGCGCCTGTGCGCCGGCGGTGGTGGGACATGGAAGAATTATTTTCAACATAGTCTCTTGTGAAATTTGTAAATATTTATATGATTTATGTGACTGGACAATTCTGTTTATATCCCTGCTAATCTTTTAATTTAAACTATTAAGTCATATCTCTGCCCGTTTGGATGAATATGAGACCCAAACATAGTTTAAGGTTCAGAATGACACACTTTCCAAATTTGAGGACCGTAATAACACACTCATACAAGTTTGAGGACCGACGATGAACTTACTCTAAAAAAACGAGTTGTTTCAAACAATCACGCAACAAATTAAAGCCAACAACGAGAGAAAGACAACAAGGACAGCTTATCGTAGGTCGCAATCGTATCGCAGGCTCGCAGTGCACTAGTATAGCTAGCATCTTGTGTAGTGCGCGGCAGCAGCTTTGCATTGGCGGCGTGCGGATCCGCCGCTCTCCCCACCCCGCTCCCCGGGAGAGAGGCAGAGAGAGAGAGTGAGGCAGGCGCAGGCGGCGAAGCGGATCGGAGCACGTAGCTCGGCGACTCACTGCGGGCGGCGCGGGATACATACGCCCAGCAGCCTCCGATCGGAATCCGATCCGGCGGCTAGTTTTCGCTCGCCTCGCCGGCCGGCCTTCCCTTCCGGAGTTCCGGTCCGATCCGCCTCGCCGGGCAGCGCGCGGCGGAGCAATCCACGCACGGCGAGGTGTACGAGATGCGAGCGGGCGTGCCCGGCACGGACACCTACGGTTGCCCGTTCCGTCACGGGAGCGGCCTGGCTAGCTAGCTAGAGCCACGCATCTGACGTACACACGTGCGGCGGTGCAGCCGCACGAGTTTTGTTCAGCAAACGTACGTACGTACTACGTGTTTATAGAAAAAAAAAACAGATTGTATTTGCCGTTATATATATTAGTAAGCCCTCTAGTTAGTCTGGATGGTATAGAGCCTAGCTACTCGTGGATCCAATCCAAGTAAGCGCTTCAGGTCTCTCGTAGTGCTCGTGCCGTCGTGCGTGGCAAAAGCGTACGCTTGCAGCAATGCAACGATGTAGGTAGACCGTAGACATGACATGCCATCCTTGATCGATCCTTCCTTTTCCTTTGCTTGTTTCTCTTCTTGTCTTTGGAAAGAAAAACAGGGCGTGGACAAAAATGCACCATCAAGTGCTCAAATAAACTAACTAACTGATGAATTGTACATCACCACCCTTTCTTGCTTCGCATTTGCACGATGGTGACGTCAAATTATAGAGCATTAATACTACTTGTATTATTTAATCCGGAACAAGAATGAAGTTAGCTAAGGAGTAGGTTAGACGGTCGACCACCAAATTCTAACATCATCGTCATCAAGTAGACACGTAGCAGTGACCCGGCCGTCGTCAGTATATTCCAACCTGATGAACTAGTCCGCCTCTCCTCCCTCTCCAACGACGAGAAAAACAAAGAATGAGGCGATGATGATTAGTCTCACTCTCTCACCTTAATCACGCGACTCCGGTCGTGTCTGTCTGTCTGTATATATGACTATCTATACGCGTATACAATGAATGGAGCCGTGTATGTGTATTTTTATGCATTTCATTGACGTGTAGTGGAAAATAACAAAGAGATTGACTTGGCAAACAAACTTCATCAAGTGATCATGGCCAAAAAGTCCTTGATGCAGCCATGTACCACGGTCCACACGGCCGTTTACCAATAGAAACCGCTGTGGAAATTTGTATCGTGTATATATACACCAAGTATACCACCGGGCCGGCCGGCCGTCGTCACGATGGCGTGGAAGAACTTGACATTCGTATACCGTATACAGACATACAGCAGTACTCTGTATTAATTAGCAGTTAGGAGAGTATTATACAAACGAGGCTACGGCGTGTACTCGCAACGCGACTTCTACTTTCTGGCGTACGTGTTCGCTGCTGTTTTTCAATGTGGCGACCAACAAACAAAAGCTCCGTCAACTGGGCAAAGAAAAACAACACCAGTACTTACTGGTACTAGCAGAGTATAATTTTTTCATTGAAAAAATAAACATGACGAGCACATACATGCACCGTTGTTTTGTCCCCAACAAGCTAGGACGACAGCGACTCAGCGATAGACTCCCTGCGATTGATTCAATCATTCAAACAAAAGAATTTACCTGGTCTGTCACAACGCGGTTGCTAGGATCTGAATATCTGATGAGGTATGTGTTCTGCGTTTTTGTTAGCTGCCAACGACTTTGGACCAGCTTTTTTTTTTGCTTGCAGTTGCAGATGATCAAACTCCGTGGCTACTGATTTTCGCCGCGTACGAAGTTGGAAAATCCCAGCAAAATGAAACTTTATATGATTTCAGTATGAGCATAATAATAAGCAGCAGGGTTAATAATCTTTTTTTTAAGTCTATATATACAACGCACGATTAATAATTAAAGAAAACGGTTGAAAAGCCTTCACCTATCATTTTGGGTATCCCATCGTTCTTAGGACCTGTTTGATACATATATTCAGATATTGATTGGGGCTAAAAACTAGCTTAAATTAGCTATGGTTAACTAGCGGATACAAGCCCGCTCACGATAAAATACTATGGTTGACCGGCTAGTTGGCTAACGATTGATTGAAAACTTGTAAAAAAAAAATTAGCCTCTACGTTTAGGGGGAGCGAGTCTGCTTCGGTAGCGTGGGATGGCATAAGGAGACTGAGCCTCACTCTTTTTTGAAATAGAATTACGGAATCAATAGCACTCTAGAGCTGATTTAAATTAATTTTTAGCTAGCTAACGATTAAACCTTGTATTAAACAGATCCTTGGTAGGTTTCAAAAAAAAATCCTTGGTAGGAGTAGTAAATAAACAAAACACAGACGACGTAAATGGCAGGTCAACCTGGGCTGCGAAGCCCTAATAATAGTAATCCATCCGATGCGTCTAGGAGTCAGCACGTAATTATATCACGAGCAGGGGATTAGTGCCGCCATCAGTTAATCAAATCCGCCTATCTTTCAGTGCCGGGTGGGATTATAATTATACCATGATTCATGGGTGCGTCGTAGCTAGGCGACCATGCGTGCAACTGCTGTGTACAGTGTACTACGTCTCGATCGATAAGCAGATCCGAGGCGCGGGGGGCGCGAGGGCCGCTGCCGCACGGCGTGGCTGTCGCTGCCCTCTGTTCGCCGTCGCGGCCCGGTCGTGGTTTCTTTACGCGCTCCGACCGGCGAGAGGAAATCGCGCCGCCTCCATCGGCTGCCTGCTGCTCCTGTGCCCGCAGTCTGGACGGGATCCCCAGGCACATCGGGTTCCATTCCATCGGGTTCAGAAAACTTGCGGTGTGCTGCCTAGGCTCCGTCGCCTGGTGTCGCTCCGTGTTCCCCGCGACCACACTGACCAGATCGTCGTCATTTCAGCTGTCCACGAGAACGAGAACGACTTGTGGCGATGAATATGGCTGGATGGACGGAACGGGGTCGTCGTCGTTCAAGCTGGGACTGGGACGTTTGGCCGTTTGGTTCCTACGCTTTTCTAGAGCTTCGTGTGGGGCGGACCGGTGCGTATGGATCCACATGCAACGTATAGCACAGAATTTGCCGCCTTCCCTAATCGTAAGGCCCATCAAACCTCTAGGTGCCGTAGCCTATCAAGCTCTATGGGCCGGGCTAACGATACAGAGCACGTAGCCGAGGCCTCATACTTCTGCGCGTCTTAAGGTTTTGTATTTGTACCGTCCAACCAAAAGGAAACGCAAAGTGTTTGCAGAGTTTTTTTTTTAGCACTTGGACAACGTACGGCTCTAATCAAACTACAAGGCCGTAAAAGGAACGCTAATGTTCACGCCTCTGTCCGTTCGGACGTCTTCCTCCGCTTACTCTCGCCCGCACAGCCCGCTCACTCCCGTACCTTGCTCCCTTGCCCTGCCCATAGAGCTTACTCGTGCGCCATGACCGCCACAGGTCTCCAGCTGCCCACACCGTCCACCCCCGTTTGCTCGGATTCGACGCCTCCACCTCGCGGCGTGCCACCGTGGCCGCTCCATCCGTATGCACCGTTGGGGGCGCATCCATCCACCTACAACGACTATCTCCACCGTGTCAGTTTTGCCGCGGCGCCCGTGTCATGTTGCGCTAAAAACGCGTGTTGCAAACGTATGTTACAGGTGTTTCAGATGTTTTAGAGGCATGTTGTAAGTGTTTTCATATGGATGTTGCATAGGTAGATCCGGAGGTTACACATGTTGCACTGGCTATAGACATATGTTGCAAGAGTTTATTCGAAATGTTTCATCTGTTTGAGACGTGTGTTGCAAGTGTTATATCTAGATGTGTCATATATGTTGCAATGGCTATGTAGCAAGTGCATGTTCCAAATGTTTCGTCTGTTTCGGACGTATGTTGTAATTGTGTTTATCTGAGTGTTGCAAAGTAGATCTGGATGTAGGGTTATCGAGCGAGGAAGAGAGAGCCAGTGCTGGAGCCATGGCGGCATCGGCGAGTAAGCTAGCGGCAACACTTCACTGGAGGACATGTGAGGTCATGTCCATCCACGTATGTGGCCATAGAGTGGGTCCTCATCGTGCCGCGCCTGAATCAACGGCCTACTCGCCTACGCCATCGTCATGTTTGCGGTCTACTTTGGGCTTTGTCGGGCACGGGCAAGGGAGCTCTGTCCGGACAGACGCCGCATTAGGAGCATGATGGCGCGTGGGCGCAGACGCTGCGTCGGACGTAGATGCTGAAGCGGCGTTTTGACGGACGTCGTGTTCGAACGTCCAAGCCCTAGTGTAGCCCTAAAAGGAAACAACGAAAACGGACCAATCTGTGCTTCAAAAAAATTATCGAATACTCCCTATCTTTCAAACTATAGTTATTTTTTAAAATTAATTACACAATCTTTAGATTTCTTCAAGTTTATTTTTTCTGACCTTGACCATCTTAACTACAATTTCAAAAATGTACTATCAATACATCTTCATGAATAATTCAATAAAATAGATTAATTTAATATTATAGATGCCAATAAGTCTACCTTTTAAATTTAGTTAAAACTAGATATTTTTTACTCAAGAGAAGACTAAAAAGAGCTATAATTTATAACAAAGAAGGATAAATCATGTTTTCTTTGCTTCGATAGTAAAAAATATGGGTTTTAAAGACATTGCGACGTTGTGTAGCGGTTAGGTACGTCGGGATGTCTAGGTGTCTACTAGAGGACCCCTAGATAATATGGTTTTTTGGATCGAAGCCATTACAATTCTTCGAAGTTGGAGAAATGTCATTATAATTCGGGTATTCTGAAACATGCCATTATAATTCTAGGTGTTGCTGTTGTTTGACATTTTCTACATATGTGAACAGCTCGGGCCCACTGTCAGGTCGAGGAAGGCATACGTGACTTTCGTATGGACATGGATGCCCTTACTTGCGTGTTACAAGCCGCCGCAGCCCTCTCTCCCGTTCATTCCATCTCTCACCTGTGCTCCTCTCCGTCTTTCTCTTCCTCTGTCCCCTAAGAACCCTAACCCTAGACTGTAGCCGCCGCCGGAGACCTATGGAGCTACGACGACGACCTGCGGAGCTGCAACGGTGGTGGCAGCGGCTGGTGGTGTTGTGTCTGTGGCCGGGGCATCCACCAGAGGAGATGCAGGACCCATGAAGACGACGGGCGAGGTCTTCTTGCATCTTCGTCGTAGTGCTGCGGCGAAGATGGAGGACTGCAATAGCAGGTAATGTGTGCGCGTCCCCTGTTATCAGTTTGAGCACATAGTGTAGTTGACTTGTGCTTGCCTATTTACACTTTGATTTGGGACTCGATTTGATTGTTGGTAGGAATGGTATGTTCGCGGTAGAGGTTAAAGTCCACGGTTTTACTACGAAAGACTCAGATGGTAGAAAATCATATACTAAAGGCACTGTGATTAAGTGGGATGTGAAGTTTGGGTCTTTAACGCTTGAACTGTTGGTGTCAAGTATTGCAAATGAATTGAATGTGCCCTCTAACCAGTTACCCACAGTGTGGTTCTTTGATAAAAGACTGCATGAGGATGTCAGATTAATTAGTGAAATTCAGATGGTTGATGTTTTTGAAATATACAAGGAAGAGATGGGTTGTCAGCTTGTAGTGGCATTGTTTGATAATGATGTTGAGTTTGATGACTTACAACCTTTATGTACAATTCCTCTTGATGTTAGATTTGAGATATCCAACAATGATTTTTCTTTTGCCGATTGAAAGGTCCTAATGGCTAGAGGGGCGTGAATAGCCTATTAAAAAATTTTACAACAACACTTAACAAACCGGTTAGACAATTATGAGGCCAAGCAAGAGTTGCGCTAGCCTACTAAAAATGCAAGTCACCTACCATAATTCTAGTTTATATAGTTTCTATCTACACAATAACTATAACACTACACTAAGTTAGTGTGCTATCAAAAGCTAACTAAAGAGCCACACTAACCAAACTAACAAGCTCTCACAACTAGCTACACTAAAGAGCTTGACAACTAGTTTGCGGTAATATAAAGAGAGCGAGCAATTATACCGCCGTGTCGAAGAAGGAGCCAATCAATCACAAGAGTGAACACCAATAAAGACCAATCACCTCAGAATCAAATGATGAACACAATGATTTTTTACCGAGGTTCACTTGCTTGTCGGCAAGCTACTCCTTGTTGTGGCGATTCACTCACTTGGAGGTTCACGCGCTAATTGGCATCACACGCCAAACCCTCGATAGGGTGCTGCACATCCGACACAAGATGAGGATCACACAAGCCATGAGCAATCCACTAGAGTACCTTTTGGCTCTCTGCCGGAGAAAGGTCAAGAACCCCTCATAATCACCACGATCGGAGCCGGGGACAATCACCACTCTCCGCTCGACGATCCTCGCTGCTCCAAGCCATCTAGGTGGCGGCAACCACCAAGAGTAACAAGTGAATCCCGTAGCGAAACACGAACACCAAGTGCCTCTAGATGCAAACACTCAAGCGATGCACTTGGATTCTCTCCCAATCTCACAAAGATAATGAATCAATGATGGAGATGAGTGGGAGGGCTTTGGCTAAGCTCACAAGGTTGCTATGTCAATATAAATGGCCAAGAGAATGAGCTTGAGCTGGCCATGGGGCTTAAATAGAAGCCCCCATGAAATAGAGCCGTTGTATCCCTTCACTGGGCACAACACAAGGTGACCGGACGCTCTGGTCATATTGACCGGACGCTGTCCGGTCACGCGATGCGTGCCACGTGTCTCCTCTCTTCAAATGTTGAGCGCTCGATCTCAACGGTCAAGTGATGACCGGACGCGCTGCTGCGAAGTGACCGGACGCTGGGCCTCAGCGTCCGGTCGTTTCCAGTAAGCATCTAGAAGTGATTTTTCATGACCGGACCTCGATCGGACACACCCAGCGTCCGGTCACTTGGCGACTCCTCTGTGCACGACCATGTCAATGTGACCGGACGTAGCCAGCCAGCGTCCGATCATTTCCGCGCCAGCATTCGATCGATGACTGATGTTGCGCTTTTTCTGCTGCTA
The DNA here is from genome assembly GCF_019320115.1 of Miscanthus floridulus. Lineage (NCBI taxonomy): Eukaryota > Viridiplantae > Streptophyta > Magnoliopsida > Poales > Poaceae > Miscanthus > Miscanthus floridulus. Next base: position 101,299,302 of record NC_089598.1, read on the forward strand.
CTGACTGGACGCGCTGGTCCTTCAGAGACCAGCGTCTGGTCACTTACAGTGACCTCCATCTTTTATGTCTAGGGCGCCGGTGAAGTTCCTAACCCTTACTCAAATGTGCCAACCACCAAGTGTATCACCTTGTGCACATGTGTTAGCATATTTTCACAAACATTTTCAAGGGTGTTAGCACTCCACTAGATCCTAAATGCATATGCAATAAGTTAGAGCATCTAGTGGCACTTTGATCACCGCATTTCGATACGAGTTTCACCCCTCTTAATAGTACGGCTATCGAACCTAAATGTGATCACACTCTCTAAGTGTCTTGATCACCAAAACAAAATAGCTCCTACCATTTATACCTTTGCCTTGAGCCTTTTGTTTTTCTCTTTCTTCTTTTCAAGTCCAAACACTAGATCATCACCATGGCATCACCATCATCATGTCATAATCTTCATTTGCTTCACCACTTGGAATGTGCTACCTATCTCATGATCACTTGATAAACTAGGTTAACACTTAGAGTTTCATTAATTCACCAAAACCAAACTAGAGCTTTCACCGATGAACCAAATAGTGTTGCTGCTAACAATCTAGAGGCTCCTGAACCAAGTACGGCTGCTGCTAACAATCTAGAAGCAGATACTGATTTAGAGCCTGAACAAGGTGATGATGTTGATGTAGAGCCTGAGAGGGAGCCTAATATCTTTGATAATCCTAAAGAATATGTTGGAGTTGATGATGAACAAATCTATATTTCAGTTGCTAATGCACAATAAGCTGCTAATGCATAGCCGATTAACAATGCTTATGATTCTGTTGACGCTCACCCATCTGATGAAAATGCTTTTGCTGTTGATGATGCAGACCTCTTGAGGTGCATGTACTCCATGATCCTGAGAATCCAAACATAGTGAAGGGGGTGATGTAAACTAGGCCTAATCTTCCGATAGGTATAATAGCGTCGATTGGTGGAGACTCGACGTTCACGATCTAGGCTTTGAACCAAGACTGATTCGGACCCCTGCAACCGTTACACCATTGCTCCATTGGTTATCAACCACGCGAATGCGATTGACCTCGCCGAGAAGGCTTTCCTGCAAGCGAATCGAGAACACAAGCAAGAACGAGATAAACGCAATTTGAAATTGCAAATAAATATGAGGCTTATGATAATGAGAAAGAGTTCAAGTCTTTATTCGAAAGGACTAATTGCCACAGGCGAACAAGATCAAGAACTGGGGCCCTGGTTCACAGCAAGCGGCCTTGGCGGCAACAGTTGCAGCAAAACGATGTCTGTTTCATGAGGAAATCAAGAACTAAACAAAACCCCAAATCCTAAGGAGAGTGACGGCTGGTCTTTATAGAGTCTTGGGCGTCACCCCCTAGACGCGCCCCCTAATGGGCCCAAACACAATACACGGTCCAATGGACCAAAAGACGATGTCACAGCACCCTGATAGATTCTGGACGCTGACTTGTTTCTATGATTCCTGTTGATTCCGAAGGGCTTTTGAGGTGAAACCAATTGAGTTGGCTTCCTTATCCAATTAGCTTTCCATCCATATGTGGATCATTGAAAATAGAGTCCGAATGCATCCTGGATGACCAGTTTAAGGCAGACTAGTCCTGGAGGCCGAGACATACTCGAACTTGAGTTGCTTTGGGCCTCCACCTCGAGGACTTGAACCGAATTAGCCCCAGATCTCCTTCTTGACTTGGACACCCTTGCTGGCCTCCTACCCCTCCATACCATGTGCCAAACATGGTCATATGCATGGGTGTCATGTCCTCATCATCCTCCCCTTCTCGACGAAAAGCCGTCCTCGGCGTCGATTGTGCTTGAAACTGAACCTGCACAACATAAAGGAGAACGGGGTTACGAAAACAAAGGGAACTAAAATAATTGTGAGAAGGAACATGACCATGTTTCCAAGTTTGTAGTATGTCATCTCGCATAAAAATTTCAGCAAGCATGTAGACTCCATGATTCGAATGCACGCGATGTATGTCAACACTATCCTGCAAAAGATTAGAACTAACCAAAGACAATGTAGGAATAGATGATCTAGCAGACATAGGTAGCAACCAACAATGCTCTCCTTCTTAGAAGTGAACTTGTTTCTTTGAGGAACATGAGAAAATGTTTGTATGATTATGGCTGACCTCTAAACGATCATAATCTTGTACAACAAAAGGAGAATTCATATTACTGCGAATGTATACTCGATGTATCATATATTGTCCCTTGTTGTTATATTTGCCAATAACATGATATGTATGTTTAGAAAACCAAGGCAAATCAACATATTTAAATAGGCTCTCCTCCAAACAATCTAGGTTACACAAAATATCAAATTCAATGTAACCTAAAGTATGTGAAAAAACAACAGTTTGAACTCATCAGTTTTAGTAGCAATATGAATAACATGTTTATTTTCAGCGCAAGTGGTTGGATCCAAAACATGTAAAACTGAAGCATCATCAACCAATTCATCTTTATCACAAGGCAAATTATCATGGGACAAAGATAAATCAAGAGAGGGTTCCACTAACAATTGCTCTATGATAGCATGGTGTGTGGAAGAATTTAGTACATTAAAACAATTCTCACCTTCTGTGAGTGTAGTACCATGGGCATTACCTGTGTTTTTAGCAGGAGTAATAGGTGCATTGTGAAGTGATGGTTCTAAATTTGCATATGAGGTTGTGAGCTCCTCATTTTCTGTCATGTCATCCTTGCTCTTTTGTACATTGTCCTGCGAAAGGTTAGTCATAGCAGGAGGAATAACAAGAGATTGATCTAGTTGATGCACCTCATCATTTGAATTAATTACAAGAGATGGATTAACAAAATTTTCTCTCATAAGATCTTTCATATCATTCCAAGTTTGAGGTTTATCAGAAGGATCTAAAGACTCCCACCAAGATAAAGCAGAATGTCACAAAACACTAGATGCATTTTTTACCTTCCTCCTTGGACACATAAAGCGAGTAGCAAATATGTTATCTATGGTAATTTTCCACTCCATGTACCCATCAGCACCTATACCATCATAAGTCGGTGGATATGAACAACCTGTCATTGTTAGAATCAAACAAGAAAATACACAAGTATGTATTTTCCTATGAACTACTATAGGATGTGGTCAAGGAGTAAAGTCACACACTCTCAAGCGTCTTACCACGGTCTTACAAGTGTTCTTACCAAAGCAACAGGCGGTGCAATCGGTCGGTGACTGTGATACTGTTGTAGCTTAAGTGTAACAGTTACAAGGCAAACCTGTACTTGGTTAGAAGAAAGTGGAGCTTGGACAGGCACAATATAGTAGCAAGGAATAGCAAAATTCACAATTGAATAGCAAAGCTGAATAAGTATCCCAAGTACTTGTCTTAGTTGCTGGCCTACTCACGTTCCAAGTACCAGATGTATCAAGTGATGTGAACAGCAAAAATATGATTAGGAACAAGGTAGAAATCAGCACACGCAAACATAGCTCAAATGACGCTCTCTATGTGCTCCTCTAGATATTGTTCCACTTTTACCCCTATCTTTTTTCTCTATTTTTGGGCTGTCGTTGTTTTTTTGGGATTCTTCGACCTTTTCTTTTTATTTTTATATATTTTTCTTCACTTAGGAGCACAAAAGAAGTAACCACAGAAAATATGAGCTTAAACAAGTGAAGGACGTGGCATGTGGAATTTTTAGAAGACGTGCTCGAAATCAACAAAGACCTTGTGACCACGAAAAGAGGATCTTGTGACCACTTTTTGACAAAAATGAAAATCTTCGACCCTAGCATGGTAGGGGATGAACGGATCTGAAATTTTTTTCTGATCGATTTTGATATATGGAACGTCAAAATCTGAGTTCGTATGTGAAAACTAGACCAGTTTTATGAACGCACTCCGAATTAGAGGACAAAACAGGAACAATGCGCGCAAAATTAGTCACGACAGCGAGGATTTGATGGAAATAGTGAAGACAAGTGTAGGAAATTAGATGGCGTTGACTAGGGTTTGATGGATACAAAGGAAACTCAACAAGACTTGGAGATGTTCACGGATTATGATGAGAAACAAAGGGAAAAACACAAACTGGACTCAAAAAATGATCTAAAACCAGCAACAAGAATTTGACCTAGGACATAAACTCAACAATGCGAAACAGAGACGAAATTGCACGGCACAATGAGGCTATAGGACAGGGAATATGTGATGATGTATATTTTTTGACTTTTTGTGGACTATAGGTAATGCAAAAATAGTAACAATCTAAAGAGGAAAATAAAGTTATACCTAATGGGCAATAAGGTGCTGTGATACCACTTGATGTAGACTAGGCTCGGTCTTCCGATAGGTATGATAGCGTCGATTGGTGGAGACTCGACGTTCACGATCTAGGCTTCGAACTAAGACTGATTCGGACCCCCGCAATCGTTACACCACTGCTCCGTTGGTTATCAACCATGCGAACGCGATTGATCTCGCCGAGAAGGTTTTCCTGCAAGCGAATCGAGAACACAAGCAAGAACGAGATAAACACAATTTGAAATTGCAAATAAATATGAGGCTTATGATAATGAGAAAGAGTTCAAGTCTTTATTCGAAAGGACTAATCGCCACAGGCAAACAAGATCAAGAACTAGGGCCCTGGTTCACAGCAAGCGGCCTTGGCGACGACAGTTGCAGCAAAACGATGTCTGTTTCACGAGGAAATCAAGAACTAAACAAAACTCCAAACCCTAAGGAGAGCGACGGCTGGTATTTATAGAGTCTTGGGCGTCACCCCCCTAGACGCGCCCCCTAATGGGCCCAAACACGATACACAGTCTAATGGACCAAAAGACGGTGTCGCAGCACCCTGATAGATTCTGAACGCTGACTTGTTTCGATGATTCCTGTTGATTTCGAAGGGCTTTTGAGGTGAAACCAATTGGGTTGGCTTCCTTATCCAATTAGCTTTCCATCCATATATGGATCATTGAAAACGGAGTCTAGATGCGTCCTGGGTGACCAGTTTAAGGCAGACTAGTCCTAGAGGCCGAGACAGACTCGAACTTGAGTTGCTTTGGGCCTCCACCTCGGGGACTCAAACTGAATTAGCCTCGGACCTCCTTCTTGACTTGGACACCCTTGCTGGCCTCCTACCCCTCCATACCATATGCCAAACATGGTCATATGCATGGGTGTCATGTCCTCATCAAGGGGCACTATTTCCTGATATCATTGCATTCAGGAAAGCAATTAGGCACCACGCAGTGAAGAGTGGTTTTTGTTTGCTGGGCTCAAAACAGACAAGACCAGGTTTATAGCTCACTATGTTGTCGAGAGTTGTCCGTGGCGCATACATGCATCCACTATTTTTGATAAAAAAAATAAAGGTAATGTGTTGAACTGCTGCTATTTATGACCTATTTGTGACTTTTTGTTGACATGCTAATGACCTATTTGACATGTTTGTGCAGATAAAAGTGCTTCTTGCCCAGCACAATTGTCCTACCACCAAGCTTAGAGAAGGAAAGATGGCAAGTCAGGGCTGGTGTGCAGACATGCTAGCAGACTGGGTGAAAAAGAATCCAAATAAGGGCCCAACGGATGCCAAAGACAAATTGGAGGGTGACTAGGAATTAAGTTGAAGTACTCCAAAGCTTGGTCAGATTTGTAGGTTGCTCTAGACCAGATTCATGGGTCTTATGAGGAAAGTTTTCAACTTTTATTCAATTGGGCTGCACAGGTTGAAATAAGTTCTCCTAATAGCATTGTAGAAATAGAATTAGAGACAATATGTGAACAGAAAAGGTTCAGAAGGATATTTGTTGCTCGGAAGCCATGCATTGATGGGTTCTTAGTTGGCTGCAAACCATTTATTGGTTTAGATGCTTCTAGTCTGAATGGGAGGTATCTTGGGCAGTTGGTTTTAGCTACTGGGGATGATGGCCATAATTGGTTGTACCATATTGCCTATGGTGTTTTTGACACAGAGACTGGAGATACTGGAAGTGGTTCATGCAGAATTTGCATAGAGCTATAGGGGACCCTCCAGGATTGGTGATTTATTCAGATGCTTGTAAAGGCCTAGAAAAAATTATGGGAGTTGTCTTCCCACATGCTGAGAACAGGGAGTGCATGAGGCACTTGTACCAAAACTTCATGAAGCACTACTCAGGTGATGTGTTCACTGACCATCTGTATCCTGCTGCAAGGAGCTACACAGAAGGCATGTTCAGGTGGCACATGAAGAAAATTTTTGAGTTTGCTCCTGATGCAATTGAGTACCTTGAGGAACACCATTCTAGGATTTGGTACAGATGTGCCTTCTCAGAGCTTAGCAAGTGTGATTACCTAGCTAACAATGTGTCAGAGAGTTTCAATGCACAGATTAAAAAGCTGAAGGGACTTCACCTCCATGAGTTGGTTGATAGGCTGAGGGAGCTCATAATGGAGAAGAGGTACATTAGGAAGAAGATTGCAAGACGGTGGGAGGATGGCATCCTCCTAGGTGTACTCAAGGATCTTAATACCATTAGCAAAAACTTGAAAGTAGTCAAGGTTGCAACCTGTGATGATGGCATTGTAGAGGTCACAATATTAGATGACTGGAACAACCAGAAAAGGCACACAGTGGATCTTGAAAACCACAAGTGTTCCTGCAGGAAATGGCAAATAACTAGTAAGCCTTGCAAGCATGCCCTGGTATGGATTTGCTCTAACAGAGGAGTCCAAATCTCTGACTATGTCCATGAGTATTACCCTGTTGTAAAGTTTTGAGCTGCATATGAACAGAGAGTAGAACCTATGCCAGACAGGTCCTAGTGGCCTCATTTTGAGCTGGGATTTAAAGTTTTTCCCACCATTACTTGGAAGAAGACCAGGCATGCCTAAAGTGGTAAGGATAAGAGGTTGCTTGAAAAAAAACAGTACAAAGAAGAAAGTGAAATGTCGAAGGTGTGGAGATTTTGGATACTTTGCCAAGACATGCAAGGAACCTAAGATGGGATTGGATGGCCAACCTACTGCTACTCTGAATAAAAGGTATGAAAATAAGTACAGAAAAATAATTTTGATCTGTTCACTACATACTAGTATGAAAATAAATAATTTTGAACTTATTTTCCAGAAAAAGACCAGTTGAAGAAGAAGCTAGACCATCTCAAGTAAACAAGAATAAGAAGGCTGAAAGGTCCTAATGGCTAGAGGGGGGTGAATAGCCTGATAAAAATTTCTATAACAACACTTAATAAAATAGTTAGACTATTATAAGGCGAAGCAAGTGTTGTGCTAGCCTACTCAAAATGCAAGCCACCTACCACAATTCTAGTTTAGATAATATCTTTTCACACAATAGCTATGACACTACTCTATGTTAGTGTGCTCTCAAAGACTAACTAAAGAGCCACACTAACCAAGCAAGCAAGCTCTCACAACTAACTACACTAAAAAGCTTGTCAACTAGTTTGCGGTAAAGTAAAGAGAGTGATCAAGAAGGTTATACCGCCGTGTAGATGGATGAACCAATCAATCACAAGGATAAATAACAATAAAGACCAATCACCTCAGAATTAATAATAAACACAATGATTTTTTACCGAGGTTCACTTGCTTGCCGACAAGCTAGTCCTCGTAGTGGCGATTCACTCACTTGGAGGTTCACGCGCTAATTGGCTTCACACGCCAAACCCTCAATAGGGTGCCGCACAACCAATACAAGATGAGGATCACACAAGCCATGAGCAATCCACTAGAGTACCTTTTGGCTCTCCGCCGAGGAAAGGTCAAGAACCCCTCACAATCACCACGATCAGAGCTAGAGACAATCACCACCTCCGCTCGACGATCCTCGCTGCTCCAAGCTGTCTAGATGGCGGCAACCATCAAGAGTAACAAGCGAAATCCGCAGCGAAACACGAACACCAAGTGCCTCTAGATGCAATCACTCAAGCAATACACTTGGATCACTCCCAATCTCACTATGATGATGAATCAATGATGGAGATGAGTGGGAGGACTTTGGTTAAGCTCACAAGGTTGCTATGTCAATGAAAATGGCCAAAGATATGAGCTATAGCCGGCCATGGGGCTTAAATAGAAGCCCCTATGTATTAGAGCCGTTATACCCCTTCACTGGGCATAACACGGGCTGACCGGACGCTCCGGTTCAACTGACCGGACGCTGCCCCTCAACGTCCGGTCACCCGATGGCGGCCATGTGTCTCTTGCGTTCAACAGTGAACGTTTGATTTCAACAGTCGAAATGTTGACCGGACGCTCCGACGGAGTTGACCGGACGCTGGACCCTCAGCGTCCAGTCATTTACAGTAAGGGTCCAAAACATGTTTTTGCTGACCGGACGCGTCTGGTCATGCTTGACCGGACACAACCCAGCGTCCGGTGCTTAACCCTAATTACTGTGCCGACCGACAACACGACCAGACGTAGCCCTTTAGCGTCCGGTCGCAGAGTGACCCAACGTCCGGTCAGTTGACCGACGCCAGCGTCATTGCGACCAACTCCATTTCACCTCTAACTTCTTCACCCTTGCTCAAATGTGCCAACCACCAAGTGTATCACCTTGTGCACATATGTTAGCGTATTTTCACAAACATTTTTAAGGGTGTTAGCACTCCACTAGATCCTAAATGCATATGCAATGAGTTAGAGCATCTAGTGGCACTTTGATAACCGCATTCCGATACGAGTTTCACCCCTCTTAATAGTACGGCTATCAAACCTAAATGTGATCACACTCTCTAAGTGTCTTGATCATTAAAACAAAATAGCTCCTACAAGTTATACTTTTGCCTTGAGCTTTTTGTTTTTCTCTTTCTTCTTTTCAAGTTTAAGCCCTTGATCATCGCCATGCCATGAGCTTCATTAGCTTCTCCACTTGAAGTGTGCTACCTATCTCATGATTACTTGATAAACTAGGTTAGCACTTAGGGTTTCATCAATTCACCAAAACCAAACTAGAGCTTTCAAAGGCACCTAAGAAAAAAGAAGACACCTAAGAAGAAGAAGAAGACACCAGTTAAGAAGAAATTGAAGAAAAATGCAGCAGCTCCACCTGCACAAGTTGTTAGAAGCCCACCTGCATAGGTTGTTAGAAGCCTGTTTGATATGATAAATGATGGGCAGTAATGAAGCTACAGCTTATTTTGCGTGTAATGGCAAATGGCTTTCATGGCCTGTGAACTTGATATGTAATGGCGTTCATGGCCTGTTAGAAACCTGCAGGTTATTTTGTGACTTAGGATATGTAGCCTATATGGCCTGGGAACCTGAATCTGTTATGTGAATGGCCTATATGGCCTTTGAACCTGAACCAGATCTGTAATGGCCTAAATGGCATTTGAACCTGATCTGTAATTTACCAGTATCTGGGTCTTGCTTCAGTTTGAGAAACCCGTTGTGTTGGACTTGAGTTGTGACATGTGAGGTGTAGCATATGAGCTTTATCTACACACATTCGTGTATCCTCATGGCCTGAATTATGATAAAATAGCAATGAGATTTTCATATGATTTTATCAATATCTGGATCTTGCTTCACATTGAGAAACCCATTGGGTTGGACTTGAGTTCTGAGGTGCTATTGTGTATGAGCTTTATTTGCAAATAGCCGCATATCCTGATTGGTCTGAATATGATATAACAGTGGTGTGATTTTCATATGATTTATCAGTATCTATGTCTTGCTTCAGTTTGAGAAACCCGTCAGGGTGGAATTAAGTTGTGGGGTGCTGTTGCATATGAGCTTTTTCCTTGAGTCTCTGCACCAATGTTTAAAGTATCTTTCTTGTTCAGTAGCTGCTATATGTTCACGCATTTGACCTTGTAAAACATGAATCAGAAAAATAACTCAACTATTTATGGAATCTTGTTTTTGCAGCTAACAAGGATACGATGATAACACAATCCACATATATAAACATGATGTCAACGACATAATCAGTCATACATCAGGTAATATTTATGAAAAGAAATTGTATACTCTGCATGTTTTGTGTTACTTATAGGAAGACAAGGCAAAATGCAGATGATCTGGACAATTGTCACGGCAATGTAGAGGCGCTGAAGCCAGGCGGATAGTTGAATCCATTGAGTGCCCAACACAATCACATATACCCTTCAGAGGCAATAGTTCTTACAACGACAAAGAAAATCTCAGAAAACAAAACCATAACTACTACTCCTGTCCTAAATTAATCGTTTTTAGTTACACCTAGGGCTGTCCACTGTTTGTTTCAGCTGTTCACTTCCACATACCAGCGACAACCACATCAATCATGACACCTACAAAGCCTACAAAGACAGTGTCGATGCGGGACCCATAGGATACCCCGCAAAGGAGAAAGAAGATCTAGTCCAACTAGGATTCTTTCCATGTAATTTTAGTAGTAGAACTATTAAGTAATCCTACCAGGAAACCTCATTGTAAACCGACTAGGACTCTGGCCTCCTGACTATATAAAGGAGGGCAGGGCTCCTGAGGCAGAGAGAGAACAATTGTATGACACAACTCTTGACAATCAATCCAACGCAAAGGCTAAGGCCGACTGGACGTAAGGTTATTACTCGATCTACGATCGAGGGCCTGAACCAGGATAAATCGGCTGTCTCTTGCGTTAACCATCGAGTTTGGCATACACCGAAGCCCGAACATACTGCCCCAGGTACCCCCGTGGCAGGCTATCGGTGGTAGGACATCGACAGCTGGTGCGCCAGGTAGGGGCTTTCGGCGACTTTGCATCCGAGAGCTCGATGGACCTCGACAACATAATCTTCCCGACGGGATCAACTTTCATCTTCGGCTCATGGATCTGCGAGGCAGATAACAACGTCAAACTTCAAAGTCATCTCCTCAAAGATCCAGATCATCTTGAAAAAGTTCCTATTTCAACAACTGCAACGGATCAGCTCACCAGAAGATTCGCGCAACTCATAGTATCCGATTCAAATCAGATTTCACGACCACTCGTATCCGATTCGAATTCAGGCTCCAAGGCGAAGTCTTATCCGAGTGCTTTCTGGAAGCCGAGTTCTCTTTTGGAAAGATTCCAGAGCACAACCCGAAACAACTCGGATTACCCCCAGAGTTCTCACAAGAAGTCGAGTTCTTTTCCATTTGGGCTCGACAACATGGCAAAATCCTATCAGGGACAGGTCGAAAGATCTTTCAATCCTAGATTCGGGATACCACTGACAGGAGCTCAGGAGGGTCTCGTGCTAACAATAACATCGCAGGACTGTATCATCCACTGGCCGGGTTTCGTTCCTGAGGATAGCGGAACCCAACTAGTCGGCACATCAACAACAGCTATTCTACCTTACCAGGAAGGAGACTCGATCTACGACACCGAGGCATCTACTAAAGTTATCAGTGACTCCGACAGCATGAAAACTAATGCCAATAACAGAACGACTCATGCGCGAGAAGTGCTCATGGTTCGACGACCGCGGTCACCATTAAATCCCCCGGAAGCACCTGATGTCAGATCATCAGATGAATCAGAATCCAACATATCACCTTTTGCCCAGGGCTACGACGGAGAAACAGATAGTCAGAGACAAGCTAGAGAAAGAAAAAACAAGTTGAAGCAAGGGCGTCAACACCGTGCTAGGCAGCGCAGGGAAGCTTGGATCAGATACGAGTCAGAATTGGCTGAGTACGACAAAAGAAAATCGCAACAAGAAGTCGAGGGGAGACGCACGGCGAATACACCTTACGATAAGATTCGAGAAGCATTAGAAGAACTCGGAATAACTTCACATCCCGGTGAGAAGTATGGACAGCTCCAAGACTTGCTCCGATCAACGATCCCGAGAACGCATGAAGAGAGAGCTCGATCAAGACTACCCGCCAGATCAACAACCCACAGGCAAGAAGATCAAAATCAAAGAAAATCCGCTTTCGAAAGACTTGGGCCGGGTGGAAGCCATGACGGAGGAAGTAGGAAGGAACATAATCAAGGCCACCGATTTGAACAACCAAGGAAGACTAGGAGTAGGGTACCTACCCAGACAACCTCGCGAGATTATTCCCATAAAAACGACAGTTGGCCAGAAGAAGGTGCCGAATCTGAATTCAAAGAAACCAAGACACCCGACAGATTCCCCTGTTTCGCGAACAGGCTTGCATTGGTACGATTACCTCACAAATTCAAACCGTCTAACCACTCCAAGTATGATGGCAAAACTGAACCAAGGCAATGGCTCAGAATATATTCACAATCAATTGAACTAGCCGGAGGAGACGACGATATCAAAACCCTGTTCTTTCCTATGGCACTGGAAGCCATGCCTCTCCAGTGGTTCGACAAACTGAACCCAGGATCTATCAGAAATTGGGAGGATTTGCAAAGAGCTTTTTGTGAGAATTTTGCAGGAATCATCACACATCCAATCACTCATGCGGAACTAAAAGGACTCAAGCAAAAGGGGGGCGAAAGTCTCAGAAACTACTATCGACGATTCGGCGAACTACGAGCTCAAGTGCATGACATAACCGAACGAGAAGTAATTGAAGCTTTCTCTCACGGAATCATGGCTAGGTGGCAATTCCAAGACTTCTGCAAAGAAAATCCGAGAAACAATGAAGAATTCAGACGTACAGTAGAAAAGATGATTACTGCAGAAGAAAAAACACGAGAGAGGTTCCCGGACAGAAGCAACCAGGACAACTCAGACAAGCGAAATCACCGAAATAGCAGACATCCAGAAAGAAAACGTAGACCAGACAATACTGTGGCAATGGCCAACAAGTCAAAGAAGTTTCCCAAACCCAGAAGATATGATGACATTGAAAGCATACGTTGCCCATTACACCCTGGCGGGAGGCACACCATCGGAAATTGCTACACTTTCAACGATCGATACATAAGAAAAGATAGTAAGGAAAACACCAAAGAGGACAATCAGAAAAGAGAAGAAGACAACCACGAGGACAGAGGATTCCAAAAACCCAGGGGAACGGTAGCAGTGATTTTCTTAGGGGCTCCGGATTGCAGAAGCAAACATCAAGAAAAACTAGCACTACGGACCATTATGACGGCAGAACCGGCTACACCAAGATACCTCAATTGGTCACAGTATCCTATCCAATTTACCAGAGAAGACCAATGGACTAGTGTGGGGAACGCAGGCCATTACCCACTGGTTCTAGATCCGACTATTGCTGGTATGACCGTCACCAAAGTACTAATCGATGGAGGAGCTAGACTCAACATCATCTTTTCAGAAACTCTAAGGAAAATGGGACTACAACTCGCCGGGATGATTACGCCAACAAGCACGCCTTTTTATGGAATAGTACCCGGCAAAGCAGCCATGCCACTCGGACAAATTACTTTGCCTGTTACCTTTGGAACTCCTTCAAACTACCGAACAGAGTTTATCAAATTTGAAGTCGCCGACTTCGATTCGTCATATCATGCAATCCTCGGACGTCCAGCACTGGCCAAATTCATGGTAATACCACATTATCCGTACCTACTACTTAAGATGCCAGGACCCAACGGTATACTTTCTCTTCGAAGCGATTTAAAGCGCGCTTTTGACTGCGACGTTCAGGCGATCCAAATCGCAGCTAAAGCGCAAGCCGACAATGGAAGAAAAGAAATAGCCGCAATCGCTGCAGAAGCAAGCCAAGAAGAATTAGAAATACCAGCTAAAAAACCCAGTATCATCGCACCACGAAAAGAAGCCGACGTCAAGCAAATCGACTTAGGCACAGGCGACACCTCCAAGACAGCAATTATCAGCGCTCACCTCTCGGCAAAATAGGAACTCGCGCTCACCAACTTTCTTCGGGACAACAAAGATATCTTCGCTTGGAAGCCAGCCGACATGCCAGGGGTCCCAAGAGAGTTGGCTGAGCACAGAATTGATGTTAACAAAAGCTCCAAACCTGTAAAACAACGGCTACGACGATTCTCACCCGACAAGAAGGCAGCAATTAAAAAGGAAATAACAAAACTGATGGCAGCCGGATTCATCAGGGAAATCCTACACCCAGATTGGCTAGCAAACCCAGTCCTTGTACAGAAGAAAAACACGGACGAGTGGCGCATGTGCATCGATTACACAGATCTCAACAAACATTGCCCAAAAGATGCGTTCGGGCTACCACGCATTGACCAGATAGTTGACTCGACAGCAGGATCTGCGCTATTATCTTTTCTCGATTGCTATTCAGGATATCACCAGATCGCACTAAAAGAAGAAGACCAGAGCAAGACATCTTTCATCACCCCGTTCGGTGCCTACTGCTACAAGACCATGTCGTTTGGACTAAAGAACGCTGGCGCCATGTACCAAAGAGCTATCCAGACTTGCCTTGGAAATCAAATCGGTGAAAATGTGGAGGCATACGTGGACGATGTGGTGGTGAAAACAAAGAACCCAGACACTCTAATTGAAGATTTAAGGCAAACCTTTGAAGACTTAAAGAAACGGAGATGGAAATTGAACCCAAATAAATGTGTATTTGGGGTTCCCTCAGGACAACTACTCGGATTTTTGGTCAGTCAGCGCGGGATCGAAGCCAGCACCAAGCAAATTCGAGCTATAACAGAGATGGGCCCACCTAGAAGTGTCAAAGATGTGCAGAAACTAACAGGATGCATGGCGGCCCTCAACCGATTCATATCAAGACTCGGCGAAAAGGGGTTACCTTTCTTCAAACTACTAAAGAAGACAGACAAGTTCGAGTGGACAATAGAGGCCGACGAAGCTTTCAAAAAACTAAAAGAATACCTCACTTCATCGCCTATCCTAACACCTCCAAAGAAAGATGAAGATATGATGCTATATATTGCGGCAACTCCTACTGTAATTAGCACAGCAATAGTCATAGAAAGAGAAGAACAAGGGCGCGTGTATAAAGTGCAACGTCCCGTATACTACATCAGCGAAGTACTGTCAGAATCCAAAATCCGGTACCCGCATGTACAAAAACTACTCTACGCTCTACTTATCACCTCACGGAAGCTTCGCCACTATTTCGAAAGCCACAAGATTACCATGGTGACGGATTTTCCACTCGGAGACATCCTACGCAATAAAGATGCCACGGGACGCATATCCAAATGGGCAGTCGAAATCGGAGCTCTTGACATTAATTTCACCCCACGGAAAGCAATAAAATCTCAAGCCCTCGCCGATTTCGTGGCCGAATGGACAGAGATTCAACAGCCTTTATCAGATACAATCCTTGACCACTGGAAGATGTACTTTGATGGTTCACTCAAACTAGGCGGGGCTAGTGCAGGTGTTCTCCTCATTTCTCCAGAAGGAAAACAACTCAAGTACGTCCTTCAGATATTATGGCAAGCTACAAATAACGAAGCAGAATATGAAGCCCTCATCCACGGGCTACGAGTCACGATTACCCTCGGAATAAAAAGATTACTCGTATACGGCGATTCAACAGTGGTCATCAACCAAGTCAACAAAGATTGGGACTGCACCAAAGAAAACATGGGTGCTTATTGTGCTGAAATACGGAAACTTGAAAAACACTTCCAAGGATTAGAAATTTTACACGTCCTACGCGATTCTAACATTGCAGCAGATGTCCTTGCCAAGCTTGGATCAGACAGAGCAAAGGTTCCACCCGGCGTATTCATAGAAGAGCTATCAGTTCCCTCTATCAAACAACCCGGTGAAACAACACAAGAAATCCAGGCTAAAGGCGTTCAGATCCTGATAATCAACACTTCATGGACCCAAGTTTTCATTGACTATATCAAAGAAAACAAACTACCAGCAGATAAGGCAGAAGCCACCCAAGTTGTTCGCAGAAGCAAAAACTACGTTCTAGTAGGAGATAAACTTTACAGAAGAGCAGCATCATCAGGAGTACTCCTAAAATGTGTCTCATTTGAAGAGGGTAAAGAGATCCTAGACGAAATACACTCAGGTTGCTGTGGAAATCATGCCGCCTCAAGGACACTGGTTGGCAAAGCATTTCGCACCGGATTCTACTAGCCAACCGCTTTGAAAGACGCAGAAGAATTTGTCAGAAAATGCAAAGGTTGCCAAATGTTTGCAAGACAAGCCCATGTACCAGCTCACAATCTTATCTGCATCCCACCTGCTTGGCCTTTTTCCTGCTGGGGGCTAGATCAAGTAGGACCCCTGAAAAAAGCAAAAGGCGGCTTCGAGTACATCTTTGTGGCAATCGACAAGTTCACCAAGTGGATTGAGTACAAACCACTCGCGAAATACAGCGCAACCAAAGCAGTCGAGTTCATCCAAGACATTATGCACCGCTTCGGCATGCCCAATCAAATCATCACAGATCTAGGCTCCCCCTTCATAGCTACAGAGTTCAGGAGCTGGGCACAAGACTGTGGTTTCAGTATAGACTATGCGTCTGTTGCACATCCAGAAGCCAACGGACAAGTAGAAAGGGCTAATGGACTCATACTAGCCGGATTAAAACCAAGGTTATACGAAGAACTGGTGGACTATGGGTCCAAATGGATTGAAGAATTACCGAAAGTAGTATGGGGGCTACGAACTCAAATAAGCAGAGCAACAGGCCACTCACCCTTCTTCCTAGTTTACGGGTCAGAGGCCGTACTACCCGCCGACTTGATCTGGACATCCCCAAAAATAGAACAATACGATGAAGGAGAAGCAGAACACACAAGAAGATTAGAACTCGACAGCTCAGAAGAAGTCAGAGTAAACGCTACCCTCCAATCAGCCAGATACCTACAAGGTTTAAGACGGCATTACAACAAGAGTACCCAACCTCGATCACTACAAGTCGGAGACTTGGTACTAAGAAGGATACAGAAGACTGACGGACGACATAAGCTACTCAGTCCATGGGAAGGTCCTTTCATTGTCGCAAAAGTCACCAGACCAGGAACATACAAGTTAATAACCAAAGATGGAAAAGAAGTCAGCAATACATGGCACATCAGCCAGCTAAGAAGATTCTACGCGTAAAAACAACTCAAGGAAAAACAGATATGCAAGCCACAAGGGACCAATGTTCACAATCGACGAAAAGCAATACTCTTCAGCAACATATGTAGTAGTTTATACTCATGATCAATAAAGATGACATTCGTCCACAGCATGTCTTGTCATGACTTTCAACGAGTTGTTTTCACGAAACAAAAAGCAAAATGGCTGAAAACATGCCTGAGCGTCCCGGCCGAGAGCAAAATAGCTAAAAAGATGCTTGAGCCCGCCGATGAGGGTAGCTAAAAGCTAACACCCGAAACAAAAAGCAAAATGGCTGAAAACATGCCTGAGCGTCCCGGCCGAGAGCAAAATAGCTGAAAAAACGCTTGAGCCCGCCGATGAGGGTAGCTAAAAGCTAACACCTGAAACAAAAAGCAAAATGGCTGAAAACATGCCTGAGCATCCCGGCCGAGAGCAAAATAGCTGAAAAAACGCTTGAGCCCGCTGATGAGGGTAGCTAAAAGCTAACACCCGAAACAAAAAGCAAAATGGCTGAAAACATGCCTGAGCATCCCGGCCGAGAGCAAAATAGCTGAAAAAACGCTTGAGCCCGCCGATGAGGGTAGCTAAAAGCTAACACCCGAAACAAAAAGCAAAATGGCTGAAAACATGCCTGAGCGTCCCGGCCGAGTGCAAAATAGCTGAAAAGATGCTTGAGCCCGCCGATGAGGGTAGCTAAAAGCTAACACCCGAAACAAGTCGACCGAAATTTAACTTCAAAAGACCCTCCAGCACTTCGTTCCGAAAAGCAAGAGGCTCAGGGGCTACATCCAGATAGGAAAAGGAATACTTTTTTCTTCAGAAAAGCACGAGCGCCACTCAAGAAAGCACTCGGATGCCGAAGTTTATCAAGGCAACATTCTATACCGAGTCATTTCACATAGCGCAGGCGAAAGGTTGTAAACGCAAAGCACTCGACGGATCACAAGGGAGAAAGAAAAGAAAAGTACTCGACAAATCGAGGGGCCTCGTCAGAATAACGCACAGAGTTGTTTTACGGAGCAGAGACAGGAACAGGACAAGGTACTCAGCAAGTCAAATAACTTCAACCGCACCCAGGCAAAGAATACATCAACAAAAATAAAGAATCTTCATTTAAAAAGGAGTGTAATATTACAAGAGGATGCTCAATCGAGTCAGGCATTATCATCAGAAAAAGAAATATCAATACTTAGACTATCTACAACCCTACTGGCTAGATCTTCGACCTCAGGCTCCATCCTTTCAACGACGTCAAGATATTCTTGGCTATCAGTTTCTTCTGCTATCTTGGAGAGAGGCGCCTCTGGAGCAAGGACCCGGACCTGGGCCAGCACATTCTTGGTACATACTTGGGCATACCTCTTCACGAACTCTTGGAAACGAGTCAGAATCCGGGGAATGAACTGCGCCCAAGATTGCCCGTCATCCGCCGGAGTCCGAAGGACATCGGCTACTGAACGAAAAGATTTCCACAAAGCATTCCAATTCTCAGTAGCCGTCGCCAGCTTCCCGGACAAGTTTTCAATAGTTTTTTGGGCCTGCACAAGATCTCTGTCAGCTCCGCGCCTAATCAGCCTAGCAAGGGCGAGTTCTTCCTCAGCATGAGTAATTACCTCCTTAGCTTTATTATGACTAGAACGGACAAGAGCCTTCATTTCATCAATACTCTCCGAGAGCTTCTGCTTCTCAACTTGGAGAGCTAGACAGGACACCCAAGAACAAGTCAGCGGGAAAACAAGTCAAAATACAAGAAGAAATAGGCAGAACCCGCGGCACCTTTGCATTCAATCTTCGCAGACTCCACTGCAGCATCTCTCTGCTTCTCCATCTCCACTACCCGGGCGCGAAGGGTCTTCTCCTCTTTCTGGTGCACTTGACGCTCCGTCTCCAACTCAGCCCGGAGGAGGTCAAGATTGGCTTTCAGAGCGTCCACCTCCGAAGACAACTTCCTCTCATTCTCAGATGAGAAGAAGAAGCCAGAATGATCGCGAGAGAAAGACTGAGCAAAAAGAGGCAAAGAGAAACAAGACGTAAGGATAGAAGAGAAACAAACACACAAAAAAGAAGTAGCAATAAAACCTACCTGGAGCTTTTCACAAAAAGAAGACGCAAGGGTCGACAAGCTCCCCCAGGCTGCGGTCAGCTCCGATAACCGATGAGTGGCATCGAACTGTTGCACCACGTCACCGGAAATCAAAGGGCCGCCGGAAGCAAGAGAAGGGGAAGGAGAGGCCGGCTGGGGCGAAGAAGGAGTGACCAAGGCAACCTCCAGAGAAGCCGGAGCCAAATCCTCAGAAGGACCCGGCGCGACGGCCACAGTCACCTCCGGAACGGCCAAGTTCGCAACTCCGCCAGGTAGCTCTGAAGCCCCCGCGGCGACTTCATCAACAGAATGTTGTGAGTCCCGAGGCTCGGAACTCATGGGTACGGCAGGAGGCAGAGAAGAAGTCGATAAAGAAATGAGAGAAGACGAAACACTGAAAGATGATAAAAGGAAGCACCATTAAGAACCAGAGGAAGGAAGATAAAAGCCAAAAAGATAAAGCTAGAATCTACTCACCCAACCACTTTCTTCTTCGCGAAGCCAAGAGAAAGCCTCGCAGGGGGAACCACGACGGCGAAGACGTCCCCGCCACCCGGCGACGGGAGCGGGATAGCTGACAACGGGGCCGCGGAAGAAGCCGGGACTGGAGCCGTAGAAGAACTCCGCACCGGAGGAGCGGTAGAACTCGGGACAGAGACAACCAAAGAACTCGACACCGGAGCTTCAGAAGAAGTCGGCGCGGGAGCCTCGGAAGAACTCACACCCGACCTCCGATTACTTCAAAAAGTCAAAACTAAAATTCAAAACAAAGAGGAGAAACTCAGTGCAACAAGAACATGAAAAACAACTCACCGCCGCATGATGAGGGGGACTTCATCATCCTCTTCTTCCTCAGCCAACGAAACCAGAGCACCTACTGAAAAGGAGATGAAAAGTACTCGGTTCAAGAGAGAAACAGGAAAATAAAAGAACAAAGAGTATTAAATGTGCTCACCTAAGAGCATGCTAGCAACAACTGGAGTACCTGAGGGAGTACTTGGTTTGCGAGGCTTCTTGGAGACAGGCAAGCCAGATGAAGACCCGTCCATTCGCCCCCTCTTCGGGACACTGCGAGGACCGCGAGGGACTAGACGAGGAACATATTCTTCATATACATCAACAAATCTGGAAGAAACCTCAGGAAGGGCTGTAAAGGTTCGAGACTTACTAATTGCAGAAGTACCAGCTAGGTGATCCCCAGGCTCCGCCACGGTAGGGGGAACATCAAGGGGGATCGGATCGACAAAGTTCCGCCCAAGCTCCTACGAAAAAAGATAAAACACCAAGACAAGGAAAAGCTAAGCAAGAGCGGATGCAGCAAGAATACATAAAGAACTCAAACAAAAAGATAGACAACTCACAGCAGGGGGCGGGTTGATGGCCGAGAACTCAGAGATGGCAGGAGGAATGACGCTCACTCCTTTCAGCATCTTCTGAAGGCGCTCGAGTACCTCCTCACCGGTCAGCTCAAGAGCTGGGACCATGCGCGAAGGATCCTCGGCCCCAGAATACTCAAAGCCGAGATGTTCCCGCTCTTTCAGGGGCTGAACCCGGCGACGAAGGAAACTTGAAACAATACCAAAGCCGGTCAAACCCTGCTGTTTCAGCATGCTAATCCTATCAAGGAGTGGCTGGATCGCTTGAATCTCAGCAGGTGACTCAAGCTTCTTGTCCCATCGGTCATTCACCATAGGACCGGATCCGGAGTGAACGACAAGAGAAGGGATCAAATTGGCAGCGTAAAACCACTCGGCACGCCAATCTTTGACAGAATCGACCAGGTCGTAATCAAAAAACTTGATTTTGAGACCCTGGCGGAACTGAATCCCGCAACCGCCGAGGGCACTGGTTTCCTCACGGCGGGGTTGAGGTTTCAGGCGAAAGAAAAAGCGAAAAAGAGAGAGAGAAGGAGGGATCCCAAGGAAGGCTTCACAAAGATGAACAAAAACAGAAAGATGGAGAACAGCATTGAGGGTTAGATGGTTCAGACTAACCCTGAAATAGCCAAGAAACTGATGAAGGAAGGCGGAAGCAGGAAGACAAAGTCCAGCGTGGACAAAAGAAACAAAAAGGACAATCTCACCAGGACCCGGGGCCGGAACCCGATGCTCGCCCGGAACTCTCCATTCAGCGATGACTTTGCTTTGGATCAAGCCATCACTAACGAGCTCGCGCAGCTGGTCTTCGCTGGTTGTTGGAGCAGGCCAAACCTTCTAAGCTGCCCTCATGGCCACGAACTCCAGGTTTTCAATCAAAGACAGGGATGACTCCTCGTCCACGAAGGTCGCCTGAGACTTGCTTGCGGTCTTCTTCTTTCCCATGAACTGGCGGGAGCAAAAAAGGCGCTAAGGAGGACGAAGCTAAAATGATGGCGCTCGGGCAATGGCGACAATGACGGCGGCGGGTTTCTGAGAACTAGGGTTTAAAGGCAAGAGCTGGGCGACAAGGGAAAGGAAGATAAAAGGTCTTTAAATAGATTTCTCAGTGATACAAACGGCCCATAAGGCCCGTTAAAGCACAGCGTGGAAACGCAACGGTCCATTTACCGACGCAGCTAAAACGATGGAGGGCACGAATCCACACAACGGTACAAACCAACGGGCAGATTTCAGACTTATCCGCACAGCACCACAGCAGGGTTATCAGATAACTACAAGAACAACTCGTCGAACCAAGAAGAAAGAAAGGGCTACCTCATGAGGGACAAAAGAACCCGGTTATGTAAGAAAGAACTCGGTAGTCTCATGAACGACAGGGATCACAACAGAAAAGTCAAAGACAACTAAGAAGACAAGATTCGTTACATTATAAGCGACTTCAAAAATAGAGGATTACAAATCTTACAAGACCCAACGAACTCGGCACCGCGAAAAGCAAAGTAGCAAAGAGGAACACGAACACGACTAAGCTCTGGAACGACTACGCGTCCCAAATTGCTACTCGGAAGGACAGACCGCCATCAGCTACACTGTTTTCTTCAAAGGACGGACGCAGTGCACCCAAGGCGGAAATCGGCAGCACGGCAGGACAACATGGAGTAGAGAAGGCCGGCGGGCATCTGTCTACCCAAGACCGATGTGATGCTGGATATGGTGTTGATCTGCGCCGGACGATCTCAAGACAGGCGACGAGGATCAACCCAGAACTGCCGGATAAAGGAACGAAAAAGAACCCGGACATAAGCTCGGAAGCTGCTTGCCGCGTAACTACTCGGATGATGAAATAATCCAAGTCTCGGAAACTACTTCAGAACACAAATTTTAAAGCAACATAAAGGATCAAGACCCTCCAACTTTTTGTTCCAAATAGCAAGAGGCTCGGGGGCTACACTCAGTGAGTGCACTTTTTCACCAAAAGACTTACTCAACGCAGACCACTTCAAGACATTACGACAAAAAGAACCCGGAACGAGCCATATTCGAGTTTTTTTTTCATAAAACTTCAACGAACAATCAGAGCAACTTCAAGACAAGATCCTCCAGCTCCTTGTTCCAATTAGCAAGAGGCTCGGGGGCTACAACCAGATGGATGTACTTTTTTCAAAAAAGCACTCACCACTCGAAGATCCCAAGAAGCGCTACAAGGTTTCGCTCCAGAAAGCACTCGGATGACATTTTGTTCCTACTCAACAAGACTTGAAAGAGCAAAGCGAGACTTTCAGAGCTCAACCATGAAGTGCTCGGGGGCTTGTCGATGCGGGACCCACAGGATACCCCGCAAAGGAGAAAGAAGATCTAGTCCAACTAGGATTCTTTCCATGTAATCTTAGTAGTAGAACTATTAAGTAATCCTACCAGGAAACCTCATTGTAAACCGACTAGGACTCTGGCCTCCTGACTATATAAAGGAGGGCAGGGCTCCTGAGGCAGAGAGAGAACAATTGTACGACACAACTCTTGACAATCAATCCAACGCAAAGGCTAAGGCCGACTGGACGTAAGGTTATTACTCGATCTACGATCGAGGGCCTGAACCAGGATAAATCGGCTGTCTCTTGCGTTAACCATCGAGTTTGGCATACGCCGAAGCCCGAACATACTGCCCCGGGTACCCCCGTGTCAGGCTATCGGTGGTAGGACATCGACAGACAACGGCTAGAAAAAAAATCAAGCACAATCTGCATGTTCTTGTTGTCGACTTTAGGCTTCACTGTAGGCATGTTCTTGTTGTCGACTTTAGGCTTCACTGCAGGCATCACCTCAACATATAGCATCTTTATTTTCCAAACCTCTGCTACAATACTATCTAGTGTTTGCTTCACCAGTTCCAATTCTTCCTTCAAATTGGCGCAACAAACACCAGCTACATCTTCACTGACTGCACCCTCCGTTCCTCTGCTTCCAAGGCCATATACTCCTTCACAGAGTGGATGTATGACAGGTACTATCATCATCCTGTAATCGAAACAAAGGGCATAAATCAGAGATGAATCAACACACAACGAGCACAACAATATGAAAAATCATAACCTTGATGTTGTACGGACACTTGAGGTACCATTCGCCCTTTGTCGCCGGTTGCTTGCTCTAGATGCGGACCAAAGCAACATGGTAAAAGGGGCACTCCCTTCTACCGCTGGCCATCGAGCTCGAGCCACTGAAAGTTGCCTTCATGGTGCTGCGACTCCACTTCCCGGCCATGGCTTCAAAGTTGGGCGCCGCCATCGAACCGAGCCTCAAGAGCAATAGATGTCGCAGATCTCAGGTGGCCGTGCCAGATCGCTCCGTCGTGGGCTACGACGTCGGCTCAGGCGTGGGGTTGGATGCTGGCTAGATTCTAGGGTTAGGGTTCTTGGAGGAGGGGAACGGAAAAGGATGAGCGCGGGTGGGTAACGGAGTCGAACGGGAGACGAAGACCGAGAGAGCCATGGCGGCTTCTAACGCTAACAGACAGGGGCATCGATGTCCATACGAAAGTCACGTATGCCTTCCTCGACCCGACAGTGGGCCCGAGCTATTCACATACGTCGAAAATGTCGAGCACCAGCAACACGCAGAATTATAATGGCATGTTTCAGAATACCCGAATTATAATGACATTTCTCCAACTTCGAAGAATTGTAATGGCTTCGATCCAAAAAACCCATAGATAATATGGTGTAACTAAAACCCTGTGACACCCTGCAGTCCCTACTAGAGCACGCATCAACGCCTAAGCGACATCTTAAAAACCATGGCAAAAGAAAAGTCTCAAGTTCCTCTAAACTTTTTATAATTAACTTTTTTTTGTAAGACCATCCTGTGGTATGGCTTTATGACAATAATTGTAAACATGAGTTGGGTTAAAACCTCAAAGGTCTTGAAATTTCACTGCAAAGCACGCCGTAATTTAATGAAACTTAAGTTTACTTAGAACTACTTTTCAGCTATAAAACGATATTTTTCTATCACCTCATTTTAATATAAACACCGTGAGCTAAATTTGAGCGTAAGCGAACCGGACGAATACTTGGTGAGTTCGCGTGGAGACGAAGGTGCCGGTGGCTGAACTTTAGGGAAACGTCTTCTCAGAGCGCACACTCGCGCTGGTCGTGGCACTGCCCTTGCCGCGGCGATCTACGCCCCTCCATCGTCCTCACGAAACCCTAACCCACGCATCCACCCTCCATCCATCCTCCGAGCCAGCCTCCACCCACGCCGCTCCTACGCCCCAAACCCTAGACCCCCCTGCGGCCGCGGCCGATGGGCACAGACGAGCAGCCATCCCCGACGCGGAAACGCGACCGCGAGGAAGAAGGGGAGGACCTCTCCGACGGGGGCGCCGCCAAGAAGCGGCCGCGCGCGGAGGGCGCGTCCCTGCTGGGGCTGGCTACCTACGAGGACGAGGAGGAAGACGAAGCGGCCAGGGGCCACGCGAATGGCCGACGCGCGGTGGAGCCTGAGGGGGAGGAGGACGAGGAGGATGACGATGAGGAGGACGACGTGAGGAGGGCTCCGGAGAGGAGGCCCAGGCAGGTTGAGCTGCGCCGGGACTGCCCGTACCTCGACACTGTGAACAGACAGGTGCAATTGCATTCATGTGTCAATTTAGTGTGCCTTTGTGCGAATTTGCTGGCTTAAACACACTATTTTGTTCACAGTACAAGAGTGACCTCAGATACACGAAGTACTAGTTACTGTCGAATTAAAAACTGCTGATATTTTGCTAGAAATGTATATAATCTATGTGATCTGAAATGGCTGATTAACATGTATTCCTACAATCATAACTTACAATATAGTTTACCAGTATCTTCAAAGTGAATTCCAGTATTATGGCCGAGTGACATCCTAATAGCTCCTGATATTTATCAGTGATGCCTGTTCATCTTGGTAGACTGTCCATCTTAGTATAATTATATCAATTACGCATGACTACTCTTAAGGCCTGTTTGGATCACCCAGGACTAATTTTTAGTCCTCTAGTTGCTACAACTAATTGTTAGGTGACTAAAGTTTAGTCCTGTGTTTGGATACATGGACTAGTAGCTATTAGTCCACTTTAGGTCCCCTTTGCCAGCTAGTGAATTAGTTGTTAGTTGGGTTGTGGACTAAAAATCAGTCCACCTATTAGTTCACTTGTTTGGAAATTTTAGGTGACTAAACATTGGTCCTGGTATCGAAACAGGCCCTTATTGTGTGTATGCTATCTATCTACAATCTGTCCTCTGCTGGCTTATTTCTTTGTTGATCTGGTCCCTGTAACATTTTTTCATTACTTCTCATGGTTATTTACAGCTGAGTTCATTTTGTGCTGCTTTGCAGGTTCTTGATTTTGATTTTGAGAAGTTCTGTTCAATCTCCTTGTCAAATTTGAATGTGTATGCGTGCTTGGTCTGTGGAAAATATTTCCAAGGAAGAGGGTTAAAATCTCATGCATATACACACAGTCTTGAAGCAGGCCATCACGTGTTCATTAATCTTCAAACCGAGAAGGCTTACTGTCTTCCTGATGGATATGAGATTAATGATCCATCGTTAGAAGATATTCGACATGTTCTCAATCCAAGGTGATTCTCCATAGCTTCTGATGTTACATTCCAACATCACTTGATGGCTTTGGCAGTGAAGGCTGTTAATTGGCATACTGTTCTGGCAGGTTCACTAAAGAGCAGGTTCTAAATCTTGACAAAAATAAGCAGTGGTCTAGAGCACTTGATGGCTCCAATTATCTACCTGGAATGGTATGTATACTTAATTGACACAAGGGCCCTTAGATGATCTTGTTTGGCTTACCTGCTGCACTTTCTTTGCTATGCTGTGGAAGGAATCTTCCTTAATCAATTCTTTCAATTTTTTTTTATGGTCTGGGAAAATTGTTTGTTGGTGTATCACAAAACAGCTAGCAAATGCATTTTTAAAGATTTTTTGCACTACTATGTGAAGCCTGAATATGTTGTGGACTTACATACAAACACTGTCCACTTAACTGATCATAGCAGTTTTTTCTTCAGTTGATCTGTTGGATTTTACTATTCTGTTATATGAATAACACTAAATCTAATTTCAAGAGTATACTTTTATTGCACATTGGAATTAGGTATTTTGCTATTAATGCTTTATTGCCTTTTTATCTTATCTAAATAATCACTGCTTTGTGCAGGTGGGTCTTAACAACATCAAGGAGACTGATTTTGTGAATGTCACAATACAGTCATTAATGAGAGTTACGCCTCTGAGAAATTTCTTTCTAATCCCTGAAAATTATCAGCATAGCAAATCACCATTGGTTCATCGTTTTGGGGAATTGACACGTAAGATTTGGCATGCTAGGAACTTCAAGGGCCAGGTTGGTTTGCTAAATCAGTTTGTGGCATGTTTCATGCTATCCCTTTGTATGAAGATTTGTCTGTAAACCAATAATGCAACAACCCTTTGTTTTTTGTTCAGGTTAGTCCACATGAGTTTCTGCAAGCAGTTATGAAGGCCAGCGACAAACGGTTTCAGATTGGTGTACAGTCAGATCCAGTGGAATTTATGTCATGGCTCTTAAACACACTGCATGCGAAACTAAAAAGCTCAAAGAAGAAAAACAGAAGCATAATACATGATTGCTTTCAGGTTAGCTTTTCTGGACAAGTGGACATCAACAGTGTAATTGATGCCATTTCAGCAACTTATCAGGTCACATTGGAACTGTTCCTGCAGGGAGAACTTGAAGTTGTTAAGGAGGTTCATAGGAAGCATATAATGGAAAAAAGAGAGGATGGCGATGAGCTGAATGGTGAGGCAGGTTCAGTGGTTGGAACTGCAGATGGAATTGTTACTGAAACATCTAAGGTCCCATTCCTGATGCTCGGTCTTGACCTGCCACCTCCACCTCTTTTCAAAGATGCCATGGAGAAAAATATCATTCCACAGGTATGTCTTTCACAAGCACCTATGTAGTTTTCTGGTTATGATCTCATGTGGATGTTTAGCTTCGATGCTTATAGTAAGACTCTAGGATGATGTGGGCTGCTAAGATTTCTGGGATTGATGTGAGAACAAAATAAACAACATCACAGTGTGCTTGAGCATCCACGTATCAGTGAAGCTTGGTTCCCCTGTCTTATTGCTAGAACTATTTTGGAGGATGTTTCTTCAAATTCCTTACATCTTACATATAAGACCACCTGTGAACAGCTGTAAGACGATATCTGTTACACCAATGTTATGGCTTAGCACTTCAAACTTAACTTCACTGTAACCCCATGCTTTTAGTTTTGCTCTTGTTTAGGATAAAGAATATGCTTGCTCTTATAGTCTTGCTTGAGTAATGCTTACTTGCTTAGTATTCCCTCACTTCCAAATTATAGTTCACTTTGACTTTGTCCTAAGTCAAACTTCTATGGCTTTTACCATGCTTTTAGAAAAATATATTGATATATACAAGTTCAAATAAATTGTTTATCAAAACATATTGCATGAAGAATCTAATGAAACAAATCTGATGTTCTGGATGTTGGTGCATTTTTCTATAAATAGTCAACGTTAAAGAAGTTTGACTTAGGACAAAACCAAAGTTTAATTTGGAACTGTGGGAGTTGTACATGTTAATCTGATCCTTTCCAGCCCACATAAATTTCCATGGAGCATAGATATGCTTACAGTTACAGAATATATTTGTGTATGTTTCATATTGAAACAGTTGGTGTCATTGTTAAATACCATGATTTTAAAAGACTTTTTGGGTCAAATGACTTATCACCTCTATGGCGCCTAACTGAGCACATTGTGTGAATCACATTTACTGAAGCAAAATTTTTCAATCTGACACGCCATTTGAAACCTTGTCATTTCTTTCCATGTTTTCCCCCAACTTTGAGTTTTTTTGTGTGTGGGGGGGATCTAGTTTTCTGTGACTGGGTATATTGGGATTCTAAATCTATCATACTGTTCAGGTACCATTATTTAACATACTGAAGAAGTTTGATGGTGAGACTGTGACGGAGGTTGTCCGACCATCCATTGCCCGAATGAGGTACCGAGTCACTAGACTGCCGAAGTATCTGATCCTTCATATGCGAAGGTTTACCAAAAATAATTTCTTTGTCGAGAAAAACCCTACTCTAGGTGAGATTTTGTGCTTGCTTGATTAAATTTGCTGTCATGCTCCCTGGTGACTCATTCTAATACATGTTTTAATACTCAACGTGACAGTTAATTTTCCTGTGAAGAACTTGGAATTGAAGGACTACATTCCATTACCTAAGCCGAAAGAGAATCATAAGCTACGTTCAAAGTATGACCTCATAGCAAACATTGTCCATGATGGCAAACCAGGCGAAGGATGCTACAGAGTATTTGTACAGCGGAAATCAGAAGAGGCCTGGTACGTTCCTCAGCAGTATCGAAACGGAATTGTTTTTTTTTTTAGTCTCAGTAACCTCGATTTATTCATTTGATATTCTCCTCCTCAGGTACGAGATGCAGGACCTCCATGTTACTGAGACTCTTCCTCAAATGGTAGCTCTCTCAGAAACCTACATGCAAATATATGAGCAACACGAATGAGTAATGGACAGTGATCATCACATAGCCAGTCTGTTTGCTTAACAGAGATCAGAATATCGCAAACTAATCCTTATCTTTGGAGCAGTTCTTTTGGGGCAGAATTTTGTAGTATCTTCAGTTCTTCGCACATGTCCAAACTTAATTTCTTGACAAGTAGAGCTTGAGGAACTGTACTTGGGCCGTCAGGTCCATGCTATGGAGGCAACATGGTGAATTGTTTTTAGAGTTGCTTTGATACCCGGCTGGTTAGAGAGGAACGCTTCCCCACATATTTCATATTTGTAGCGTAGCCTGTATCTGTTGTGATTCGGTACGCTTTCAGCCCTTAACAGCTATTGTTTGAAGCTGATAAAGTATAATTTTATATGCTCGTGCATGCAACTCAGGGAATCAGGGATCATGGCCAATAATTTCTTTCTGGTAAAGCCGTACCTTTATGACTGCTTGCTTCTATGCTCTAGACAGATATATGTGTTGATTTGTGTTACTGATCTATACTTAAGTTCAGCCATCGTGTTACGTGATGATGTGGTTGACACGAGTCATACTTCGTTGCTACTGCTATATCGGGGTTCCAGTTGTGGTGCAGCATCTATACATGTGATGCTATCTGACCGGCATATCATCACAGTTTGTATGAGTACTACTGTGACAGGGACACAGGGTGGTTCTGCTCCAGTTGTTTGAAACTCGATTATCCATCAACCGATTTTTTGGTGAGGACTGCGGGAAGGGATCGACCGAGACTGACGAGGATACTTCTCTTCTAGTTCTAGAACCGAGTCAGTCAGGTCAGTCAGCACTTGTACTTCCGGCCCTGGCAATCTTTATGACAAGCCACCGATGTTTGTTTGATCCATGGATAATGAACGGCATTACAACATCTTAATCATTGTCATGTTGATTTGAGATTCTGAGGTGGACAAGGCTCTACATTTCTGACCCGTGACCAACCGTAGGTCCATCCGTAGCAATAATTTTCCCTCTCCTAGCTTTCCTTTCCCACACGAATACACGATTGTTCAGGAAAAAGGTGCAGAATTGGTCAAATGTTTACACGAGGATCATCGACGTTTTCTCGTGGAAATTCACGCTCTGCGTGCCGTCTCTGCCGCAACCGCTTCAGCTCTGCCGGTTTTCTTGTTGCCATGGATGGAATGGAGCACAAAATCCAAGCGAAGTATTTGCCCAGCGCGTCCACGGTGGCAGCTTCGCCTGGGACCCGTGGCAGGCAGCTCGTTGCAAGGCTCGGTCAGAGGTCAGAACTGTCTATGCGTTGGACCAATAACAGCTGCCCTGGGCCCGGCCACTGATCCTGTATTTTCTTTATTTACCATGCATAATGCATTCATTGGAACTGTTTACTGTACATTTTGTAATGCTAAACATGATTGTCTCTTTCATGCAGCTGTTCTTGACTCCAGGATCATGTAACGGTCAAAATACAAAATGACAATAAAGTTCAGACGAAATAGAGAGAAATGGAATTTGGCAATTTGCAGCTGGGCTGTGAGAACGGTGGATTAGTACAGAAACTCTATCACATGATGACCGAATTTTAGGTGTACCTATGCATTTTCTGAGTTAAAACTCAATTTGTATCGCTCAGTTTTGGTGTTGCTTTTGTTGACCCAGAAAAAAACCAACAAATCACAAAGAACTCTGCTTAGGACAAATTTTGTTGATGATGTGAAAGGCAATAACTCAGATGTAAGGTCAATATGAGGAGTAATATTTAAGGAGTGCAACCTGTCAGCTTCCAAGAGTACCATCGTAGAAAAATGATACGTTATAATTTGCCAACTTTCAAAGGACAAAAGGAATGAAAATATCGCTTGAGCTACTTTTTAAACATGGAATAATGTTTTTCTCTCACAACATTTCAGCACAAGCCAAATTTCAGCATAAACAAACAGGGTGAACATATACAGAGTACCTTGAATCTATACTCCATACAAATGGGTAGAGTGAAATGCATGGTAGGCCCTTGAACTTGTCTTGGGGTGCCACTTAAGTCCACAAACTCTCAAATCGTACTTCTGGCACCCTAATGTTGTTTAAGTATGCCACTTAGGTCCATAACTCATCGGAAGCAAGGTTTTGGCCGACGTGGCGTGGACAGCGTGGCGCTGACTGGGTCTAAGCG
This sequence comes from Miscanthus floridulus, assembly GCF_019320115.1. Lineage (NCBI taxonomy): Eukaryota > Viridiplantae > Streptophyta > Magnoliopsida > Poales > Poaceae > Miscanthus > Miscanthus floridulus. Next base: position 101,330,457 of record NC_089598.1, read on the forward strand.
CACGTGAGCCTGGTTTGGGGCGTGCAAATAAGCAGAGGGACCCCTAACTTCGTTTCTTATGCAGTTCCCAGTACTTCACCTCTTCGAGTCCGCCGTCATGGACACACGAACTCGTGGGGAGCACGTGGGGCGGCCGCTAGTGGAGGCAATCACCGGTGAGTTAGGAGGACAACACGGCGGAGGAGTGACGCCGAAGCCCGGTGGTGCGCGGATTCTCGCGGTGGTCGCGGTGAATCTGCACGATGGTGGCGGTGTTGCGGCTGAAAGGGCAAGGCCGACCTGTGTATGGTGAGTGAATCTCCTTGAGCTCATTTCGTGGTAATTTTGGTCTTCGCATTGAATGTAGTTAGATGGTGTTGTGAATCAGAATGGCAAATGTTTACCATCTTTTCTGATTTTGGTTCGTCTAGGGTTTGGGATTGAATTGTTATTTCTCCCAATAATGTTAGATGGCTTGGTTTGTATGAATCTTCCCTAATTTGTTAGCAATCTTTCTAATTTTAGGAGCTGATAGCGGTGAGTTCACGGTTGAGATGCATCATAGAGGTTTTTTTTACTGGAAAATGAGTTAATCGGGCCTATGTTGGTGGGAAAGTTCACTGCTTTGATCATTGTGAGGCAGACACTTGATCTCTAGTGTGGTTTAATGAGTTGTTGTTCATGCTTCACTACCCGAAGAACCCAAATTTGAAGATGTACTGTCTTTTACCTAGGAAAGACATTTCAGATGGCATTAGATTGATTTTTAGTGACTCAGATACCTTGGTGATGGCCTCTCTGGTAGGTAGAGTGAGGACATTTGTTCTGTATGCTGATCATGATGACTCTCTAGTTGGCTTGGATTGGGATGACATTGTGGCAAACCCAATAAGGTCAATGCCCAAGGTTATGAGCCCCTGTAGAGTGGGAGTGCAGAACAGGAACATGAACAATATTCCTGATGATGTGGATGCAACTTATGAAGATGATGTGCAGTATAGTTCTAGTGATGATGACTCGGATTTTGAAGATAGTGATTATGATCTGGCTAATGAAGATGATGATCTATTCATGGATAATGTTGATGACCAAATGATTGATCAAGGAGTTGCCATGGGAAAGAAGGTACCCAACGAAAAGAGAGCTCAAGTTATGGTGGGCAGAGGTGATGAGGATTTCTCAACTGATGATGAAGGGTTAATGGTTCCAGACTCTGATGCTGAAAACAATGTCACATTCAATTTCAAGTCATTCAAGCATGAAGACTTGGTCAATCCAGTGTTCAAAGTAGGAATGATCTTTGAGTCTATAGAGTTACTAAGGAAGTGAAAGGACCTAGGATGCCGCCTAGAGGGGGGGGTGAATAGGCGTTTCTAAAAATTAACACCTTTAAATGCGGAAACGATTAGAAAAGGGAGTTTCCAAAATGGAAACTCCAAATAAAGAGTAGTACCACCCCTCACAAGTTAGCCACATAGTATACAAGGTATAAATAATATATCTAGAAGCTATACCCCTGCAACACAAAATTAGAACTAAAAATAAATATTTTCAGCACAGAGCTCTAATACCGGACGTGTCCGGTATGAATACCGGACGTGTCCGGTATGCACGGTTTCTGCAGAACAGCCCCGAACTTGCTCCTTTCGATTTCTATCTTGAAACCAAACTACAGGTACCTACTAGAGATATCAATATACACAGAACCTGCACAAGAGCTGGAGCAACACAAATATCGAATGAAATACAAATTGAGACACGATATTTGTTTTACCGAAGTTTGGACTCGTTCGAGTCCTACTCTCTGTTGAGGGGGCTACGGGCGACCCAGCGAAGGTCAGCCCTAGAGGGTACCACAAAGGTCACTCTAGCCGGAGTCTTTCCCAACTCCTTTTCCTCCTTCCACTAGATGATTCCGAGGCAGCGGAATCGACCGTTATAAACTTTCCAAGACACACCACAATCTCTCGGGTGCTCTCCGGCGACACCTAACCGTCTAGGACCGAAGGGTCCAAGAGTAACAAATATGAATCACGAGATTAACAATATGCACAAGTGCTCAAGTGGTTGGATTGCTCTCTTTTTGAATTTCACTCAACCCACAATTTGATTTGGCAAATTCGATCAATCACTCACTAAGAGAGGGTTGGGAGAGTTGGCAAGGCTCAAAAATGTGTGTGTATGTCAGCAGAATCAGCAGCCTCCAAAGGTGGAGGCTTGGGGGTATTTATAGCCCCCTTAAAAAACTAGCCGTTTTATAGCCGTTGCCATACCGGACACGTTCGATATGCATACCGGACATGTCCGGTATAACTTACACTGCGCCAACGGTACCTAAGTTACAGTGAAGTTGTGAGGCGTTGGAACTCCTGATGAATGCCGGAACTCCTGATCGTTGGAACTCCCGACTCACGTCGGAACTCCCAACCCTCAGCAATTTTGAAAAACATGTAACTGAGTTAAAGTTAGTGAGGTGTCGGAACTCCCAACGCATGCTGAAACTCCTGACCGTCGGAACTCCCGACTCACGTCGAAACTCCTAACCCTCAAGGTTTTTGAAAACTAGCCATTGGCCTCTGGTCATGCATACCGGACACGTCCGGTATGAATACCGGACACGTCCGGTATGACCAGAACAGTGAATCCTCCAAGACAGTTAAAGTGCGAGACGTCGGAACTCCTGACCATTGCCGGGACTCTCGACCGTCGGAACTCCCGACTTACGTCGGAACCCCCGACGAACTAACCCGAGAACAATAATTTTACCACTGCTGGGTCAATACCGGACACGTCCGGTATTGCCAGACCAGCAAAAATAAAGTTAGCTCTTTTGTCGCTCAAATACTCAAAACTCACATGGGTTGGCTTGAGCACTTATGAAACATTATCTATCAACATGATGCATCCCTCTTAATAGTACGACATACCTATCAAACTCAAGTTCAAAGGAAAAAGGAATTTATACCACTTGAGTTGACCTCTTTTGAATTAATGCTGTCTCTTTCAATCTTCACCAAATAAGGGTGCCAACATGTTGATGTTGATCTTTACACTTGAGCATAGCCATCTTGAGCATGTGACTTGATTCCATTCATCAAATTTGAATAATCCCAAATGTATCAAGTCACTTCCATCAAACACTCCAATAGTGATTTGATCCTCCACATAAACGTGGCTATCATAGCTTGATTAGTACCTCAACTAAATGCAAGTACTTCCTTCTTCACCCTAGCTAGGTTCTTCGGCCGCCAAGCCGTCGCTTGCCCTTCACCCCTGCTTAGTACCTCGAAGCCTTTCCTTGCTATCTTCACCATCTCAAGCCATCAAGTCACATCTTATGTTGAATCATCCATTCATGTATTGTTATCTTTTTCATTTTAATTTAGCAAGCTTCAAATATGAGACCAATCCATATGCAATCCCTTATGTCTCATTAATTAATTCTTACAAGCTTGCTTTCACATAGTACATGGAAATCCCACAATAATTAAGCCTCTGCATGAATTCCATTTGCATTGTTGTCTTATGCTTGAACTAGATTGTTTACACAACAACACATCATTTTGGCTTTCATTAAGTACCTATGAGATAACCTATTACCTGTCCACACTTAGCAAACGGGTTAGTCCTTTAATCATGTTGTCATTCAATCATCCAAAACCCACTAAAGGGCTAGATACACTTTTAGGAAGGCTATTACAAAATGTAGTTTGAAGCACAGGGTGGATATTAAGATGCCAAGGAATGAGAATAAGAGGCTGCAAGCCATATGTGAGAAAGGATGTCCTTAGAATTTGTATGCTTCAGATGATAGGAGGGCTCATGGAATGATGATAAAGACTTTTTGTGGTGAGCACAACTGCCACAAGAAGTGGGTATTAAAGAGGTGCACATCCAATTGGCTTGCTGATAAGTACTTGGAATCTTTCAGAGCTGATAAGAAGATGACACTAGGGAATTTTGCTAGAATAGTGCTGAAAGCATCTAGGCCCCTAGTTGGGTTTCAGTGATTAATGACAATACGAGGTTACTATGACTAACGTGTGTATTGCAGAGACAATTAAGTTAGGTCATGATAATGGCAATTGATTGGGCAATCATGGTTGTCATGCCCCTACGATGGAAATCGTTTCGGTTTTCAAAGGATGGACGACAAGATTAATGATGGACTAGTTCTAAGTGTCGTTTGGTGTTGAAGAGACACTTAGAGTAGTTTAGGACTTTGTTTTTCCGTTAGCCCTTGACCTAGGTGAGTCTAGTGAGTTAGGTGTGGTGCACACTTGTCAAATCTAGCACTAGGTAGCTCCGGAGTAGCCCTAAGATCAATTGGAGCAAACTTCATTCACATATGATTTTGAGTTGGAAGTGAATGGAGGGTCAAATGACTGATCGGATGCTAGTCTGGTTGTGACTGGATGTTGAAGGGTAAGTCCGGTCAGTTCATTTGATCAACTGGAGCCATCTGGTTACGACCGGACGCTAAGTGAAAAATGACCGGACGCAGTGTGCCTACGTCTGGTCAACTCCAGAGAGGTTCCAGAGAGGGAGATTCCTGATCGGACGTGTTTGATCATTGCTGACTAGACGCTGGTCAGGATCCGGTAACTGACTGGATGCTAAACAGCAAAGTAACTGGACTCTGGGTGCTAGCGTCCGGTCAACATCAGTAAGGCTCTAGAGAGCAGTTTTTGTGACCGGGCGCGTCCGATCAGTGCTGACCGAACGCAGGTCAGAGTCCGGTCAGAACTTAACGGCTCTTTTTGACATAGTGGTGGGGATAACTGATCAAAGCGTCCGGTCAGCCTGACTGGAGCGTCCAGTCACCCCGCAGAGTGATGACTCAACCTCCAAACGTTATGTTTTGAAAGAGGGGGTATAAATACTTACTCCACTTGTCCAAGGGAACTCCCTTGCCCATTTGTTCAGCTGAGAAACACCCTTGAGAGTGCAAAGAAGAGCAAGAGCCTAGTGAGGTGATTGAGATTTGAGAATGCAAGATTAAGGCCTCATTAGTGCAAGGAGAGTAGCAAGTGTGCATCCACCCTTCTCATTAGGCTTATCGTGGTCAAGTGAGAGTTTGTGCTTGTTACTCTTGGTGATCGCCATCACCTAGATGGCTTGGTGGTGATCAGGAGTTTGGTGATCATCCGGCAGAGCTTGTGGGTGGCCCAACTCAAGTTGTGAGCGGTTGTGGGTGATTCACCATGATGAAGTGTTGAAGAATTAGCCCGTAGAGAGCACTTGATCCTTGCGCAGATCAAGGGGGAGCTACACCCTTGTGCGGGTGCTCCAACGAGGACTAGTGGGGAGTGGCGATTCTCTGATACCTCAGCAAAATATCACCGCGTTCCTTCTCCTCTCTTTACTTTAAGCATTTACATTTGAGCAATTTATTTCTTGTCTTTACATTCTTAGAATTGCCATGCTAGAGTAGGATTGGAACCTAGGGTGCAAAACTTTTGTGTGGTAGAACAATAGAAACACATTCTTGGCACAAGGGATGAAGTGGGCTAAGTGTAGGGTTTAATTATTGCAAAGAATTTTAGAATTAGCCCAATTCACCCCCCTCTTGGGCATCTTGATCCTTTCAATTAGTATCGGAGCCTCGTGCTCACTAAATTAGGCTTAATAGCCTAGAGAAAGATATCCCATAGGGATGGACCTTCTCCTATCTTTGAGGGAGATAATTTTCCTTATTGGAAAATCCGCATGGAGGCTTACTTAGAAGCCTTAGATGTTGGAATACTTAGAGCCGCCTCTCAAGGATTCCCAAAACCTAAGGATCTCGCCAACCTTCAAGGTGATGAAGTAAATTACGAAAAATAGAATGCAAAGGCTAGAAACACCATCTTTAGAGGCATTTACAAAGATGTGTTTAACCGTGTACGGAACCACAAGGACGCCCATGCACTATGGTTGGATATTTGTGTGCTCTATGAGGGAATAAAGAGTGAGCATGAGGAACGCTATCATCTTGTTATGAAAAAGTTTAATTCCTTTGAGATGCTTCCGAAAGAAAGTGCTAATGAAATATACTCACGTTTGAATGTTCTTGTAGAGGAAGTCAATGGGCTTGGACTTACACAAATGCAACCATCAGATGTTGTAAGAAAGATCTTGAGTGTCCTCCCCATTGACAAATATGGGCATATTGTGACCGTGCTTCATCAAGATGATCTTTCCACCGCTACACCAACTCAAATATTGGGAAAGATCAACGCACATGAGATGTATATGCACATCACACCACAAGATGGATCTTCTTCCACCAAGAAGAAAGACTTGGCATTCAAGGCTAGCTAAGAGAAGGGCAAAGCAAGAGTTGATTATGAAAGCTCAAGTGATGATGAAATTGATGATGCAAGTCTTGCTCTTATGGTGAGAAGAACCGTCAAGATGCTTAAGAAGCTCAACAAGAATGGTGTCAAATTTGATGGCAAGAAGAAGAAATTCTTCACTAGCAATAGAAGGAAGCCCATCTCAGAGATGGATTGCTATAATTGTGGAAAACTTGGTCATCTAGCACATCAATGCCCCAAGCCAAAGAAAGACAAATACAAGAAGAAGTACAAGGGAAACAAAGATGACTCAAGTAATGAAGATGATGATGAGAAGAAGAAAAACAAGCCATACAAGAAGAAGGATGGCAAGAAGGAGTTCCACAAGAAGAATAAAAATGGCAAGGCATACATCGTCGGTGATTGGCTCACAGATATTGATTCATCAAGTTGCTCATCCGATGATGATAGTGAGAACGAGAAGGTGGCCTCTATTGTGATTGACTCTTCACTATCTTCACCGACTCCACCGCCATCATCCTCTACACACCTATGCCTTATGGCCAAGGGTGAACGAAAGATATCAAATGATGATGATAGTAGTGGTGATGATCATGCTAGCAATGATGATAGTGATAGTGATGATGAATTTGAATCACCTTCCTATGATGATCTTGTCAAGTTGCTTAACCAATATACTAAAATTATTAGAAAGACAAGAGCTAAAAATGAAAAGCTAGAACTTAAGAATGACTCACTTTTAGCTAAATGTGACTTAGCGGAAAAAGCTAGTGTTGAGCTTAGAGAAGAAAATGAAGCTATGTCATCCAAACTCAAGGAGCTCAAATCTTCTAAGAAGGAGCTTAAAGAAAAACATGATAAACTTGAGGGGATACATAATGAGCTCATCACTAGCTACAATATGCTAAAAGAAGAATATACAAATCTCAAGATCAATCATGGTAATCTTGTTGTTTCTCTTAAGCTATTATCCAATGAGCCACATGATGCTACTAACCATGTTGTTAAGATTAATATAGCTACATCATATGATGATTTGATCATTGAGAGCATTGAGCAAGGTTCTAATAGCAAAAGCAAGCAGGTGGTTGAGTCCGACAATTATGATGAGTATGTCAAGATCAAGAATGAGAATGAGAAGCTCAAGAAAGATCTTGAAAAGCTATCAGCCATCAATACCATCGTGATAAAGAACCTTGACCATGATTGTGATCTAGCTCTTAAAAATGAGAAGCTTAAAGAAGAGAACAAGAAACTCAAGATGGAGAAAAATCATGATGAACTCAAAGAAGAGAACAAGAAGCTCAAGTTGGAAAAAGAACATCTCAAGATTGGCTTGAGCAAGTTCATAAGAGGTCAACATCTTCATAGTGAGCTACTCATGAATACCGTATGAAGATGGATAGATGTGGCATTGGGTACTTGGCACATCAAGAGAAGAAGGCTCAAGCTCAACACCAACAACAACACAAGTCAAAGCCAAAGCCAAAGCCAAAGAGGTGTTTTGAGTATGGACAAGAAGGTCACTTTTCCCATGAGTGTCAAGCTCCACCACCACAACCCTTGCCCAAGCATGCTAGACCCTTTGCTGTCAATTCTCATTACATGCTTAGGAAGGACTCTTGTGGAAAAATGAAAGTTATGTTCTTAGGACCTCCCAACAAGAATAGGCCTAAGAAAATTTAGGTTGCAAAGTCACTTATTGAGAAAGTCAAGGGCCCTCAACAAGTTTGGGTCCCTAAACAAGCTTGATCTCTTGTATGTAGGTGAACTACAAGACCGGTGGAAGTCATTGGATAATTGATAGTGGTTGCACTCAACATATGACAGGTGATCCTCGTATGTTCACCTCACTAGATGAAGAAGTTGATGGTCAAGAAAGAATTACATTTGGTGATAATTCAAAGGGCAAAGTTAAAGGATTGGGCAAAGTGGCAATATCAAATGATCTTTCAATCTCAAATGTGCTATATGTTGCTTCTTTGAGCTTCAACTTACTATCCGATGGTCAATTGTGTGATCTTGGGTTTCAATGCAGGTTTACCGAGAAGGAAGTGGTATCTAAAAAAGATGATGATCAAGTTATATTCAAGGGATTTAGATACAACAACCTATATCTAGTGGATTTCACCTCTGAAGATGCTAACTTGAAGACATGCCTATTCACCAAAACATCACTTGGGTGGCTATGGCATAGAAGACTTGCTCATGTTAGGATAAGCTCACTCAAGAAGCTTATGAAGAATGAATTGGTGAGAGGGTTGAAGGATGTGAAATTTGAGAAGGACAGGCTTTGTAGTGCATGTCAAGCCAGCAAGCAAGTTGTAAACACTCATCCTACAAAAGCTTTCATGTCAACAACAAGAGTGCTAGAGCTTCTTCACATGGACCTATTTGGACCAACAACTTACAAGAGTTTGGGAGGAAATCTCTATTGTCTTGTGATTGTTGATGACTACTCTAGATATACTTGGGTGTTCTTCCTTCATGACAAGACCAAAGTTGCATCATGTTTCAAAAAGTTTACCAAGAGAGCACAAAATGAGTTTGAAGTGAAGCTCAAGAAGATAAGAAGCGATAATGGAAAAATGTTTGACAACACAAACATTGAATCTTATTGTGATGAAGTTGGAATCAAGCATGAGGTCTCCGCAATATATACTCCTCAATGAAACGGTGTAGTAGAGAGAAAGAACCGAACACTTATCATACTTGCAAGAACAATGCTTGATGAGTACAATACACCCGAAGCTCTATGGGCGGAAGCTATCAATACCGCATGTTATGCATCCAACCGCCTATTCCTTCAAAAGTTTCTTGGCAAGACACCTTATGAGTTGCTCAATGGAAAGAAGCCTGATGTCTCATTCTTCCAGGTGTTTGGTTGTAAATGCTACATCTACAAGAAGCGGCAACACCTAGGGAAGTTTCAAAGACATTGTGATATTGGCTTTCTTATTGGTTACTCATCAAAATCTAAAGCATATCGAGTATTTAATCATGCCACTGGCTTGGTTGAAGAAACATATGATGTGAAATTTGATAAATCTAACGGCTCCCAAGGAACACATGAGAATCTTGATGATGTAGGTGATGAACCATTGAGGGAGGCTATGAAGAACATTCCGGTTGGAGACATCAAGCCTAAAGATGATGAAGATGATATACAAGTGATTGATCCACCTTCTTCGTCAAATGTGCCATAAGATGGTGATAAATATGAGAGAGTAGAAAATAAAGATACTCATGTCTCTCATGATCAAATGGTGGCACAAGCTCAAGATATTGATGCTCCACAACCTCCCCCTCAAGTGGTTGATAGAAGAAATTCACCTCTACTACAAGCTCATCCACAAGATCTTATTATAGAGAGTCCTTCAAAGGGTGTAATGACTCGCTCTAAAAAACTTGCTTCATTTATTGAACATCACTCTTTTGTCTCTTGTGTTGAACCTAAGAATGTAGAAGAAGCTCTTTAAGATTCAGATTGGATAAATACCATGCATGAAGAATTAAACAACTTCACTCGCAATGAAGTTTGGACTCTTGAAGAGTGGCCACAAGGTGCAAGAGTCATTGGAACAAAGTGTGTGTTCCACAACAAGCAAGATGATCAAGGCATTGTAGTGAGTAACAAGGCAAAACTACTTACAAAGGGGTTCTCTTAAGTTGAAGGGTTGGATTTTGGAGAGACCTTTTCACCGGTTGCAAGACTTGAAGCCATTCGTATCCTCCTTGCATATGCATCGCATCATAAAATAAAATTATATCAAATGGATGTTAAAAGTGTATTTTAAATGGCTTCATAAATGAACTAGTCTATATTGATCAACCTCCTGGGTTTGAAGACCCTAGATATCCTAATCATGTTTATAGGTTGTCCAAGGCGTTATATGGGCTTAAGCAAGCCCCAAGAGCTTGGTATGAATGCCTTCGGGATTTTCTCATTGTGAAGGGCTTCACCATTGGGAAGGTCGACACCACACTATTCACCAAGAAGCTTGATGGAGAAATCTTTATTTGTCAAGTATATGTTGATGATATCATCTTTGGATCATCAAATGAAGATTATTGCAAAGAGTTTGGTGAATTGATGTCGAAGGAGTTCGAGATGTCAATGATTGGAGAGCTTACATTCTTTCTTGGTTTTCAAGTCAAGCAAATGAGAGAAGGGATTTTCATCTCTCAAGAGAAATATACCAATGATCTTCTCAAGAGGTTCAATATGGATGAATGTAAGCCAATCAAGACACCAATGCCATATAATGGACATCTCGACCTAGATAAAGGAGGTAAAACGGTTGATCATACTCTCTATCGCTCTATGATTGGTAGCTTGTTATATTTGACCGCATCTAGGCCCGACATCATATTTAGTGTGTGTATGTGTGTTAGATTTCAAGCTAATCCTAAGGAAGCTCATTTGGTTGCCATTAAAAGAATCCTTAGATACCTTAAGCACACACCAAGCATTGGTCTTTGGTATCCCAAAGGAGCTAGATTTTAACTAGTTGGCTATTCCAATTTGGATTATGCCGGTTGCAAAATTGATAGAAAAAGCACATCCGGAGGGTGCCATTTGCTTGGTAGATCACTAGTATCTTGGTCCTCCAAGAAGCAAAATAGTGTGGCTTTGTCCACCGCCGAAGCGGAATACATTGCTGTGGGTGCTTGTTGTGCACAAATACTTTATATGAAGCAAACTTTGCTAGACTATAGTGTAGTTCTAGAAAAGGTACCTCTTTTGTGTGACAATGAGAGTGCGGTAAAGCTTGCTAATAATCCAGTTCAACACTCTCGCACCAAGCACATAGATATTCGCCATCACTTTCTTAGAGATCATGTTGCTAAAAATAATATATCACTAGAAGGTGTAAGGACCGAAGATCAATTGGCGGATATCTTCACTAAACCGCTAGATGAGGCTACTTTTTGTCAATTGAGGAATGAGCTCAATGTGCTTAATTTTAGTAACTTCACTAGAAAATGAGCTTGTGTTGTCCCTTGCATTGCATTGTAATATACAACATGTTTAATTTTTGGTAATGCATTTAGGGCTTGTCTAACATGGTTAAGATAACCGTAAAAAAGTGTGTGAAGAAGCTTAACCTTGGATCAAACTTGACAAGCAACTAGAATTACTTTCAAGTATTGCATTGCATATGCATATGTGTTGCTTTGTCATTTCCTTTTGATTACCCTTTTATTGCCTATTTTCTTAAAAAGAAGTATAGCCTAAGGCAAAATATTTTGAAAATTTTGAGGGTTTGAGAGAGGTCACTCACATCAATCCCAATTGGTGTTTATTTGGGTCTTATTGAAGTTGGGACTTGATTGGGAACAGGCAGCGCGAAGGAACATTGAAGATTCACAGAAAAAGGGCGATCGGATGTTGGACCGGACTCTGCTTCCAGCGTCCGGTCAGTTCATAGGAGGTGAACCGTTGCTACACTGAAGTGACTGGACGCTAAAACAGTACCTTTCCTATGTCCGGTCAGTTGATGTCCCTATGTCCGGTCAAGTGAAGAAGACAAACTTAGGATCGACCAGACTCTGGCTATGTCCGGTCAAGGGTAATCGAACGCGTCCGATCACAACTTGAGGTGTTTAGGACCTCTCTATTGTTGACCGGACTCTAGGTGGCAGCGTCCGGTCGTTGCCACTAGAGCATCCGGTCAATGGAAATCGGATGGATCTAATACTCCTTTCCTTATCCATCATGTGGGGGCCACCATAAATATTTCATCTTCACGAGCGCCGCCCGTACTGATCTCGCCCGCGTTGACTTCGCTGTGCCCTAGCCACGCCCACTCCTGCCGTCGAGCTCCCATGCCCACGTGCCGTCGCCCAGCCATCACACCGCCACGCATCCATCGCTCTCGTTGCTCGCGCCTCCCTCGTCACATCCACACGGTGTTGCTCCGCCACAGCCATGCACCCGTGCCCTAGCTCCGTCGCACCCGCACTTCAGCCGCGCTCCCATGCACTAGCGCCACCGCGCTGGTGCTGCATTGCTCCGCCATGCCCGCTGCATCCACGCTCGCGTGCCACGCCAGTGATTGCCCTAGCCATCGTGTCTTCTCAACCTCCACATTGCCTCACCAACCCTAATCCTAGCCTTTGGCGATTTCAGTGGTGTCCCATGGTTCTTTCCTCTAGTAATTCATCATCGGGTCGTCTGATTTCATTAGCGAGTCGGTGCTTTTGTGGTTGCCTTTGTAGTTGTCAGTGAACTCGGGGACAAGCCCGCGAGTACGGATCGAGGCCAAGCCTCGCGAGTGTCAGTTGGCAGTTGATTCTCATTCATGGTAGTAGTTCTTTTCAGCTCTAGCAATGACATGTGTCAAGAATGCTGGAGGTGGTCTAGGTGATGAGGATATGAGGCCTCCACCTTGCTTGACTGCTCATGAGAAAGGTAAGGCGAAGAAGACTACGACAAAGAAGCGGAAGCTCATTGATGTGGAGGTTGAGTGAGCAGCAGCAGTGGTAGCCGCCGCTGAGCGAGCAGAGGGAGGTGGAGCTTAGAGTGGTGTTCGTATTGCAGATCAGCTATCACCAGCTCAGAGGGCCACCGTCGAGAGAGTTGAGAGTATTCATGGTAGTCCAGTTGGGACTGTCATGCTTGGAGGACGACATGTCACTATAGAGGAGAGTCAGCCTCAGGGGGAACCACAGCAGTAGACACAACCACCAGTGCAGTAAGAGGATACTCAGCAGACTGAGGAGATAGAGCAAGCACCTTAGCCATAGCTTTGATGCTATGGTCATACACATACTTAGGTGTCGCCAAGGCTTGAGACATAGAGGAGAGGTTCTCGTCCACCTCCTAGACCATAGGGTCCGCCTCTAGTTACTCACCTTGACCTAAGGGTAGCCATGGCCAAATAGGTGCAGCAGCTCCACTTCGTGCAGTTTGAGGACTGGTTTCCGCCAAGGCGGGATGAGCGTGCTTCAGAGCACTTCTATACACCATTGCAGGATGATTTCTATAATACTTATTTAAACAATGGAGTTGCATTTAGATCTCATAGAGTTTGCTCCATTGAGGCACTTGTTGTAGCTACAGCCGAGCAGATTCGTCCCTATCTATCATAACTGCCAGGGTTGACATACCTTCTTGGACGGACATGATGCTATGTTCCATCATCGGTCCATGAGTTCTACTCTTCACTTTGGATTGACCCGAGGCATAGATTCATACACTTTGTATTCAGAGGCTGTGACTATAGGCTATAGAGCTCGAGGGTCAGGGAGATTCTTAGGATTCTAGAGTCACCCATTCGCCTTCATGAGGTTTCCTATGGTCAAATAGAGCCTCCTAGACGCCCTCACGGTAGGCTTGTGCCACCCACAGATCTGATCCGACCATGCTTCATAGAGCCATTTGGCAAGGGGTCAAGCAGGACACCACGAGACCTTACTCCTGTTGTTCGGCTTCTTGATGCTATCATGAGGAGGACTCTGCTCTCGAGGATGGGCTACCATGAGGGGTTGACTCGTATTCAGCTATGGTTAGTGAACTCTCTGGTGCAGCAGACCGTATTTGATATTTGGGATGTCATACTATCAGAGATGGACACTCTTGTAGAGGGGTTTAGAGGTCACAAACAACTGCCATATGCTCACTGGATTACCTTCTTGATTAGAAAGGCAGTTACACAAAAGTCCCCAGAGACGATGGCTGAGTACATAGGTGCTACTATAGAGTTTCCTCCTTATAACATGACTTAGATGCTCCACCATAGTAGTGCGAGGACACCTTGCCAACTGAGTCATCGCCTAGAGGTCTCGAAGACAGTAGCCCAACAGGATGAGATCATCAGGGGCATTGTAGCAATAGAGAAGGAGCAGCTAGATGCTTAGCAGGAGGGTGTGGTCGAGAGCGACCCTAGTGACAGTTCTGATGATGATTATTAGGCTATTCCTTAGATGCCTCCTCGACCACATGATAGAGAAGCCAGTGGCTCCAGCTCAACACCACCACAACCACCACAGACAGACCCCGCTCTTCTAGCTGTTCTTGAGCAGATGAGGCAAGATCAGGCACGCTAGGCCAAGGAGACCGCAGATGCACTAGCATAGGTTTAGGCTATACAGGATGAGTTCCAGAGGCAGTAGCAGGCCATGCAGCAGCAGCTCATGATGCAGCAGCAACTACTTGGGTTCATGCAGCACATTTTCTCTGCTATTGGGGATGCTCCTTCATAGACTACACCTTAGATAGGCCAGCCTACCACCACGTCAGTGACTCCAGCTGTACAACCCAGTGGGCTTTAGAGTCAGGGACAGCCAGCTACTCAGTTTGCTTCACCTATAGAGAAGGTGTCCCAGTGGTTTGCATCGCCAGTGATAGCCCAGGGTCCTCACTTCACTCCTATTGTTATGAGCTTCACTCTACCTCAGAGCTCCTCAGTGCTAGTGACTAACACCCCAGTATCCAAGAGTCTCGGTGCGACATTCAGTGAGCTTACAGGGTAGCCTACACCGCTAGAGTTGCGAGTCCCTATACCTACCATAGTTGCTCTAGTTACTAGGACTACAGAGATGCTCCCATCATCTGTTGCATCATCAGAGTCACCGCCTACAGTGATACCTCTAGAGTCATAGGCCACACCAGTCCCAGAGCAGACCCAGACCGCTTCAGCTTCACTTCTAGTGACAGAGGGTTAGACTGCTCAGAGCTCAAGGTCAGAGAATGATGATGCATAGTTCCAAATTTCTCACCACACCTCGGCGCCTGACTCGTCTGCTCCTGCCCCACCGTCCGACCCTTAGGTTTTGGTGCTTGACGCCAAAGGGGGAGAGGGATCGAGTATGTTAGATCTAGGGGGAGCGTTATATCTAGGGGGAGCATATCTAGGGGGAGCATATGGTTTATTTCTTTTGGCTCTTTATGTGTGATACATTATACATTCACGTTTACTTTCATGCATTAAACTACATACGTGTGATTGCGATACTTACATGTGATTGTGATACTTATGTGACATGTGTGCTCTCTACTTTAATTTATATATATGTCATGTCACTTCATTATGCTCATTTGCTTTGCTTTCGGGTTTTACTCCGATTCAAATGAGCTCTATTTCTTGTACTCATGCTTATTTCATATCTATTGAGTACACCATGTTGGCTTGGGTCATATAAGCATGTCTAACTTTTTTGCTCTTATTGTCAAAAGCTTATATGAACCAAGCATGTTGAAAACCTCATCTCTTTTACATATTCGAGGTTGTATTGTCATCAATCACCAAAAAGGGGGAGATTGAAAGCATCTAGGCCCCTAGTTAGGTTTCTGTGATTAATAACAATACGAGATTACTATGACTAACGTGTCTTTTATAGAGGCAATTAAGTTAGGTCATGGTAATGGCAATTAATTGGGCAATCATGGTTGTCATGCCCCTATGATGGAAATCGTTTCGGTTTTCAAAGAATGGACAACAAGGTTAAGGATGGACTAGTTCTAAGTGTCGTTTGGTGTTGAAGAGACACTTATAGTAGTTTATGACTTTATTTTTCCTTTGGCCATACTATTAAGTGGGGTATGGATAGGTAGCTTGACCTAGGTGAGTCTAGTAAGTTAGGTGTAGTGCACACTTGTCAAATCTAGCACTAGGTAGCTCCGGTGTAGCCCTAAGATCAATTGGAGCAAACTCCACTCACATATAATTTTGAGTTGGAAGTGAATAGAGAGTCAAATGACTGACCAGACACTAGTCTGGTTGTGACCGGACGCTGAAGGGTGAGTCCGGTCAGTTCATTTGATCAACTAGAGCCGTCTAGTTGTGACCGGACGCTGAGTGAAAAATGACCGGACGCTGGGTGCCCGTGTCTAGTCAACTCTAGAGAGGTTCCAGAGAGGGAGATTCCTGATCGGACGTGTCTGGTCATTACTGACCGGACGCTGGTCTGGATCCGGTAACTGACCGGACACTGAATAGCGAAGTGACTGGACTCTAGGTGCCAGCGTACGGTCAACATCAGTAAGGTTCCAGAGAGTAGTTTTCACAACCAGACACGTCCGGTCAGTGCTGACCAAACATAGGTTAGAGTCCGGTCAGAACTTAATAGCTTTTTCTAACACAGTGGTGGGGATAATTGACCGGAGCGTTTGGTCAGCCTGACCAAAGCATTCGGTCACCACGCAGAGTGATGACTCAACCTCCAAACGTTATGTTTTGAATGAGGGGGTATAAATACTTCACTTGTCCAAGGGAACTCTCTTGCCCATTTGTTCAGCTGAGAAACACCCTTGAGAGTGCAAAGGAGAGCAAGAGCCTAGTAAGGTGATTGAGATTTGAGAATCCAAGATTAAGGCCTCATTAGTGCAAGGAGAGTAGCAAGTGTGCATCCACCCTTCTCATTAGGCTTGTCATGGTCAAGTAAGAGTTTGTGCTTGTTACTCTTGGTGATCGCCATCACCTAGATGGCATGGTGGTGATTAGGAGTTTGGTGATCATCCGACGGAGCTTGTGGATGGCCCAACTCAAGTTGTGAGCGGTTGTGGGCGATTCACCACGACGAAGTGTCGAAGAATCAGCCCGTAGAGAGCACTTGATCCTTGCGTAGATCAAGGGAGAGCTACACCCTTGCGTGGATGCTCCAACGAGGACTAGTGAGGAGTGGCGACTCTTCAATATCTCAGCAAAACATCACCGGGTTTCTTCTCCTCTCTTTACGTTAAGCATTTACATTTGAGCAATTTATTTCTTGTCTTTACATTCTTAGAATTGCCATGCTAGAGTAGGATTGAAACCTAGGGTGCAAAACTTTTGTGCGGTAGAACAATAGGAACACATTTTAGACACAAGGGGTGAAGTGGGCTAAGTGTAGGATTTAATTATTGCAAAGAATTTTAGAATTAGCCCAATTCTCCCCCCTCTTGGGCATCTTGATCCTTTCAAGTGCAAAAAGAGTGGAATCTAACAGCAGCTAGGACAAAGCTTGCGAGAGCTAGAAGAATAGCAATGAAAATGGTAATGGGTGATGAAGCAGAGCAATATAAGCTGCTGTGGAACTATGCTCAAGAGCTAAGAAGGACCAATCCAGGCAGCACATTGTATCTGAACCTTAATGGTAATCTTTTTTTACCTCACTTTATATGTTACTTGATGCTTGCAAGAGGGGCTTCCTTGAGGGTTGCAGACCTTTAATATGTTTAGATGGATGTCACTTGAAAACCAAGTATGGGGGGATAATGCTGACAGCTATAGGTATTGATCCTAATGATTGTATTTATCCAATAAGTCTAGCAATTGTTGAAGTTGAGTCACTAGCAACTTGGAAATGGTTCTTAGAAACTTTGAAGGCAGACCTTGGCATTGAAAACACATATCCATGGACACTTATGACAGACAAACAAAAGGTGAGAACTTGATGATTCATTGTTGTTATAGTAACTTTTATTGTTATTTACCTGATGTTCTAGACATAATTCATATTTTCACTCTGTGCAGGGCCTCATTCCAGCATGCAGCAAAGTTTTCCCTGAAGCTGAGCTTAGAATCTATGTTAGACATTTATACAACAACTTCCAGCAGCACTTCAAAGGTGAGAACCTAAAGATACAACTATGGAAATGTGCTAGGTCCACCACTGTGGATCAATGGAATAGAAACATGGACAAAATGAGGGCACTAAACCAGAAGGCATATGAGTGGCTAGAAAGAATGGCTCCAAACACTTGGGTGAGGGCATTTTTTAGCACTTACATCAAGTGTGACATACTTTTGAACAATAGCCGTGAGGTTTTCAAGAACTATATCTTGGATGCTAGATGTCGGGTTCATAAACCCAAGGTCCCTCATGGATCGGCTTCCCAACAAAGTCTCGGCCTAGCAGACAATGTTGCGAATGACGCACAAACTCTTGGGTTGGCCCAAACACCTAAAATGATAGGCCAAAAAGGCGATCTAATCTCCGACAGGAAGGCCTCGCAAAGGAGGAACAACGCTCGCTTTCGACTCTGGCCCACCTCTCCGACTAGAAGGCCCGGCCAAACACCGCTTCCAAACTCTGAACTACGTCTCTGACCGAGGATGCACCGAACCCCTGCTTACAGGTCTTTTCTAACTAGCACAGCTGAAGCCAACTAGGACCAACCGATTAGGGACGCCCGCTCGGTGAGGACCAAAAAACGGACGGAGCAAGTAAGGCAGGGCGCCCAAGTCAACCGCAAAACCGAGGACCATACCTTATACACCTATAGGATAGTACCAACATGACATGTTAGAAGAGTGCCCTCAACCTTCTAGGTATGTCAGAACCTAAGCAGTGTTGTGGGTGTCGACATTTGCCCTATAGTGTTGTGGGAGCCCGCAACACTCCCATATCGGACGAGCACGGTAAAACCCCTTGCATGCCTCTAGGCATCAATAGTATGGCAGGCACTGACATCTGCCATATCAGAAGAAGAAGACGCAATCTCCCATGTGCATCTAACATTAACAGTGTTATGGGCGCCTACAATCATCTTGTACCCAACGGCGTGGGCAACAAGACTTAGCATACGTACACACTCTCTCTCACTTGTAAGGCCATCCCCTTTATCTATAAAAGGGGATGCACTCTCTCCCAACAGATAGATCCCCTCAGTTCACTCACACACCACAATAGAACCACTAGGTTCAAACCTCGAGCACATGCTCGAACACTTAGCACATAGCGGAGCTCCCGTCACTCTTGGCCCTTTAGACTAGAGTCCGACCGGACCTCTTGTACCCCCCATCTTTCTCCCTTCCATTTGTAACCCCACAGCAAACTTCGAGCACCTAGGTGAAAGGTCCTTGTATGGTTTTGGTAATTGAGTGACAACCTAGGTGGACTAATTATGTTTATGTGAGATACACATATGATTAGTCCACAGGTACATATGTGTGAGCAACATATGCCATTGAGGTGGAAATGGCTTGGAAATGTTGCAAAGCTGACACATGTGATGATAAAGGAGCTTATTGCACATGAGACATGACATTGAGTCATGTGATCAAGGTGGAGAAGATCAAGACAAGACTTGGCTTGATGGATCGGTTGCAGGCATGAAGGGCAAATCGGAGGCTTTGGAGCGATGGACCGTGTGGCGGTGAAGCTTTAGCAAGACTTGGCGCCAATGGACGAAGGCAACGGTGAAATGCAAGTGAAGTCAAGATCGATGAACCAATATGATCACGTGATAATATGAAGTGGATCATATCATTGTTGATCATGTTGGTGCATGTGTTGCATCGACTTTGGAGGAGATGGAATGGAATACGCAAGGCAAAGGTATAACCTAGGGCATTTCATTTCACCGATCATAGGTGTGTAGAGAAGTTGGTGACCGGGTTTAGGATAGATGGCCATACTATCAAGAGGGGCAAACTTGTTTGCATATCGGTCATCTAGTGCCACTCGTGTGATCTAACTTTGCATCGTCGCTAGGATCGAGTGGCATGGCAAGTTGAGTGGCTAATCCTTTGGGAAATGAGTGTGAAAATGCTAACACACATACACATGGTGGTGTACACTTGGTGGTATTGGCACATTTACAAAGGAGATAAAGTTGGAGTTGATGTGGATCAACTCGGCGATGAAATAGAGGTGAGAAGGGTTTGACACTTCACCGGTGCCCTATATAGAAAAGACAAGGTTCCATAGTGTGCACTAGACGCTGGTCACGTAGTGACCGGATGCTGGGGTCCTACGTCCAGTCACTGGCAGCGGTAAAAGCGCAGGTGTCGGTCTTTGACCGGACGCTAGGTCACTTCATGACCGGACGCTGGGTGGCTACGTCTGGTCCCACTGATGTGGCAGCATAGAGAAGAGGAGAAACGACTGGATGCTGATGCTGTGTCCAATCATGACCGATTGAACGTGTCTAGTCATGAATTTTTACCTCTAGAAGCTTACTGGAAGTGACCAGACACTAGGGTCCTATGTCTAGTCACTTTAAGCAGTTGTGTCCGATCATCACTTGACCGTTGAGATCAAGCGGATGAGGTTGAATGGAGGCAACACGTGGTGAGCATCCGTTGACCGGACGCTGAGGTCCTGCGTCCGGTCGATATGACCGGCACGTCCGGTCAACCGAAAAAATGTCTAGTGAAGGGGTAACAGCTATTTTAGCCCATGGGGCTATAAATAGAAGGGGGTCTCGGACATGGCTTGAGTGGAGCACCTCAGGGGACTTTGTGTCCATGCTTGAGAGTGCTTAGGAGCCCTCCATCTCACATATGCTTGATAGTGATCATTTGATTGTGTGAGAGAGCGATTCTAGTGCGATTGCATCGAGTGACACTAGGTGATCGAGTTGCAAGCCGGTGGTGCTTGTTACTCTTGGAGGTTGTCACCTCCTAGATGGCTTGGTGGTGATCTCTGTCGAAGCCCACAAGAAGCTTGTGCGATGCTCCGGAGAAGAGCTTTGTGAGGGGTATTGTGCTCGCCCCGCGGGAGCCACGAAGAGCAACTCTAGTAAAGCGTGTCATTGAGCTACCCTCACTTTTAGGGTAGGTTCTTGTGGTGCCCGACGTGCGGGCTTGGTGGGTGATGCCAATTAGCCGCCGAACCACCAAGTGAGTGGTCGACACAACGGGGGCTAGCGTGTTGGCAAGCACGTGAACCTCGGGAGAAAAATCACCGTGTCAACTTTATTCTTCCTGTTGGTTTGCATCCTCCTTACACAAGCTTGTAATTACTTTCATATACATTGTGCTTGTGTAGTTGCTCTTGTAATTAGTTTGCTTGTATAGCTCACTAGTTACCTTCTTGCTTGATTAGGTGAACTCTAGCTAGCCCAGCACCTTTGTTGCTTAATTAGGATCTTTGCAAGGTGCTAGAGAACATAGATAGAGGGGTGTAGTATTGGCTAGACTGATAGTTTTAATTCCGCACTTGTTTCAGTTAGCCGACGCGTTTAAGTTTTAGTAACGACTATTCACCCCTCTCTAGTCGCCATCTCGACTCTACACTGGGCTCAGGAGTAAAGTCACCGACCAACTCAAACTGGACGTAGGGCATATTGCCTGAACCAGTATAAACTCTATGTCATTGAGTGCGAGG
Source organism: Miscanthus floridulus (assembly GCF_019320115.1). Taxonomy (NCBI): domain Eukaryota; kingdom Viridiplantae; phylum Streptophyta; class Magnoliopsida; order Poales; family Poaceae; genus Miscanthus; species Miscanthus floridulus. The sequence goes on from NC_089598.1 coordinate 101,351,774, forward strand.
CCACCTCCAATCACAACGTATAGTAAAACTACAAATATTTACGTGTTGGTCACTTTCTACACCGATAGTTCACGCCGTCCGTGGGGAAGACGCTGTACATTCACACTTTTGGTCATCGGATGGCCCACATTTCTGCCACCTTCATCATGGCAGGCTCAAGCGATACGACTCGCTTTAGCTCGTTGGAGTTTCCTGCATCCCCACCTGTTGGGACATGGGTTCCACCCGTCTTTGTGCCATCCTAGGCCTTCCTCTTCAGAAGCCTGGACTTCGTCGCCGACCGGCTCGGTGTACTACACCTCCGTGAGGAGGCACTTGTTCCGGCGCCCGTCGGAGGGGCACCCTCCATCAGCTCCGGGACACATGACAACTTCAACGACGAGGCACCTATGCTTCATTCTAAGCAAACGCTCTACTCAAACCCCACTGTGAGTAATGTACGTACTATTATTTACTCGCTCTTTATTGTCTTTCCCCGATTCTCCGGAGGGACCCCGTTGCCCTACCTCAACCTCCATTCGATCGGTTCCCCTACAGCCTCACGTCCCCCGTGGACGCGTACACCCAGGGGCTCCGAAGGAAGCTAGCGTCGCCCCCTCTCATGTCCGAATTCATGGGGATGGCGATATATGCTCCCACCTGTTTCCTCGACCTCATGGATGATGATATCGAGAGTGACGGCTCCAGCATCGGTGACGTGGCACCTAGCCACCATCCATCCCAGGAGTGTGCTATGGTAGACGCTCTGGGACATCCGCCAGTGGTAGCGGAGTCCTTGCAGACTCACACCCCTCTGGACCCTTGTGCGGGGGCCCTCGTGCTGGCACAAAAGCACAGCGAGGAGCTACGACAATGGCGGTAGAAGCAGCCGCCACCTGCGCTGGCGTGCTTGGCGCACCATGCTACGCCCTGTGCGTGTAACCCAGCGAGCGGCGCCCGAGGTCATCCCTACCAGGTCCAGCGCAACATCATGGATGAGGGGAATGACCCGCCATAGTTCGCTCAGGCTGGCCAGAACATCGCCGCCGTGGCAATGCTTCTGCACGGCCTTCTCGAGCCAAACGACCCCTAGGAACAGGCGATCCATCGAAACCTCTGAGCACTGGTGGAAACCACCACCGTTCAATAGGCGGAGGGCTCCGTATTGGGACACCAACTCACGGCCTCTCTTCCCACCAGAAGAGTGGGGACGCACCCAACGAATTGCTCCATCCGCTCACCGCTACGGCCGCCGAGCGCGGCGTAGGAGGCCGCAGCCACACCATGATCTGACCTGGCCCCCGCTCCACACCGACCACCTGTGCGCAAGCGGCTCGGGCCAAACCAAGATGCTCGTAGCGTCATCAGCAACTGGCGTTGGTCCCGGCATGATGATGATGTCCATTGAGCGGCAGTGAGGGTAGGTGACATAGACCCCGGTCGAACCATCATGGGGAGTGGTGAAACATGCCCCAGGCATAGTTGCCGGCCAAATGACCAGAGTCCCAGCCCGAATGGCTCAGGACCACGAGCCTTTGGCCAACACATCCAGAGAGCGCCGTTCCCACCGTGCTTCCGACTGCCTACCAACATCACCAAGTATACCGGGGAGACAAACCCTGGTATATGGCTTGAAGACTTCTGACTCGCCTACCAAACCAGTGGAGTGGATGATGACCACTTCATCATTTAGTACCTCCCTATCTACGTAGGGGAACATGTTCGAGCTTGGCTTGAATTCCTCCCGCACGATAGCATCTGTGACTGGGTGGACCTCAAGAGGGTCTTCGTCGAGAACTTCCAGGGGACGTATGTCGACCCTAGGAACTCCTAGGATCTCAAGAGCTGCTAGCTGGACCCCAATGAGTCCCTGTAGGATTACATTCACAGGTTCTCAAAGTGGTGCAACTCCCTTCCTGATGTCATCGGCGCAGACATCATTAGTGCATTCCTCTCTGGGACAACCTGCAAGTCCCTGATCCATAAGCTTGGCTACCTGAAGCCCCATACCACCCATGACCTACTCGACATCGCCATGAACCATGCCTCCAGCGAGGAGGTGGTCAGAGCGGTCTTCAATGGAGGCCGGGACAAAGGTAAGGCCAAGCACGAGGATCAGGACGAGGGCTCCTCCATGCAGAGGGGCAAAAAGAACAAGAATGATCGGCGCCGACCGACCAACCCTGCGTTGGTCGCCGTGGCTGATCGCATGAGCAAGTAGCCCTAGCAGGGCCAACCTGACCACTTCAACGAGCTCATGGAGAGCCCATGCACCAACCATGCCTACCCTGTCAAACAACTCTACAAGGACTGCGAGCTCCTCAAATGTTTCCTACGATAGGCCGGTGGGCCAAAAGAAGGAGACGACAAAGAGGCGACAGCCAAGAAAGGAGGCACGGCGGGCAAGGATGGGGACAACTTCCCCAACCCCAAGGAATGCATCATGATCTTTAGGGGATCCGATGCCATCTACTCCAAGCACCAGCACAAGGTACGCTATAGAGAGGCATGCACCACCGAGACGGCCGCCCCCTCCTTCCTTAGCTGGTCAAAATCTCCGATCACCTTCGATTAGAGGGACCATCCCTCTCGCGTCGCCAGACCAGGACACTATCCGCTCATCGTCGACCCCATCATTCGCAAGAAGCGCCTCACCAAGGTGCTGATGGACGTTGGTAGCGACCTCAACATCCTCTACGTCGACACCCTCGACACCATGCGCATCCCCCGGTCGAAACTCTGCCCAATGGGCTCTCCCTTCCACGGCGTGATCCCAGGAGCGCAGGCGTACCCGCTCGGGCAGATCGATCTACCTATCATGTTTGGCAACCAAGCCAACTTCTGCTTGGAGGCCCTCACCTTTGAAGTGGTGGACTTCCCAGGGTCCTACCACACCATCTTGGGGTGACCATGCTATGCCAAATTCATGGCGATCCCCAACTACACCTATCTCAAGCTGAAGATGACGGGACCGAACGACGTCATCACCATGGGTAGCGCCTTCTCGCACGCCTTCACATGTGACCATGAGCATTTCAAGCTCGCCACCACGGTCATCAACTCATCCGAGCTCCCGTAGCTCAGGGAGTCATCGACCCCAGCAGTCCTGAACTACAACAAACCAACATTCACGAACCTCCGAAGGTTCAATATCAGATTGAATCTCGACAAATGTGTTTTCAGGGTTCCAAAGTGGAAGCTGCTTGGATACATTGTGTCCGAGCGTGGCATCAAGGCCAACCCTAAAAAGATCACGGCCATCTCCAACATGGGCCCTATATGCAACATCAAGGGCGACCAAAGGCTCACCAGCTGTCTGGCTGCCCTGAGCTGATTCATCTCCCAGCTCGGCGAATGGGGGATGTCACTCTACAAGCTCCCCAAAAATACGATCGGCTTCGTTTGGACTGAGGAAGCTCAGTAGGCTCTGGAGAGCCTCAAAGCATCACTGACATCAACCCCAATCCTCGTCGCTCCCAAACGGGGAGAACCCCTCCTCCTCTACGTTGCAGCAAGCAACCATGTGGTGAGCGCCACCCTGGTCGTCGAAAGGGAGGAGCCAAGACACCATCTTAAGGTCCAGCGACCCATATACTTCGTTTGGGAGGTACTCACCAACCCCAAAGTCCCATACCCCCAGGTGTAGAAACTCCTATACACCGTGCTGATGGTGACTCGGAAGCTCCTACACTACTTTACCAACCATGAAGTCACGGTCGTCACTTCATACCCGCTCGGGGACATCGATCGTAACCGCGATGCCGTGGGATGGATCTCCAAGTGGGCACTCGAACTCATGGGCCACGATATCAGGTATATCCCTCATACTGCTATTAAATCTTAGGCTCTCGTGGATTTTGTTACCGAATGGACGGAGGTCCAGCTACCGACCCCGGACGTCACCCACGAGTACTGGACAATGTACTTCGACGGGTCCATAATGGCACCCGGCTCAGGGGTTGGAGTGGTTCTAATCTCCTCAGATGGGAGCAGGCTCTGCTACACCATCTGCCTCCATTTCTTGGCCTCAAACAACGCCACGGAATGCAAGGCCCTCATCAACGGGCTACGCATCGCCATCGAGCTTGGCGCTATGCGACTCTACGTCCGCGGTGACTCAGAGTTGGTCGTTGACCAAGTCATGAAGGAGTCCTCCTACAAAACCCCCCTCATGGTAGCATACTACCAGGAGGTGTGTAAGCTCGAGGACAAATTCTAGGGGATTGAGCTGCATCACATCCCCCGAAAGGACAACGATGCCACTGATTTTCTCGCAAAATTGGACGCCAGGCGGGATCCATCTCTGAGCGGGATCTTCAACAACAATCTCCATGAGCCGTCCACTCACATCCTAGAAGGTCTATTCTAGACACACCCCGACGCCAAGCCAGTGCCCGGGGGCTTTGACCCCAACGCCAAGCCGGTGCTCGGGGGCTCTGACCCTAGTGCCTCCATGACGATGTCACCCACCGACGTCGCTGTGTTGGCACTCGGTCAAACCAACTAGCGAGTGCTGCTACTTGCCTACCTCCTCAAGGAGGTTCTCCCACCCAAAAGGACTGAAGCCCGATGGATTACTCAACATGCCAAGACCTTTGTCGCGCTCAGTGATGAACTCTACAAACGGAGTCCATCGGGGGTGCTCATGAAGTGCATCCCTACCAACCAGGGGAAGCAACTCCTCCTCGAGGTCCATGCCGAGATCTGCAGACATCACGCGACCTTGAGGTCGCTGGTCAGAAAAGCCTTTTGCCAAGGTTTTTACTAGCCCACTGCACTATGAGATGTAGAGGAGGTCGTCTGCAGGTATGAGGGATGCCAATTCTACACTCGGCAAACTCATTTGCCGGCATAGGAGCTTCAAACCATCCCCATCACCTGGTCATTCATGGTCTAGGGCTTCGACATGGTAGGACCCCTTAAAAAGGGCCCAGGCGGCTTCACTCACCTACTCATAGTGGTCGATAAGTTCACCAAGTGGATAGAGGCCAAGCCCATCACCAACATCTGCTCGAAAGAGGCGGTCAAATTCTTCCTCGACATCATCTACCGGTTTGGCGTTCCTAATTGTATCATCACTGACCATGGGACTAACTTCACCGGGAAGAAGTTCCTAGACTTCAGTGATGGATACGGCATCAGGATCGACTGGGCCTCGGCCGGACATCCATGTACTAACGGTTAGGTTGAGCGTGCCAATGGCATGGTCCTCCAAGGACTTAAGCCATGCATCTTCGACTGACTCAACTAGTACACTAGACAATGGGTTATAGAGGCCCCAGCGATCCTCTGGAGCCTGAGAACGACCCTGAACCGATTCATAGGGTTCACACCCTTCTTCCCGGCCAATGGAGCTAAAGCAGTGCTGCCCTTCGACCTCGACCATGGTGCCCCAAGAGTGATGGGTTTCGACCATGACCGAGCCATGGAGGCTCAATAAGACGCAGTCAACCTGCTCGAGGAGGCCTATGAGACAACCGTCATCCACTTCGCTCACTACCAGCAAACTCTCTGCAGGTACCACAAAAGGAAGATCAGGGGGAGGATCCTCGAAGTCGGTGATCTCATACTCCGGAGGACCTAATCAATGAAGGAGAAACACAAACTCTCTCCACCATGAGAAGGTTCCTATACGGTGACCGAAGTGATCCGACCGGGCGCCTACCGACTGAAGGACGACAACGACAACGTTCTCACCAACACTTGTAACATTGAACATCTACGTCGTTTTCCCCCTAAATTCGGTCTTACCGCTTTTATTCAACACTTACTCCTATAGAGCACCCTAGCCTAAACACTTTCAGCCCGGGTCACTTGGGGGCTCCATGAGGGTACAATACTAAATACTACCTCATTTTTTTACTATCACATGGTAAAAACTTTTTTGCCCGAACGAAAGGGCATTCCATTCCTTTGATTACCCTATGTGACTTTGTTTTTTCTCCCAACCGAGCGCACACCGCCATGACCTATGGTTACGAGTAGCTAAGCCTCACGGGCCACGCCCAGGTTCTTAAAGTTGCAGCCTACGGAACGAACGGGTAGGTGCGAAAAAGAAAGGATAAAACAAAGTCACGTTCGGATAAAAAACAAGGAACGGATAGTGATTCTATCACAAAGTGGAACTGATATATTCATTAATACAACAACTGTTCACATGGGGGCTCTCCCATGAACTTAACGATTACATTTACTGACTGCTTCTACTCCAAATGCTATTGTGGCCGCTCGGCGGCATCGGCTAATACCAAAGGTGAGGCCACGACACACGCCGCCAGACATAATCACCACCGCAAGGGCCTTGCCCGGTTCTGCTCCCTCGACTTCGGTGAGCGCAATGGGTACCTCAAGGGCGTCGCACCCATAGATGCTTAGTAGAAGGGCATAGAGCTCCTGACCTTCTCATGCAGTCGAGGCAGCTCCTAGACAGGGACGCTGCCCGCCAAAGTACGACCACCGTGGCTAGAGGATGTCTCATCAAACTTTATGAACTCACCAACCTGAGCAGTTGCAAGGGCGAAACCTCCCACCGGCGCAGTCTCGGGCATCTTCCTCTCTGACAAGGCTTGCCTAGAGAAGATTCGCCGGAAGGAGTCCACATGTGGCCCCATCCCGATGAAAGCCTCACAGACGGTTGAAAGTTCTAGTTTGGTTTTGATGAATTGATGAAACCCTAACTGCTAACCTAGTTTATCAAGTTATCATGAGATATGTAGCACATTCCAAGTGGTGAAGCAAATGAAGATCATGACATGATGATGGTGATGCCATGGTGATGATCAACTGCTTGGACTTGAAAAGAAGAAAGAGAAAAATAAAAGGCTCAAGGTAAAGGTATAAATGGTAGGAGCCATTTTGTTTTGGTGATCGAGACATTTAGTGAGTGTGATCACATTTAGGATCGATAGTCATACTATTAAGAGGGGTGAAACTCGTATCGAAATGCGGTTATCAAAGTGCCACTAGATGCTCTAACTCATTGCATATACATTTAGGATCTAGTAGAGTGTTAACACCCTTGAAAATGTTTGTGAAAATATGCTAACACATGTGCACAAGGCGATACACTTGGTGGTTGGCACATTTGAGCAAGGGTAAGAAACTTCATCGGCGGAGTATCTGGCCATAGAGTGCGGATAGTCCGACGGTGTCACCGGTGCTCTATACAGAAAAGACAGAGGTCACTGTAAGTGACCGGACGCTAGTCTCGGTGGGACTGGCGTGTCCGGTCAGGGGTAGAAGTGAACGTGCGGTTTTAGTCTCATGACTAGATGCTGGCATGAAAAATGACCAGATGCTCAGGGCCTGAGTCCGGTCAGTATGACGTATGATGACATTGAGTGACCGGATATTGGGTGTGTCTGGTCGGGCATGACCGGACATGTCCGGTCATGATTTTTTGCTTCTAGTACCTTACTAGAAACGACCGGACACTGGTGTTGGTGCATCCAATCACTTTGAGCAGCGCGTTCGGTCACTACTTAAATATACTGATGACCATTAAGATTGGGCGATCAACGTTTGAAGCCGATGACACATGGCAAGCATTGGGCGACCGGACGCTGGGGTCCTGCGTCCAGTCGATCTGACCGGCGCGTCCGGTCACCCCGTGTTGTGCCCAGTGAAAGGGTACAATGTCTTTATTTAGTGGGGGCTTCTATTTAAGCCCCATGGCCAGCTCAAGCTCATGCTCTTGGCCATTTGCATTGACATAGCAACCTTATGAGCTTAGCCAAAGCCCTTCCACTCATCTCCATCATTGATTCATCATCTTTGTGAGATTAGGAGTGAATTCAAGTGCATTGTTTGAGTGTTTGCATCTAGAGGCACTTGGTGTTCGTGTTTTGCTGTGGGATTCACTTGTTACTCTTGGTGGTTCCCACCACCTAGACAGCTTGGAGCAGTGAGGATTGTTGAGCGGAGGTTGGTGATTGTCTCCAGTTCCGATCATGGTGATTGTGAGGGGTTCTTGACCTTTCCCCGGTGGAGAGCTAAAAGGTACTCTAGTGGATTGCTCATGGCCTGTGTGATCCTCACCTTGTGTTGGTTGTGTAGCACCCAATTCAGGGTTTGATGTGTGATGTCAATTAGCGCATGAACCTTCAAGTGAGTGTATCGCCACAACGAGGACTAGCTTGACGGCAAGCAAGTGAACCTCGGTAAAAATCATTGTGTTATCATTTGATTCCGAGGTGATTGGTCTTCATTGGTATTCATTCTTGTGATTGATTGGCTCCTTTCTCAACACGGCGGTATAACCATCTTGCGAACTCTCTTTACATGCCTGCAAACTAGTTGTCAAGCTCTTTAGTGTAGCTAGTTGTGAGAGCTTATTAGTTTAGTTAGTGTGGCTCTTTAGTTAGCATTTGAGGGCGCCCTAACTTAGTCTAGTGACATAGCTATTGTGTGGATAGAAACTATATAAACTAGAATTGTGGTAGGTGGCTTGCATTTTTAGTAGGCTAGCAACACTTGCTTCACCTCATAATTGTCTAACCAGTTTGCTAAGTGTTGTTATAGAAATTTTTAATAGACTATTCACGCCCCCTCTAGCCATTAGGACCTTCCAACAGTGACGAAGCCGACAACATGCAATACCCTCTAGTGCGCCACCTCCTTCGACAGAAGTAGCCCCTTCTCGGTGAAGGCGGCCAGCACCACCTCATCTACGCTGGATGACCTCCAGCTCAACATTTCGCTCTAAAATCATGAATGGGTCTATGAGTTCTCCTTTCCCTCTCCCTTCCCTTATTTAAAGAAGAGATGCAACAGTTGAAGAAGGGCAAAGGATTGAGGAGAAAAAACCTCTCCCTTTCCCCCATTCAATGCGGATGGGAAACGATGGGACGCGCCCTGACCGATGGGACACACCCTGCCCAACGGAATGGCGCCTGGTCAAACGGGATGTGGCCTGGGTATGGCCCACCACTACCGCACATCGAGTGCGAGAAACAAAGTACCATCATGCGCAGGCGGCCCTCCGCCTTCCTAGGCAGGACATGGAAAGGCCCAACTATGGGATCTCCGCCCAGGAGAAACCATCGGGCTTCCTGAGTCAATCGGACGGCTCAGGCAAACGCCGAGAGATAGGTAAGGAGCAAAGGGACACCCCATGTGGGCCATGCCGACTCCGTCACAAACGACAAGCGTGGATCCCGGTCGGACATTTCTGATTGGAGCTCCTCAAACCCCATCACTCGAGTCATCAAGGTAACATTACCAACCCCCACTATTTCTTTATCTAATCATTCATTCATCTATACACACATTCATTCATTCCATACATCTGAGGCATCGCATATGCAGTTAAATGCATCACAACGCTCCGTGTTGTGTCACGAAGCGGTAGTTGCCTCATTCAACATGAGCAATGACCGACCAGGGTTTGAAGGCCAGCCCACGAAGGGCTTAAGGCTGCCTTGCATCAAACAGAGCTGGGGGAGAAAACATAGATGAGCCCCGAGCGGCCCTCGCCTAGTCTGCCCCAAAGCAGACAGGGTCATCTCAACCTTCTCGTTCGATCCAAACCTTAGCCAAACCCATAGAATCTCCATCGTGGGGAGGCCAGCGGGCCACCTGGGTCAGTCTCCAGAACAACCCAGGCATCTGCCGGGTTGCAGGTTAAGGAGTAGTGGAATGTCATATGAGGGCTATGGCGACCCCATCACGAACGATGGATCCAGATTTCACTCGAACATGCCTGTTAGCGAGCTCACCGAGTGGGTCACTCGAGCCATTAGGGCAAGCGACGTTAGCTCAGCCCCTCTGGTTGTTGTTGATGTTTCACCACCGATAGCCTGCCATGGGGGTCCCCAGGGCAGTATTGTTCGGGCTTCAGCGTATGCGGAACTCAACGGTGAACGCAAGAGACAGTCGATTTATCCTGGTTTAGGCCCTCGACTGTGGTCGAGTAACAGCCCTACGTCCAGTCGGCGTTAGCCTCTGCGTTGGATTGATTGTGTTGTAGAAATCATGATCTCCCTTCTCTAGGAATCCTACCCTCCTTTATATAGTCAGGAGGTCAGATTCCTAGTCGGTTTACAATGAGAGTTCCTAGTAGGATTACAAAATAATACTACTACTAAGATTACATGGGGAGAATCCTAGTTAGACTAGATCTTCTCTCTTCCTTGCGGGGCATCCTGTGGGTCCTACACCGACAAGCCCCCGAGCACTTCATGGTTGTACTTCGGAAGCCTTGTCTTGTTCCTCTAGGTCTTGCCGAGCAGGGACAAGCGTCGTCCGAATGCTTTCTTGAGTGAAACCATGTAGCGCTTCTTGGAATCTTCGAGTGGCGTGCGCTTTTTTGAAGAAAAAGGTACTCCCATCTGAGTGTAGCCCCCGTGCCTCTTGCTTTTTGGAACAAGGAGCTGGAGGGTCTTGTCCTGAAATTGCTCTGATTCTTCGTCGAAGGGCTCTTGAGCATACTATATCTGAGTTCTTTTTGGGTGGGTGCAATTTTTCATAAAAATTGCACTCATTGAGTGTAGCCCCTGAGCCTCTTGCTTTTGCTTGCAAAAGTTGGAGGGTCCAGATTCTTGTCTTCAAAAAATTCTGGGGCTATGTATCCCGCAGCCCAGACCCTTCTCACCGATAGCCTGCCACGGGGGTCCCCAAGGCAGTATTGTTTGGGCTTCAGCGTATGCGGAACTCGATGGTGAACGCAAGAGACAGTCGATTTATCCTGGTTCAGGCCCTCGACTGTGGTCGAGTAACAGCCCTACGTCCAGTCGGCGTTAGCCTCTGCGTTGGATTGATTGTGTTGTAGAAACGTGATCCCCCTTCTCTAGGAACCCTGCCCTCCTTTATATAGTCAGGAGGTCAGATTCCTAGTCAGTTTATAATGAGAGTTCCTAGTAGGATTACAAAATAATACTACTACTAAGATTACATGGGGAGAATCCTAGTTAGACTAGATCTTCTCTCTTCCTTATGGGGCATCCTATGGGTCCCGCACCGACAAGCCCCCAAGCACTTCATGGTTGTACTCCGGAAGCCTTGTCTTGTTCCTCCAGGTCTTGCCAAGCAGGGACAAGCGTCGTCCGAATGCTTTCTTGAGTGAAACCATGTAGCGCTTCTTGGAATCTTCGAGTGGCATGTGCTTTTTTGAAGAAAAAGGTACTCCCATCTGAGTGTAGCCCTCGAGTCTCTTGCTTTTTGGAACAAGGAGCTGGAGGGTCTTGTCCTAAAATTGCTCTGATTCTTCGTTGAAGGGCTCTTGAGCATACTATATCTGAGTTCTTTTTGGGTGGGTGCAATTTTTCGTAAAAATTGCACTCATTGAGTGTAGCCCCCGAGCCTCTTGCTTTTGCTTGCAAAAGTTGGAGGGTCCAGATTCTTGTCTTCAAAAAATTTTGGGGCTATGTATCCCGCAGCCCCGAGCCTTCTCCGAGTTCTTCTCTTTAGAAAAGAAATTGGATGAAGGGTCTTGATGTGTTGTCGTCGTTGTAGTCTTGAGTTTCTTGTATTCTTGGTCCTTTGTCTTTGGTTCCGAGCCTCCGGGAGTAGTTGGAACGAAGGCCGAGCCCCCTAGCTTAGTGTTGATTAAGCCATGATGCTGGCCGAGCCCCTGAGCTTAGTGACATGATATATGAGTTGTTTTCGAACACTCTTACTGTTTGGAACAAAGAGTTGGAGGGTCTTGAGTCTGATTTGTTCGAGGAACTGAAATTTAACTGAAAATTTCTCTTGTTGTGGTAGTCTGCCGTTTGCCAGGTGAGGTTGTATGGTGGCGGTTGGGTATAAATGTTGCCTGTTCACATGTTGCACAGTGTTGGTATATTCTTCCGAATATGCTCGATTTCAAGTACTGTGCCTGAGTCTTCTATTATTGAATCCTGTCTTTTCACTGTGTCCTTTGTAAGGCCTGTTTCGTTGGTACTCCTAGTCCATGTGCACCGCTCCTTCGATCTATAAATACCCTCCTGGAGTGCTTGTTTTCTTCCATTGAACATCTTGAATCTTCGTAGTCATGAACATGGTTGTTTGCGAAGTAGAGCAGCCCCTAGGCGTCTTTTGTAGTTCCTGTGCATCTTGTTGTAGCTAGAGGAAGTCTTGTGATAGGGGTTAGAGGTAGACTAACCCTGCAGCAGCAATGTACTAGGAAGTACGTAGCGGTAGTTGGAGGAAGTCTTGTGATGTGGGCTTCGTTCCTTCATCCGGCAGTTCTGGGTTGATCTTCGCCGTCTGTCTTGAAACTGTTCGGTGCAGATCAACACCTGATCCTGCATCACATCGGGCTTGGGTAGACAGATGCCTACCGACTTCCCCTGGTCTTTGTCGTCCTGCCGTGGTGCTGATTTCCGCCTTGGATGCACTTTGTCCTTCCTTTGAAGAAAATAGTGTAGCCGATCGCGGTTTGTTCTACCGAGTAGCAATTTGGAGCACGTAGTCGTTCTAGAGCCTAGTTGTGTCCAGGCTCCTCTTTGCTGCCTTGCTTATCGTAGTGCCGAGTTCATTGGGTCTTGTAAGATGTGTAATCTTCTATCTTTGAAGCCATTTGTAATGGAAAGAATCTTGTCTTCAGAGTTGTCGTTCATTTTTCTGCTGTAATCCTAGTTACTCATGAGATTCCCGAGTTCTTTCTTTAATAACCGGGTTCTTTTGTTCCTTGCGAGGTAGCCCTTTCTTTCTTCTTGGTTGACGGGTTGTTCTTGTAGTGATCTGATAACCCTGCCGTGGTGCTGGACGGATAAGTCTGAAATCTGCCCGTTAAATTGTACCGTTGTGTGGGTTTGTGCCGTCCGTCATTTTAGCTGTGTCAGTAAATGGACCGTTGCATTCCCACACCGTGCTTTAATGGGCCTTGTGGGCCATTTTTATCACTGAAAAATCTATTTAAAGACCTTTTATCTTCCTTTCCTTTGCTGCCCAGCTCTTGCCTTGAAACCCTAGCTTTCAGAAATCCGCCGCCGTCATCGTCGCCGTCACCCGAGCACCACCATCCTAGCTTCATCTTCCCCAGTACCTTTTTGCTTCCGCTAGTTCATGGGTAAGAAGAAAACCGCGAGCAAGTCCTAGGCGACCTTCGTGGCTGAGGAGTCATCCCTTTCTTTGATCGAGAACCAAGAGTTCGTGGCTATGAGGGCTGCTCAGAAGGTTTGGCCGGCTCCAACAACAAGCGAAGACCAGCTGTGCGAGCTCGTCAGCGACGGCTTGATCCAAAGCAAAGACATCGCTGAATGGAGAGTTCTGGGTGAGCATCGGGTTCCTGCTCCGGGTCCTGGTGAGATTGTCCTTTTTGTTTCCTTTGTCCGCGCCGGACTTTGCCTTCCTGCTTCCGCCTTCCTTCACCAGTTTCTTGGTTATTTCGGGGTTAGTCTGAACCATCTAACCCCTAATGCCGTTCTCCATCTTTCCGTTTTCGTTCATCTCTATGAAGCTTTCCTTGGAATCCCTCCTTCTCTATCTCTTTTTCGCTACTTCTTTTGTTTGAAGCCTCAACCCCGTCGTGAAGAGACCAATGTTCTCGGCGGCTGTGGGATCCAGTTTCGCTAGGGTCTTAAAAGCAAGTTCTTTGACTATGTCCTGGTTGATTCTGTGAGGGATTGGTGTGCTGATTGGTTTTATGCCGCAAATTTGATTCCTTCTCTTTCCGTACATTCTGGATCTGGTCCCTTGGTTAATGACCGGTGGGATAAGAACCCCGTGTCGCCCGCTGAAATCCAAGCAATCCAGCCACTCCTTAATAAGATTAGTATGCTAAAGCAGTAGGGTTTAACCGGTTTTGGGATTGTTTTGAGTTTCCTTCATTGCCGAGTTCAGCCTTTGAAGGAGCGTGAGCATTTTGGCTTCGAGTATTCTGGGGCTGAGGATCCTTCACCTATGGTCCCAGCTCTTGAGCTGACCGATGAGGAGGTACTTGAGCGTCTCCAAAAGATGTTGAAAGGGGCGAGCGTCGTCCCGCTTACTATCTTCGAGTTCTCTGCTAACAACTCGCCTCCAGCTGTAAGTTGTTTATCTCTTTGTCCGGGTACTTTGTGTACTCTTGTTGTATCCATTTTTGTTTAACTTTTCTCTGTCTTGTTGTATAGGAGTTTGGGCGCAACTTTGTTGACCCGATCCCCCTAGATGTTCTCCCTGTTTTGGCAAAAGCTAGGGAGAAACTTGCTAGAGCTTCTGCAACCAGTAAGTTCCCGTTCTCCACAGTGCTTCCTAGAGTTTCTTCTGGATTTGTCGACATATATGAAGAATATGTTCCTCGTCTAGTCCCTCGTGGTCCTCGTAGTGTCCTGAAGAGGGGGCGAACGGATGGGTCTTCATCTGGCCTGCCTGTTTCCAAGAAGTCTCGCAAGCCAAGTACTCTTCCAGGTACTCCAGTTGTAGCTAGCATGCTCTTAGGTGAGCATATTTAATACTCTTTGTCTCTTTGTCTTCTCCTTTCCTTTTATCTTGAACCGGGTACTTTTACCCTTCCTTCAGCGGGCGGTCTGGTGGCCTTGGTTGAAACCGAGGAAGAAGATGATGAAGTTCCCCTCATCGTGCGGCGGTGAGTTGCTTTTATATTCCCCTTCTATTGCATTCCTCCTCTTTGTCTTGATTTTTAGTCTTGATCTTTTTGAAGGAAACGGGCGTCGGGTACGAGTTCTTCTGAGGTCTCTACGCCGGCTTCTTCTGAAGCTCCGGTGTTGAGTTCCTTGGTACCGAGCTCCTCCGCACTTCCGATGCCTAGCTCTTCCGCGGCCTCAGCTCCGGCTTCTTCTGAAGCCCTGGTATCAGCTACACCGCTCCTGTCGCCAAGTGGTGGGAACGTTTTCGCCGCCGTTGTTCCCCCTGCGAAGCCTTCTTTGTGTTTTACGAAGAAGAAGATAGTCGGGTGAGTAACTTCTGGCTTCGTCTTTTTGCATCTGCTTCCCTTTTCCTTTGTTCTTATTGGTAAGTTTATCTGTCAACTTTTCAGGCCTTCGTTTTCTCTTGACCCTCTGCCGACTTCTTGCCAGTTTTCTAGTGTGCTATCGAGTACCGAGCCTCAGGGTTCGGAGCGCTCGGTAGGCGAAGCGGTTGCTGAGGAGACAAGGTTTCCTGGTGAAGGCGTTGTTGTTGGCTTGGTTGCTTCTGAAGTGACCACGGCTATGGTGGTAGGTTCATCTGAGGGATTGGTCTTGACTTCCCGTGAGATTGCTCCGGTCGTGCCTTCTTCGCCTCGACCGGCTTCTCCTTCTCCTTCTCTTACTTCCGGTGGTCTGCCTTTTGCCGATGAGGTGGTGCAGCAGTTTGATGCCACCCATCGACTATCGGAGTTAACCGCTGCCTGGGGGAGCTTATCGGCCCTCGTGACTTCTTTTGGTGAAAAGCTCCAGGTAAGTTTTACTGCCACTCCTCCTTTGTATGCTTGTTTTTCTTCTGTCCTTACACCTTGTTTTTCTTCGTCTCTTCTTGCTCAGTCTTTCTCTCATGATCATTCTGGCTTCTTTTTCTCATCTGAAAATGAGAAAAAGTTGTCTTCTGAGGTGACCGCTCTGAAAGCCGATCTTGACCTCCTCCGGGCTTAGTTGGAGACAGAGCGTCAAATGCACCAAAAGGAGGAGAAAACCCTTCGTGCCCGGGTAGTAGAGACGGAGAAGCAGAGGGATGCCGTGGTGGAGTCTGTGAAGAACGAGTGCAAAGGTGCCGCGGGTTCTGCTTGTTTCATCTTGTATTTTGACTTCTTTTTTCGCTGACTTGTTTTTCGGTGCCTTGTCTAGTTCTCCGAGTTGAAAAGCAGAAGCTCTCGGAGAGTATCGATGAAATGAAGGTTCTTGTCCGCTCTAGTCATAACAAGGCTGAGGAAGAACTCGCCCTTGCTAAGCTGATTAGGCATGGAGCTGACAGAGATCTTATGTAGGCTCAAAGAACTATCGAAGACTTATCTGGCAAGTTGGCGATGGCTACCGAAAACTAGAAAGCTTTATGGAAATCCTTTCGTTCAGTAGCCGACGTACTCCGAACTCTAGCGGACGATGGGCAATCTTGGGCTCAGTTTATTCCCTGAATTCTGACTCGTTTTCAAGAGTTCGTGAAGAGGTGCGCCCAACTGTGTACCAAGAATGTCTTGGCTTAGGTCCGGGTTCTTGCTCCAGAGGCGCCTCTGTCCAAGATAGCAGAGGAAGCCGATAGTCAAGAGTACATTGACGCCATTGAGCGGATGGAGCCTGAGGTCGAAGACTTAGCCAGTAGAGTTGTAGATAATCTTAATGTTGTTATCTCCTCTCCTGATGATGATGCTTGAACATAATCGACCTCTGTACTTTTGATTTTTTATAACAGAGTAGTTATATTCTTTTTTGAATGAAGATACTTTGTTGATACTTCCTCTATTTGGTTGCCTTGTTTATTCCTTGGATGAGTTGTCCATGTGATCAGAGTTGTTCGACTCGCCGAGTACTTGGTCTTGCCTTCGTCTTTGCCATGTAAACAACCCTGCATGTTGACAACCTTCTTTGATCTGTTGAGTTCTTGTCTGGCTTTCGCCTTCGCCGTATAAAACAACTCGGTGTAGACCGTTGCCTTGACAGACTCTATGATCTCAAGTATCCTCAGTGTAGCCCCCGAGCCTCTTGCTTTTTGGTACAAGGAGCTGGAGGGTCTCGTCTTGAATTTTCCCTGATCCATGCTCAGGCTTGGTTGTTTTTTTTTTGGGTGTTAGCTTGTTAGCTACCCTTATCGGCGGGCTCAAGCATCTTTTCAGCTATTTTGCTCTCTGCCGGTAGGCTCAGGCATGTTTCGGCCATTTTGCTTTTTGGTTCGGGTGTTAGCTTATTAGCTACCCTCATCGGCGGGCTCAAGCATCTTTTCAGCTATTTTGCTATCGGCCGGTGGGCTCAGGCATGTTTCAGCCATTTTGCTCTTTAGTTCGGGTGTTAGCTTAGCTACCCTCATCGGCGGGCTCAAGCATCTTTTCAGCTCTTTTGCTCTCGGCCGGTAGGCTCAGGCATGTTTCAGCCATTTTGCTCTTTAGTTCGGGTGTTAGCTTATTAGCTACCCTCATCGGTAGACTCAAGCATCTTTTCAGCTATTTTGCTCTCGGCCGGTAGGCTCAGGCATGTTTCAGCCATTTTGCTCTTTTGTTCGGGTGTTAGCTTATTAGCTACCCTCATCGGCGGGCTTAAGCATCTTTTCAGCTATTTTGCTCTCGGCCGGTAGGCTCAGGCATGTTTCAGTCATTTTGCTCTTTTGTTTGGGTGTTAGCTTATTAGCTACCCTCATCGGCGGGCTCAAGCGTCTTTTCAGCTATTTTGCTCTCGGCCGGTAGGCTCAGGCATGTTTCAGCCATTTTGCTCTTTTGGAAACAACTCGGGGTTTAGCCATCATAAGACATATGTTGTCGAAAAACCATCTTTATTGATTATGATCGTTTGATACACATTTTGTCGAGGGACAACATCTTTATAGGTCATGAACGTTGATCTCTTGTGTTTTGTACATGTACTCTCCTTTGAGTTGTTTTCATGCGTAGAATCTTCTCAGTTGGCTAATGTGCCATGTATTACTGACTTCTTTCTCATCTTCAGCCATTAACTTGTACGTTCCTGGTCCGATGACTTTTGAGACAATAAAAGGACCTTCCCATGGACTGAGTAGTTTATGGCGTCCGTCAGTTTTTTGTATTCTTCTTAGCACTAGGTCCCCGACTTGTAGTGATCGAGGCTACGTACTCTTGTTGTAGTGGTGTCTTAATCCTTGGAGGTATCTTGCTGATTGAAGGGTAGCGTTTACCCTGACTTCTTCTATAGTGTCAAGTTCTAATCTTCTGGTGTGTTCTGCTTCTCCTTCGTCATACTGTTCTATCCTTGGTGACGTCCAAATCAAGTCGGCAGGTAGCACAGCTTCTGATCCGTAAACTAAGAAGAAAGGCGAGTATCCGGTAGCTCTGCTTATTTCGGTCCGTAGTCCCCACACTACTTTGGGTAATTCTTCAATCCATTTTGATCCATAGTTTGCTAGTTCTTCATATAGTCTTGGTTTCAACCCGGCTAGTATGAGTCCATTGGCTCTTTCTACTTGTCCGTTGGCTTCTAGGTGTGCGACTGATGCGTAATCTATGCTAAAGCCACAATCTTGTGCCCAACTTTTGAACTCTGTGGCTATAAAGGGTGAGCCTAAATCTGTTATGATTTGATTGGGCATGCCAAAGCGGTACATAATGTCTTGGATGAACTCGACTGCTTTGGCCGCGCTGTATTTTGCGAGTGGTTTGTATTCGATCCACTTGGTGAACTTGTCAATTGCCACGAAGATGTACTCAAAACCGCCCTTTGCCTTCTTGAGTGGTCCTACTTGATCTAGCCCCCAGCAGGAGAAAGGCCAAGCAGGTGGGATGCAGATGAGGTTGTGAGCTGGCACATGAGCTTGTCTTGTGAACATTTGACAGCCTTTATATTTTCTGACGAGTTCTTCTGCGTCTTTCAGAGCTGTTGGCCAGTAGAAGCTGGTACGGAAGGCTTTGCTGACTAGTGTTCTTGAAGCAGCATGATTTCCGCAGCAACCTGAATGTATTTCGTCTAGGATTTCTCTGCCTTCTTGGAACGAGACACATTTTAGGAGTACTCCTGATGATGCAGCTCTTCTATAGAGTTTGTCCCCCACTAGGACGTAGTTTTTGCTTCTACGAACAACTCGGGTGGCTTCCTCCTTCTCATCTAGTAACTTATTCTCTTTGATATAATCAATAAAGGCTTGTGTCCATGAAGTGTTGATTACCAGAATGTGACTGCCTTTGGTTGGGGGTTCTGGGGTTTTCTCTCTGGTTTGTTTGATAGAAGGAGTCGATAACTCCTCTATGAATACGCCAGGTGGTACCTTTGCCCTGTCTGATCCGAGTTTGGCGAGGACATCTGCTGCAATGTTGTTATCGCGCAGGACATGCATAATTTCTAACCCCTGGAAATGTTTTTCGAGTTTTCAGATTTCAGCGCAGTAAGCACCCATGTTTTCTTTGGTGCAGTCCCAATCTTTGTTGACTTGGTTGATGACTACTGCCGAATCACCGTATACGAGTAATTGCTTGATTCCGAGAGTAATTGCCACTCGTAGCCCGTGAATGAGAGCTTCGTATTCTGCTTTGTTGTTTGTAGCTTGCCATAATATCTAAAGGACATATTTAAGTTGTTTTCCGTCCGGAGAAATTAGGAGAATGCCTGCGCCGGCTCCTCCTAGCTTGAGTGACCCATCAAAGTACATCTTCCAGTGGTCAAGGATTGTATCTGACAAAGGCTGTTGAATCTCTGTCCACTCGGCCACAAAATCGGGAAGGGCTTGAGATTTGATTTCTTTCCACGGGGTGAAATCGATGTTAAGAGCTCTGAGTTCAACTGCCCACTTTGATATGCGTCCCGTCGCATCTCTGTTGTGTAAGATGTCTCCGAGCGGGAAGTCTGTCACCACTGTGATCTGGTGGCTTTCAAAATAGTGGCGAAGCTTGCGTGAAGTGATCAATAGAGCGTAGAGTAGTTTTTGCACATGCGGGTACCATATTTTTGATTCAGATAATACTTCGCTGATGTAGTATACGGGTCGTTGTACTTTATACACGCGTCCTTCTTCTTCTCTTTCTACGACTATTGTCGTGCTGACCACAGTAGTAGTCGCCGCAATGTATAGCATCATATCTTCGTCTTTCCTTGGGGGTGTGAGAATTGGTGAGGATGTGAGGTATGCCTTAAGTTTCTTGAAAGCTTCATTGGCTTCTTCTATCCATTCGAACTTATCTGTCTTCTTTAGTAGTTTAAAGAAAGGTAATCCTTTTTCACCGAGCCTTGAAATGAAATGATTGAGTGCCGCCATGCAGCCCGTTAGCTTTTGCACATCTTTGATGTTTCTGGGTGGGCCCATCTCCGTTATGGCTCTAATTTGCTTGGCGCTTGCTTCGATTCCGCGATGACTGACTAAGAAACTGAGTAGTTGTCCTAAAGGAATCCCAAACACACATTTGTTCGGGTTCAATTTCCATCTCCACTTTTTCAGGTTCTCGAAGGTTTGTCTTATGTCTTCAATCAGTGTATCCGGGTTCTTTGTTTTTACAACTACATCGTCCACGTATGCTTCTACATTTTCACTGATTTGATCGCCAAGGCATGTTTGGATAGCTCTTTGGTAGGTGGCTCCAGCGTTTTTGAGTCCAAATGACATGGTCTTGTAGCAGTAGGCACCAAACAGGGTGATAAAAGATGTCTTGCTCTGGTCTTGCTCTTTTAATGCTATCTGGTGATACCCTGAATAGTAATCAAGAAAGGATAATAGGGCGGATCCTGCTGTTGAATCAACTATCTGATCAATGCGTGGTAGCCCGAACGGATCTTTCGGACAGTGCTTGTTGAGATCTGTGTAATCAACACACATGCGCCATTCGTCCGTGTTCTTTTTCTGTACTAGAACTAGGTTTGCTAGCCAATCTGGATGAAGGATTTCTCTAATGAATCCGGCCGCCATTAGCTTTGTGATTTCTTTTTTAATTGCTGCCTTCATGTCAGGTGAGAATCGTCGTAGCTGTTGCTTTACAGGCTTGGAGCTTTCATTAACATCAATTCTGTGCTCAGCCAACTCTCTTGGGACACCTAGCATGTCGGCCGGCTTCCAAGCGAAGATATCTTTGTTGTCTCGAAGAAAGTTGGTGAGCGCGAGTTCCTATTTTGCCGAGAGGTGAGCACTGATGGTTGCTGTCTTGGAGGTATCGCCAGTGCCCAAGTCGATTTGCTTGACGTCGACTTCTTTTGGTGGTGCGATGATGCTGGGCTTTTTAGCCGGTATTTCTAATTCTTCTTGGCTCATCTCTGTAGCAATTGTGGCTATTTCTTTTCTTCCATTGTCGGCTTGTGCTTTGGCTGCGATTTGGATTGCCTGAACGTCGCAGTCAAAAGCACGCTTCAAATCACTTCGAAGAGAAAGGACACTGTTGGGTCCTGGCATCTTAAGCAGTAGGTACGGATAATGTGGTATTGCCATGAATTTTGCCAATACTGGGTGTCCGAGGATTGCATGATATGACGAATCGAAGTCTACAACCTCAAATTTGATAAACTCTGTTCGGTAGTTCGAAGGAGTTCCAAAAGTAACGGGTAAAGTAATTTGTCCAAGTGGCATGGCTGCTTTGCCTAGTACTATGCCGTAAAAAGGTGTACTTGTTGGTGTAATCATCCCGGCGAGTTGTAGTCCCATCTTCCTTAGTGTTTCTGAAAAGATGATGTTGAGTCCGGCTCCCCCGTCGATTAGTACTTTGGTGACAGTCATACCAGCAATAGTTGGATCTAGAACCAGTTGATAATGGCCTGCGTTTCCCACGCTAGTCCATTGGTCTTCTCTGGTAAATTGGATAGGATACTGTGACCAATTGACATATCTTGGTGTAGCCGGTTCTGCTGTCATGATAGTCCGTAGTGCTAGTTTTTCTTGATGTTTGCTTCTGCAATCTGGAGCCCCTGAGAAGATCACTGCTACCGTTCCCCTAGGTTTTTGGAATCCTTTGTCCTCGTGGTTGTCATCATCTTTTTTCTGATTGTCCTCTTTGGTGTTCTCCTTACTATCTTTTCTTGTGTATCGATCATTGAAAGTGTAGCAATTTCCGATGGTGTGTCTCCCATTGGGGTGCAATGGGCAACGTATGTTTTCAATGTCATCATATCTTCTGGATTTGGAAAACTTCTTTGATTTGTCGGCCATTGCCACGGTATTGTCTGGTCTATGTTTTCTTTCTTGATGTCTGCTATTTCGATGATTTTGCTTGTCCGGGTTGTCCTGGTTGCTTCTATCCGGGAACCTCTCTCGTGTTTTTTCTTCTACAGTAATCATCTTTTCCACTGTTCGTCTGAATTCTTCATTGTTTCTCGGATTTTCTTTGCAGAAGTCTTGAAATTGCCACCTAGCCATGATTCCGTGAGAGAAAGCTTCAATTACTTCTCGTTCGGTGATGTCATGCACTTGAGCTCGTAGTTCACCGAATCATCGATAGTAATTTCTAAGACTTTCGCCTCCCTTTTGCTTGAGTCCTTTCAGTTCTGCATGAGTGATTGGGTGTGTAATGATTCCTGCAAAATTTTCACAAAAAGCTCTTTGCAAGTCCTCCCAATTTCTGATAGATCCTGGATTTAATTTGTTGAACCATTGGAGGGGCATGGCTTCTAGTGCCATGGGAAAGAACAGGGTCTTGATATCGTCGTCACCTCCGGCTAGTTCAATTGATTGTGAATATATTCTAAGCCATTGCCTTGGTTCAGTTTTGCCATCATACTTAGAGTGATTAGACGGTTTGAACTTGTGAGGTAATCGTACCGATGCAAGCCTGTTCGCGAAACAGGGGAATCTGTCGTGTGTTCCGGCTTCTTTGAATTCGGATTCAGCACCTCCTTCTGGCCAACTGTTGTTTTGATGGGAATAATTCTGCGAGGCTATCTGGGTAGGCACCCTACTCCTGGTCTTTCTTGGTTGTTCAAATTGGTGGCCTTGATTATGTTCCTTCCTACTTTCTCCGTTATGGCTTCCACCTGGCCCAAGTCTTTCGAAAGCGGACTTTCTTTGATTTTGATCTTCTTGCCTGTGGGTTGTTGATCTGGCGGGTAGTCTTGATTGGGCTCTCTCTTCATGCGTTCTCGGGATCATCGACCGAAGCAAGTCCTAGAGCTGTTCATACTTCTCGCCGGGATGTGAAGTTGCTCTGAGTTCTTCTAATGCTTCTCGAATCTTATCGTAAGGCGTATTTGTCGTGCGTCTTCCTTTGACTTCTCGTTGTGATTTTCTTCTGTCGTATTCAGCCAACTCTGACTCGTATCTGATCCAGGCTTCCCTGTGCTGCCTAGCACGGTGTTGGCGCCCTTGCTTCAACTTGTTTTTTCTTTCTCTAGCTTGTTTCTGACTCTCGGTTTCTCCATCGTAGCCCTGGGCAAAGGGTGATATGTTGGATTCTGATTCATCTGATGACCTGACATCGGGTGCTTCTGGGGGATTTAATGGTGACCGATGACGTCGAACCATGAGTACTTCCTGTGCGTGAGCCGTTCTGTTATTGGCGTTGGTTTTCATACTGTCGGAGTTGCTGATGACTTTAGTAGATGCCTCGATGTCGTAGATCGAGTCTCCTTCTTGGTAGGGTAGAATAGCCGTTGTCGTCGTGTTGTCTAGTTGGGTACTGTTATCCTTAGGAACAGAGTCTAGCCAGTGAACGATGCAGTCTTGAGATGTTATAGTCAGGACGAGACCTTCCTGAGCTCCCT
Source organism: Miscanthus floridulus (assembly GCF_019320115.1). NCBI lineage: Eukaryota > Viridiplantae > Streptophyta > Magnoliopsida > Poales > Poaceae > Miscanthus > Miscanthus floridulus. The sequence goes on from NC_089598.1 coordinate 101,374,933, forward strand.
TCAGTGGCATTCTTAGTACTGGATCGAGGACTTCTCTAAGCCGTGCCTGATAAGATCTTGCCATGTTTAGGAGTCCGAGTGGAGGAAGATCCGACTTCTTGAAGGGATTCTGCGCGTACTCCGAGTTGTATTCTTGATAGGCCAGGGCCACGTTAAGTCCCATCGAAAAAGAACTCAGTTTCCCGAAAGGACTCGGATAAGACTCCAACTCGGATGCGGAGCTCGAATTCGAGTCGGATGCGCAAAGCTGCGGAACCTGAGTTGAATCAGACACTATGAGCTACACGAATCCTTCGGAGATTTGATCTGTCGTGGTCGTCGGAATAGAATCGTCTTCATGGTGTTTCAAATCCTCGAGGAGACGACTTTGGAGCTTGCCATTGTTGTCCGCCTCACAGATCCATGAGCCGAAGATGAAAGTTGATCCCGTTGAGAAGATCATGTTGTTGAGGTCTATCGAGCTCTCGGATGCAAATTCACCGAAAGCCCCTACCTGGCGCACCAGCTGTCGATGTTTCACCACCGATAGCCTACCACGGGGGTCCCCGGGGCAGTATTGTTCGGGCTTCAGCGTATGCGGAACTCGACGGTGAATGCAAGAGACAGTCGATTTATCTTGGTTCAGGCCCTCGACTATGGTCGAGTAATAGCCCTACGTCCAGTCAACGTTAGCCTCTGCGTTGGATTGATTGTGTTGTAGAAATCATGATCTCCCTTCTCTAGGAACCCTGCCCTCCTTTATATAGTCAGGAGGTCAGATTCCTAGTTGGTTTACAATGAGAGTTCCTAGTAGGATTACAAAATAATACTACTACTAAGATTACATGGGGAGAATCCTAGTTAGACTAGATCTTCTCTCTTTCTTACAGGGCATCCCGTGGGTCCCGCACCGACAGTTGTGAGAAACTGCGAATGGGGTAACACACAAAACTCAACCGACCCCGACCAAAGCCCAATGGGGCTCAGGGGCTCAAGACGCCCAATGCCTCGGCACGTCCGACGCCAGGATCCGCAAACTCTGTCTTGCCCGATCGCTAAAAACTGCCTCGGCACGTCCGACGACAGGATCCGTGACTCCGTCTCGCCCGATCCCTAAACTACCTCGGTATGTCCGACGCTAGGATCCATGACTCCATGTCGCCCGATCCCTAAAACAACTTAGCACGTCCGACGCCAGGATCCATGACTCTATCTCGCTCGATTCCTAAACTGCCTCAGCACGTCTGACGCCAGGATCCACGACTTTATCTCATTTGATCCCTAAACTGCCTTGGCACCAGGATCCGCGACTTCGTCTCGCTCGATCCCTAAACTACCTCAGCACGTCCAATGCCAGGAACCGCGAGCTCCGTCTCGCTCGATCCCTAAAACTACCTCAGTGCGCCCGATGCTAGGATCCACGAGCTCTGTCTCGCTCGATCCCTAAAACTACCTCGGCTGCGTCCGATACCAGGATCCGCGAGCTCCGTCTCTCCCAATCCCTAAACTGCCTCGGCTACGCCCGACGCTAGGATCCACAAGCTCCGTCTCGCCTGATCCCTAAAACTGCCTCGGCTGTGCCCGACGCTAGGATCCACGAGCTCCGTCTCGCCCGATCCTAAAACTGCCTCGGTGCGCCCGACGCTAGGATCCACGAGCTTCATCTCGCCCGATCCCTAAAGTGCCTCGGTTACGCCCGATGCCAGGATCTGTGAGCTTCATCTCGCTCGATCCCTAAAGTGCCTCAGCTGCACCCGACGCCAGGATCTGCAAGCTCTGTCTTACCCAATGCCTAAACTGCCTTGGCTGCGCCCGACGCTAGGATCTACGAGCTCCGTCTCACCCAATCCCAAAACTGCCTCGGCTATGCCCGACGCCAGGATCCACGAGCTCCGTCTCACCCAATCCCTAAAAACCGCCTCAGCTGCGCCCGACACCATGATCCACGAGCTCTGTCTCGCCCGATCCCAAAACTGCCTCGGCTACGCCCGACGCTAGGATCCACGAGCTCCGTCTCGCTCGATCCCTAAAAACTACCTCGGCTGCGCCCGACGCTAGGATCCACAAGCTCTATCTCGCCCGATCCCTAAAACTGCCCGCTGACAAAACCCCCTAGGTGATTCTACCCGAATCACCTGGGGGCTCAGGGGCTACACCCACGGGTGCGCTCGCGCGCACCCGCTGACGAAACAAACCTCCCCCGCTAGCAAACACGAAAAAAACCCCAAATGATTCTGCCCAAATCACTCGGGGGCTCGAGGGCTACACCCGCGGGCGCGCTCACGAGCACCCGCCGTCAAGATAAAAATCCCCTAGATGATTCTACCTGAATCGCCCAGGGGCTCGAGGGCTCCTATCGGATTCATAAACCCGGGGTCCCTCATGGACCTACTTCCCAGCAAAGGCTTGGCCCAGTAGACGACGTTGCGAACGACACGCAAACTCTTGGGCCAGCCCAAACACCTAAAACAATAGGCCAGAAGGGCGATCCAATCTCTGACCGAAAGGCCTCTCAAAGGAGGAACATCACTCGATTCTGACTCTGGCTTGCCTCTCTGACCGGAAGGCCTGGCCAAACACTTCTTCTAAACTCCGAACTACGTCTCCGATCAGGGACACACCGAACCCCTGCTTACAGCTCTTTTCTGACTGGCGCAGTCGGAGCCAACTAGGACCAACCGATCGAGGATGCCCGCTTAGTGAGGATCAGGAAACGGACGGAGCAAGTAAGGCAGGGCACTCAAGTCAACTGCAAAACCGAGGATCATATCCTATACACCTACAGGACAGTACCGATAGGACATGTTAGAAGAGTGCCCTGCAACCTTCCAGGCATGTCAGAACCCAAGAAGTGTTGTGGGCGCCGATATTTGCCCTACAGTGTTGTGGGCACCCATAACACTCCCATACCGGATGAGCACGGTAAAACCCCTTGCATGCCTATGGGCATCAACAGCATGGCAGGCACCGACGTTTGCCATACCAGAAGAAGACAACGCAATCTCCCACATGCATCTGACATTAACAGTGTTATGGGCGCCTACAATCATCTTGTACCCGACGGCGTGGGCAACAAGACTTAGCATGCGTACTCTCTCTTTCTCTCTCACTTGTAAGGCCATCCCCTTCATCTATAAAAGGGGATGCGCTCTCTCCCAACAGATAGATCCCCTCAGTTCACTCAAACACCACAACAGAACCACTAGGTTCAAACCTCGAGCATACGCTCGAACACTTAGCACATAGCGGAGCTCCCGTCACTCTCGGCCCTTTAGACTAGAGTCCGACCGGACCTCTTGTACCCCCATCTTTCTCCCTTCCATTTGTAACCCCATAGCAAACTTCGAGCACCTGGGCTCAGGAATAAAGTCACCGACCGACTCAAACTAGACGTAGGGCACGTTGCCTGAACTAGTATAAACCTTATGTCATTGAGTGCTAGGCCACTTCCGATCACAACGTATAGCAAAACTATAAATATTTACGTGTTGGTCACTTTCTGCACCGACACTGTGTTAGACATTTGTACAACAACTTCCAGCAGCACTTCAAAGGGGAGAACCTGAAGATACAACTGTGGAAATATGCTAGGTCCACCACTGTGGATCAATGGAATAGAAACATGGACAAAATGAGGGCACTAAACCAGAAGGCATATGAGTGGCTAGAAAGGATGGCTCCAAACACTTGGGTGAGGGCATTTTTTAGCACTTACAGCAAGTGTGACATACTTTTGAACAATAGCTGTGAGGTTTTCAACAAGTATATCTTGGATGCTAGAGAAATGCCAATTCTCAGTATGTTGGAGCACATCAAGGGCCAACTGATGAGTAGGTACTACAGCAAGGAGAAAGAGGTTGGAGAAGTGTGGTAGGGACCAATCTGCCCGAAGATTAGGAAGAAAGTTTAGAAGAATTTAGAGTTTGCCAACACTTGTTTTGCAGCACCTTCTGGACATGGTATATTTCAGGTGCAGGATAGGGAGTATCTGTTAGTAGTTAACATTGGGCTGAAACAGTGTGACTGTAGAAGGTGGGATCTCACTGGTATACCTTGTTCACATATCATTTCTTGCCTAAGGCATGAAAGGATGCCCACTGAAACAATGGTCCATGACTGCTATACTTCAGCAAGATTTCTGATTGCATATGGTCCCAAGATCTATCCATGTGCTGACAAGTCCATTCGGGAGAAGGTCCAAGGAGTTCTTGTTGTGCTTCCTCCTCTATACGAAAAGAAGGTGGACAAACCTCCTAAGAATAGAAGGAAAGAACTAGTGGAATTAGAAGGAACTAGTGGAATAAAAATGTCAAAGCATAGAATGCAAATGACTTGTAGCTACTGTGGGGATCAAGGCCACAACAGAGCAGGCTGCCAGCTAAGGAAGTCAGGAATAAGGCCCAAACTACAGCCTATGAGGAAAACTATAGAAGAACCACAAGTAGAGGACCCTACACAGCAAATAGATGACAACTTAGATGAAGAACCAGTGATTATACAGGTAGTATGGACTGACCAAATATTTTACTCACAATACACCAATTTTTCACTATGCTTGCACAGCTAACTGTCTATGCTTGCAGGTTGCCATTCATTTTCTAGAAACCAACACACCACTACTGTCATAGTTAACAAACACTATGCTTTCACAGCTAGAAGAAGAGGTAGGACACTATGCTTTAACAACTACTATTGTCACATTTAACAAACACTTGTTTTCTTTTAGTCTTCACAGACCAGCAGCATGGTGAGGCAACAGGAACCCATGCCAGCCTCTGCATTCATTAGAACAAACCTGCCAACCACAAGACCACTGCCACCTACAACTACAACAAAGCTGGGGAGGTCAACAGCATATAAGAGAAGTGCCAAGCAGGGTGACAAGTCCAAAGGTCAGCAGAAGAAGGGAGGAGACCCTAAGAAGAAGAAGACCTGATGTCCAAAGTCTACAGACCAGCAGTAGAAGATGACAAGTCCTTTTACGCTTTTGTGTAGTCCTTCTGTGCTTTTGTTCAGCACCAGCATAAGGCTTTAGATTGTGCTGTACAATCTTTTGTAAATCTTATCATGGCCCCAGAACAATGTTTGAGATGGTGGCAATAGTCTTTTGTTTAGATCATCGCATGAATCATTGACCAAAACAGTGTATGTGCACATGGATGCTATTACTGCTATCAGGTGAACTATGAAATAGATGAAAAATTGAGATAAAAAGGATGGTTTCCATTGCTTCTGATGTCCACAGTACACAATGAGTACTCTTGTAGAGTTGTGACTGAGTTTATTTGCACAACTGAACAACCACAACTAACACAAGTGCCAACACTATACACACATAGAGAACACATATCACATTCAGCAAACGAACTGCGTCTTGGTCCTTCCTTTGATTTCCTTGAGCTTTGTTGACCACTGCATTGTCCATTAGGCCAGCATAGGGACGTAGGTTTGATTCTCCTTCGGACTGGGCTTCACATGTGCCATTGCCGCTTTCCTTCAATATCTTTAAGATGTGCTTGATGTAGTCTGCTTCCTAGTAGAAAAATGGACACCCGCTGCCATCCCTCTGCCAAAATAACCAAATCCAACTCAATCGCAACAAGGACACAACAATCCAAGTGCCAAAGATTTGAATCATCAAACCCTAACTCACCTTATGGTTTGGGCAATAGTAGAAAACCTTCCCTGCACTCCATGGCTGCGTGGAAACGCGCCTCAGCACCATTCAACCACCGCATTCGGTGCACAGGATAAGGGGAAGGTCGTCCACACGCCTATTGAAGCACGACATGCTCCCTGGTGGCGCCATGGAGTAGATCGACAAGGCGGCGGCAGCGGCTTGGAGAGTGAATTCAGACAGAGAGACAGAGACAGAGAAGGGAAAAGTAAGAGGAGGGGAAATGGAGGAGAACAGAAGAACTGGGTGGCCTCTCTGCTTATTTGCACGCCCATAAACCAGGCTCACGCGCGGCTCATTTGCACTTGGACCCAGTGAGCGCCACGCTGTCCACGCCACGTCGGTCAAAACCTTGCTTCCGATAAGTTATGGACCTAAGTGACATACTTAATAACATTAGGGTGCCAGAAGTACGATTTAAGAGTCTGTGAATTTAAATGACACCTCAAGATAAGTTCAAGGGCTAACATGTATTTAACTCAAATGAGAACGAAAAGTAAGCATGTACAGATCTGACCAGTCTCTCCAGAAGCAAAACCGTCCAAAGCACACCTACCGCCCAGAGTCAGCACTTCTCACTTGTAAAAAAGGCTCCACCTTTCCTCGCTTCCTCTGCTCTCTGAGAGAGGGAAGCGAGCAGCAACACTGCAGCAGAGAGGAGAGGAGAGGGAGTCTGTCCACCGTCCAGTGTCCACGCTCCACAGAAGAGAGAGAGAGATGGCGATGCGGATGGCGGCGGCGGCCGCAGTGGCGTTGGTGGCGGTGATGGGCGTGCTGGCGCCCCGAGCGGCGGCGCAGACGACGCCGAACTGCGCGGCGAAACTGGTCCCGTGCTCGCAGTACATCAACACGACGGGGACGCCGCCGGCCACCTGCTGCGATCCGCTCAAGGACGCCGTCCAGAACGACCTCAAGTGCCTCTGCGATCTCTACGCCACGCCGGAGATCTTCAAGGCCTTCAACATCAGCCTCGACGCGGCCCTCGGCCTCTCCAAGCGCTGCGGCCTCAACGACACCACCGCCGCGTGCAAGGGTAATTCTACTTTCATTTTCAGCGCAGTAAATGAATGTTCTTCCTTTTATCTTCCAGGTGAGATTTTCCAGCATCTGATTAATAGCGACCGGTTGCAAAAGTAGGTAAAGCAAGCATCTTTAGCGATCAAGCTGTCATGCTTAGTGATCGATCTGCGCAAAGTAGGCATCAGCTAAGTGATTAAGCAACAAGCAGCAAGCCAGCAACACAAGGCCGGGAAAAGTGTGCAAAGGGCCCGTGACTTACGTTTCCGCGTTAGTTGCTACTGGCGTAGGCAAGTTGGGTACGTTGCCATCTCTATCAGGTCAATGGCAACTAGGGGGAAACATCTAGTACTAGATGCGAACATTGAAATGAGATCCATGGTCAGTGTTGATTAAAGGCTCAGAACCATTAAAATTACAGCTGCTGTGTATGTTTCCTCAGTCTGACCCGTGATGAGCATGAGCTTAGTTTAATCTAGCTGTGTGCCAGCTTGTCTTCCATTAAAAAAATACCAGGACCTCATGCTCTCAGTCCAGTATTGGCAGTAGAAATCTAGGATAATATTTACAAGCCCATTCAGAAAATATGTAGTGTCAGTGTATGACACGATGTAATAGACCCTTGGTTCTGATTAGGATTTTCGTACTGTGGGTTGAATTTCATAGGGGTTCAGAAATTCTACTCTGAAAGCCACATAGCGAAACCCCAAACCTTGCACTTTGACATAATGGTATTAGGTGTGCTGTATCTATCCAGGTGTTCCACTTTTATTCTACATTAGCTGCACACAGTTTTTCTTCAAATAAATTTGATGTATATCTTTTGTTTTCTGATAAATGTCTTTAAACTTTTATTTTACAGGCCTTTCTCCTACACAGTCTCCTCCAGGTAAACTATAGTGCTCTTCCCCTTGCTTTGCTTGGTTACAACACTTTGTTGTGTGATATCTTGCTAATTGGAACTTCCTCCATTACCAAATAGAAAATTCATGTGTTTAAATTTCAAGTGTGATTTTAGGGAAAATTGATTCAAGTCATATATATTGAGTCAGAAACTTTTCAGAGATTATGTTACTTAGCAAAGGATGAAGCGCATCCAAATCTACTCCTAACCAAGTGAGAGCACAGCGATTGCACTAGCACGCTTAAAGTTTCTGTATGGTTAGGCATGGTCCCAAGGATTACTATTGCCAACAATGCAGTGCATTCATTTGCAGATTGGATCGCTTCTGTATGTGTATACACATTTGGAAAACCAGTTATTGGCAGAAGCCACCAGCTACTGAAACAGATAATAAATGCAGTACAAAGTAGGAATTTTCGCATGCTTAATAGTGGTGATAGGATTGCTACCAAACAACTACTCGGCAGAGATCAGTCGAGCACTATGTCAGGAGTATAATTTCATCGTAATTGATGGTGGCCCAACACTGCTTCATATGAACAGTTTGTTCTAAAATGAAACTATAAACAATCTGTTGGGTCTGCCTAACAGGGTGATGCTCGTAGTGTTTTAGTGGTGTTGCTTTTACATGCTAGTCACCAAACTTGCTAATTTTCCATGAACTATCTAGCCTAAATCCTTGTAGTAAGTATCGTTTGTTGTTCCAGCTCTTAACTTTGAAGTTCGAAGCAGTGGTTCAGTGCACCCCACCCACCCACACACCAAAAGGAAATTGTACATCTGACTGTTTAAATGGAACTATTAACTAAACTTCTTTAACTGAATTAGCTCACATCATATGTCAATTGCAACTTCATCTCAAACAGGAAGAGACCTTGAATAAACCTTTCCAAACGGCACCTATACAATGCAATTTCGGCCTCACAAACTGTACTTGCAGGTTCACCATCAGGTGGTGGCAGTGGCAGCAACGCCGGTCATCGCACTCTGTCAGTCGGTTTCCCAGTATTGATGAGCTTGTTCCTGGCTTTGTGGTCTGTATTGGCATAAAGTCTAGCACGCTGCAGTGGACAACTCGTCTTATCCCGCGGTAGATGATTTGCACCTACAATGTTCTGAGATGGTGATGCTAGGCTGTATGTATTCCGAGACTAACACAATCAACATTTGTTTTGCTGTGTATTGATGTGGTCAGCCAGTAGACTGGTGTATCTAAATCAGAATTTGTTTTGCTGTGTATTTGATATGGTCAGCCAGTAGAGTGGGGTATCTGAATCAGAATTTCTTATTGGTTTCATCATGGTCTTTGTATTAGACTCTGCACAATTAGATGAAAGGTTCTTGCTAGTTTTTTTTTTTGATGAAAAAGGTTCTTGCTAGTTGTTACCATGTACTGTATATGTGCTTCATCATTACCAACCACCACTACAGATCATTACTAAACCACTTGTCCACTTCCATATGGAACGCGAAGAGAAAATTGGAATTTTGCCATTATGAAACGTGGGCTTCGCTCGTTTGCCATCCCGCAAAAGAGATTCGCTCGTTTGCCATTACGAAACTGGACACACTCCTGGAATGCCCTTTTATCCGCCCACCATACCAACATGACCGTTTTGCCCCTGCTTCTTCTTCAACGGCAGAAGATGGAGGCGACGTCGCTGAGCTCGCTGACGCAGGTCTGCGACGTGCTTGGCGTAACGGCGCAGCGGAGGAAGAGCGTACGGCTCACCGTCTGCACATAGGTGACGCAGCACCACGTCTGCCGGGGCGCGCTTGAGGCGGTGCTCGGGGATCTCCAGGCCGACATGGCGTCCCTGGACACCCCGTCCCCGGCCACCCAGATGGCCGAGCAGATCGCGTCCGCCTATCTTCCTGTCGGAGACAGCGACGTCCTCGTCGCCGTCCTGGAATGTCGCCGTTCACGCCACGCAATGTCGTCGTCAGCGCGTAGGTTCAGGTCAAGGCCACCGCCACCGCCACCGCCCATCCAGCGCTTGGACTCGCTCGGCATCCGGACGCTCTCCGCCTTTCTCTTGAGATCGCCGGACGGCGGCGGCAGCTCGCAGGTCGACAACCATGGGACACTATTCATGTCGCTGGGTTTAGCTGCCGCCGTCCTGGCCTCCAGCATGCCCTCGCTCTCGTGGCGGTGGGCCTCATCGGATGTCTCGACAGAGTCCAGGAGGAGGCTCAGGGTGGTCATGACGTCCTGGTGCTTGATCCTGCTCCTGCCATGAAAGGTGGGAGCCTCCTCAAAGCTTAAGCACAGCCCTGGGTTGCTATTGCTATTGCTGCGAGATTGGTGCCTGCTGCCTTTGCTCTCACAACCGATGCTTCATTTTCGTAACAAAGACAGCAGACAGCCAGTGGCGGATCTAGGATGGTGATTAAGGGGGGGCTAAACAATGAAGATCTAAGGCTAACACTAAAGATTAATGGTGATTTGCCACTATGTAATAGTGATTTATGAAGAGATTAGGCTCACTAGGGGGGCTGTAGCCCCGGCAGCCCCCCCCTGTGGATCCGCCACTGCAGACAGCCTTGCCATCAGCCGGGCTGCTAAGACAGCAGACAGCAAGAACAGATGCAACTATTACGCTTCAGTGTTGCATATACTGTAGTATTTTTCATAACAAAGACGAAACAGTAGGCAGCAAGATTTATAGTAGTAGTAGTAGGATAAATATGAGTTGCGCATGCAATCAGATTGTTTGCATTGGAGATTCCGAATCCTGCTAAGGAAATGAAAAATGAGAACATGTCCTCCTAATAGCCACCACTACTCCAGTTTTCTGATTATTTCAGGCTAGTATGTCTGTCTACTCTAATGGATGGCCAAGCATACCAAAGTGAATGGTTTCAGGGGTATCCTCAGTCCAAACTCCAAACTCCAAACTCCAAACAGAAGGGACCAAACCAAAAGAGAGCAGGACAGGACAGCCGACAGCAACACATCAGTCACAGCAAAGTGAATCAAAACAAAAGCAAAGCGTACTGTACGAAACAAACAACAGTAGTAGGAGTAAAATAAACAACAGGTTTGTCACCTTGCAGTTGCAGCGCGAGGGCCGAGCGCCAGGTCGAGGCCGCCGCCAGCGCCAGCAGGGACGGACACCGGCTGCAGGTCCCACGTCACCTCCAGGGACGACCGCTGGCAAGGCATGAAGGTGCCGTAGCTCGCTGCCGCCACCAGCCAGGCGCGCCCGCCGTGCCCGTGCGACGCGGCGCGGAGGCGGAGCTCGCCGAGCAGGCGGGCGAGCTCTGCGGCCAGGTGCGCAGCGGGGCTGAAGCCGTGGGCGTCGTCGTTGCTGCTGCTGTCGACGGCCCAGCGCATGTCGCCGACGTAGATGACGAGGGTGCTGTCGATTCCGGTGGCGGCGCCAACGCTGCGGCACAGGTCGGCCGCCCACGCGTCCACGTTGGCGCGGGTCATGAGCCGGACGTGGACGTGGAAGAAGCAGGGGCAAAACGGTTATGCTGGCATGATGGGCGGATAAAAGGGCATTCCAGCGAGTGTGTCTAGTTTTATAATAGCAAGTGAGCGAATCCCTTTTGTGAGATAGCAAACTAGCGAAACCCATGTTTTATAATGGCAAAATTCCAATTATCTCGAACGGGAAGCAGCCACTACAGTGAGAGCTCTAGTGGAGGTGTGTGTCCTCAGGTGGCTGAGACTGCAGAAGCCAGAAAAGTATACAGGAGGTGTAGGATGCCAGGGAGGAGGAGAGAGCTGTCAGCTGCCGTCCGGCTAACGGCAGCGCTCTGCTCCGGCAAGCGGCGGCGAGGAGCTCCAGGCTCCAGCTAACCGTGTTTTTTATGTCAGCCCGGTTAGGTGTTTTTTGTTGGCCGTCCGATGCGGCTTTATGCGGCCCAGATCGAAGAGCGTTAGGGAACTGGAGGACGTTTCTTTAGGAGGCCCTCAAACTATTCTTTGTTTCCGTCTATGCCCTCAGAATTTGTATCCCGATGAATAATCGCCATCCAAACTGGAGCTATCGCTGACCGCTCGATCAACCATAGGCGGCCTTGATTGAGCAAAAGGAAACGGCGAAGGGGTCTTTTGCGTAAGCACCCTCGAACCCCTTTCATTTTGCAGTGACTTCCGCGGCTCGCCTCCCCATCCCACTTTCTGTCGCTCCCGAGCTCCGGCGAGCGGCGGCGGAGACGGAAGCCGAGCGAGCAGCACAACGCCGTCGACACAAATCGCGAGGGTATATCAACTACAAGCAGAGGGAGACCCAACACGGAAGCTTTAAAGTAGCCCTCAAAGCTGACCAACTGAGCGCCCGCCGCAATGCTCTCGCGTGCCGCCGCCATCCGTCGCGGCGCTGCGGCGGCGTTCTCCACAGTCTCGGAGAAGCCGGAGACGGGGCTATACGGCTTCGACGTGCTGCGCACGGCGAAGGGGTTCCGCCGCTTCGTGGACGACGCCATCCAGCGGTAAAGGGGAAGCCTGAAGGCCGACACCACTCACCCAGTGCTATCACGCCTCTATCAAATTATGGGCTGCTAAACCTCAGTGAAAGCTTGCTCCAACTCGCAGGTCGGACGAGCTCGTGGCACGCGTCGCGCGGCTGCCGTCGTCCCCCGAGATAGTGCGGACCATGGACGAGATTTCCAATACAGTAATCTACATCCTCCTTTGCTGGTGTTGTTTGAATGTCCCTTTTTGAATCAATCTGTTTGAGTTGATGCAGCGTAGGAGTAGGCGCTTAGCTGATGTGTCTATGTCTTGATGGTGTTGTTAGGTTTGTTCTGTCATTGATTCGGCCGAGCTGTGCAGGAATACACACCCTGATAGGTGAGTCTGTGCTTCTCATGCAATTTGGGTGCTGGGTGGCAATGTGTCTTCTCGTTTGTGAATTGGAGATATACTTGTGTGCTAGGGAGTTTGTGGAGGAGGCAGATAAGGCGTCAATGAGGATTTATGAGCATCTTCAGGTGAGCTTGACATCGAACATTGCTTGATATGGACTTGGACTGTTATCTGTAATAATGGCTTAAACAATCAACATGTCTGCATAGTATAGTGATCGTAAAGTATTATGATAGGTTGTCAAACACTTTTGTGAAACCTTGCCATCCTTTAGCTAATTGCAAAAGATGTGAAATCAAATCACTTGATCAATTTATAGTAACATTTTGATTTCTGTAACGCGCTGCAGTACCTGAATACAAACACTACTTTGTACAATGCTATACTGAAAGCTGAAGGTGAAAGTGTCCTGCTCACAGAGGAAGCTCGAAGAGCAGCAACTACCTTGCGCATTGACTTTGAAAAAGGAGGGATACATCTTCCTAAAGGTTGCACAACTGAACTTTATATTTCTTTTTCTTTACTAATGACATTTGACTGTTAAAGTAAATCATAGTTCTCCTTTTTGGCAGATAAACTTGAGAATGCTAATCAGCTGAACCTTGAGATTGCCCAGCTGGGTAGAAAGTAGGTACATTAATTGGACACTTTCCTTTTGCTTTCTATAAAAGTTGGCTATTACCTCTGTCAAAAAAAAAATATTAATTGGACCATTTCTGTATATAGTCGTTGCCATCTTTGCTGCTGAACTGCTTTGTAATCTGTATTTTTAGTTGCATGTTTTCAAGGTATCTATTGGCAAGTAATTTCATCACTTAACGACATGGCTTTTTGGTAAGCTATATATGTTCCATTCTTGATGTTTGCACAAGCCCTAGAGTCTCTTCTGTCTTGAAGAATAGATTTCTGCTTGCTTGTTTGCCAGTTCAGCTAAATGATGAAAGATAACTGAGATGTTTGGAATGGCTTACTAGTTGATTCTTATTCTTTCAGTGCTTAAAGGTATTGGGATTTTTTTTCTATATGCCCAGTAGTCTTGATGTTCGTAATAAAGCAATTAGGTTGCATGCATTGCATATTTTGAGGTTAAAGAGTATTTGTGTTGAGTTATTGCATTTATTCAAAAAAATTTGATGATTGCCTTTGATATTTTTCATTTACTGCTGAAAAATGAAAAAAATGGTGTTGGTTGATTTTAAAGTATTTTGCCCCATTGTGCACCTATTATGCATGCAACTAGTTGATCCCATTGTCAGCCAAATAGCCCTCTAAGCTGTGGAGTGGAACTCTGTTTGTTTTACTAGAAACTTTTATGGACAGTTTGACTACATCTCTCCGTGGATCCTGTTGCTTTCCCTTCACTGTGCAATGCCTCATTTTAGTGAATTGACTAGTTGCTTCAGAATTTATGCTGAGAGTGTCGATTGATACTGCCTTTTGGTGATAGTGTATACTTTTTTTTTGGCTGTGCCAGGTTCAATGAAAATGTAATGAACAAACCAGGTTTTGTGGATGTGTATCCAGCTTCACGGATTCCAAGGAATATGCAGCGTCTTTTCAAGTCTGTTTCCCGTTTTAATACTAGCAAACAGATGAACACTGAAAAGCAAAAAGGCCTAAGGATTGTAACAGAATCAGGAAATCTATCATCAGCACTAAGATGGATTTCTGATGAGGAAGTAAGTTTTCTTCCACTTGCAAAACATCTCTAATATTCATAGAACCAAACTTTGTAACTTGGATAAAGATGTCTCTATAGCATCGAACAATTCTTGTATTTCTTATGTCACCACTAACTTTTCCTCTTGATTGATTCAATGAGTACGGTTGCATACTATCAATCTAGTGCCAGTGGAAATCTAACTATTTAAAATTTCCAAAGGTCAAAAAACAGGTATATATTGTTGGGAACTCTGAACCTCATGAAAATATTGGCGTTCTTAATGAACTTATACATGCTCGTGATGAACTTGCAAAGGTAATGCATCTTCTTCGTTCTATGAAGTTTATTGGTTGTATTATTCAAATCATAGCATTGACATTGATCTTAACTGTAACTCGTGGTGCACAACTGCCCTAAATAATGAGTAACATAGTTTCCCCCTGTTCATGGCCTTACAGATTATGGGATGCAAATCATATGCTGAATTTGCTATTCGTCCTAACATGGCTGCATCAGCTGATGTGGTTATGTCATTTCTTGAAGATTTGAGCAACATTGTTAAGCATAAAGCCGAAGAGGTTTGAATGGATCATATTTTGGCAATATGCATTGCGGTGTTCTGTCTGTTGAAATTCATCATTAAATTCTATGATCCATCTCTCTCTTGATAACATCTCTCATGCAGGAATTTAAGATCATACAGAATTTCAAGAGAAGGACATGTAATGAAAAGAGCGCCAATCTAGAACCCTGGGATGAGGATTACTTCATTGGAATGATGAAATCATCTGTATATGACCTGGACGCTTCAGTATGTGCTAAACTGAGAAGCATCTCCGAGATGAAATAACTGTATCTAAAGCTAATGTTAACTCTGGTTTGACATATATATAATCCTTACCCTTTTGTAGGATAAGTCATTGACCCCCCGTTGTTTGGTATCTATCAGGTCATTGCAAAATACTTTCCCTTGTCGCAGTGCCTAAAAGGGCTAAATGTTCTGGTTGAATCATTATTTGGTGCAACATTTCATCAAATTCCTATGAGGGATGGGGAGTCATGGCATCCAGATGTGATAAAGCTCTGTCTCCATCATCCCGATGAGGTACAATCGTGTCAAGCATGCTTTTTAATGATAATTCTACAACAAACACAGAATAAATACTTTCAGCTTCTCTGCTTTGGTTATTTGTGTATGTGCCCAACTTATGTATAATAAGATAAAATCTGTAATTTGAGCTGCAGTTCTTGGAAATATGCAGATGTTACCATCATCACCATGGTTTTCTGCTATTCATTATCAAAACTGAAATGACAAATCGTAAATTAAGGCTAAACACGTACTCGGTGGCTTGAATGACCATCCTTCACAATGTGTCTTGCCCTGTTTGTGTTCATCTGGGCTAAGTTGATGATTCCCAACTTCACGGTTAAAATTAGACTGCTTGATAGTGATGGTTTACACTGTGCTATCTTGATGATGATGGAGATCATTATCTAGTAATATTATATGTTTTATTGTCAGTTCTTGTTGTTTGTAATCATGCAAATTTCATAAAATATTAAATGCTTAGGGGAAATCTAATCAAGGATCCCCTTTACTACTACTTGGACAGTGTACTACCTTCTTTTCTTACCTATTCTAATGTTTGCTGGGCCGAAAATAACTAAAGGCTATGATGTCTCATGAACAGGGTGATTTAGGATTCATGTATCTTGACCTCTACTCCAGAAAGGGTAAACATCCAGGATGCGCTCATTTTGCTGTCCAAGGGGGGTGGAGATTATCAGACTCAAACTACCAACTGCCGGTATGTATTCTCTTGTTCATTATTCATTCCATGTTGCTGGACAATATGCAAAGTTCTTCTATCAAGATCAAGGCTTTCCATAAAAGGAAATGGTAGCTAAAAGCATCAATAGTTTGCTTGGTAGTTATTTTACACAGCTTATAAGCCTAAACATCTGTGTGGATCAACTTTTACAGGTTATGACTCCATCTGCATAACTTTATGCTCATACATTATATTGAACGACATTAAGTAAAGTAAAAATCAGATAGATATATCATAGAATATTGCTCAAGTACAATTTCACGAAGTTGCTTCATTTGGTCTTTTAACCTATGGACTCCATGCTCACTTTTCAGATCATCGCCTTAGTATGCAACTTCTCAGGTGCTTGTGGAATAACTGCAAGGCTTAACCATGGAGATGTTGAAACTCTTTTTCATGAGTTTGGGCATGCCCTTCATTCTCTGCTGTCAAGAACGGTATTTTGCTTGTTCTTCTTAATATATTAGTTCTGCTATTACCTTTACTCTAGTTACCTGGTAGTATATTATATTTGCAGGAATATCAGCATTTCTCTGGTACTAGGGTTACTCTTGATGTGGCTGAAAGCCTGAAACCCCCTCAAACCTGTTTGAGTATGTACAAGTTTTTAGTTTTTACTTAAGATGACAATTTATTCTGTAGCACATCTTATTTTGGCTAATCCAAATATGATCTTTTTATTGTCAACCCAGTTGAGTTGAGTTTTGTCACATTTACAGATATTATGCCTGGGACTATCGTGTCTTGAAGACATTTGCTCTAGATGAAACAACTGGAGATGCAATACCAGAAAAGCTGGTAAAGGCACTAAATGCTTCTCGGAATATGTTTCCTGCTACTGAGCTCCAGAGGCAGGTACGTTTTTCTTTGCAGTTCTTACACCACTAGGAAGTAGGAACAGTTGGCGTTTCCTATTTCTTGTTTCACTTAGTGCTGTTATGCTCCCCTTCCCAGATCTTCTACTCTATAATGGACCTAACCTTGTTTAGGGAGCAAGCATCCAAGCCTATGGACACGATTTCCACTGTTGCCGATTTGAGAAGGAAACATGCAAGTTGGAAATACGCAGAAGGCACACACTGGCATACTCGATTTACTCATCTCATAACCTATGGTGCTGGTAAGCATTTGAGCTGTCCTCTAGTCCGTGAATTGCATCATTCTTCATTCCTCGTAGACATATAGCTACATCAATTATATTACACTATTGCAGGCTACTATAGCTATCTCTATGCTAGATGTTTTGCCACAACTATATGGCAAGAAGTATGCCAAGAAGACCCATTGTCCTGCAGTGCAGGCAGTGCCATCAGGGACAAATTCTTGAGGTTCGGCGGGTCAAAGGACCCATCATCCCTGCTGAAGGATTTTGCAGGTGATGCCATCATTAGAAACTCTGGGAGTGGAATAATCCCTAACATTGGTTCCTTGTGTAAAGAAATTGGATTGTGAAATACCACTGTGGGGGCGGAGGCTGGCGTCGTTCAGCTTGAGCTAACCTCGAAGGGGCAGAGTCGCTGGAGTTCTGGTGCTTGACCTCTCGGCATACATCGGTGGTGCTAGTGGAAGATGAAGGTGATATATTCTTCTGGGATTCTGATGTGAAATTGGATTATACCCCGAGGCATACGTTATCTTCATAGTTTCACCTGCGGATGGTTTTGTAATCTGTCAAATTTTACTAGAGGTGACGCCATGACGGTACCTGTTCGCTTGGAGGAATTTGGAGAAATCTGGAGAAATTTGTGGGAGAGTGCACAGTGTTTTTCAGCTGGGAACAGTGAATTCTGGCTGAAAAACTGACCAGCCGAACTGCCCCACCCGTTGTCTGGGATTTTTCCTTCAATGCTATGATGAAGTGACAGTCGGCCCTATAGGTTTTCCTAGCTATAACACTGATTCATAAGAGTGAAATGGTGACTAGAAGAGTGTGATTGATGCCTTGCTCGTTTCTTTTAAACAAGGAAAAGATTTTTAATGGAGCTCAGCTCTCTATCACCGAGGCCTTGTTTAGTTGGCGAATTTTTTTTAGGAAATGGTATTGTAGCACTTTCATTGTTATTTGGCAATTAGTATCTAATCATAGTCTAATTAGGCTTAAAAGATTTGTCTCGTGAATTTCGTCTAAACTGTGTAATTAGTTTTATTTTTTATTTATATTTAATATTTCATGCATGCGTCTAAAGATTCAATATGACAGAAAATTTTGAAAAATTTTGTAAAATTTTGGGAACTAAACCGGCAGTCGGTGCTTGTTCGTATCACTATTCTACTACAGCAGAGAGTAGTGGCTCCGTGCCTCCGTCCCAGAAAGAAGCATAGTGTCCTTTTTTTTTTAAGTATGTTATATTAAGCTTGATCAATTATAGATAAAAAGTATTAATAAAAATATTTATGATATTAAATAAATATAATTAGATTAATTATAAAATATATTTTTATATTAAATTAATTTAGAGCCATAAATATAAAACTATTTATTAGAAATTTGGTTAAACGTGAACTACTTTAATTGACGTGTATGTTTTTTTTTTTTGAGAGAGAGTATTTCATAGGACAATGTTCGGCTGCGCTAAAAAAAAAGCAGGCTGCAGGCCCTCTCACAAAAACACCGTGGCAACAACTGGGAGTGGCTGACTGCGAAGGCAACTATGATAAATTTAAGGGCATCACGAGGCTAACACTCTCAGCGGTTCTAGTACAAATAAAGTGATTTACGTAGACTAGAAAATATTAAGATTACTATTCACGTAATGCAAACTATTACTATTTGTGGTTTGTAAAGAAATTTTTTTTCTTTCATCATGTCTCACCTTTATTTCCTCTTTCTTTTTCTTTTTTAGCATAGACCACCTTCTTTCTCCAAGCATATGTAGGTTCTCCAAGCCACTATGATAAATTTAGAACACCTACTTTATTTATCCTATCCTACATGACACTTGAGGCTACTGCTCAATAAACAGCGTTGGGGAAGCCCTAACAGCACACAGGACAGCCATCAAGGCATCGTCAGCTGCTGTTCCTTCCAGAAATTCTTGCGTAACGCAGATTCCACCAGCATCTGCCAATATTCCTTTCGTTCTTTTCGGCCCATCTGGCAGTCCAGCTTTCTTCCGTTCTTTTTGGCCCATTTAGCAGTCCAGCTTTCTGCTTCTTAGCTGTGCCAAAAGGGTAGGAGTGATGGTGTTGGCGGCTGAATTTTTTACTATTTGACCCTTTTTTCGAAAGTTTCTCTCAAACAGACCCCTGACGGAAACAATTCCAGAAATAGACCCTTGACTCGGCGCCAGAGTGACTGGCGCCGAGCTCGGCGCCACGGTGACTGGCGCCGAGGTCCTGGGAACGGGCAAACGGCCTGCCAGGGGCTCGGCGCCGTAGATCTTGGCGCCGAGCTCGGCGCCAGCCTGAATGGCGCCGAGCCACCTGCATTTAGCCCCAGCCCAGCCTTTTTCCCCGAGCGTTCTTCCTCTTCTTTCTCCTCGGGTTATTTTCTCGCCACTCCATCCTACCTCACGAATCGACATATTGGACCTTGAAAACCTTGATTTGATCCGTAGATCTTCGAGAGCAAGGTATACTCGCTCACCTCCTTGTTTTTCTCGCATCGATTCGGTACATATTAGTCGGATTTTTGAACCTAAGAATCGTCATCACTTAGGGTTTCATTGTATCCCTCAATATATGTATTATACAATCGTAGGTTAATTTCAAGGCGTGGAAAAAGCTAGCAAACCAAGCCGCATGTAGTTATGTTATGGGTTTATTGTTGTGGATGAAATGAGAAACCCTAGGTTTAGGGTATAATGTTAACTGCTTTTGGTTCTTATAACGAAATTGATTGTATTGTAGTTATGATTCTCATTGATATTTTGTTGTGATGTTTTTATTTATGTATGTTAAATTACATCCTATTTGTTAGATGCAAGAAATGTTTCGGGAGGAGTTTTGGCGAAAACGGGGTCGTCCTCGAGAATTATACCCCGACGCGTCTAGCAAAGATGCCCCCGTTCCCCCTGACCTTTCTGTCCCTAACTGTGATTATGGTTTCCCGGCCCATGTTTTTCAATCGAAACATCCGGACACAGCCGCACGTTGCTTCTACACATGTAGTCGGTTTAATGTAAGAAATTATTTGTACTACCTTTTTCTTTATTTGTTTAAGTATGGTACTAATATATTATTGGAATCTCGTTGTGTAGGACCATGAGAGGTGCTTTTTCTTTCAGTGGATCGATGGTGCAGAAAAGTTTGATCCTAGGTACCTCTTTTTCGACGATTGGTTTAGAGGAAGACATCCACGTGAGCACTTCAAGCGGTGGGTTCCACCCCCCCCCCTAACCCTCCGGCAATGACAGCTAAGGAGAAGCACCTAGCCGCAGTTAGACGACTGGAGGAACCTTCTCTGTGTGATTGCGGAGATCAAGCTGTGATAAACCCTGAGAATACGTTGGAGTTTGTGTGTCCAAACAAGCATAAAGTAAGTGCAAAGTGTATGTGTTAAAATCTTGAGCTATATGTGTTTATGTACTAATGTCTCATTATTTAGGTGTATTCAATGGCGAAGTGTCGTTTCAAGGAGTGGTTGTATGGTCCTAAGAACCAATGGCCAGAAGAACCGCGGAGGATTAAGGAAAAGAAGAAAGAACGAGTAATCTACAAAGCACCTCCTGTCATGTGCGAATGTGGTGTAAAATCCAACTATGGCCTAGTCCCTTCGGAGCTTGGAATAGGTCATTATTGTGGCCATATGATTGAGTATGATGAGGTTCGTTATGTTTCTGGTAAACATGAAATCGTATTTTATTTGTTTTCCTGATACATATATGATATAATATTTGTTTTGAATAGAGCACTAGGAAATACAGTTGGGAATGTTATGATGGTCAAGCTAAGTTCTTGGATGAACTGAAGAAGAGGCAAGTAATTGCACGAAAGAGGGGATATGGACCTGACTACGTCAATCTATTCGTTAAACATCACAAAGAAAAGATGCGTGAGTTTGCTAGACAACGCGGTATTTGTAACCCGATCGATGTTGGGCTTAACAAATGGGGATTGGAGAGGCGAACGACGTTAGAGGAGGAGAGGGCAAGGAATGAGGCAAGGGAGGAGACAAGAGTACAGATGCAGGTCTTGAATGAGCATGTTGCTACATTATGTGCCAGTGAGTGCTTGAAAACCTTTTTTCGTTATCTGGTTTTAAATGTAATATTATCGAGTTGCTAACTGATTGCATTTTATACATCAAGGGATTGGTTGCAGCGGGGAACATGCTGCAGAGGTGGCTCGTGCAAGATATGAGGAGAAGAAGTTAGATGCCCATAGATCATGAGCTGGTCGCACTGTTCAATCACCGATTATGTTGTGTGATGATGGAGACGAGGATGAGGACGACACTGGCAGACTGAGTGAGCTCATTACTTTAGCAGAGGCGGGCATACAGGCACAGGAGACTGAGGATGGCACAGGCAGACTGAGCGAGCTCATCTCTCTAGCAAAGGCGGGCATTCAGGCGTAGGAGGCTGACGACGACACTGGCAGACTGAGCGAGCTCATCGCTCTAGCAAAGGCGGGCTTACAGGCAGAGGAGGATGACGACGCGTTCTTCACTCAGGCCGCAGCGGCCGCAGACGAAGCGGAGGCCGCTTACTACAGGCGACAGGTAGGTCAGAGCAACGCAGTTGAGCCTAGCCGCAGCAACAGGGTTGTAGTAGAGGACTGGTACTCGGATGATGAGTTGCTTACTCAGTACGTTTCAGATTGAGGATTTGGAAGTGCATTTGCCCCTTTGTCTACTATCGGCATTTAGTTATACTATTAATATGTTGTGTAATGTGACATAGTATCAAACTTTTCATTGTGTGGTTGTTTTCATTATCAATGGTCTTAATATTTTGCTTAATGATACAGACTTATTTCTATTTGAACACGTGCTGCAAAAAATAGTTAACGACATACGACATTATAGAAATCAACACACAAAACACATTAAATGGCATGTGACTATAGGTACCGAACCTGGGTACATAGTTTTCTTTGACTAAACCTAACATGCCTTAGGTAATTAAACCATGCCTTCGGTAATTAAACCTAACATGCCTTAGGTAATTCAACCTGGGGTTCTCCACAAGAAAAACATAAAGTCATCCTAGTAGTGTGGCCACATAGCAAATTGTGTTGCACCTTCTCCATAGTAGCCTCCTATGGTTGGTGGTGGTGGTGGCAGGGGTGATGGGGGAGACCCCTTTTTCTTGTGGTTAGGGCAGGTGCAATATGGATCATTGCAGAGTGCCTCCTGTGAATCAGCACCATTGTTGTTGTCGTCCTGTTCGTCGTCTTTGTAACCGCTGCTAACTTCCCTTTCTAGATCGAAGATACGGTCTTGTAGGTAGTAGATGTACTCCGCATGCGGATAAATAGGTCGAGGATCGACCCACCTACTGAACCCACAGTTTTCTTCGGCCAAGGAAGAGTACAAAAAGTATGTCATGTAAGTGATATACAAGACAAACATATTGAAGAAACAAATAGTAATAGAAATTACCCATGCTCGCGGGCATTTGAAGAAACGATGACCTTCATCTATTTCCTCGGTGAACATCTGCACTAGGCAGTCCTCACCATGCATGCATTTTGGCCACTCTTCTTTCCTTTCATCGTATCCTATCAGTGGTGCCTCTTTGGTGAAATCACTTTTGCTCTCAACTGGGAACCTCTCATAAAGAGCTTCCTCAAAGAAATCGGGACCCAGAGGACCCTCCCACCCCTAGGTAGTTTTCTTCCCCTTTCCTCTCCCTCTGAATGACCCTCCAGATATTGGTACTACAACAAAAGCAAATGCTGAGGAGTGTTCTTCTTCCTTATTGTTTGTGTGAATGAGAGGGAGTGAGTGGTTATTTATAGGTCGAGAGGAGGAATGGAGGCCTGTCAATGTGCCATGTCAACGATCCGTGTGCTGCTTTACCTTAGCCCTTGGATCAAACAGTCATAAGATGGATGGTGGAGATAGAGTTTAGTTGTGCTTCCTTGCATGTTGTCCTTGCATCTGAGAGGTCTATATCAATAATGTGATAATTCGATGTTGTACGTTTATCTGAAAAGTCTATGTTTATTCTCTGAAAAGCATAGATTCTTATACACAGCGTATGTACAAATATTCCTGGATTATAAACATAATAAATTTATAGTTAATCTGTGTACTACATTTGTGCCTTTGTACAAGTATAGTATGATTAAAGATTCACGCAAAAAATTCGCAAGATACGGTCTTGTATTAGAAGCATCCACAGTTACAAACAGAGACATCAATATATATTCCAAACATTTAATCATCCAACAAGCATAATGCAACCACAACGAATATCAGAACCAACGTAATATGTCATGCAAAGTACAAATAGTCCACAATGTCCATACAGTCCCGAATAATTAAGGATAAGTAAATACAGTAGTTCATAGTAACATCTACCACGTCCCTCACTGTCTCCTACTCTTGCCCCTACCCTTGTGACCCAGAGCGCTGGTGCCTGGAGTGTAAGGGTCACGCGGACGGCGTCGCTTAGTGCCTAGAGGCGGTGTAGGATGAGTCGATGGAGCGTCATGGAGCTGAGAGGGCCCAAGCTCATCGTGCCTCTTGTCCATGTCATCGTCGTCGTTGGCCTCCTCGTCCTCCTCCTCATCCCCTGTAGCTACTTGACTAGAGGAACCCAAGGCTCCTCTTCCTGTGGAAGGATCGTACACGTCATGCGTCATGTTTGTCCTGCAACCACAACGACCAGCCACACGGCGTAGACGATGTGACAGCCTCTGTTGTACAAAACTATATTAAGTGAAAGAATATAACGTATTAATGATTTGTTTGAAAGAATATTTTTAATCTTACATCTAGGAAGCCAAGTATGTAGTCATCATTGACTCTAGGCCTAACGCGCTTGATCTCTTCAACTGAGCTTCTCAGTGTATTGCCCTACAACAATGTTTTCAATAATAAGACTTCTGAATAGATATCATTTAGTTTTGTTTTCTTTTGTACAAGAATGTAACTTATTATAAGGGTTATACAGCTCGAAGGTTGCAATAACTACAATAGATAACTCCTAACGTCGGTCCAAGAACACCTAATGTATTGTTATGTAACTAAACGTAACAAAATAAGTCGATTGGCTTACCACTCTGTCCAAGATCGGTCCTGCCTCCACCTGCCTTCCTGCACGAGTGGACCGGTCGTACGTCGTGTCCTCATCGTTGGAGGACTCGATATCGGTGTAGTCAGCTTCGGTCCACTATAGTCTGAGCCTGCACCTTATCGAACGCTGGTACCAAGCTTGGTACCGCCTAAACTCACGGTTCGTGTGCGGCTCGTTGTTGTCGTCTAGGTTGTCGTGCATCTCCTCCCATTCCTCAATGTAGGACTGGTGGTGCCTCTCCCAGTCAAAAATCTTCTTGTTCCTCTGACGATCCAACCTGCACGTATGTCATCGTTACATTAATCCACGTACGTGGCACCATATTATAAGAAATGGACCATCATCATGACTCATTTGAAATATCAAAACACTTACTTGTGTAAGTCAACGCCAGTCGAGAATAGAGGCATAGGCCAAAGCTGTCTCACTCCAAATTGGCGTGCAACCCTATCTGGCAGGTGGTACTCGATAGCATAGAAGCAGATTAGAGGGCACCTCATCCTATAGAAGTAGTCGTCGGCCCCACATACGGTGCTCAGCTGAAAAAGTAGTGCGTCCTCTCCACCATACGGCTCCCACTCTACCTGCATCATGTTCAAATAAGATGTTAGATGGTATACTAATCCTTTTAATAGCTGCATGGAAAATAAAATTTACTTACACTAGACGCCGTCAGCGAATCTAGCTCATTCATGTACTGAATGTACACCTAGTCTATCCTCGTGTGTGAAACCCTGACCTGGTCCCAAAGGTACACCCATGTCGGCTGGCGACTTGGAGGCTGACCTTGGAACCACTCACGACGAGCCAGTACCTCTAGATGACCAACTAGAAAACGAGCCCACATCCATAGCTGTAACAGGTACATGCATCCACCAAGTGACGGGTTCACCGTAGACCGACGACACCCCTCGCACAGCTGCCGATATAGAAAACACAAGACTGCAGAGCCCCAGCTGTACTAACCTGCCTGGTCCCAGTTACTGAGGCAGTGGATCCACATCCAGGATGCATTGTCACCCGTCGCGTCGAGAAAGAGAACGCAAGCAAAAAGGTGTAGGATCCACGCCCGGCAGTAGTACCCAACTGTCTCCTCATCTGCCTCCTCGACGCACTGTGCGAACTCTGTACGTAGACATGAGATGGGAACTCCAGAAGTGCGAGCTCCTTGCTCGCCAAGCTCACGCCCAAGGAAGGCCTCCACTCGTGCTCTCCATCCCTCTGACCTGCACTGCCCGGTGACTGGGTTCCCATGAATCCTTAGGCCTAGCATCTTCTGACAGTCCTAAAGCGAGACTGTCATCTCTCCAAAAGGTAGGTGGAAGCTGTGAGTCTCCGGCCACCACCTATATTTAAGACCAAGCAAGATTACTTGTCAAAAAGTCAATCACATTAACAAATGGCCATGAATGGAGGCAATGATTCACTTTAATACTTGTCTACCAACGCAGTTATCGCCGCTGAGTTGAACTTGGGCAACCCACGACGAACCTGAAAGGAGATGACATCCAAGCCAGCTCTTTGCAGGAAAGGAGTGTACCTATCGTCGTACCGAATGTCCAAGAACCCACTGTGGGTCCTAGAACGAAGGTGCAGAAGGTCCTGCATTGAATATAACATAGTCACATGTTACTTTACGAACACATGTACAAATAAAACTTAATGATTATTACCTGCCCCAGCGCAACGAGACGTCCTCTGTGGGTCTCCTCGTACGTCGGGTCAAGCAGGTGGAATTGCTCCATCCTACAAAAAAAGTGAATAAATTAGAATTGCAATGTATAATGAAACATGAACTTATAAATGTATAGGTAATTGACACAAATACAAGCATAAATTGAGACATGCATAATTAATTATATGATACGACAAAATATAAAATAATACTATAAACCAATAGTCCTACCTCACTAATCTGCCAATGGCAACTTCGTGAGTTGTGGCCAAGTCTACCGCACTTGCCGCACTCGTGCTGCTCAGGATCAGTAACAAATGGAGTTCCTCTCCCACGCCTAGTTCTTCCGGGTATCTGATCCATAACCATCCTATGCCTCGTCCTCTGCCTTGATCCATGCTTGTTCCAACGGTAAGCTAGATCCGCAATGTACTTCGGCCCATCATAAGGAGGCCACTCTCTAGGGTCCCGAAAAGGCACGAAGCGAGGGCTCCATGTGTTCACAAGCGTGTTGACACTGAACTCGTGAGGTATCCTCCTCTTGATATTATAGTTGCGATACCTAGCTACTGCCACCAAATGCGAACATACAAAGTGGTATTGCCTTGGTTTACCACAAGTGCACTTGAAATCTTGGAGGACAACCACATGTATCCTCGACTCTCGGACCTCGCCATCGGACGTTGTACCGCCCCTATGCTTGACCTGATAAGTCCCTGTGGCATGGTCAAAGCATGCAACCTCATGTGTGCCAGCCCTTTCTCTTGCCTTCTCTAGGTGTGCCTTTGGTTTCGGAGCCCATATCTCTCCATCACTCCTCAACTGCAATGCATGGGCGTGTCTATCGTTGAACCAGGCAACAAGCTTATAGAAGGTGAATTGAACAATTGCATTCATGGGCATACCACGTATCCCCAATAGCAACTTATTGAATGACTCTGCCATGTTGCTATACTGAAACTCGTACCTCCAGCCATCGTCGTCATGAGCTCTTGTCCATTTCTCCAAATCCCTCATCAAACCTATGAGCCATTGTCTACCTTCTGCATTTGATGCGGTTCTGACCTGCTGCAACTTTTCCTTAAAGTACTTGTCCTCAAGCTGTCGAGCAGCCTCCTGCAATAGATCAAAGTTTTTCTTGACACTGTCCTTCTGTAGTAGATTCTCGGTAAGGTGTCGAGTACACCAACGATGGTGCAAAGGTGCATACCCCTCTAACTGCTCTCGCACGGCATTAAGTATGCCCTGATGCCTATCAGATATGATGCCAACCTCCCTGCCAGGGCCAACCACATGTATCCGGACTAGCCTCAAGAACCATCCCCAACTGTCATTGTTCTCCTTCTCAACCAAAGCAAATGTCAAAGGAACCAACTTGTTGTTCGCGTCATAGGATATGGCTATAAGAAGTGTGCCCTGGTATTTACCAATCAAGAACGTACCATTAATGGAGAAGACGGGACGACAGTGCCTAAAGGCCTCAACACACTGAGGAAAGCACCAAAAGGCACAGAAAAATATCTGCCTCCCATCCTTCCATGCATTAGGTTTTGGGATGTACTTATAATGTATGCCTGGATTCACCGCTTTGATTGCATTGAAAAGAACTGGCAGCTGCTCATACACATCCTCCCAGTCCCCATATATCATCTTCCACGCTCGCTGCTTAGCCCTCCATGCTTTACCATAAGTTATCACATATCCTCCATACAACACCTCAACAGTTCTGATAATTGTTCTCACCTTCATGTTGGGTTCTCCCTGCAAAATTCCCATCAACCGCTTGGCAATGAGGGTAGATGTCAACTGCCGATGCCTCAAGGTCAGCTCATGGTCAGCACAATTGTGTGGCCCAACTACTTTTGTGATCTTCTATTTTCTGACCACCTGTTGCTTCCTTGCACAAACCCTCCATGGGCAGCGTTCCTTGTCACACACAACTATGTAACGGCGCTCCACATATGAATGCAATGCCCTGTAAGGCCTCTTTCGTATCACTGCAAAAGCCTGCAACCACCTCTTCAAAGCAGAGAGGTCATTGAACACCCTCCCCTCCTCAATTACCATGTTAGGACTGGCCTCAGGAGCTTCTAGGAGCTCATCATCACGTCCTTCTGCAAACGCCAGATCAGAATGAGCAAGATCACTAAACTCATGAACTCTAGGATCACGGCGGTCAGGAAAGATACGCCTCATCATCTCAACATCACTCTCCATCAGCTCTCCAACAGGACGATCATCATCAGAATCAAGAGCCCTAGCCATCTCATATGGCTCCGAATCATTCATAATTTCAACATTATTGGAGCCACGAAATCCATCTGAAAAGTGCACTTGCGCAGCAACATGGGGCACATCGATATTCTCAGGAATGTCTCCTGCAACGTCATTACAGAAATGAGGAAAGAATGAAAGAAATAGATGTAAGGAACGGGATAAGCTCCCAAAAACCATGCGGTTAAGACACTTACTCGGATGATTCTGTGTCAAAGGGATCTCATAAGGAGGATCTACCACCAAAACATGAGTATGACAACCATCTCCAAATAACGCATTGGGGGCAGATTAAGCATCAGGAACCGTAGGCGCAATTTGCACATGCAGGTAAGGTTCCGGAATGAGAGGATCGATGTGTGCCGGATGATCCATTGCTGGGGGAAACCCATGAGGGATTGGATCAACTAACACCCGACGAACAACCACGTCCAAACATTGCATCTGGCTCTTCATAGCCGATCTCACATAGTTGTCCCACTGACCCGCACAACTAATTGAGATCATTCGCCTGAAGATGTTCGGAGGACAACCTAGGTGTAGTACACCATCAACTGCAATGTCATCATCTCCAAAGCAATGCAGCTCCTCCCGAGCCCTTGCAACCATATCACTAAATGAAGGTCTATCATTGAATAGCATAGGCACGCTTTGCATGTCAAGAAACTCAACATATCTATAACGATCGCTTTCAACCGTGCCTCCATGATATATGGTCACTAAGTTGTCCATCTATTTCAAAAACGTAATGAAACACATGTCCTTTAGTCAAAATTAGACGATAGATAGTACCTAACAAGTACTTTCTAACTACAAACTAAGTAATCATGATAATAACTACGTATATACTTATAGTGTACTCACTAAATAGCAAGATCATATGTAGTTAACTACAAATATAACTACATATCTAAGTAGCTATCTAACTATATTTATTTACCAATGTATCTATGTTTTTATCTATCTACATATATATCTAACTAAATCAACTAACAAAGTTATCACAGTATAACTAGTAAATAACATACACCAACTAAATAGGTACATTGCATATTCATATTTTTTACCTTTCTGGGTCGACGGACGATGGGCGTAGGTCTAGGCGAATATCTGGGCCTACGGTGGTGCGGCCAACGACAAAGGTGGCGCGCGGCGGTCGAGGGGTGGCCGGCGCTCTGTGCTGCGAGACCGGCTCGACGGCCATGGGAGGGGGGCGAGGCGAGGGCGGCCGGTGGACGTCGGCAAGGCGGGGCGAGGCCGGCGGTGGAGGGGGCAAGGCGGGGTGAGGCCGAGGCCGCCGGTGGAGACAAAGGCGAGGCCAGCGGTGGAGGGCGTGGCGGCTTGGCGCTGCAGCCAACCAACGGCCAACAGCGCGAGGGCACGGCGGCGCGGTGCGGGCTCGGGCGAGGGAGCGGAGTCAGCGGCGTGGCACGGGCTCGGCCGCCGGAGCAGCAGCGGCTCGGGCAGGCGGACTTGCAGCGGCGCGGGCGCGCGGGCGCGCGCGGCGCGGCGGGCGCGGGCGGGCAGGTGGCGCGGCGTGGCGCGGGGCGGGCGCGGGCGCGGCGGTGGAGCAGCAGCGGTGGCTGGGGCGTGGAGATGGGAGATGGGGAAGAGGATGGAAGATATTTAGGCCGAGCTCGGCGCCATAGTGGCTGGCGCCAAGCCCCTGGCAGGCCGTTTGCCCGTGCCCAGGACCTCGGCGTCAGTCACCGTGGCGCCGAGCTCGGCGCCACTCACTCTGGCGCCGAGCCAAGGGTCCATTTCTGGAATTATTTCCGCCAGGGGTCTATTTGAGAGAAACTTTCGAAAAAAGGGCCAAATAGTAAAAAAATTCGGTGTTGGCGGCGCTACGTGAAGTTTTTGTCAGGTTTGCGGTGGACAGGTTTGTCAGGTTTTTTGTCAGGTTAGCTAGGACTGGGTTTGCACGGGGTGTGTCCCTGGCCAATGTTTGCTAGGGTTCTTCCCGTTCATTGTGGGATGCTATCGCAGCTCTTTTCAAAGCCACGGATGAGGGCTGTTCGTCTCAGCTTTCACAAGTGACATGGTCGATGGCGAAAGTTGGCGAAAGGCAGCGACTCCGGTGGAATCTCTCAAGGACTTTCTTATAACTTTCTTTTTCGCTGAGGACCTTTGTGCAGTTTGGACGGGGCAGCTTCCTCTCCTGTATCCTTTGCGTATGTATTCGTATGTGTACGCGTGTCTGTACGTTTAGTTTTCCTTACTTGGTAACATATGCAACGGGTACTGTGATAAAGAAGATGTTTGTCTCCGTTTCAGGTGACTAATGGTTAAGCTAACCATCGGTCACCATCCTAATCTCACGGCTGCCATCCCATGTGTCAGCTACGTTTTAGGAAGATGGCCGTACGGCGACCCGCAAAAGAAACAGCAATAATTGCCTTGCTTGTTACTACTAGTACTCCGTATTTCCTTTCCGTGCCAGGCCTGATACAAAACTAAAAAATGAGGTCTACTAGTCGAGAAAAAAATCTCTATTTTTTATTTTTTTCTTATGCTTTTGCCAACTTGATTCAAAATTTTTAGACCGATTTGCAGAAGATATGGTTTCAATCTTCAAACACTAGTCCACTAGGCGAGTCTAGATGAAAAGAACAAAATTTAGAGATTGGTCCGCTACTCGCTATAGTTCAATATGAATGGATTGGGAAAAAAAAGAAATATGAATAATTAGTATTACCTTCAGCCTTCAGTACCTTGCCTCGGTGCCTCGCCGTTGCTGTCACTCGCGATACATGGCCAATAGGAGACGGACAGGTTTGGGATCGCAGGAATCGGGAGATAAAACGACGCCGTGCGACCTCCGGAAAACCATTTTTTTTATTAAGCTTGCTAGTGGGTGATTCTGTTTTGGGCCAACGAAACAAAATCTACTTAGTTATATGAGTTATTGTACTAGAAAATTTGAGGCGTATGAACTGGAGGCCCTGCGCCGTCGCCCTGGATGCACGCCCGCAGGGACGGCCCTGCAAGGGCACTGTGCACGTGATCGCCAGGTGCAGTTGTAGGTGCAGTCTCTAGTCCCAAAGGGCTCGTGGGCGTGCTCGGGCGCATGGCCGCCGTCGTGCTGCAATCGTGCTGTACAGATTCACGCAGAACGATACATCGACGGCCTGCACTTGGTGCAGCACGGGAGCCACGGGACAGCAGAGTTGCTGAGAATTTTTTTTCCCGTCGACTGACGGATAAGCAGGATAGAAGGCAACTGCTACTGAGGACTTGTTTAGTTTCGGGCGTAAAGTTTCAGGCTGTCACATCAGGTATGAGGTGTTTAGATATTAATAAAAAATAAATTACAGAATTCATTAGTAAATCATAGGACGAATTTATTAAACATAATTAATCTATCATTAGCACATGTGTTACTATAGTAAGTGTCGGTTCTAGGATTTTGAGGGCCCTCTGGCGAACTCGGCGCGACGGCCCTATAGTCTATTTATAAATCTTATATAATATAACGGCCCCTCTAGAATATATATAAATCTATCATGTGCTAGTAAACTTTTGTTTTGACTTGATTTGAATAATTTGCAGTAATAACAAAAAAAAACTTTGTCCATATGTTTAGAGTAATCTAACCATTTTCTATCAACCGCCTCACCATTGGTTAACTTTCTGGAGTAGTAAACATATGAAAAAACGTCTATTAAGAGCATCTATATGGAACTCAAGATTCAATTATCTCACCGACCCCTTTTCAATCAATATATCTCTACCCTTATTATCAAGATTTCTTCAAGTTTTAGGATCAAAGACATCATGAATAGAAGTTTATTACACATCATCAATTGAATTTTAGGTTGAGGGGAAGGCTGTAAATTTTTATTCTTTATAGCATCATTATTGGCATCAACTTTTTCATTTAAATTGTCATTAACTTGTTGCTGCCCTTGTTCTTCAATATCAAGTGCATCTACAGGATTATCATCAGGCACAACACTGCATCTATAGGATTAAAAAACGATCAAGAAAAAAAAATACCTAGGGGCTAGGGTCTGATCGGCGGCTGATGAACTGATGATTGATGAAGTGATGATCGGCTGCAGGCTGCAGTGATCGGCTGATTGAGTCGAGCCTGCCAGTCTGGGCCCTGGAGTGCTCTGCCAGTTGCCGGTCTGCCCCCTGATCGTCGCCTGGACGTGAGCGGTCCTGATTGGTGATCTGTTCCGTGTCTCTGTGACTCCGTGAGAGGTAAGTTGAGTCCGCGGCGGCTCCGTCCCTCCGTGACTCCTCTGCCTCTTCGCATTCGGGTGCTGCGACGCACCGCGCTCGCGTACGCGGTATTCTACATACTAAGGGCTGGGGGTATCGTATACCTGGGCCTGAGCCCCTCACTCCCATGGGCCCTCGGTCGTCGCACCTCTAGCACCTCTCCAGAGCCGACACTGACTGTAGTACTTTATTGTTAAATCATAGACTAATTAGGCTTAAAAGATTCGTCTAGTAAATTAGTCATAATTTATGTAATTAGTTATTTTTTAGTTTATATTTAGTATTCTATGCATGTGTCCAAATATTTAATGTGATATGGTATAAAGTTTTTAGGTGGAAACTAAACCAGGGCCGAGTAATTATGTAAAGAAAAAGGGCAAAATGACTCGTCCTGTGGTACCGGCGTACCGCTGTGTCCATCAGTAGGACCCCGTCGTCAAGCCTCGGGAACGCCGCGAGGCTGATGCATGCGTCGCCGAGCCCAGCCCTGGCCTGGCCTGCATGGCTGCATGGCGCCGCCATATGGCCTCCGCAGCGTCCGCCCTTTTCCGTGCTGGCCGAGCACCGGCCTGGTCTTGCAGTGCACTGACCTTGCCACGACACGAGGCTAGATTGCCAGACAGGTCAGCGGCAATGCACGGCAACGTACGCAAGTCGCAGGCAGGTACACGTACACGGCTGCTGGTATAGGCAGCGATGTCGGCGTCAGAGCGTGCGTATGTCGACGTCAGCTCGCGCGCGCGCAGCGCACGCTCTGACGCCGTGCGGCGCTCGCGAGCCGAGCCGGCCGGCCGCTGGCAATACTTATTCATTTATTCTAGTGGGCGGCGAGCGAGTGTTATAAGCTTGGCGCGACCTGGGGGGCCGTTCCCGCCTCGTTCATGCCTCCCTCCGTGTCCTTCCTCCAGCTCCACCTCCTCTTGGGCCGGCGCCGGCGCCGGCGCGGGAACAGCAGCGGCGGCGGCGGAGACGGCATGGGGTGCGCGCAGGGGAAGCCCTCACGGGGCTCGCCCGCCCGCAGCGACGGCCGCGGCGTGGACCTTCTGAAGCGCGACAGCGCCTACCGCCCCGGCTCCAGCGTCTCCCGCCTCTCCGACCCGCTCCCGGTCGCCGCCGCCGCCGAGCGCGCTCCGGCTCCGCCACACAAAGAACACGCCCCCGGCGCCGCCGTCGTCCCAGCGGGGAAGACGCCGGACGCCGACGCCGCGGCACAGCAGGCGGCGTCGTCGGCCGCAACGCCGGCGATGACCCCGTCGCCGCTCCATCCACACCCGCCGCGGCGTGACGACAAGCTGGTGGACGGGTGGCCGATGTGGCTCCTGGACAACGTGCCCCGCGAGGCGCTGCAGGGCATCGTGCCCAAGAGCGCGGACGCGTACGACAAGATCGAGAAGGTCGGGCAGGGCACGTACAGCAACGTGTACAAGGCGCGGGAGCGCGGGACGGGGCGGATCGTGGCGCTCAAGAAGGTGCGGTTCGACACGTCGGAGTCGGAGAGCGTGCGGTTCATGGCGAGGGAGATCCGGTTCCTGCAGCGGCTGGACCACCCCAACGTGATGAAGCTGGAGGGCATCGCCACCTCCCGGATGCACCGCAGCATCTACCTCATCTTCGACTTCATGTACTCCGACCTCGGCAGGCTCGTCCTCCGCTCCGGCCAGCGCCTCACCGAGCCGCAGGTATCGTCGTCCTTCCCTTTCTTTTCTCACATTCGCAGACCATGCACGACGACGACGACGACGGACACCTGGCCATGGCGGCCGTCCTCTTCAGAACTCACTCATCGCTCGTCTTGGATACCTCGCCTGTTTCTGGCCGTTTGTCTTTCCCTTTTTGGACCCACCCATCCATCCATCTGACCGGCCGGCAATGGCCATGTTGGGCACCTTGTGTCAGTGAAGATCGAACGCTCGGATATTCCACCGTCTGGAAATAGACTTTCCTATCAAAAATACTGTTTGCCATTGTCTGACAGTGATTGTGTCTGGCATATTGTTAGCACACATCTTAGGTCACATCTATGGTCTGTGGCACTTGGGAACCGGTCAATTCAGAGGTACTCTAGTCCTGCTCTGCTGCTCAAGCTACAAATAAAAATCGTAGCAAATTTTGTAGAGACCATATCACTGTACGGGTAGCTCCCTGGGCACTGCAGCAGGAAACCTGTAGCAAAGTGATCTTGGTCGTTCATGTCACCACTGTTCATTGTCTGACGCGGCCATATAGGAGTGACAATGGCAGTCTGCTGTCAATTCTGTCAATGGAGGCAGAGAACCCTGGTTCCTGAACAGTGAAATGCCCAAGGCCTGAATTTCATGAAATTTACTACTCCCTCGATCCCAAATTATAAATCATTTCAAAAATCTTAGAGAGTCAAAGGATCTCAAGTTTGACCAAATTTACATGATAAGATAATAATATTTATGATACCAATTACAATTAGATATCATTAGATTCTTTATTAATTATATTTTTCATTGTATACCTATTTTATGTTATAAATCTTTATAATTTTGGTTAAACTTAAGATGCTTTGACTCTTCAAGATTATTGAAATGCCTTATAATTTGGAATGGAGGGAGTATCACTTTGTAGTTTGTATAGTAAAATGTGCACACAGACCGGAAGTAATCTAAGCTAAGCATTTTGAATGTCAATTTTACTTCTTCTTTTTTTGAAATTCTAGCAGACTAGCACATTTGAAACCTCTTCTCGTGATGTTTGCCAATGCATGGTCGGTTGCAGATCAAGTGGTACATGCAGCAACTGCTCGCGGGTCTGCAGCACTGCCACGAGCGCGGCATCCTGCACCGGGACATCAAGGGCTCCAACCTGCTGATCGACCGCCACGGCGTGCTCAAGATCGGCGACTTCGGCCTCGCCAACTACTACGGCGCCAGGCGCCGGCAGCCGCTCACCAGCCGCGTCGTCACGCTCTGGTACCGCGCCCCGGAGCTGCTGCTGGGCTCCACCAGCTACGGCGTCGGCATCGACCTCTGGAGCGCGGGCTGCCTCCTCGCCGAGATGTTCTTCGGCAAACCCCTCATGCCCGGCCGTGGCGAGGTGACCAGCTCATCTCCGTCTCGTTCTCGCCGTCGTCTCCATCATGCAAATTTCTTGAGAAATAGTGGTGGGACTTTGATACTTCCAGGTGGATCAGCTGCTGAAGATCTTCGAGCTGTTCGGGTCGCCGCCGGACGACTACTGGCGGAAGATGAAGCTGTCGCCGTCGTTCAAGCCCCCCAAGCCGTACAAGTCCACGACGGCCGAGCGGTTCCGCGACCTGCCGCCGTCGTCGCTCGGCCTGCTCGCCACGCTCCTCGCGCTCGACCCGGCCGCGCGCGGCACCGCCGGACAGGCCCTGCAGAGCAGCGTGCGTCCCCTGAGTAACCAAGCAACCTCGTTACTTCTTGGCCCGCTCCGGCCGGTTCCTGTAGCTCCCTGCTGACAAGTGCTGCTGCCGCTGCTGCAGTTCTTCAGCACGCCGCCGCTGCCGTGCGACCTCTCGGAGCTCCCCGTCGTGTACAAGGAGGAGGAGGACGTCGACGCGAGGAAGTGAGAACCGTGGCGTGAAGAACCAGACAAGCACGTTTCGGAGAACGCCCTTTCGTTGGCTGACTGGCGCTCTCTGATCTTGCGTGCAGGCCGAGGAGACAGCGCTCGCAGAGGCGGAGGGACGGCAAGCAGAAAGCCGAGGAGGAGCAGCAGTCGGAGATCAACAGCGGGTCTCCTCCTGAGAAACAGGCGCAGCCCAGGCGGGGGCGGCCGTTGGACATTACCAGCCGGGTAAATCCAGGCCAAGAACCAGTAACTACCACAGGAAATCCAGGCCAAGAATCAACTGCTGCTAATGCTTCCTCCAGCGCTCACGACGCATCATCAGAAAAAACCATCGTCAGCGCCTCATCCAGCGCAATCGCGAACCGGTTTTCGGCTAGCCCGGTCGTTCAGGAAGCGATCCCGGTTCAGACGGTAGCGCAAGATCAGAAGCAGCTGCCGACAGCAAACACCTCCCACCACTCGGCCAGCGACGGCGACGATCACGTCAACCACCACCTGATCGCGGCTCTGGACCACGGCGAGGGCGACGGGGACGGCCAGGAGGAGGAAGAGGCCGAACGCGAGCCGCCGTCCGGCAGCGGCAGCGGCGATGTCGGCACCGTGAACCGCGGCGGCCCGGAGAGCAGGTCGGCTGCCTTCGGGTCGGACTTCGAGGCGGCCGGCGCGGTGCTGCGCGGATCGGACGAATTCCCTTCTTCCAAGCAGTACGTTCTTGTGGATCGTGTCTAGGCCGCGCGGCTGTTCTTCTCCAGTTGAGCTGAGCATCCTCTGAATTGTGGAGACCGATGCCTCATATCATTACATGTACCAATAATCATCTCTTCGAAAAGAAGAATCATTAGTTTTATTATTCATTCAAGGGTTCTTGGTCGATCCATCTTTGCTGGCTGCTGCCAACAGCATGCGTTCACTACGTGAAAAACGGTTTATAGCAACGAAACAAATTTTTTATAGGGGCGACTGGTGATGGAGCCGTCACTACAATGACGTGCTCGAGAGACCAGAGACAAGCCGTCCCTACAAATAGAACATCAGGGGCGGCTGGTGATACGAGCCGCCCCTACAAATGGGTCGAATTTGTAGGGACGGCTCACTCACCAGCCGCTCCCGGTGTTGCTATTTGTAGGGGCGGCTGGTGATTGAGCCGCCCCTATAAATGCCCCGCGTATAAATACCTGCGATTTGTAGGTGCGGCTCAATCACTAGCCGCATCTACAAATGACCACACATGTAAAATAAACTGCAGCATTTTCTTTCTCCTCGAGTCACTCACTCCAACCCGTGAAAGAAAGGTGAGGAGATCTTGGGCATCTCCTAAAAATTGCTCTACTAAGGGGAGAAGATTTTGGTCTCAAATCATTTGATGGAGAGGTTATAGAAGGTAACAAAATGCTATTCCACACTTTTTTAAGTTTTAATAGTTGGTTAGTGAATAATTAGAGTTTTGCTTTTCTCTCTCTTCTATGGTGCTTGAGCTACTTATGAAGCAAATTAGACCCCAGTTTTAAATGTACTTGAGTAAATTAGGTAGGGGAACAAGATCATACCCTAATTTGATCATGTTTCTTGATTTTAGTGAACAATTAGTTAGTTTTATGGATGTTTTATGTGCATGTAGATCTAGATCTAGGGTTTAGTTTTTTTATTAATTTTGTTTTTGTAAATTTATGTTTGATGAAATTGGACAAAGGTTTGCATGAAAGATATTGGGTAAAATATAATTATTGTTAATTATTGTCTTTGAAATTGTTTATTGTAATCAACAAATATGTATTTTAATTATTTATAGATAAATAGGCCATTAATTAATTTTCCTCTACCATGGTGTGTTTGTATGCTTCATGTAATTATATTTGATTTATATTCATATATATCTAAAGTATATACAATTATTCTCAAGTAATAATTATTTTGATTCATTTAATGTTTGTTTTGTTGTTGTTGTAAAAGATGGAGTACAGGAACTCTTGGATGCATGGTTCGTTAAGGTTCAAGGCAGGTTTCCGTGAAGAGGTGGATAAATTTATTGAAGCCGCAAAGAAGCATGCAACGACGTTGACAGAGAATAATGATACAATTATTTGTCCCTATAAAGATTGCAAGAACCGTATGGCATGGACAGATAAGACTATCATCAGATCACATTTGATTATGTGAGGATTTATTGAGGACTACACATTAGGGATTTATCATGGTAAAACGGTTATTGTTAACGACGAGGATAAGGAGGAATACGATGACAAAACCCTAGAATCTCTGTCTCAATATTCAGCAGAGCTTGATGCATGAATGGATCCTGAGTTTGGCAATGAACAAGGTGGTGATGCTAGTGGTTGGGATGGTAACGACGAAGGTGGTGCCAATAATGATAGTGGAGCACGTATCGGGGATAAAGATGATTTGGAGGACATGACTCGAGCCCTTAGACCAGAGATTTTACTAAAGAGCCCGAAAGGTCTAGAAAATTTGGAAAGGGTGACAAAAGCATCGAAGGAGACTGCGTATGGTGTTGAAAAGGGCTGTCCGACACATTAGACATTGCTACATTTTGTGCTTGAGCTACTTATCCTGAAGGCAAAGTACTGCTGGTCCGACTGTAGTTTCAATGATCTATTGCGTCTCCTGTCATGGGTGCTGCCATAACCAAACTCAGTTTTCGCCAACACATACCAAGCGAAGAAGGTCATAAGTCCATTGACAATGGGGGTTGAAAAAATCCATGCACGCCTCAACCACTGTATACTTTTTTGTGGCGAAACGTTCAAGTTACTGGATAAATGTCCCCGATGTGGGGCCAGCCGGTACAAGAACAATGACCTTTATGATGGGGACGAAGCCTTCATAGGGAAAAAGAGGAATAAGAAGGGTACAAAAAAGTGGTACAAGAATCTCAGCCCCCAAAAGACACTCCATTAGCCAACGATGCAAAGCAGAGAAGAATTCCTGCCTTGGCAATGTGGTACCTGCCAGTGACCGACCGCTTGAGACGTATCTTCCTAAACCCTAAAGAAACCGCACTCATGACATGGTGGGATGATGAGCGCAAGGTAGATGATGATAAGATTGCACACCCGGCTGATTGTAGTTAATGGCAAAGGTTCGATGAGAAGCACAAAGAATTCAACGATGACCCAAGAAATATACGGTTTAGCTTGAGCACCGATGGAATGAATCCCTTCAATGAGAGGGTGAGCGAACACAACACTTGGCCAGTGATCTTGACCATGTACAACATCCCAACATGGTTGTGTCAGAAGAGAAAGTACCTTCTCCTCACTATTCTTATTTCTGGCTCTAAACAACCAGGCATTGATATAGACGTGTTCCTCGAGCCTTTGATGCAAGAAATGGAGAGGCTATGGAGGCATGGGAAGCCGATGTACGATGCATTTTGAAAAGAGGACTTCATATGTAGAGTAATAATATTTGTTACAACCAATGATTACCCCGCGCTGTTTGCTTTGTCTAGACAGATCAAAGGAAAGACGTGATGCTTGGTTTGTTTGGATGGTACTAAATGGGTGTACCTAGATGCATCTAAGAAGATAGTTTACCTAAGAAATCGACGCTTTTTAAAGACAAGTCACAAGTGCCGCAGTAAATTATTCTTTAGATTTTATGACAACACCCTAGAGATTGAACTTCCTTGGGAGAGACGTCATAACGGAGAACATGTGTATAGAATGGTGAGAAACATACGCGTCGTCTATGGAAAAAAGAATTCGGATGGGACGAACAGAGATAGAAGCACACCTCCTGTCGAAGACGTACCTTTCAAGAAACAATCGATCTTCTTTCAGTATCCGCCTTATTGGCTAGACTTGGAGGTCCCCCATGCCATTGATGCTATGCACATGCAGAAGAATGTCTTTGAGAGTCTCATTGCTACCTTGATGGATACAGGCAAGTCAAAGGATGGTCTGAAATCACGGAAAGACATGGTGCAGCTAAACGTGATGCCACAGCTTCGTCCGGTACCTGAGGCTAATGAAAAATACACTTTGCCCGTGTCGTGCTTCAACCTAACACCGGACGAGAAGAGAGCTATATACACTTTCCTGAGGGGGTCAAAGTTCGACTACCATAGAGACAGACATTGAGGCCTCTGCTCCATAACCTCAAGACACAACCACAACTACCAAGTCTAAGAGGAAATAAGGGGATAGAAAAGCAAATCAATATCCATATAAGGCATGCTATGTGATAACGGAGGTTGGGCCAGCAGAGGAGATCCTTGAGCCAAAGGAATTAAGAGGACGATTCTGTAATGCGATCGGGGCCATAGTAAGAGATAAAGAGGTACCAGAGAAGAAAAAGGATGAACTATGGGATAGACAGCTGAAGCTCAATTTTAGATTTTTGGAGGGTAAGCACGAACTGGTAAAAAAATACTTTCAGGACCATGGGAGAGTCATTCCGACATTGGAGGTCAGAGCTCAACAAGAAGTATATCCAAAAGGGGCTAACTCTCTTCAACGAGTTCGGCAACATAACTCCTAGTCAATGGGAGGAGCTCGTGGCTCAGAAGAATTCACCGGAGGTATTGGAGCTCAATGCCCGTAACACCGAGCTGGCGAAGAGGAACAAACACCACCATCATCTAGGCCTTAGTGGCTACTATGCCAAGGAAGAGCAGTTTAGGAAGATGGACGAAGAGGCTGCAGCTGCTGGGAATATCGATGTGATGAATTTGAAGGTACGCTCAAGGAATTGGATATATGCGAGGAGTATAGAATTATTCGACGGTAATCTTAAGTTTGATAAGCCAGAGACCCAAGAGGCAGTATCAAGGATATCGAAATATGCTGAAGACAAGGAGAAGGGCCTACTCAATCCTTCCAGAGAGAGGGACGAGCTTAGCCTTGGCTTGGGAAACAAGGAGCACACAGGCCGCACCAGGGGGCTAAGGAAAAGGATGACCTGGAAGCACGGATTCGAAGAGGATAGGCACATGTACAAGAAACATGGTAGAGACTGGGAGACTAATCTTGAGCTCCAAGTAAAGGCTCTAGTTGTGAAGGCGCTAGAGGAGCAAGGACTGTCTATGGAGCCACGAACATTAATGACGCCGCCGGGAAAACTGGCATTAGTTGGTAGCCCTCCGAAAGTTTCTAGCAGCCAAGGTTCCACTACAGCCACAACCCCCGTCGATCGCATACAGGAACCAACTAGTTACACCTTGGTGTTTCTCAGTGGACGGCAGGACATTGTGATGGAGGTAGCAACGGGTGTGGCACATCCTCCCGGTGGCTTACACCACAATAATAAGATACCACAGGACTACACTAGGATCGAAGTGCATACCATGCAGCTCGAGTTCATGCAGTGGAGGATAGACTATGCAACTCCCGAGGGGCTGGTGTTACTCAGAGACGTAATGGGGTAGTTCATCCTCTGGCACAAACGGGATATTATATTGACTGCTTCTTTGCCGCCTTCCCCTTGAAAGGTCCTTGTTTGGTTTTGGTAATTGAGTGACAACTTAGATGGACTAATTGTGTTTATGTAAGATACACATGTGATTAGTCCACAGGTACATATGTGTGAGCAACATATGCCATGAAGGTGAAAATGGCTTGGAGATGTTGCAAAGCTCACACATGTGATGATGGAGCTTAAATGCACATGAGACATGACATTGAGTCATGAGATCAAGGTGGAGAAGATCAAGACAAGACTTGGCTTGATGGATCGGTTGCAAGCGTGAAGGGCAAGTCGAAGGCTTTGGAGTGACAGACCACGTGGCGGTGAAGCTTAAGCAAGACTTGGCGCCGATGGACGATGGCAACGGTGAAGAGCAAGTAAAGTCAAGATCGATGAACCAATATGATCACGTGATGATACAAAGTGGATCATATCATTGTTGATCGTGTTGGTGCATATGTTGCATTGACATTAGAGGAGATGGAATGGAATGCGCAAGGCAAAGGTATAACCTAGGGCATTTCATTTCACCGGTCATAGATGTGTAGAGAAGTTGATGACCAGGTTTATGTTAGATGGCCGTACTATCAAGAGGGGCAAACTTGTTTGCATATCGGTCATCTAGTGTCACTCGAGTGATCTAACTTTGCATCGTCACTAGGATTGAGTGGCGTGGCAAGTTGAGTGGCTAACCCTTTGGGAAATGATTGTGAAAAGCTAACACACATGCACATGGTGGTGTACACTTGGTGGTGTTGGCACATTTACAAAGGAAATGAAGTTGGAGTTGATGTAGATCAACTTGGCGAAGAAAAGGAGTGAGTCGTGCTGGTCAGAGAGTGACCGGACACGTCCGGTATAGCGACTGGACACGTCCAGTATTAACAGGCGAACTCAGTGACCGGACGCGTCCGGTCGCTACACCGGACGTGTCTGGTGTGAATCTGCATGGTCGACGTTCTGTGAACGGTCGACCGGACGCTGGCAGCGTCCGGTCAGGGGTGACCGAACGTGTCCGGTCAGACCTAGGTGCTTACTGGACTCGACCGGACGCAGCGCCTCAGTGTCTGGTCATGTCTGCTTCTACGTCCGGTGTGAGCGTCCGGTCGGACATGTCAGAGAGCCATTCTGGCAACGACTAGTTTGAATGGGACATGTGGCGATCAGGCGCTACTGGACACGTCCAGTATTGTGACCGGACGCGTCCGGTATGCACGTCCGGTGTGTCCGGTGCTGCGTCCGGTGCAACGTCCGGTCAGCCCGAAAAACGCCCAGTGAAGGGGTAACGGCTAGTTTAGCCCATGGGGCTATAAATAGAAGTGGCCCTCGGCCATGGCTGGCGCTGAGCACCTAAGGGGACTTAGTGTCCATGCTTGTGAGCACTTGGGAGCCCTCCATCACACATATACATGATAGTGATCATTCGATTATGTGAACGAGCGATTCTAGTATGATTGCATCGTGAGGTTGTATCGAGTGGCACTAGGTGATCGAGTTGCAAGCCGGTGGTGCTTGTTACTCTTGGAGGTTGCCACCTCCTAGACGGCTTGGTGGTGGTCTCCGTCGAAGCCCGTAAGAAGCTTGTGCGGCGCTCCGGAGAAGTGCTTTGTGAGGGGCATTGTGCTCGCCCCGCGGGAGTCATGAAGAGCAACTTTAGTAAAGTGTGTCATTGAGTTACCCTCACTTCCGGGGTAGGTTCTTATGGCGCCCGACGTGCGGGCTTAGCGAGTGATGCTAATTAGCCGCCAAACCACCAAGTGAGCGGTCGACACAACAGGGACTAGCGTGTTGGCAAACACGTGAACCTCAGGAGAAAAATCATCGTGTCAACCTTGTTCTTCCCATTGGTTTGCATCCCTATTACACAAGCTTGTAATTACTTTTATACATATTAAGCTTGTGTAGTTGCTCTTATAATTAGTTAGCTTGTGTAGCTTACTAGTTATCTTCTTGCTTGTGTAGCATAGAAGTAGCTCCCTTGTGTGGCTAATTTGGTTTGCGTAACCTTGTTAGTCACATTGCTTAGTTTGTGTAGCTAAGTAATTGCGCTCTCTAATTTGGCATTGCTTGCCTTGTTATTGAGCATTGCTTGTGAGCTTAGTTGGCTTTGTGCTCTTGCTTACTAGCATATGTAGGAGCTCCCTTGCCGCTTAAAGTACTAGTGGCATAGGTTTGTATGACCTTGCTTCTAGAATTGGTTAGGAAAGCTCTATCTAGCCTGGCACCTTTGTTGCTAATTAGTTTCTTTGAAAGGTGTTAGTGAATATAGATAGAGGGGTGTAGTCTTGGCTAGACTGATAGTTATAATTCCATACTTGTTTCGGTTAGCCGACGAGATTAAGTTTTAGAAAAGACTATTCACCCCCCCTCTAGTCGCCATCTCGACCCCTTCAAGTGGTATCGGAGCAATGTCTCTCATTTGTGGTCTTCACCGACCCGAGAGGATAGCGTCTAAT
Source organism: Miscanthus floridulus (assembly GCF_019320115.1). Taxonomy (NCBI): domain Eukaryota; kingdom Viridiplantae; phylum Streptophyta; class Magnoliopsida; order Poales; family Poaceae; genus Miscanthus; species Miscanthus floridulus. Next base: position 101,418,633 of record NC_089598.1, read on the forward strand.
GGGCTAGATGTTTGTGAGGCACACATTTTGATGGCACAAACTTTGCACTTTGGAAAAATCACATGCTTGATCATTTTCGTGCAAAGGGACCTAAATTTTGGTGGGTTGTCACTAGTGGTCTCACCCATGTCTTGGATCATAGAAATCTCACCAAAGCTCAAAGAGTTCTCTATGAATTTGATGCACATGCTTGTTGTTTTCTAATGGATGCTTTAAGCTTTGATTTGATGAAGCAAGTAAACTACAAGGGGACCGCTCGTGAGATATGGGAGTCCATCAAGGAAACCTTCGGTGATTCCTCCACATGGGATGATGGCAAATTCAAGAAGGAGGATGAGCCCAAAAAGGAGGTGCATGAGTGTGTTGAGCATAACCACAATTTGGTGATTGTGGAAGATTGCTCCACCTCATGGTCAAGTGATGATAATGATGATCGATCAACTACAAGTTCACTTGACAAGGTTGATGATGACGCCACAAGTGTTGCAAGTGATGACGCTACCCCATGCACACTTGATGGTAATGATGGTTCATGCTCAAGCCATGATGATGCTACTATAAGCCCATCCACTACACCACATTGTCTCATGTCACAAGGTGACACCAAGGTATTAAATGATGATGTGGTTGATCATGTTGATTCATATGATGAGCTTGTTAGTAGACTTGCTAGCATGACCATGTCTTTAGAAAACGAGAAAGCTAAAACATTGAAATTAGAAAATGAAAACTCATTTCTAAAGAACTCTTGTGAAGAACATACGAAATTACTTGATGCATATAAATCTTCACTTGATGAGCTTAAATTGAATCATGAGACACTACTTGCATCTCATGATGAATTATTAGAACAACATGCTTCTCTCATTAAAGTGTTTACAAAGAAACTTAAAAATAATGAGAACTCATCACATGGGTCACATGATCAATCACATATTGTTACTAACCCTTGTGATGTAGGAAAGAAGCATGTATCCACCTCTTGTGATGATTTATTAGATATGCCATGCTCTTCATAAATAGATGCTTGTTCTACTTTCATGTCTTGTGAGACTAACCTTTTGAAGGAGAACAATGAGCTCAAAAATGAAGTGAAGAAATTGAGCAATAAGTTAGAGAGGTGCTACAACTCTCAAATCACCTTTGAGCATATGTTGAAAACTCAAAGAAACTTTGGTGACAAGAGTGGAGTTGGCTTCAAGACTAGCAAAGTCAATCATCAAGAAAGCCGCAATGACATAAGTGGCATTGGCTTCAACAAGAGCAAGATCAAGGGCAAAAGATGGGGCAAGAGAAGATATGGAAGAGAGATGAAGAAGCAAGAACAAGACAAGCTCTCTCATTTCATGTGCTTCAAGTGCCATGAAGTGAGACATCTTGCAAATGGTTGCCCCAATGAAGAAAAGCTCAAGTTGAAGAAAGAAGAAGAGAGGCTAAGGCATGTGAAGTGCTTCAAGTGCCGCACTTGGGGTCATCTTACCTCAATGTGCCCAACCAAGCAATTGGTGAAGCAACAAGTAAAGCCTCAACCAAAGCCATAAGTTGAGCAAGAGAAGACACCCCAAGTTCAAATCAAGATAAACCATGAAGATGGTGGTGACTTGATGATAAAGAAGAAGAAAACAAGAAGGGGTGGAAAGGCAAGGCATCCAATGCAAACTCAAGATGCCAAGATGATGAGCTAGAATGGAGATGAGAAGAAAGATTATGCTCACATCAAGTGCTTCAAGTGTGGAAGTATGGGACACTTTGCCTCTAAGTGTCCTACCAAGCTTGAGAAGAAAGCTCAAGCAATCCATGAGAGGCAAGGCAATGAGAAGCACCACATGAGCAAAGAAGAGAAGGCTCAAGCAAAGAGAAAGTGCTACTCATACCGGGAAAGGGGACACATGGCACATTCATGTCCCCTAGGTAAAATTTCTAAGCCTATTTCAATTGATGATCATGATGTGCTTAGAAAGGATGGTAATGGTACATCTATGGTTGCTATTGCAAAACATCCCGCTACCCATATGAAGGCATCGCCTAAGTATGTTGCTCCTAACTTGAGAGGACCCAAACTTGTTTGGGTACCATCAAAAAGTGGATGATTGATTGTAGGTACCATCGGCATTGGAGACTTGATTCAATTGTGTTCATATTAATCATCATATGTTGAATCAAGCATTGAAGCTTAGTGCATATCTAACCTAATGCCATGACAAATTGAATGAAGTCCAAATATGCTACAACATACAAGTGAAAATTTCAAGTTGTTGGTGATTCGTTGGATATATTTGATGACTTGCAAATATTTAAGTTGAAGCTTGCTAGTTGGATGATCATGAGCTAATCAAGGCATATCTCTTGTTGATCAATTCATTTGGGTGCATATGAGTTGGTTGAATTGGATAAATATGCAAAGTTGCTTGTTATAAGTTGATTGAATCGATAATTGCTTAGTAATCAAGTTTGGATTGATTTGTGTTGGATAAGCTCATAAGATGACTTTTAGTAAGTGGTTTGAATGGATTTATGTCTTATGGAAGTATTCAAACAAGTTAGTTTTAAGTTTGATTCACATTTGATAAAGTATAGCTTAATTATTGAAATCTGTCCTATAATTGAGAATCTGAGCTAGCTGTGATCTTAGCCATGTTTGAGTGATCAAATCTTATTGGATTAGCATAAAAATTGGTGCGCATGCTCTAGACTTATGATATAAGATGTTGTACAATTTTCATAAGAATTGGATAAGAAATGCTTCGGTTTTGGAGTAGATCTTGTCAGCTATAGTGCAGCAGTTTTTAGCATGTAGTAGTGGTGGAAGAATTGATATATGGCAGCAATCTAGAAATCAAATGAAGGTCAAATTCTTATAGATTCTAGATAACTTAGTAATGCACACCTCTACCAAATTTTATGGTATTTGGATTTGTACTTTGGGAGATATGCTTATTTCTTTGAAGGGTACAAAATCTGTCAGAAAAGTGACAAATGTTAGATTGATCTAGAGTCACTTTGATTGAAAGGTCCTCAAGTTGGAAACATGTTTACAAGTGTTTGAGGGATCTAAGTTTGGTTTTGAGATGATCTAGAAGCATGACAAGATATGAGTACAAGGCTATTTTGATTGTGGAGTGTATTTTGCACATATTTGGTACTCAAATTGGAAGATCAAGATCAAACTCAAGATGAAATTAAAGTTTAAGTTCTAGTGACTATTGGAAATCATTTCATAGAAAGAAAAGGACTTAAACAAGAAGGAAGAAAAGGACTTAAAGAAGGAATCAAGGTTACTCACCAAGTTAAGTCCATCACTTGGATCAATCAATCAAGTTATTTCAAGTGAGTGTCAAGAATGATTCTTGGAGAGAGGTCACTTCTCCCTAGTGTAGGGGCTTGCCGCCTATGTGTAGGTAAACCAAGTGTGGTACTTGGAAGGCTAACATAGAAGTGGTGATCAGAGAAACATTTGAGATGCTTAGTTGAAGCAATCAAAAGGGTTGATCAAGAAAAACAAGCAACACCCAAAAGAGAGCTAGTCATGATATTTCTAGTGGTATTCTCAAATTAATACTCTCATGCAAGCAAAGATCAAAAGATAAAGCAAGTCAACCACAACAAGAAAGTGCACTTGATCATAAGTGGTACTCATTACATATGGGTGAAGAATGAAATTCAACATGGTATCTATTGGTCTTCACCAAGCTTATAATTGGACTTTACATTGCTATTGGAGTAATGAATTGGAATCTATGTGACTATCCTCTACTCCAACATAGCAAAGGTATTATTGTAATGTGCATGATCATTTTATCCCTTACTAGTATGCGGTTAGTGCATATAGTACATGATTCATAGGATCATGCATAACAAATGAAATGTTTAAATTCATGGCCTACCACTATTGCTTGAATGATAACTTGATCTAGTGGTTAGTATATGAATTTGTTCATGAGCTAGTGAACCTAAGTACTTGACTTAATTTGGATTGCTAACAAGTGACAAGTACAACATTGACAAGATAACCCTTGCAAGAGGTGTGAAGAACCTTGTCATTGGTTTAAACCGGACTTGAAAGCTTAGGCAAATCAATTTAGTTTAAGTCAACCATAGAAGCTCATGATAGCAATAAGAGTACAAGCATAAAACAATAATGCAAATGGATATCTAGTTTATATGTTTCAAGTGGTATCTAGACTCAAGTATTTTATCAAGATTTCATAAGTGATGTCTAGATCAACTCACAAGTGATATCCTATAAGTGATACTCATAAAAATAGCAAATGTTCAAGAAATAGTCTTTATTGATAAATCAAACAAGTGATTCCATACTAGAAGATTCTTTCAAATGGTATTCACTTCCTACAAGTGGTATCTATACATAATATCAATCATGCAAGCCCAAGTGATCCTCAACTTTAAGTGATCATCAAATGAAGAATACACCCCTCACCTACAAGAGCTCAAACATATAAAATGGATGACCCATGCTATCACATAGGGGGAGATATCCCACAAATTGATATCAAGATCAAAAATCTCATGTGTGGTATCTCAAGAAGCCCTACACAAGCTACAAGTGGTATTTACAAGTAATGTCATTCCAACAATCATGAAGATGTCCATAAAAATGCAAGATTCAAGCCTCAACCATCTACCCCAAATGTATACCTTTGCATCAATGAGAAGCACACCTTTTTATGGAAATTGATGACAAAGGGGAAGAGATTGTACAAAGATATGAAAGCCTCTATAGAGGGAAGAGATAAATTGTGTAAGGGGAGAGATAAGATATGAAAGCTTAGGAGGTTGGACATGAATATGGACAAAGAGGGAGCAACATTGGAGAAAAGAGATGGATCAAAATTTCTTGGATAAGAGAAGCACACAAGTAGGGGGAGCAAGCTCATGAACCTTGATTGATTGCATTTGATATGTGCATATTCATGTGCTTGCTTGCATTGCATAAGCTTTTAAATTCAATATGCATGCTTGTGTGGTGTATGCTAGTTATAGAACTTGAATGATGATTTGATAACTAGCATGCGTAGGATGATAGCTAGACACTTGGTATGCTTTTTAAGTAATGCTAGTACCTTGCTTTTAATGTTGATCTCACAAGGTATCTAGTGCTTTTATTTCCAAGTGATGTCTAGCTAACCATGGTGCTAAGGATGAACTTAAAGATGCAACTCCGATTGGTACATGCTTCAAAGGTTTACTCTATATACCTTAGCATCATTTTGTAGTATTTACTCTCCCGCATTTTTAATCTATGCATATGTGCGACCTTTAAATCAAACACTCTAGCACATATGTAGGGGGAGCAAATACTACCATTTCGGGTTTGTGGTACTTGTCCAAAATCATTTTCACATGGTAAAATTGCTTGGGCAAGCAACATGAATCCAAAAGAGCTTAATTTCCATATATTTGTAGAGTTGTCATCAATTACCAAAAAGGGGGAGATTGAAAGGTCCTTGTTTGGTTTTGGTAATTGAGTGACAACTTAGGTGGACTAATTGTGTTTATGTGAGATACACAGGTGATTAGTCCACAGGTACATGTGTGTGAGCAACATATGCCATGAAGGTGAAAATGGCTTGAAGATGTTGCAAAGCTCACACATGTGATGATGGAGCTTAAATGCACATGAGACATGACATTGAGTCATGAGATCAAGGTGGAGAAGATTAAGACAAGACTTGGCTTGATGGACCGGTTGCAAGCGTGAAGGGCAAGTCGAAGGCTTTGGAGTGACGGACCACGTGGCGGTGAAGCTTGAGCAAGACTTGGCACCGATGGACGATGGCAACGGTGAAGAGCAAGTAAAGTCAAGATCGATGAACCAATATGATCATGTGATGATATGAAGTGGATCATATCATTGTTGATCGTATTGGTGCATGTGTTGCATCGACATTGGAGGAGATGGAATGGAATGTGCAAGGCAAAGGTATAACCTAGGGCATTTCATTTCACCGGTCATAGGTGTGTAGAGAAGTTTATGACCGGGTTTGGGATAGATAGCCGTACTATCAAGAGGGGCAAACTTGTTTACATATCGGTCATCTAGTGCCACTCGAGTGATCTAACTTTGCATCGTCGCTAGGATTGAGTGGCGTGGCAAGTTGAGTGGCTAACCCTTTGGGAAATGATTGTGAAAAGCTAACACACATACATATGGTGGTGTACACTTGGTGGTGTTGGCACATTTACAAAGGAAATGAAGTTGGAGTTGATGTAGATCAACTTGGCGAAGAAAAGGAGTGAGTCGCGCTGGTCAGAGAGTGACCGGACGCGTCTGGTATAGCGACCGGACACGTCCGGTATTAACAGGCGAACTCAGTGACCGGACGCGTCCGGTCGCCACACCGAATGTGTCCGATGTGAATCTGCATGGTCGGCGTTCTGTGAATGGTCGACCGGACGCTAGCAGCGTCTGGTCAGGGGTGACCGGATGCGTCCGGTCGGACCTGGGTGCTTACTGGACTCGACCAGACGCAGCGCCTCAGCGTCCGGTCATGTTTGCTTCTACGTCTGATGTGAGCGTTCGGTCAGACATGTTAGAGAGCCATTGTGGCAATGGCTAGTTTGAATGGGACACGTGGCGATCAGGCGCTACCAGACATGTCCGGTGCTGCGTCCGGTCAGCCCGAAAAACACCCAGTGAAGGGGTAACGGCTAGTTTAGCCCATGGGGCTATAAATAGAAGTAGCCCTCGGCCATGGCTGGCGCTAAGCACCAAAGGGGACTTAGTGTCCATGCTTGTGAGCGCTTGGGAGCCCTCCATCACACATATACATGATAGTGATCATTCGATTGTGTGAGCGAGCGATTCTAGTGCGATTGTATCGTGAGGTTGCATCGAGTGGCACTAGGTGATCGAGTTGTAAGCCGGTGGTGCTTGTTACTTTTGGAGGTTGCCACCTCCTAGATGGCTTGGTGGTGGTCTCCGTCGAAGCCCGCAAGAAGCTTGTGCGGCGCTTCGAAGAAGTGCTTTGTGAGGGGCATTGTGCTGGCCCCCGGGAGTCGCGAAGAGCAACTTTAGTAAAGTGTGTCATTGAGCTACCCTCACTTCCGGGGTAGGTTCTTGTGGCGCTCGACGTGCAGGCTTAGCGGGTGATGCTAATTAGCCGCCGAACCACCAAGTGAGCGGTTGACACAACGGGTACTAGCGTGTTGGCAAACACGTGAACCTCAAGAGAACAATCATCGTGTCAACCTTGTTCTTCCCGTTGGTTTGCATCCCCATTACACAAGTGAAAGCATCTAGGCCCCTAGTTGGGTTTCAGTGATTAATGACAATACAAGATTACTATGACTAACATGTGTTTTGCAGATGCAATTAAGTTAGGTCATGGTAATGGAGATCGATTGGGCAATCAAAGTTGTCACGCCCCTATGATGGAAATCGTTTCGGTTTTCAAAGGATGGACGACAAGGTTAAGGATGACTAGTTCTAAGTGTCGATTGGAGTTGGAGTGACACTTAGAGTAGTTTAGGACTTTGTTTTTCCTTTGGCCATACTATTAAGGGGGGTATGGATTGGTAGCTTGACCTAGTTGAGTCTAGTGAGTTAGGTGTGGTGCACACTTGTTAAAACTAGCTCTAGGTAGCTCCTATGAATGCCTAAGATCCTTTGGAGCAAACTTCATTCACATATGATCGAGAGTTGGAAGTGAATGGAGGGTCAAATGCTGACCGGACGCTGGCCCCAGTGCGACTGAACGCTGGCCGTAGGGTCCGGTCAGTTCATTTGATCAGCAGTCTGCGTTTGGTGCGACCGAACGCTGGAGAGGTCAAGTGACCAGACGCTGAAAGGCAGCGTCCGATCGACTCCAGTAAGGTTCCAGAGAAGGGAATCTACGACCGGATACATCCAGTCAGTACTGACCGGACCCTGAGGGTTCAGCGTCCGGTCAAGTCTAGTAAGGTTCCAGTAAAGGTTTTATGCGACCGGACGCGTCCGGTCAGTGCTGACCGGACCCTGCCAGCGTCCGGTCAACTCATTTTTACTGGTTCACGGGTTGAACTGACCGGAGCGTCCGGTCACCCCGTAGAAGCTCATAACGGTTCGTTTTTCAGGCTGCCTTATAAATAGAAGCTCCACTCGTGTGTGGAGTTACTTTTGCTCATTCCAACAGCTGAGAAACACGTTTGTGAGTGCCAAGAAGAGCAAGGTCCTAATGAGCTGATTGAGATTTGAGAATCCAAGAGAGTAGCTCATTAGTGAATCAAGAGTAGCCAAGTGTGCATCCATCTTCTCATTAGGCTTCGCGTGGTCAAGTGAGAGTTCGTGCTTGTTACTCTTGGTGATCGCCATCACCTAGATGGCTTGGTGGTGATTGGGAGCTTGGTGATCACCCGGCGGAGCTTGTGGGTGACCCAACTCAAGTTATGAACGGCTTTGGGTGATTCGCCGCGACGGAGTGTCAAAGAATCAACCCATAGAGAGCACTTGATCCTTGCGCAGATCAAGGGGGAGCTACACCCTTGCGTGGGTGCTCCAACGAGGACTAGTGGGGAGTGGCGACTCTCTGATATTTCGGCAAAACATCACCGCATTCCTCTCTCTCTTTACTTTGAGCATTTACTTTGAGTATTTACTTTGAGCAATTCAATACTTGTCTTTACATTCATAGAATTGCCATGCTAGAGTAAGTTTGGAACATAGGTTGCTAGTCCTTTGTGCATTAGTTTGATAGAAACACTTTTCTAGGCACAAGGGGTTAATTGGGCTATCCGTAGGATTTGATTAGTGCAAGAAAATTTAGAATTAGCCCAATTCACCCCCCCCTCTTGGACATTTTGATCCTTTGAATTGGTATCAGAGCCTCGTATTCATGTTTTTAAGCTTAACCGCTTAGAGCAAGATGTCTCACGGGGATGGACCTCCTCCTATCTTTGAGGGAGATGACTTTCCATATTGGAAAATCCGCATGGAGGCGTACTTAGAAGCTCTAGACATTGGTATTCTTAGAGCCGCCTCACAAGGCTTCCCAAAATCTTAGGATGCTACTAACCTACAAGGCGATGAGGTTAACTATGAAAAATGGAATGCAAAGGCTTGAAACACCATCTTTAGAGGCCTTTGCAAAGATGTGTTTAACCGTGTAAGGAACCACAAAGACGCACATGCACTATGGTTGGATGTTTGTACGCTCCATGAGGGAACCAAGAGTGAGCGTGAGGAATGCTATCATCTTGTGATTAAAAAGCTAAATTCTTTTGAGATGCTTCACAAAGAAAGTGCTAATGAGATGTATTCTCGTTTAAATGTTCTTGTAGAGGAAGTCAATGGGCTTGGACTTACTCAAATATCACCATCCGACGTTGTGAGAAAGATCTTAAGTGTCATCCCTATTGACAAATATGGGTACATCATGACCGTGCTACCTCAAGGTGATCTTTCCGCTGCTACACCGACACAAATCTTGGGAAAGATCAATGCTCATGAGATGTACATGCACATCACCCCACAAGATGGCTCATCCTCTATAAAGAAGAAAGAGAAGGACTTAGCATTCAAAGCTAGCCAAGACAAGGGCAAAGCAAGACTTGAGTATGAGAGCTCAAGTGATGAAGAAGATGATGAAGAAAGTCTTGCTCTCATGGTGAAGAAGACCGCCAAGATGCTAAAGAAGTTAAACAAGAGTGGCATCAAGTTTGACGGCAAGAAGAAGAAGTTCTTCACTAGCTCAAGAAGAAAGCCAATCTCCAAGATGGATTGCTATAATTGTGGCGAACTTGGCCATCTAGCTCATCAATGCACAAAGCCCAAGAAAGACAAGTTCAAGAACAAGAACAAGGGCAAGAAACATGACTCAAGCAATGAAGATGAAGATGAGAAGAAAAAGAACAAGCCATACAAGAAGAGAGATGGCAAGAAGAGGGACTTCCACAAGAAGAAGAAGAGTGGAAAGGCCTACATTGTCGGTGATTGGCTCACGGACATTGATTCATCAAGTGGATCATCTGATGATGATAGTGACAATGAGAAGGTGGCTGCCATTGCTATTGATCTTGCATCTTCACCACCACCATCGCCATCATCCTCTACACACCTATGCCTTATGGCCAAGGGTGAACGCAAGGTAACTAAGAGTGATGATAGTAGTGATGATGAGCAAGCTAGTGATGATGATAGCAATAGCGATGATGATGATTCACCTACATATGATGATCTTGTCAAAATACTAAGAAAATACACTAAGATCATTAGAAAGAGTAGAGCTACAAATGAAAAGCTTGATGCTAAAAATGATTCACTCTTAGCTAAGTATGATACATTGGAAAAGGCTAATGACGACCTTAGAGAAACCAATGATGCTATATCATCCAAACTCAAGGAGCTCAAATCTTCCAAGAAAGAGCTTAAAGATAAACATGATAAACTTCAGTGGGTGCACAATAAACTCATCACTAGCCACAACAAGCTAAAAGATGAATACACTACTCTTAAGATTAATCATGATACTCTTGTTATTGCTCAAGAATTTTTACCAAATAAGCCGCATGATGCTACTAACCATGTTGTTAAGATTGATATAGCTACTTCATGTGATGATTTAATTGATGAGAGCATTGAGCATGGATCTAGTAGCAAAGGCAAGCAAGTGGTTGAGTGCAATGACTTTGATGAGTATGTCAAGCTCAAGAGTGATAATGAGAAGCTCATGAAAGATCTTAAAGAGATGAAAAGCCACAACATCATTGTGCTAGAAACTCTTGATCATGACAAAGAGTTGATCCTTGAGAATGAGAAGCTCAAAGAAGAAAACAAGAAGCTCAAGGAAGAGAAGAAAGATGATGCTCTAAAGGAAGAAAATAAGAAACTCAAGTTAGAGAAAGAGCATCTCAAGATTGGGTTGAGCAAGTTTGCTAGAGGCAAGCACCTCCAAAGTGAGCTACTTATGAACACCGTCATGAAGATGGATAGAAGTGGCATTGGATATGTGGCAAGTATAGAGAAGAAGAAGGCTCAAGCTCAACAACAACAATCAAAGCCAAAGCCAAAGCCAAAGAGATGCTTTGAGTGTGGACAAGAAGGCCATTTTGCTCATGAGTGTCAAACTCCACCGCCACAACCTTTGCCCAAGCATGCTAGACCCTTTGCTTTCAATGCTCACTATATGCTTAGAAAAGATTCTAGTGGAAAGATGAAAGTCATGTTCTTAGGACCTCCCAACAAGAGTAGGCTTAAGAAGATTTGGGTGGCTAAGTCACTTGTTGAGAAGGTGAAGGGCCCTCAACAAGTTTGGATTCCTAAAGTTTGAATCTCATGTGTGTAGGTAAACTACAAGACCGGTGGAAGTCATTGGGTTATTGATAGTGGTTGCACTCAACATATGACCGGTGATCCTCGTATGTTCACCTCACTAGATGAAGAGGTAGATGGACAAGAGAAAATAATGTTTGGGGATAACTCAAAAGGCAAGGTTAAATGATTGGGCAAAGTGGCAATATCAAATGACCATTCTATCTCCAATGTGCTATATGTTGCTTTATTGAGCTTCAACTTGCTATCTGTTGGACAATTATGTGATCTTGACTTTCAATGCTTGTTCACCGAGAAGGAGGTTGTTGTATCCAAGATAGATGACAATCAAGTGACATTCAATGGATTTAGATACAACAACTTATATCTAGTGGACTTCACCTCCGAAGATGCTAATTGGAAGACTTGCCTATTCACCAAAATAACACTTGGGTGGCTATAGCATAGAAGACTTGCTCGTGTTGGGATGAGCTCACTCAAGAAGCTTATGAAGAATGATTTGGTGAGAGGGTTGAAGGATGTGAAGTTTGAGAAGGACAAGCTTTGTAGTGCATGTCAAGCCGGCAAGCAAGTTGCAAACACTCATCCAACCAAAGCTTTCATATCAACCACAAGAGTGCTAGAACTCCTACACATGGATTTATTTGGACCAACAACATACAAGAGTTTGGGAGGGAATCTCTATTGTCTTGTGATTGTGGATGACTATTCAAGGTATACATGGGTGTTCTTCCTTCATGACAAATCCAAAGTTGCATCTTGCTTCAAGAAGTTTGCCAAGAGAGCTCAAAATGAATTTGAAGTGAAGCTCAAGAAGATTAGAAGTGACAATGGGAAAGAATTTGACAACACAAACATTGAAGCCTATTGTGACAAAGTTGGGATCAAGCATGAAGTATCCGCAACCTATACTCCTCAACAAAATGGTGTAGTTGAGAGGAAGAACCAGACTTTGATCACTCTTGCAAGGACAATGCTAGATGAGTACAACACCCCCAAAGCTCTATGGGTGGAAGCAATTAACACCGCATGCTATGCATCAAACCACCTATTCCTTCAAAAGTTCCTTGACAAGACACCTTATGAGTTGCTCAATGGGAAGAAGTCAGACGTCTCCTTCTTTAGGGTGTTTGGTTGCAAATGCTACATCTATAAGAAGCGGTAACACCTAGGGAAGTTCCAAAGACGTTGTGATATTAGTTTTCTTGTTGGTTACTCATCGAAGTCCAAAGCATATAGAGTATTTAATCAAGCCACCGGCTTGGTTGAAGAAACATATGATGTGGAATTTGATGAATCTAACAGCTCCCAAGGAGCACATGAGAATCTTGATGATGTAGGTGATGAACCATTGAGGGAGGCCATGAAGAATATTCCGGTGGGAGACATCAAGCCAAAAGATGATGTACAAGTCATTAACCAACCCTCTTCATCAAGTGTGCCACAAGATGGTGAAAAAGATGGGAGAATAGAAAATGAAGATACTCATATCTCCCATGAGCAAATGGTGGTACAAGCACAAGATGTTGATGCTCCACAACCTCCTTCCCAAGTGGTCAATAGAAGAAATACACCTCTCCTACAAGATCATCCACAAGATCTCATCATAGGAAGTCCATCAAAGGAAGTAATGACTCAATCTCAAAAACTTACTTCATTTATTGCTCATCACTCTTTTGTCTCTTGCTATGAGCCTACCAAGGTAGAAGAAGCTCTTAAAGATCTAGATTGGATAAATGCCATGTATGAAGAGTTAAACAACTTCACTCGCAATGAAGTTTGGACTCTTGAAGAGCGACCAAAAGGTGCAAGAGTCATTGGAACAAAGTGGGTGTTCCGCAATAAGCAAGATGATCAAGGTCTTGTTGTGAGGAACAAGGCAAGACTAGTTGCAAAGGGGTTCTCTCAAGTTGAAGGTTTGGATTTTGGAAAGACCTTTGCACCGGTTGCAAGATTAGAAGCCATCCGTATCCTTCTTGCATATGCATCACATCATAAAATGAAACTATATCAAATGGATGTGAAAAGTGCATTTTTAAATGGCTTTATTAATGAACTAGTCTATGTTGATCAACCTCCTGAGTTTGAAGACGCTAGATATCCTAATCATGTTTATAGGTTGTCCAAGGCATTATATGGGCTTAAGCAAGCCCCAAAAGCTTGGTATGAGCGCCTTCGGGACTTCCTCATTAAGAAGGGCTTCACCATAGGGAAGGTCGACACCACACTATTCACCAAGAAGCTTGATAGGCATATCTTCATTTGTCAAGTATATGTTGATGATATCATCTTTGGATCATCAAATGAAGACTCATGCAAAGAGTTTGGTGAATTGATGTCGAAGGAGTTCAAGATGTCCATGATTGGTGAGCTTACATTCTTTCTTGGTTTTCAAGTCAAGCAAATGAAAGAAGGCATCTTCATCTCTCAAGAGAAATACACAAAAGATCTTCTCAAGAGATTCAAGATGGATGAATGTAAGCCAATCAAGACACCAATGCCTACTAATGGACATCTTGACCTAGATGAGGGAGGTAACCCGGTTGATCAAACTCTCTACCGTTCTATGATTGGTAGCTTGTTATACTTAACCGCATCTAGGCCCAACATCATGTTTAGTGTGTGTATGTGTGCTAGATTTCAAGCTAGTCCTAAGGAAACACATTTAATTGCCATAAAAAGAATCCTTAGGTATCTGAAGCACACACCAAGCATTAGCCTTTGGTATCCCAAAGGAGCTATATTTGAGTTAGTTGGCTATTCTGATTCGGATTATGTCGGATGCAAAGTGGATAGAAAGAGCACATCCGGAGGGTGCCATTTGCTTGGTAGATCACTTGTGTCTTGGTCCTCCAAGAAACAAAATAGTGTGGCTTTGTCCACCGCCAAAGCGGAATACATTGTCGCGGGTGCTTGTTGTGCACAAATTTTATACATGAAACAAACTTTGCTAGACTATGGTGTAGTTCTAGAAAAAGTACCTCTTTTGTGCGACAATGAAAGTGCGGTAAAACTTGCAAATAATCCAGTTCAACACTCTCACACCAAGCACATAGATATCCGCCATCACTTTCTAAGAGATCATGTTGCTAAAAATGATATATCACTAGAAGGTGTAAGAACCGAAGATCAATTAGCGGATATCTTCACTAAACCGCTAGATGAGGCTACATTTTGTAAATTGCGGAATGCGCTCAATGTACTTGACTTTAGCAACTTCACTAAAAATTGAGCTTGTGTTGTCCCTTGCATTCATTGTAATATACAACATGTTTAATATTTGGCAATGCATATAGGGCTTGTCTAACATGGTTAAGATAACCACTGAAAAGCATGTGAAGAAGCTTAACCTTGGATCAAACTTGACAAGCAACTAGATTTACTTACAAGTATTGCATATGCATGAATGTTGTTTTGTCGTTTTGTTCCATTTGCCCTCTTATTGCCTATTTTCTTAAAAAGAATAATAGCCTAAGGCAAAATATTTTGAAAAATATGAGGGTTTGAGAGAGGTCACTCACATCAGTCCCAATTGGTGTTTATTTGGATCTTATTCAAGTTGGGACTTGATTGGGAACAGGAAGCATGAAGGGACTTTGAAGATTTGCTGGAAAAGGTGCACCGGATGTTGCACCGGACGCTGCTGTCCAGTGTTTGGTCAGTTCACAGGAGGTGAACTGCTGGTGAAGGAGTGACCGAATGCTGCATTTGTGCGTCCGGTCAGGAAGGGATCCAGCGTCCGGTCGATTGAAGGAAGAATAGGATGTATTGACCAGACCCTACCTGCGTCCGGTCATGGACCACCAGACGCGTCCGGTCCCGATTCCAGAGGAATTGGACCTCTCTGGAATCGACCGGACGCTGGGTGGTAGCGTCCGGTCGCTACCACCGGAGCGTCCGGTCAGTGGATCTCGCACGGCTCCAGGACTCTTTTCCGTTTCCTTTCTTGTCGCGTTTGGGGTCCTCATTTAAACCGCAGCCCTTGCGTCTTTTCTTGACCTAACCCGTATGCCGTCGTGATAGCCACCGCACCACCGCATCTCGCCGAGCCCGTGCCAACGCCGCCAACATGCTCCACGCGCTAGCCGTGCCCTAGCCACTGTAGCCCTCCTGTGTCTGAGCACCGCACCGCCACAGCCGCCGTCTCCAAGCCGTCACTGTCCCACACCTTCGACTCCGCACAGCCGCGTCTACGCTGAACCGCCGCGCCAACCCTAGCTCGCGCACCACCGAGTAGTGCCACCGCATCACTCGCCGTCGACCACTAGCGCCGCTTCTGTGCTTCGTTGTGCCCTGGTGTGCCCTACGTCGTTGATTCACAACCGTTGTGTCGTCGATTTTGCCGGTAAGGCCATGCCCCAGCAACCACATTATGCTGCTCGTAACCTAGATTGATTCAATCATTGATGTCAAATCACATCCAGGGCCACTGGATTCATCGAAGTGCTTTGCAACCTAACCCTAGCCCCGGTTCCGAGGTTTCCCCCGCATGACGCTTCTCTCCTCCTCTCGGATTGCCGATCGTCAGGTAGCTTGCCCGTCGTCTCAATTTCACACCTACATTGCTTGCTTCCTAGGTTTTTTGCATCTATTAGATATATTGTATTTATTCGTATATCCATCTATTCCATCGTGTAGCGAGTCGGTGCCGTTGAGGTTCTTGTGACATTGTCAGTCAACTTGGAGCCAAGCTCGTGAGTAAGGATCGAGGCCAAGCCTCGGGAGTGTCAGTTTGATAGTTGATCTTCATCAGCGGCAGTTCATCCTCTTGTCAGATCAGAAGGCTCGCACCAAGAACATTGGTGGTGGTCCGGGAGATGATGATCGGAGGCCCCCGCCTCGCTAGCCTATAGGATCGAAAGGCAAGGCAACGAAGCAGGTGACATCCAAGAAGCACAAGTACCCCGATGCAGAGACAGCGAGAGCAGTAGCTGTTGTAGAGGACGCAGAGTGTGCCGAGAGAGGAGGCGCTCGCAGTGGTGTTATCATAGCAGATCCACAGCTCACACCAGCATAGAGGGCAGAAGTTGAGGAGGCTAAGCGTCGTCATGGTGGTCCACCTAGGGCTATCACGATGGTAGGACCTTGACTAGCTATTGAGGAGGCTCGACCTCAGGGGGAGTCCCAGCAGGAGGCACAGCAGCAGCCCCCACCAGCAGAGCCTCAGCCAGCTCAGGAGACTCATGAGGGCCAGCAGGCCGAGGAGACCGAGCTAGCACCCCAGCTACGCCGCTCTGGTCGTACCAGTGCTACAGTTCCATCAAGGCTAGCTACATAGCGCAGGGGTTCACACCCATCGCCTAGACCATAGGGTCTGCCTCTAGTGGTACACCTTGACTTGAGGGCCACCATAGCCAGACAGGTTCGCCAGTTGAGATTTGTTGAGTTCGATGTGTGGTTTCCTTCGAGGAGGGATGAGAGAGCAGCAGAGGGGTTCTATACACCGCT
Source organism: Miscanthus floridulus (assembly GCF_019320115.1). Lineage (NCBI taxonomy): Eukaryota > Viridiplantae > Streptophyta > Magnoliopsida > Poales > Poaceae > Miscanthus > Miscanthus floridulus. The sequence goes on from NC_089598.1 coordinate 101,435,347, forward strand.
CCAGGAGGATTTCTATAATGCCTATCTCAACAGTGGGGTAGTGTTCAGATCTTAGAGAGTCTGCAGTTTGGAGTCTATTGTGGTAGTAGCTAGAGAGCACATCCGCCCCTACTTGTCATATTTGTCGGGGCTCGCAGATCTGATTGGCCGGATAGGAGTATATGTACCATCTTGGGTTCGGCAGTTTTATGCTTCACTCTACGTTGATCCGCATCACAACTTCATTCACTTTGCATTCAACGGTAGAGATTATAGGGTGATGAGTTTCAGGGCTCGAGAGATACTGAGACTACAGGATCAGCCTATCAAATTGCATGAGGTATGTTATGGACAGTAGGAGCCTCCCAGGCATCCTCATGGAGGGTTGGTGCCCCCTACAGATCTGGTGCAACATTGCTTCAAGGAGCCCTTTGGTGAGGGGTCGAGCAGGAACCCCAGTGACCTGACTCCTACAACTCGTGTGCTAGAGGCCATTATCAGGAGGACACTACTTCCTAGGTTGGGTTACAGAGAGGGTCTGACTTGCCTACAGCTCTGGCTCCTTAATGCCCTGATACAGCAGACCGTGTTCGACATTTGGGACCTCCTTCTATCAGAGATGGAGGATACTATTGCTGAGGGCTTCAAGGGTCGCAGATAGCTTCCTTATGCACATTGGGTCACATTCTTGATGCTCAAGTGTGTGCAGGTTAGGACCCCTGAGTTGGTTGCAGAGTACAAGGCTACCACCACAGAGTTTCCCGCATATAACATGGCATAGAGGATCAGGCACAGCACTCCACAGGCACCCGCTCAGCCTAGTTGTCATCTAGATGTTCTAGAGTCCGCAGCTTAGTAGGACGAGATCATTAGAGGCATAGCCGCTATAGAGGAGGAGCAGCTTGAGGCACAGCAAGGGATGACCGAGTCCAGTGATAGTTTGGATGATGACTATCTACCGATTCCTCAGATGCCTCCACGTAGATAAGATGCAGAGGCCGGCAGTTCCAGCTCAGCTCCACCAGCAGGATCAGGCACGACAGGCACAGGAGACCGCTGCCAACTTCGCACAGTTCCAGGCTCATTAGGATGAGTTCCAGAGGCAGCAGCAGCTCCTCCAGCAGCAGCAGCAGCAGATGCATCAGCAGGAGTTACTCATGCAGCAGTAGCTTATGGGATTTATGCAGCATGTAGTGATAGCACTTGGGGCCCCACTGCCACAGCCTTCGCCCCAGCTTGCTCAGCCTGCCACCACTTCGACGACTCCAGCTATATAGCCTAGTGGGCTTCAGAGTCAGGGATAGCCTCCAGCTCAGTTTGCTTCACCTACAGTTCAGGTGTCCCAGTGGTTGTCCTCACCAGTGGTTGCCCCACAGTTCACTCCATATCACACGGGCTTCTCACCAGAGCAGTCACCCTTGCTTTTTGTGCCTGACACGTCAGTCTCTAGGAGTCTTGGTGCATCCTTCAGCGAGTTGACCAGCATGCCTACACCGCCTCATATGCATACCGCCGGTCCTTCTATAGCAGCTCTAGTCACAGTGACTACTCAGAGGCTCCCCTCGTCTATTGCCTCTTCAGATCCTATGATAGACGTACTAGCAGCTTCACAGGCAGCACCTGCCCTAGCTTAGACCTAGACCGCTTCAGCGACACTTCCTGCCACAGAGGGTCAGTCAGTACAGAGCTCAGGGTTAGATGATGATGGTGCCCAGTTCTAGCTTGCTCCACGTACTTCAGCGCCCGACTCATCTGCTACAGCTCCGCCGACCGACCCTTAGGTTTTGGTGTTTGACGCCAAAGGGGGAGAGGGTTCGAGTATGTAAACTCAGGGGGAGTGAGTTTTAGGGGGAGCTAGTTATCTAGTATTAGCTTATTATATACATTTGGAGTTTTTTCTGTGTGATACACTATTACTATTATGCATCGTGTGTTACTTTCATGCATACTATTATATCTATGTGATAGTGCTATCTATGTGATTGTGATATATGACATGTGTGCTCTTTACTTTACATTATTCATAGTCATATCACTTGTGTTATGCTCATTTGTCTTTGCTTCCGCGTTTATACTTCGATGCAAATGAGCTTTGTTACTCGTACTCATGCTTAATTCATATCCTTTGAGTACATTGTGTTGGCTTGGGTCATATAAGCTTGACTAACACTTTTGTTCTTATCGACAAAAGCTTATATGACCAAGCCCGTCAAAAACCTCACTCTTTCACATACTCGAGGTGGTATTGTCATCAATCACCAAAAAGGGAGAGATTAAAAGCATCTAGGCCCCTAGTTGGGTTTCAGTGATTAATGACAATACAAGATTACTATGACTAACGTATGTTTTGCAGATGCAATTAAGTTAGGTCATGGTAATGGAGATCGATTGGGCAATCAAAGTTGTCATGCCCCTACGATGGAAATCGTTTTGGTTTTCAAAGGATGGACGACAAGGTTAAGGATGACTAGTTCTAAGTGTTGATTGGAGTTGGAGTGACACTTAGAGTAGTTTAGGACTTTGTTTTTCCTTTGGCCGTACTATTAAGGGGGGTATGGACGGGTAGCTTGACCTAGTTGAGTCTAGTGAGTTAGGTGTGGTGCACACTTGTTAAAACTAGCTCTAGGTAGCTCCTATGAATTCCTAAGATCCTTTAGAGCAAACTTCATTCACATATGATCGAGAGTTGGAAGTGAATGGAGGGTCAAATGCTGACCGGACGCTGGCCCCGGTGCGACTGAACGCTGGCCGTAGGGTCCGGTCAGTTCATTTGATCAGCAGTCTACGTTTGGTGCGACCGGACGATGGAGAGGTCAAGTGACCGGACGCTGAAAGGCAGCATCCGATCGACTCCAGTAAGGTTCCAGAGAAAGGAATCTACGACCGGATGCGTCCGGTCAGTACTGACCGGACCCTGAGGGTTCAGCGTCCGGTCGAGTCCAGTAAGGTTCCAGTAAAGGTTTTATGCGACTGGACACGTCCGGTCAGTGCTGACCGGACCCTGCTAGCGTCTGGTCAACTCATTTTTACTGGTTCATGGGTTGAACTGACCGGAGCGTCCGGTCACCCCGCAGAAGCTCATAACGGTTCATTTTTCAGGCTGCCTTATAAATAGAAGCTCCACTCGTGTGTGGAGTTACTTTTGCTCATTCCAATAGCTGAGAAACACGTTTGTGAGTGCCAAGAAGAGCAAGGTCCTAGTGAGCTGATTGAGATTTGAGAATCCAAGAGAGTAGCCTCATTAGTGAATCAAGAGTAGCCAAGTGTGCATCCATCTTCTCATTAGGCTTCACGTGGTCAAGTGAGAGTTCATGCTTATTACTCTTGGTGATCACCATCACCTAGACGGCTTAGTGGTGATTGGGAGCTTGGTGATCACCCGGCGGAGCTTGTGGGTGACCCAACTCAAGTTATGAGCGGTTTTGGGTGATTCACCGCGATGGAGTGTCAAAGAATCAACCCATAGAGAGCACTTGATCCTTGCATAGATCAAGGGGGAGCTACACTCTTGCGCGGGTGCTCCAACGAGGACTAGTGGGGAGTGGCGACTCTCCGATATTTCAGCAAAACATCGCCATATTCCTCTCTCTCTTTACTTTGAGCATTTACTTTAAGTATTTACTTTGAGCAATTCAATACTTGTCTTTACATTCATAGAATTGCCATGCTAGAGTAAGTTTGGAACATAGGTTGCTAGTCCTTTGTGCATTAGTTTGATAGAAACACTTTTCTAGGCACAAGGGGTTAATTGGGCTATCCATAGGATTTGATTATTGCAAGAAAATTTAGAATTAGCCCAATTCACCCCACCTCTTGGGCATTTTGATCCTTTCAACAAGCTTGTAATTACTTTTATACATATTAAGCTTGTGTAGTTGCTCTTATAATTAGTTAGCTTGTGTAGCTTACTAGTTATCTTCTTGCTTGTGTAGCATAGAAGTAGCTCCCTTACGTGGCTAATTTGGTTTGCGTAACCTTGTTAGTCACATTGCTTAGTTTGTGTAGCTAAGTAATTGCGCTATCTAATTTGGCATTGCTTGCCTTGTTATTGAACATTGCTAGTGAGCTTAGTTGGCTTTGTGCTCTTGCTTACTAGCATGTGTAGGAGCTCCCTTATCGCTTAAAGTACTAGTGGCATAGGTTTGTATGACCTTGCTTCTAGAATTGGTTAGGAGAGCTCTATCTAGCCTGACATCTTTGTTGCTAATTAGTTTCTTTGAAAGGTGTTAGTGAATATAGATAGAGGGGTGTAGTTTTGGCTAGACCGATAGTTATAATTCCGCACTTGTTTCGGTTAGCCGACGAGATTAAGTTTTAGAAAAAACTATTCACCCCCCCTCTAGTCGCCATCTCTACCCCTTCACCCCTCTCCTAAATTTGGAGCGAGTTGTTGAGGACGGGGAGATATTTTCATCGTCTCGTGACCACCACATTCCTAAGATGCCACATTCTTCCCCGCCTCCTAGCGAGCATGTGCCTGATAAGCCACAACCTTCTCTGGCTCGTACCAAGCAAGTGCATGATGAGATAACACAGTCTTCTCAACAAGCGTAGCCAATACATGAACAACGAGTGCCTCCTGAAGAAGGTGATGTACAAGAAGATGAGGACATGCCTGAATGGGAACTTCGAAAGAAGCATCCAATCACCATAAGGCCAATTTATGTTCTGATGAAAGACGTCTCATCGGTGCACAAGTGGTATGCCCATGACCAGTTCAAGCCTAAGAACCAAGTTAAAAAAGTCCCATCATGGGCTTCTGAGGAGGCCGTCACTAGCAAACTCCACTAAATAGCAAAGCAGTATCCAAATATTGATGCCATCAAATGGTAAAAGAATTGCCCAAAAACATATGAAAGAGGCAAGCCCTTCCTACCAAACCAGGACATCCAGCGCCTACCACTTGGAATGAGAATGTTCCATGATTGGTACTTGCGTGTTCTCCCAATGAGCATAGACCTCATACAAGCATGCTTCCCCACCGGCACATTTGGAAGCCCAGCCAGGAAAATTATATTCGACTTCAATGACATGCAGACATGCTTTCACCTTGGAGCAATGGAGATGAATCTAATTCACATGTGGTACCTGTAAGTTCTTGTCCTCCCAATATGATATGAATGTAATCTTTGGATTTTGTTGTAACTAACCCACGCCATGATTTATGGAATGCAAGTGCACATTGTAAAACAAATGCCAAATGTGAAAGCCGGGTATATAGACCCTCAAGCTATAGCACAAACAAATTTTAATTACCCTAAACAGTGGAAACTGGATGACAAAGAGCTAGCTGCTGGAAAGACCCTTTGGGATAAAGAGGACATCCGTACGAAGAAATTAAGGCAGGAGTCCCTTAAGGTTTCGATATACATTGCCCTGGCTTTTAAAATTCTCCAACAACACTCTACTATATGGCTACCATACAACTTCGAGTAAGTTCAACTCTATACTTAAAGCTTTGTTCGATATATTTTATTCAATGCAAAAGAGCTTATCTAGTTCTATAATTAAATCCATGTAGCAACCACTGAATTTGTATAGGTGTCGATGTCGGGAGGAGCATGGCATGTGCCTTTGATTCAATAGATAGGGACCCGGTGACATACAAAGATTTCATATCGATTCTCAAGATGTATACATATCGATAATCCTCATTAGCTTATATGTTTGTATACATACTTGTAACATTCACTTTTGGATACTAACAAGTTGTATTTACTAAAATAATTCGAACAGGATATTTAGGTTCTATGTCACTAAACATCACGAAAGACATGATCCAGCAAGGAAGAAAAAGCTGGCTATAAAAATACTATGTGCGGTAAATGTAACTTACTTCTTCAGTACTCTATTACATGGTTGTCAAAAGCATTACTTAACATTTCCATATACAAAACACACAGTGCCCCAAGCAGAAGCCTAGGAGTGTACATTGTGGATACTATGTATGTTCTATGATGAGTAACACCGGTGCCTACAGGAGACACCCCTTAAGGGTAAGTTTAAACCTCTTCACCCGTAGTATAAAAACTTTGTATATGGTATGAAATACTAAACTAAAACTTGTTCACTTTTAGTGGAAAGAAGAGAAAGAAATGAAAAGAGACCCATACAAGGATGACCAACTCTTAGAGCTCATCGACGACCTTTGCAACTTCATATTGGACCAGATTGTACATGTCAAAGGCACCTACTATGACCGAGAGTCTAACTTAGGTAGAAATCCTCAGTACCAACACCTTTGTGAGACCGAAAGGCTAGCTCTAGGCCATTGATAACAATGTGTATAAAATTTGACATTGATTTTACCTTATGAATTATATCTATTTAATGATGGATTGTATATATTCTTGTGAATTGTACTTGTAATTGTAGTTTATATAATACTCTTGAGCGAACGCTGTTCGGAGGCTACGTTTTGCGAATCGTGGGTCGTAGTTAAGTTTCGCGCGCTCCATGCCGCGGGCGATTCCCGGTCGCGCGTTGGTCGCGGGGCGTTCGGCGGGATTATCTCGCTTTCCTCGCTCACTCGCAACGCGAACGTGGGAATACGCGGAAACAAACAGGGCCATATGTATGTTCCGGTCGAATTTGAAGTGTAAATTTAAATTTTTTTAGCGGGAAAATGTACTGTAGGGACGGTTCTAGACTGAACCGCCCCTACAAACATGTATTATAGGGGCGACTGGTGTTACCAGCCGTCCCTACAAATCAATTTGTAGAGACGGTCTAGGAACCGCTCCTACAAATGCATGATTTGTAGAGACGATTTGGTAGGGGCGGCTGGCCAAACCGCCCCTACAAATGGTCTTGAGCCGCCCCTACAAACCCTGTGTGACGTAGTGGTTGTCTCGTTTTTGCTAAGAGAGATATTTCAGCTTTCGCCTTTCCAAGAGCAATAAACCATCCCAATCCCGACCAGCGCGGGCACGGTGGGCGCCCCCAGGACCAAGCCAGTACCAGTGCCACAGCCGGAAAAAAATGAATTGGGTGGACCTTGGTGCACCCATGGTGGACGATCGACACGTGGTAAACAGAATATCGCACGGACACCTGGCAGCACGTGTGGAGGCTAAATTTAGAAAGCCAAAGACAATATGCACGGACTCAGGTGTTGCAGATTTTGCTAGACATAGGATTTAGTTACCTGTACACGTGTCAACAATCCATCATGGGGTGCACACGAATTGGGTGCACCCAGGGTCCACCCAATTTAATTCCAAAAAAATGGGTGAGGGTCATCCCTACCAGGACGTCGCGCAGATTGTGCAGTAGGTAGGTGGGACACCATACTATTTTTAGCATATAAATGGTAAATTAGATACCTTATGAGCCACACATCCCCACCGTGTTTGTGTAAGGATGGTCTGTATTGATTTTTTTTGCCCGCAGCCACCGCCACCCGTTTGCGTCCCCACGGGGACACGCGCGCATGCATCTGACTTTTGATGGCTCACGCCACGCATGCATCGCCGGCTCCGACTTCCCCAATTCCATTCCGGTGGTCGTTCACTGGATTTGAATCTAGCGAACGATCAGCTACTCCCACAACTTTCCTTATTTAGAAAAAAGTAATATCAACGACTTTCTGTTTTTAGAAAGTAACTAAGTTATACATATATGTTATGGGACATAACTTATTTCTACAACTTATATTCATAACTTTGACAATATAACATTTTACAAAACAAAACTTATCACCATATTTTTTGTTCTGCGCTTTTTTGATACAGTTTTACGTAATTTTTAATAGGCCAACAAGTTATACTACATAGTTATTTTTATACATAGTTTTCATATTTTCTACTAATATGTTACGATATTAATTTGTACATCTAAGTTCTTGAATATAATTTATACATCCAACTTTATTCTTCACGTTAATACCTAAGTTATACATAAAAGTTTTATGTATAATTTGTATAGCTTTATAAGAAATTATGTTGATAAGTTTGTTTCACAAAGAATCACACAGTAAGTTATATATATAAGTTATGTGCAAACTTTGTCACGTCGAAGTCATGTGTATAAGATATACGAAGTTTGTTCCACAAGTTAGACGTAAAAGTTATGCGTATAACTTTGTAACTTTCCAGAAAAGAAAAAGGCGCATAATTTTTTTTGCCAAAAATAGAAAACTTTTCAAAAAAGGAAAGTTGCGGAAATTATTTTTTTTCTTCTACAAATAGAAAGTCGTGGGTGCTGATTTTTCGTCAGATTTAAATTTGGTGAACGTTCGCTATTTAGTGGAGTCGTCCGGCTTCCTTCCCTCCCTGCTCCCGTGTATAATATCACCCTCGTGTGAAGCTCTGACCAAGAGCCGTCTGTCAGCAGTCCAAGAGCAGGACCAGCTGTGACCGGCGCTGACCAAGAAGACGACGCGCACGGTACCAGCTATCAAGATGGGCCGAGGCGGAGCACGAGAGAGCGACGACTCAACGCGAGGGTCCAAGGCCCAGAATGGGCGTGAAGCCGTAGCCAGCTGGGAGAAGAGCCGTAGTGAACCAGTATACCCTGTAAACAAGCACGCCGCTGCTGCCGTTGCTGCAGTTCTTCAGCACGTCGCCGCTGCCGTGCGACCTCTCGCCGATCCCCGTCGTGTACAAGGGGGAGGAGGGGGTCGACGCGAGGAAGTGAGAACCGTGGCCGCGGACAACCACCCAGGCACGTTGCGGAGAACGCCTCTTTCGTTGGCTGACGGGTGCTCTCTGATCTTGCTTGCAGGCGGAGGCTGCCGTTGGTCATCCGGGTAAAACCAGGTGTCCCCCTGAATTTGTTCCAGGTAAATCCAGCATTTTTAGGCCCGTTTCCTATTACTACATATACTGTGAAACTAAACTCTTGCAGGAACAAATGAATGATCCCTGCTTCTGCTAGTGTTATCCTGACTGCCTGCTCTCTTTGGGCTCTGTTGCTCACACGTGTCCAGGATCAGGAAGATGGTGAATGGACTGATGATGAATTGACTGACACGGCCAAGAATCAGCTGCTGCTAATGCTTCCTCCAGCGCTCACGACGCGTCATCAGAAAAAACCATCGTCAACGCCTCATCCAGCACAGTCGCGAAACGGTTTTCGGTTAGCCCGGTCGTTCAGGAAGCGAGCCCGATTCAGAATCAGATGGTAACGCAAGATCAGAAGCAGGTGCCGAAGGCAAACACCTCCCACCACTCGGGCAGCGACGACGATGGCGAGGGGCCGAGGATCACCACCTGGTCGCGGCTTCGGACCACGATGACGGCGACGACGGCGTGGAGGAGGAGAAGGCCAAAGGCGAGCAGCTGTCCGGCAGCGGCGGCGGCGGCACCGTGAACCGCGTCGGCCCGGAGAGCAGGTCGGCTGCCTTCGTGTCGGACTTCGAGGCGGCCGCGTGGATCGGACGAGTTCCCTTCTTCCAAGCAGTACGTTCTTGTGGATCGTGTCTAGGCCGCGCGGCTGTTCTTCTCCGGTTGAGCTTGAGCATCCTCTGAATTGTGGAGACTGATGCCTCATATATCATTACATGTACCAACAAGAATCTCTTCAGAAAATAAGAATCATTAGTTCATTACATGTACCAATAAGCATCTCTTCTGAAAAGAAGAATTAGTTTTATTATTCATTCAGTTCTTGGTCGATCCATCTTTGCTGGCAACAGCCTGCGTTGTTTGTGCTCAAGAGCACCTTTTTCAAAGATCAAAAAGAGACATTTCGGCTTTCGCCTTTGCGAGAGAAATAAACCATCCGAATTCAGATCAGCAAGGTCGAATTTCAACCACTGAAACTGAAATCCTCCACTTCCAATCCAAAACAGAAAACACAAACAACTGTGGTGGAAACTGAAAAGCAAACCAGATCAAAGCAAGCGCATGATGATTGATGATACAACTTGATTTGCAGATTCAAGCAGAGTACAACCAACCACCGTTTCTTTCCTGACAGAGCAAAAGCAAACTGAAAACACACAGGCCGATCTGGAAAGCAAGCACACTGTGACTTTTTTTTAACGCCTCTCATCTGGGTATGCTATGTTTATAAGCTGTTCAGTTACACACCAACCCACACACGCACACCACACACACCACGCGTACATAAACAAACCTACAACTACACCCAGATCACCAGATCACGTCCTTTGTGAGATCACCGGGTCCAATCATGACACCGTAGACGACGGGCACATCGCATTCCCTTTGTGGCTCTACGTGTGAGAGACAATGAAATTTATTTTATGGTAAATTCCGTTGAGAGACCAGAAATTCGCAGCCACAAGTGCTCGAACTCCAGCCGGCAAGGTCCCAACCATCGGGCCTTGCCACCCGAGCGTAGTCTCAAGCACACTGTGACTTGAGAGACCAACCATACACACACACAGTTCATACACGCACACATGAAACATGCTTAGAAACATAGCATGTACACAGTAGCGCCTCCATATATGCAGCAGCTATTTAGCTTGGCCGTCGGCGTTCCGCACACATATAACTTGTGCGTGCATATATAATTGCATATGAGCATCATGATTCATGCATATATATGTGGTGTAGGAGTAGGAGTAGTATGGATTGCATGCAGCTAGCAGGTTGAGTGTTCAGAGGCCACCGTAGCGGATGTCGGAGAACTTGGACTTGAGCCATTTGACGCTGCCGCGGACGGTGGTCTTGATCCGGCCCGGAGTGGCGAACACGTTGTACGCCGCCACCCGGCGCCGCCGCTTCGCCTCCGGGTCGTCGCGGCCGCTCGGCCCGTTGAAGCTGTACGACTTGCCCGCCTGCCCTGGCCCGCCGCCGACGTCCTCGTAGTCGTACCCGCCGCCGCAGCCGTAGTACGCCGACGAGTGCTCGTGCGGCACCGACCTGCACTTCTCCATGGATCCTCTTCTTCTTTCTTGGATTTGCTTCTCTCTCTCTCTGTCTCTGTCTCTGTGTGTGTGTGGAGATGATGAGTGAGGGGAGGGGTGGGTGATGATGAATGAAGCTACTAATTGAGAGTGGGCAAGGTGATAAAGGGGGTGGGGTTTTCTACTTGATTTGTTAGGCGGTTTTGCATTGAGCACCTTGTATTTTGTAGCTCTGCTAAAGCAAGTCCATTTGGTTCTCCTTTACGACCGGAGAGCATGGATGGATGGGCTCGTGTCGTGTCCCTTGATTAATACTCCATCCGGTTCTATAAAACAAGTTGTTTTGGACATCAACACGGTCTTTAAAAAACGACTTTGACTGTAACTTTTTACTATAAAATATTTATAAAATATAGTCAATATATACTTTTATGAAACTACATTTCGAGATAAATCTAATTACATCACTTTTATATTTTCAAACTCAACCCAAAAGAAGTTATTTGTAGTCAAAGTTTAAAATGTTTGACTTAAGACAACCTCAAAACGACTTGCTTTAGAGAACCGGAGGGAGTAGGTTCCTTACAGTTTTAGCGCAGGAATCTACGGCCTTTTCAACAAAGTTTTAGGGGCACTAAAGGTTGTATAAGATGCACTATAGAAGTTCATCATAGTTCATGTCTCCTAACTAATAAGGTTTTAAACCCTAAAATAACATTTTTTTTGTTAGTCCTTTACTCCTTTTGAAACAAAAACAGTTTCATGGTTTTAATTAATTTGCATCTCAAGAATATAAGGCCTTTGCCATAAGGGTCTAGGGGTACGCATCTCAACCACTAGGTTAGTGATGATCATTGTCCTTGTCCTCTATCTATGGTTTTAGTTAAAACTCGAGAAAGTTTGGTCAGTTTTTTTCTCTAGGATGGTTGATGCTTTACCGATTTTGTCCACTATAGGACATCAACTTGTGCTGTAGCGCAGTTTCAAATTTTGCAAGTTACGTGCACAGGTACTCAGAATTAGTTATATTTACTCTGTCTATCCATTTCTAACTGAATACCCATTTATAGACTCTATAAATTCTATCGGCTCTCTCCACCTAAAAAAGAATGCATTTCTCACTTCCCGAGAAGTAAAATAATTTAAAAGTTTGACTATGTTATACGAAAAACTACTAACATTTACTATACTAAATCAATATCGTAAGATTAGTTATGAAATATATTTTTATAGTAGACTTACTTAGACACATAAATGTTGATACTATTGTATAGTAATTAATATTTCCAATTGGTACAAGATGTTTTCATCCTTCGCATTACAAAGACACTGCTTTTTTTTAATCATGTACAGTAAGTGAACGGCCAAATCTCATCATGTCTATCTGTCCACCCCTACACGGCCTGTTCGCTTATTAGTTTCAGCCAGCCCAAACGAGTCAGCCAACAGTATTTTTCTCTCACAATAAACTAGCACCAGCCAGCCCAAACCAACCCAGAAACCAACTAGCGAACAGGCCGACAATTTTCAACCACAATCCGTACCGCACGTTACATGACAAAAGCCAGTCTTTTAAAAAAAAGCTTGAGCAGAATGCTAAGATAATCGGGAAAGGTGCTCCGCAATACTGGACAAGCTCGGGCGTGTTTCCGCGATTCTGCCGGCCATCCACTGATTCGATCATCAGCGAAGCGGGAAGCCACGCACCGGGGATCCAATGTTTGGGCTGGGGATGGAGGTCGGCCGGGACCCGAAGGGAATGATGATGGATGCGAGGGGGAGCTTTCCCTGTGCTGTGCGATGCTGCAGAACGGGCTGTATTGCCTGGTTGATTTGGCTGATAAGCCATAATTGAAAGTATTTTTGGCTAATTTGTTGGAAAAGAAAAATATTGTTCATTAACTAAAAAAAATACGACTTATAAACGAAGTGAAAGGCACTGAAGTGGGGGCGGCACTCACCCTGCCCTACCCTACCCTACCCTACCCGTTCGTGTGACCCACGCATGTTGTTGGCATGGACATGGAAGATGGCGCCATTCGTCGAGATGGACCGGACGCCGTAGCAGCGAAGGCCCATCCATCCCGTGCTCTCCTTCTCGCCCGGGCCGATTGGCCGAACTGTGAAGAAGCTGCGGCTGCCTCTACCTGCCCCGACCCCGAGGCCGGAGCGCCGGACCCCGGGATGCCAGATCGGTCAGCTGCGAATGCGCGCCTGTGCCCACAGTGGCCGTGGTCCTACCGCCCGATCTTCGTCCCGTTCGCTTAGCTTATAAGCCGTACTTTTTCAGTAAACGAATGATATTTTTCTCTCACAGCAAATCAGCCAACGGCACTTTCAGCTATGGCTTATCAGCCAAACAAACAGGTCACTCCCCGCTTCACTTCGCTTCGTCTGCTTGCAACCGACGCTTTTCTGCAGATCGGCGAAGATCCAGACCTCGAGCTGGCGACTTCTGGAACAGGGCGCTCGTGGCCGTAGGCCCACCGGTCTGAACAGTGAGCACGGTCCGTCAAAGCATGGCTCGTGGGATCTCCGAATTGCAGGTCCCCTAGTGCTAGATCTTTTGGTATATATATACCCTACTACTAGTACTAGTAGGAGCACTAAACAAACAGAGCTCTAGCAAAGTGATGGCGAAGCATGTTGTCAAAAAAAGTGATGGCGAAGCAATCAAGCAAAGGTGCTGAACGGATGCCTGGATCCACGGAGGCACGGAGGATCGGTGCCATTGCCAAGCAACGGCGTGCGTAGCGTTCCACCCAGTGTCCCCGAGGCCAAAGAGGCGAGAGCGCATCCGATCCGCATCCACCACGGTCCGTCCGTCCGTCCGGGGGAGCAAGCCGACACCCGGTCAGGTTCAGTGCACGGCCGGATCGACGGGGAAAAGGTAGCGATCGATCCGGTAACGCCGTAGTGGACCAGACCAGCGGGTGGTGCGCGATCGACGCATCTCCCACTCACTCATGCACCCATCGGTGGTGTTGCCTCGACCGAACCCATCAGTCGCATCCAGGCCGATCGGTCAATTTCTCGTACCGTACTGCTACTACACCTCCGCCGTCGCCTAATACCTGGCCTTTCTCAGTTTCTCCGCGGCGCCCGCGCCGTCGTTTCCCGCTGCCGGACCAACGAAAGCCACGTCCGCCCGCGCGGGCCACGAGCGAGGACTGCTACTACTACTGCTAGCGTTAGCGTGCGTGGCCGCCCCCGTTTCTTTTCCTTCGCGTACGGTACGGGTAACTCCGGGCGGGAAAACTGGTTGAAAGGCGGGGAGGGCGGGTTTGCCCCGGCCGATAACGGGAGATTCTGCGCGGTTTCGTGCGAAATCCACGAGTGACTTGCCGATGGTCTCAGCCTCTTGGGGTTCCGATCCCGTTGTTGCGGCGTCGCGCTTGCGTCGGTCGGCGTGGGAGCTTCGCCGTTCGCGCTGGCGCTGCCGCGCTGCTGGGCTTTCCACGTCACGAACCAAACCACCATATCCTGCATCTGCACCCCACTGGTGATGGAACATCATCAGGTCTTATATTATATAATACTCCTATCTATCTAGGTGGCTGGTGTGTTTTCCGTGCCCGTGAGATATTCCATCTGTCCACCGACAGACACATGAACGTTCTGCAGTGAGTTTCTCACGCTCAAGTACTACCCGATAAACCCAGTCGCCTCCACGCCTCTCCTTTTCTTTTGTGATGAACGACAATGGCTGATGGACGGACACGACCGGCAGTGGCCCACTGCCAAGTGCCAACCGATCGCGACGCGCATCCAGACGCACGAGAACTTGCGATGGAGCGCTACACGCCCACACCGATCAATCAGACGGTCAGATGGGTCTGCCTCACTGCCTGCCGCTGCGTATGTACGGTGCATGGACGCGGATGCTCTATCCGTGCACGACACGATCGATCCACCGTAAGATCCGATCCTCAGCAGTGGATCATGCGAAGCTCCGGGCTGTCGCCTGGAAAGCTGAGGCACGGCACGGCCCACGGTCGCGGCAGGATGTCCCCCGGCCCCGAGTCGCCGTCAGCGGCGGCATCGCGGAGTCCACTGGGTCGGCGTCGTCGGCCCAGCGGAATCGGACGCCACTTGATGCCTTGATGGGTGTTGGATGATGGGGGCTCCAGCCTCCAGCCAAGCTCATCACGACAAGCACCGAATTTTCTCGCCGCTGTTGCTGCTCCGGCCGGATATGATCCACCCGTTTCTTACTTTCCGTTAGCACAACTGCACAAGTACTCCGATATTTGTCGAGCGACGCGAGATATTTTGCGAAAGGAATGAAGAAACCGTCCCCTGATCTGTAGATGGACGGATCTGTGTCCTGCAGGAGAAACTTCATGGGAATTACTGATGGAGTCCATCAGTCGAAAAGTGAGGCCTTTTCACGTTTTTCTTTTGAAGTGGAAGAAAAGGCCTTTTTCACGTTGGCTGTCCGATCCATAAGGTAAATACTAGTAATAAACCATATACTAGTGAATTGTAATTAAATCCACCTGCTAGTGACACGAGAAGTTAGAGGAGACTGACACCAGATATAAGCAAGCCATGACGTAAACCAGCAGGTCAAACGACCCAAACAAAACAAGAAGCTAACTAACCGAGCATTCACCAAATGTAAAGAAAGTTGCAGTAGCTACAGTAAAATGGCTGCAGAGTAGCTCAGTTGAACACGCCCAATACTAAAAGTAAGCTGAAGATATGCAATGGCACGGTGACAAAGAAAAGATAAGGTTCCCTGCAGAGAGAATCCCAAAAGGTGTAGTAATAAGCGAAACAGTTGACAGAACAAGACACCACTGCGTAGACTCTGAAGATCTTTACCATCAACTCAGAACGCGACCTGGTAGAGTGAGTAAAGTATGAATAATCAGGACACTTCTGAATTCAGGAGCAAGGTATATTCTCAAATCTAATGCAATGTAATGTAGAGCACCAACTTAAAATCAGCTATCAGAGTCTCCTTTTCACTCCAGAAATCTTTTCAGTTCCCGGTCTACTGGATCCCTTGTTGCCTGCATCCATCTGAAGTAATACATGTATACAGCGATTCAGACTCATGCCTCTCATTGCAAAACAAATGGGAACTGAAGCTTCTACATTCATCACATAATGCAAGAGACTAACAGCTATCAATGTGTAGCCTGACATGAAACTGGCACTAGTATTTTTCAGGAATCCGGCTCTACATCTGTATCTATACCAGTACACGTCACTTCATACTAGTACTACTTGAAATATATGCACGTGGAATGGTCTGTAGCAATCTGAAAATGGTGGTTCCTGTGACAACTGTACTTATCTCTCCTTCCATCAAGTAATAGTAATCAAGTAAAAGTGTAAAACAATGTATGAAACAGCCAAAACTTTGGAAGGCCGAATACTGCTAGAGAAGGAAATGTGGCTGCAAGATTATATACCTTACGAATGTTCTTAGTGCCAGGAGGGCATGAGCTGAAGTTTCTTCTTCCATAAATCAAAATGGGACCAGACTTTCCCTGCAATGCAAAAAATCAATGCTCAAAAGTAAATCAAATGTACATGACAATAAAATTGTCGGTCTTAATACAGGACTCATCATCCCAGGACAATGTAATCACAATAGTCAAACTGATGCCCCCCGTTGACAGTAAAAAAAAGTCAAACTGATGTGTATAAATTTTTGGATTGAGCAAAACCTCGATCCAGATATTGTTACAGTGACCTCAAAGCAATGTTTGAAGCAACAAAGCAAAGGCTTGCATAAGAGCAGTTAGCAATCTTAGCAAATAGCATGACAAAATCCTATTGAAACAGAGACATGATTTTTTCCCCACGATGTTGACCCCCCACCCCCAAAACAGAGTAATACCTTGAAGGTTGAAGAAAGGTTATAGCCAGCCTCATTGTAAAGTACATTCTTGGCATTAGGTAGGAAACCAAAGGGCATGCTCTCTGGTACCTGTACAATAGGAAGACTCTACCAAGGGGTTTGAGTGACATCCCACATATGAATTAAAGACCAAATGCACAACTACTTAAGTGAAGAACTAAAGATACCCCGTTCGCGTGACCTTAAATCCGGCTTGATCCGCTTCTTTTTTTATCCGAAACAGTGTTTTCCCCTCATAAATTCCTCCAGATTCCTCCAAAATTCCTCCAAGCGAACGGGGCCAAGGTCCTACTGTCATGTGGGGGCGCACGTACACCAGGCGTAGACGGGCTCGTGACGTACGCCGTGCCACAGAGCGCGCTGCACGCGCAACAGACGCGCGCGAGGACGCGCTGGAGGACGTGGCCACCGTGAGTGGCTAAGCTAGGAAAGAGAGATTAGTTTCCTATTTATATTCCTTAAGTTTAGGAGTGATTGGTTGAGGCCTTGGCCTTATATGCTGTAATCGAACAATGCAATTGGCAAGCAAGATTATTATCGTTTAATCTCCCTCTTCCTCTCAACCAACAAGCCTACGGTGGAGGGGTAAACCTCGCCGGAGAAGACAGACCGCGGCTACGAACTCCGTAGCCAAAGGCCAGCTACCCGAGGGCTCGACGCCCTTGACACCTACATGATGGACTGAGGAAAAGTATTATTCAAGATATTTAGTGAGGAGCAAATTCATTTTCTTTTCAACACACGTGCGTCCTACTAAGCTGACTGCCCGTGAGTTGCTATGAAAAAATTCATCAAATACAACCCATCAGCTTAATGCTCATAAGGTTGGTTCAGTCAAGAATAATTAGATGTTGACCAGTTCCAAAAAGATATTTTAGCCACCTTCATGAATCAAAGATATTTTAGCCACCTTCATGAATCAAAGAAAGCAAAACAACTTATCACTAGTAGAGAAATTTGGATTTAGTCCTGGTATTTTTCACGCCCGGGACTATAGAGACCTTTAGTCCCGGTTTGTAGATCCAACCGGGACTAAAGGTCCCTGCCCAACGGCTACTGCGGCAGGCTTTTGCTGCAGGGGACCTTTAGTCCCGGTTGGAGCTACCAACCGGGACTAAAGGTTAACTTTTACTCCCGGTTGGTGTGGGGGTATTAACCCCTGTATCCTTACGGCTAAGCTTGGGCTGGCCCGGACCAGGGGGTCTGACCCACTAGAAGATGACGCGCGGCCCGGCCAATCTACTCGGAGTCCCACGCAAGGAATCAAGACAGACTTGGAGATCAAGCAAGATCCTGATCGGTTAGAATAGAAATCCTTATCCGGCCACCTATGGCAATTGTAATTGGTTAGGATTAGTTTCCAGATCTGTAACCCTGCTCCCCAGACTATATAAGGCGGGCAGGGGACCCCTCTAAAAAACATCCCTCATTGACATACAACAATACAATCAGACGCAGGACGTAGGTATTACGCCTTCACGACGGTCGAACCTAGATAAAATCTCGTGTCTGTCTTGCGTCACCATCTTGTTTGTAGCTTGCGCATCTGTCTGCCGATAATCTACTATCTTGGGCATACCCCTAGGTAGACTGCCGACCATATTTCGTCGACAGTGACGCGCCAGGTAGGGGGTGTGCGTACTGCTCTCCAGACGAACAAGATGGTCATCATCCCCAGTTCCATGGCTACGCCGAACGATCTCACGTTCACCATCGGCCAGATCACCTGGACCACTGGCTCCGACGACTTCATCGCCATGACCACGGAGGAGGCACGGATTCAATCTGCGTCGACCACTGCTTCACCTGCATCAGCTACGGCTCCGACCACGGTGGATCTGGCTCCGGCCACACCAGCATCGTCTTCAGCCACGCCGACAACCCGTCGTCCGCTTCCTCGCTACAAAGGGAGGCAGATCGACAACACCGACCTGCTCGACTCCATCGATCGGGTCGGCACCAAGCTTGCTGAAACTCTAGCTCTGGTAAGTTCGATTCAAAGTCAACCTAATGAGCAGGTAACCACTACCCACAACAGATCTACCCGACCAGCTCAGGCCAGTCGTCCTGCACGACTCGGTACAGATCTCGTGGTCACATCTACTCTTGAAGGGCGCTCCGTTCGTCACTGACCAGCCCCCGCGACAGGTCTCCGGCTCTCTGAGAGCGAAGCCTCGATGGAGAACTACCAGGCCCAGCCCTACGGCCTGCGCAACTTCGTCAACATGGTCCGGATTGAGGAGTATCAAGAAGGATCGGTCCACACAGTTCAAGAGGGTGGCTCAAGCTCCCCGTCCGGCATCGCATCTAATGGCTCCGTCCACACCGAGCTCCAGCATCATGACAATGAAGGCGTTGAATACGATCTAGATATCCCAGACCACGCCCCGGTTTCCCATGATTCCCATCCTTCCCACCAAGGCGAGGAGACTTGATCAATTTGTCAGTAATGATGAACCGCCGGCAGTTGGCGAAACAGAACAAGAAAGGCTAGCACGCGAAGCACGCAATATTGACTGGTTTAATCGCCGACAAGTCGAAGCCGAGGCAGAAGAGGAGGCACAACGCATAAGGGTCCAACCACGCGACCTTAACAATGCCTTTGATAGGGTGGGGGACAAGCAGGTCTTCAGGACTCCAAGCGCCAACGTAGCTGTTGCTATGGCGACAATGCAACGACTACCCAATACCCCAGAAATCCAGGCAGTTCGTGATGATATACAAGCTTACCTGACGGCTGCTATGGCCTAGACAGCAGAGATTGTAAATCAAGCCCGGGCTCCATCCGTCTCAGTCGAATCAAGCCACAGCCGCCAGTACTCAAGTCGCTCACAGCCACCCAACCAACATGGCTCGTGCAACAACGACCCATCAAACAACCGTCAAGGAGGAAACGGTGGTCATGATGGTGGTCGGGACGACAACCGCCGCGACTACCGGGACGATAACCGCTGCGACTACTGGAACGACAACCGCTGAGACAACCGCGACAATCGTCGTGATAACCGCGGTCGCAGGGTTAACCAGGGTGGCAATCGGGATTGCTGTGATGGCAATAACAATCTCCGCCATTCCCTCGGAGAACGCGATCTGCGCGATCGCATTAACCAAAGAGCCAACGATCGTGCATCCCACGAAAGCTATCACCGTATGAAATATGATACTACTCATGGCCCTCCGGGTTTGAAGCAGTTTACTCCACACCTTCGCCAAGTCATATGGCCCAAGAACTTCAAGCTCGAAAAACTTTAGAAGTACGACGGCAAGGAGAACCCCGAATTATGGGTCATGCTCTACGAAACCGCATGCAGATCAGCCATGGCTGACGAGCACGTCATGTCTAATTACTTCCCAGTCGCTGTCGGCCACGCAGGCCACCAATGGCTGGTCAGCTTGCCGGCGAACTATTTTGATTCTTGGCAAGAGCTCAAGCAAACATTCATCGACAACTTCATTGCTACTTACGAGCAACCCGACAACAAATATGATATGCAGCGGATTCGAGATCACAAAGATGAGCCACTGCACGAGTACGTCCGACGCTTCTCGGAGATGCGCATCAAGGTCCCGTCAATCTCCGACAATGATGTAATCGAGGCTTTCATCATTGGTCTCCACTTCCACGATGCCCTAAGGGACAAGCTCCTCTGCAAGAGACCTGAATCAGTCACAGCGCTCCTAGCCACTGCTAAAAAATATGCGGATGCCTACGATGCTAAAACGATAATCATCGAAGAAGCAGCAAGAGTTCCGCGCTCCGACCACCCCCCACACCGCGACGACTACCGCGGCAACCATAGTCAGAACGACAATTTTGATCGCCGCAACCAGCGTAACGATTCTCGCGACCACCGCAACCAGCGTAATCAGCGGCGTAATCGCCGTGACGATTACAGGGGCAAGCGTGCTCGGGAAGACGATGGCGAGGTCAACGCCATTAAAAAGGTGGTGGACATCGCAACTATGAAGAAGACTACGCCAAAGCATTGAAAGGACCCTGCCAGCTCCATCCCAAGTCAAACCATACCATGGAGAATTGCCATGTTCTCAAATCTATCTACACGCGCCAATAGGCTTCGGATACATCCGACAAGCCTAACGATGCAGGGGAGCAGCGTAATGAGGATAACGATGATGAAGACGCAGATCCTCGTCACAAGTATGTCAAGCCAACCAATCACGTCCACACCATCATTGGGGGGCAAAGTGTCCATCGAGACCAAACAAGAACGCAAGCTGCTCGCCCGTGCTTGCTTGAACGTTGCCAACGCCGACAACCTCATCACCGATCCATGGCTCCCTCCTTGGTCTCATCGTGAGATCTCCTTCAGCAGAAAGGACCAATGGGCTGCAATACCTAAGCTAGGACGTTTTCCTCTAGTTCTCGATCCCTGTATCAACAAGGTCCAGTTCGATAGAGTGCTGATTGACGGCAGCAATTCCATCGATATACTATTCAAGAATAGTTTGCCAGCCCTGAAGATAACCTAGGCTGATCTCAAGCCATACGAGGCACAGTTCTGGGGTGTTCTCCCCGGACAGAGCTCCACACCTCTCGGGCAGATCACGCTATCTGTGCAATTTGGTACCCCGGACCACTTCCGCACCGACTACATCAACTTCGTAGTCGCTGACTTCGAAGGCACCTACCATGCTATCCTTGGTCGACCAGCGCTCATCAAGTTCATGGCCATTCCTCACTATAGGTATTTGGTGCTCAAGATGCCTACTAAGAAAGGGGTTCTAACTCTTAGGGGCAATGTATACGCAGCTTATACCTGCGAGGATGATAGCTTCAGAATAGCAGAGGCTCACGACCTCTCTATTTGCATGGCCGAGACCACGCTCGACGCCAAGAAGACCCCAGCCAACCACCTAGAGATCCCAGAGCTCGAGGCCCCACGCAAGAACATCAAGTCCAAAGAGCACAAAGCGATCCAACTGGTCGACGGTGATCTCAGCAAAACGGCCCTTATCGGGGCCAACCTGGATCCTAAATAGGAAGACGCGCTCGTCAGGTTCTTGAGGAGCAACGTGAGTGTGTTCACATGGAAACCCGCTGACATGCCCGGTGTACCTCAGAACTTGATCGAGCACTCCTTAAATGTCGATGGCAAAGCCAAACCTATCAAGCAGAAGCTACGATGGTTCGCTCGCGACAAAAAGGAGGCTATTAGGGTAGAAGTTACATGGCTTTTGGCAGCCGGATTTATCAAAGAAGTGTATCATCCGAAGTGGTTAGCCAACCCAGTTCTTGTACGCAAAAAGAATAATGAATGAAGAATGTGCGTTGATTACACTAATCTCAACAAACACTGCCCTAAAGACCCTTTCAGCTTACCTCGCATAGACGAGGTCATAGATTCAACTGTCGATTGTGAGTTGCTTTCCTTTCTCGATTGCTACTCTGGTTATCACCAGATCGCTCTAAAAAAGGACGACCAGATCAAGACATCCTTCATCACACCCTTCGGCACCTACTGCTACATGACCATGTCGTTCGGGCTCAAGAATGCCGGGGCTACCTACCAACGCGCCATATAGGCCTGCCTCAAAGACAAGATAAAAGACGACCTCATCGAGGCTTATGTTGATGATGTAGTTGTTAAAACCAAGGAAGCATACACCCTTGTTGACAACCTCGAGCGTACCTTTGCAGCTCTTAACACATTTCAATGGAAATTAAACCCAAAGAAGTGTATCTTTGGTGTTCCATCTGGTATATTGCTCGGCAACGTCGTCAGTCACGACAGCATACGCCCTAACCCAGAGAAGGTAAAAGCTGTCTTGGACATGAAGCCGCCCAAAAAGGTGAAGGATGTTCAGAAGCTTACCAGATGCATGGCTGCACTCAGTCGTTTCATATCAAGATTAGGCAAAAAAGGACTACCGTTTTTCAAGCTGCTCAAGGCATCCGAGAAGTTTGAGTGGTCGGAGGAAGCAGACGCTGCCTTTACATAGCTGAAACAATTCCTTATATCACCTCCGGTCCTCACTGTTCCTAGAGAAGATGAAACCCTCCTGCTTTACATTGTGGCAACTAATCAAGTGGTCTCCACTGCCATGGTGGTCGAGCGTGACGAGCCCGACCACGTCTACAGGGTACAGCGACCAATTTATTTCGTCAGTGAGGTGCTCAATGAATCCAAGACTAGGTATCCACAGATTCAGAAACTGATCTATGCCATACTAATCACATTCCGAAAGTTGAAACACTACTTCGACGGATATCGCGTGGTGGTCATGACTGAGTACCCTCTAGGAGACATCATTCACAACAAGGATGCAAATGGGTGCATCATCAAATGGGCAATGGAGCTATGCCCTTTCTCCTTGGAATTTGCAAGCCGTACTACAATCAAGTCTCAGGCACTTGTCGATTTCATCATCGAGTGGACAGACTTAAGCACACCTGCCTCTCAGGGGCTCACTGAGTATTGGAAGATGTACTTCGACGGCTCTCTCAACATCGACGGCGTAGGAGCAGGAGTCCTTTTCATATCACCATCCAAGGAGCAGCTCCGATATGTCCTCAGGATTTATTTCCCGGCGTCTAATAACGCCACCGAGTACGAAGCATGCCTACATGGTCTACGCATTGCGGTCGAGCTCGGTGTCAAACGTCTCTATGTCTACGAAGACTTAGCTCTGGTCATTAACCAACTCAACAAGGACTGGGATACGACCAGCGAAAAGATGGATGCGTACTGCAAATCGATCAGAAAGCTGGAAGGCAAGTTCTATGGCATCGAGTACACACATGTGGTTCGGGACAAAAATCAAGCAGCAGATGCGTTGTCAAAGTTAAGATCATCCCGAGCCAAAGTCCCACATGGCGTATTTGTTCAAGACCTGCTCACGCCTTCCATCAAAGAAGAAGATCCCGCGGTCGACAAGCCTCCATACCAGCTATTGGTGGCTACGGTTCCGGCATCAAACACCACCGGACCACCTCCAACCACTAAGGAGCCTGACTGGAGAGTACCTTTCATCAAATACCTGACAGATGGTAGCAGTTACACCGATCGGACAGAAAACGAACGCCTGATGTGTCGCAGTAAGTAGTATCTGCTCGTCGATGGCAAATTGTGGCGCAAGAACGCGAAGGAGGAAATCTTGATGAAGTGTATAACCTAGGAGGATGGTGAACATCTCCTGGACCAAATCCACTCTGGCTCTTGCGGCAACCACGTGTCCTCGAGAACGCTGGTTGGCAAGGCTTTCCGAGCAAGGTTCTATTGGTCGTCAGCCGTAGCCGATGCAGAGAAGCTAGTCCACCATTGTGAAGGTTGTCAGTTCTTCATCAAGAGAATCCACGTACTAGCACACGAGATTCAGACAATACTAGCCTCTTGGCCCTTCGCATGCTGGGACTGGATATGATCGGGCCTTTCAAACCGGCCCTTGGGAAATTTACATGCGTCTTCGTGCTGATCGACAAATTTTCCAAGTGGATAGAGTACATGCCCCTGGTCAAGGCATCTTCAGAAAAGGCTGTCGCATTCATTGACCAGGTCATCCACTGCTTCGGCATACCCAACAGCATCATCACTGATCTGGGTAGTCAGTTCACCGGGAACGTTTTTTGGGACTTCTGCGATGAAAGGAGCATAGTAGTAAAATACGTCTCGGTGGCGCACCCTAGAGCTAATGGATAGGTTGAGCGGGCAAATGGTATGATCTTGGACACACTTAAGAAGAGGATGTACAGAGAAAGTGACAAAGCTCCCGGAAGATGGCTCAAAGAGTTACCAGCCGTGGTCTGGGGTCTCAGAACCCAGCCCAGTCGTAATATTGGCGTATCACCATACTTTATGGTTTATGGCACTGAGGCAGTGCTCCCAGCAGATATAGCCTTCAGATCAGCACGGGTAGAGAACTTCGACAAAGACAAGGCCAATGAAGTACGGGAGCTAGAAGTGAATAGTGCAGACAAGAAGCGGCTCGATTCTTGCGTACGTACAGCCAAATACCTTACTATTTTGCGCAGGTACTACAACAAGAACGTCAAGGAGCGGTTCTTCATGGTTGGGGACCTGGTCCTAAAGTGGAAGACAAATTAGGCTGGCGTCCACAAACTCGCAACCCCTTGGGAAGGGCCCTTCATGATCAAAGAGGTTACACGCCCAACATCTTACAGGTTAGCTCACCTAGACGGTACGGACGTACCCAATTCATGGCACATCGACAAGCTTAGGCGTTTCTATGCTTAACTACTAAGATATGTACCCCTCTTGTACTTTCGATTCAATTCAATAAAGCTATTATGATTTCTCCGACCACTCTAATGTGTCACTTCGAAGTCCATTGTTATTCTAACTCAACCAGTTAAAACCGACGACCATTCCTTTTTGAGTTTTCGGAGCAGGCCCTGTCTCCAGTTCCTCCCAACGCGTGCATGGGATCCGCTCTCTATGCTACGGGTGATCGACAGGTGCTCTCTAGTTTAACTTGTGTGTTTCTACGTATGCACAAGCTACGCACCTCACAACCCGACCACAAGACAAACTAGGGCCAAACAAACCTTTCAGGATGACGCGTCGACTAAACTGGTACAACTAAACAGAACGCTAACATGTTCTAACTTAGTTACACCAACACGATATCTGAGCTTAAACACGTTTTCTACAAACCAAACAAGCTTATGTTGATATACAGTTACGTTATTACAAGCTTGCCTAAAAAGGTCCAAGTTTACAATAACACAACTACATCTTCTTCTACAGCTATAGCCTACTCTATTGGCTGGTTGGGGCACACGACACCTGCTGCTCGCTAGGCCTGACATCGTGCAAGGGTCTCGAGGACTCTGGCATTGATCGAGCTGAAGAAGATGGCCCCGCCGATGCCTGGCTGGTCGAGACCACAGGCTTCACCGGTTGGCTTGAAAATGACAACGCTCCCAAGTGACTTGTTGATGGTGTTCCCTGTATGGGTGGTGTCGCACCTCCACACAGGTTAATATCGCCAATTATTTTCACCGACAAGTCCAGCTGGGTCATCCGTAGCTCCTCGGCTAGGCGCTTGAGATCGATCAGGGGGTAGTGAGCACGTACCATGCTCAGCACATGTGCGCCTACGTACTCTCCTGCCTCCTTCACGAACTCCTAGAACCATCCCCATGCCCTTTGGCATCTCTCGATCAATCCTAGCTGCGGCGTCCTTGGCACGTCCTCTCCTAGCGTCGGATCGATGAGGTTAAGGATCGGCAAAATGCCCGTTGCCACCTCCTGGCACCGGTTTTTCTAGGTGTCACGATCCTTGGTGATCTCTTGGCATTGCGCCTTCCAGCCGTCACGGTCTTTTATCACGGCCTCCAGATGCTTCTTCGCATTGATTTTTATAACTACAAACAGCATATGCTGTTAAGACGCTATATTACGCCAAACTACGGTAGGCAACAAAAATGAGCAAAGGGGTTTGGAAAACTTACCTTTCAGCTCCTCTGTCATCTTGGTCGTGTGGTCCCGGAGCTGCTACTGGTCTTGCGCTTGTTTTCTGTTGTCCTCTTTCAGGCAATCACACTCCACGACCGCACGACTGCTCTCCTCTCGGAGATGGACCACTTCGGCTTCTAAGCCTGCACTACAGCTGTTACTACCAACAACGCAACAGCACTTGTCAGTAGTTGTTGTGATAAAGCGGCTACTTACTTGTTCTTTCCCGCTCTTTATTACTGAGCTGGACGACTAGGTTCTGGTTCTGGGACTCTTGCACTGTCTTTTTATGGTTGGCGGCTTCAAGTCGCTGGCGCAAGCGTTCCACCTCCGCCGTCAGCTCCTTGTTGCTCACAGCGATCCCCTCGATCTGGTCGAAGCATTTCTTGTGGTACCTTGTGGTCTTCATTAAGTCCTGTGTGCAGATAGCTAAGTAAGACAGCTGCGACTAGACATCAAGATCAGGGGATGAAGCGAAGCTTACCTGCACCTCCGTCACCAGCCATTTCGCCGCCCGTTCAACTTTCTTGGTTTCTTCGACCTCCGGGATTTCCTCATGGACAACCCATTGGTCGTTCCGCCAGCACGACACATACACATGTTGTCGCTTGTCCTGTGGATGGCCCAGGACCTCCTCTACTTCGTCCTCTTTGGGCTCTTCTTCGGGTCTCGGTGCTGGTCCAGCGTCAGCAGCTTTTGCGATCACCATGGCCTTCCCACGGGTTGTAGCGTCGACAAACATGGTCTGTGCTCTCACCTCCGGCGCTGCTCCTCGGTCTATTCCGTTACCCTCAACGCTGAGGTGTTGCCCTCAGCAGGTTTAGTGCTCGGAGCACTCGTGCTCGGCTCGGCTCTTCCCTTGACCACCTGCTCGGGGACTGTTGTCTGACTGCTCTCTTGCTGAGGCCCCAACGGATCTTCTGCTATGGCTTCCTCGGTGGCCGGCTGCTGGGCAGTCTGCTCTGAACTTATTGGCAGAGCCACGCTACTTTTGGCTAGCTGGTCCGAACTTTTTGTGGACGCCGAACTAGTACATCCGAGATAAGATTAGAAGGCAACCATATTCAATGTAAATTGCTAACTTACATCATGGTTACAAATACTTACATGTTGGATGCGCGGAACGATGTGGGGAAGGCGCGTCTCTTCGGCCGTACTTGCTCCACGTGTTGTGCGGGTGACGCCTGGTCTCCCTCTACATCCAGCACTATAGCTAGGCCTTGGTGCTCGACCCCTCTACCGCTAGCCCTTTGCGTTGCAGTGGTCGATGGCGTGCTCGGTCGAGTTGTCGCTCCTGTCGCCGGTCGCGTTCCTTGCCCAGGTACTCCTGAGGTCGACCCGGCTGTATCCTTCACCGCCATCGGTAATGTGGGTCCCATAGGCGCGGAGGAGATACCTTGCTCCATCGACTCCAGTTGCTTCCTCCTCTTTCGAGGGACAAGTCAAAAGGTGTCTGCATCCTCTCCCTCCTCTGCGTCATCATCCGGCCAGGCAAAAATCACCTGTCGACGCTTGCTGGCTGGGTTCTCCTTTGGCCCCCCCTTGGGCTCATTGATGCTTAGTGCCCCCCCGATGAGCAGGGTGGTTGCTGATCTCTTCTTTGGTTGTTTGGGGGCAGCCAGCCGCTTACTAGCGGCTAGGGCCGCTGCCTCCTCTCTAGCTCCGAGCACCGCCCAGTCGACGTCCTCGTCTTCGATCTCGACGCTGGTCTAGGTGGTGGGACCAGCTCCTTGTGGCCACTCCACTCTAGGGGGTGGTGACACAAACACTGTCGCTCTATCCCGATCATTAACCTAGGTAACAAAAATGGGTGAATACAGTAAGTTTCCACTTATCCTACCACAGTATAAAATTACGGGTACAGGGCAAGATGAGTTACCTTTGGGGGAGGTCGGGCAAGCTTGAAAGCGTGCTCGATGTCGCTCAATCTGGCATAATTTGGATCAGCTAAGTTAAATAACTCTCCAATTCTGGCTTTGACTTCAATTTTGTCAAGCGTCCCCTGCCTCGTCCTCGTTGGGTCCACGCTACCTTGATATTCATAGCCAGGATGTACTCTCCTCTGGCAGGGCTAGATCCGTCGGCTGATGAAGCTCCCGACCATGCTCGGACCATCCAGTTTTTTCCACGGGATCATTCCAAATATTTCTAGAATATGTTCCAGGTGCTCGGACTTCTCTAACCAGCTTGTCCTCTTCTCTGGAATGTACCCCACGTCACATAGTGTGATCGTGTTCGGCTCTTCACGGATGTAGAACCATTTCTTGTACCAGTCGTCTAACGACGTGTTCCATGGGCAGTGCAGGTACTGGGCTTTCATGCCATCACGGAGGTTGAGAAAAACACCCCCGGCTATCTTCGAACCGCCGCTTCCTTTCTTCCGCAGACAGAAAAGATGGCGGAAAAAATCGAAATGGGGCTAGAAGCCGCCATATGCTTCGTAAAGATGTATGAAAGTTGCGACAAGGAGGATCGAGTTGGGATGCAGATTGCAAATCCCAATCTCATAGTAAAGACAGAGCCCCTAAAGAAAAGGATGTACCGGAACCCCAAATCCCGTTTAAAGAAGTCTTTAAACACCACGATCTCACCTAGTTGTGGATCGGGGTACCCCTCGCCCTCCGATGCACGCTATCCTGCGAGCTCCTTGTTGTGGAGTACTCCCATGGTGACGAGGTCTTCAATGGTCTGCTCGTTGCTTCTTGATTTCCACCATTCCTTCGCCATGACCCCTACTTTCTTCTGCGCATCACTTTTCGCCATGAATCTGGCCTTGCTGATGAACGAGGAAATGGTGGAAGGATTGATTGGTGGCGATTTCGAATGTATTAGGGTTGGCGAGAGGAAGAAGAAAGCTACGGCTACGAATGGCAAGGGGGTTCAGTAAAAAGTAACTTACCTATCCTATACTGTATTTAACCCAAGAGTTATGCCGTTTTGTCTGCCCAGGATTCTTGGGAGACGTGCGCACGCGCCGCGAACGGTTGTTTTCACAGCTTCGAGATCTACGCCAATATATGCGCCTCTTCGTTGCTAGTGTGGGAGGGCCCACACTGACGCACCTATTTACAGGTGCCACGCAACTGTTTGCTTGACAAGACAAAAAGGCAGTATGACATGCTATACCCGTCTACTTTTTTGACCAGACGTGTCAGATTGGACTTGATAGAGCAAGTAAATAAATAAATACATAAAATAATAGTACAAGTGGCATATGGTTTTTTGCCACACTTCTCGTGCTCGAGGACTGTTCCAGACCACCATCGTGCTCGGGGACTATCCAGACCATTATCGTGCTCGGGGACTGTCCAGACCACCATAGGGCTAGGGGACTGTTCCGAACACTCTCGTGCTCGGGGGCTGCCCCGACCACTCTCCGAACATTGCTCGGAGACCGCTCTCCTCGGCTACATGTGATTTGTACTCACATACAGTTGAGAGGCATTTATTTTTTCTCACTTAGACCTTGCTACAAGGCTGATACCTCGCCTTCCAGCAAGCTCGGGGACTACATCGGTACGATGCACCTGCCGGTGCATCTCGTATTGCTTGTACGACGATTGGATTCTCAACTTAAGTGGGAATTCTTTTTAGACCCTAGCACCACGTGCCTGCGTCACCTACTACCAGGCTCGGGAACTAAGTGGGCACACTTCACCTTGCGGTGAATGTGCTTATTTTATCGACCCCTACGCTCTGACTGTTGGCCATAACTACTATTGTACAAGAGGCACTTACATTTCTTTTCAGAAATACAAGTGGGCACACTTGATCAGGAAAGAAATCTTTTTCTTTTTTCTTTAGAGCACCATGCATTCTTTGGACAACTAGAATCTTTAGCTATAATTGTGGTCTACTGCTCTTTGTGCTGACCAGAATACTGGCACATTTGCTTGGTCAATGTTTCAGCCAGTTGGAGATGCCATGAAGACAGATCGCGTTAGTTGAAGAAGATCGAACGGCGTGTCGCAGCATAATACATGGTTCTCGAGGACTAGCTGTGGGGGTATTAACCCCTATATCCTTATGACTAAGCTTGGGCCGGCCCGGACCAGGGGGTCTGGCCCACTAGAAGACGACGCGTGGCCCGGCCAATCTGCTCGGAGTCCCGCACAAGGAATCAAGGTAGACTTGGAGATCAAGCAAGATCCTGGTCGGTTAGAATAGGAATCCTTATCCGACCACCTATGGCAATTATAACTGGTTAGGATTAGTTTCCAAATCTGTAACCCTGCTCCCTAGACTATACAAGGCGGGCAGGAGACCCCTCTAAAAAACATCCCTCATTGATATACAACAATACAATCAGACGCAGGACGTAGGTATTACGCCTTCACGGCGGCCGAACCTGGATAAAATCTCGTGTCTGTCTTGCGTCACCATCTTGTTTGTAGCTTGCGCATCTATCTGTCGATAATCTACTACCTTGGGCATACCCCTAGGTAGACTACCGACCATATTTCGTCGACAGTTGGTCCCTCCAACCGGCAGTAAAAGTCTACTGCCGGCTGGAGGCTCCGTCCGGGACTAGGAAGGGACCTTTAGTCCCGATTTCTGTCTACAACCGGGACTAAAGGTCCCCTCCTATATACCCCTTGTTCCTCCCCAAGCCCGAGCCACTTTGAGCTTAGTGTTCTTGCTTCATCACCGGCCTCTCTTCTTCCTCATCACCGGTGTATCACAAGATTTCTTCCATTCCTCCATCGATTCTTTGGTTCAAAGGTTACCAACTTTATACTCTTATGTTTCATCTGTAGCTTATTTCATTTTGTGGACTAATATATGTGGTTTTTTTATGGTAGATTTTTTTTACTTGTAAGCCATTTAAGCTCAAAATCACTTTAAAGTTTGCGTATTTGGATGAAGGAATGTTAAAGTAGTTATTCAAAACTAGTATTGAGCTTTCATTTTTAGCATGCATAGCACACTTCATGCTTTAGAGATATAGAGGATTTTAGAGTTTTTTTTAATTTTATTTGTTTATAAAATGAGAAATTTATATTATATTAAAAATGAGTGTAAAGAGTAGATGACAACTGCTTCTGGGTCCTTGGCCTCTCATCGGGTTACAAAGCGACTGAGGCCAGACCTTCCTCTCATTGCATGCGGCAAGTGTGAGGAGAAGATTGTGATGGAGTACCGGGTGAGGAAGGAGTGTCCCAACAAGGGCCGTATCTTCTACAAGTGTCCAGATCGTAATGTGAGTTATTTTATCGCATTTGATGATTATGGTTAATTTATACTTATTTTCATGATGATTGTGATTAAAGTTCTAATTTTTACTTTTAATTTTAGTGGGATGGCACTGGATGTTCAGGCTAGTACTAGGAGGAAGAGTACGTTGAACACGTGCAAAACTCTCTTACATAGGCGGCTACGACGGCTGATGAGACAATGATCCTGTGGGAGAAGCCCATAGATGTTGAACAAACGCATGATCTGTCTATTTTAGTTGGGATTGGTCGCGAAATCCTTATGCTGCCGAAGTGCATTTTAGCTTTAGTTTTTTAGTGGTAGTTGGGATTGTCTACATTGTAGCGAGACTTTCATAAATTAATACCTTGTGTGGTGGCATGCATGTGATATAATTAACTAATTATGTTCTAGGTTTTAATATGGTATGTATGTCATGTAATGCAGATGAGCCGGCATTGGATGTACAATGTTGATCGCCGCTCCCAAGAGTTCATTGAGGGCGTGCATTCTTTCTTACGTGTGGCCGAGGCAAACAAACACGATGGTTTCATGTGCTGCCCATGTGTCATATGTAAGAATTTGAAGGAATATGCTAGCTCAAGGAGTCTTCATTCACACTTGTTGAAGTCGGGTTTCATGCCAAACTATATTTGTTGGATGAAGCACGAAGAAACCGGGGTTGTAATGGAAGAAGGTGAAGAAGAACAATGGGACGATGATGACATTATTGCTGAATATGGTGCCTTCAATGATACTACAATGGGGGAAGCTAAAGAAGAGGTAGTGGCAGAAGATGAGCCCGCTGATGATCTTGGTCAGGCCATTCGTGATGCACAAAGAGAATGCGAAAGTGAAAAGGAGAAGATCAAGTTCGAGCGCATGCCAGAGGATCACAAGAAATTGCTATACCCAACTTGCGATGCGGGACAGAAAAAGTTGGGTACCACACTGGAATTGCTGCAATGGAAGGCAAAGAATGGTGTATCTGACAAGGGATTTGGGGAGTTACTAAAAATCTAAAAGAAGATGCTTTCGAAGGATAACGAATTGCCTGTCACTACGTACGAAGCAAAATAGGTAGTCTGCTCTTTGGGATTAGAAATCCAGAAGATACATGCATGTCCTAATGACTGCATCCTCTACCGTGGCGAGGAGTACGAGAAGTTAGATGCATGCCCGGTATGTAATGCATCACGGTATAAGATCAGGCGAGATGACCCTGGTGATGTTGAGGGCGAACATCCCACGAAGAAAATCCCTGCCAGGATTGTGTGGTATGCTCCTATAATACCACGCTTGAAACGTCTGTTTAGAAACAAAGACCATGCAAAGTTATTACGATGGCACAAAGAAGACCGTAAGGTAGACAATATGTTGAGACACCCTGCTGATGGGTCCCAGTGGAGAGCAATCGATAGAGAATTCCCGGAGTTTGCAAATGACGCAAGAAACTTAAGGTTTGCTTTAAGTACGGATGGTATGAATCATTTCGAGGAGTAGAGCAGTAGTCATAGCACTTGGCCTGTTACTCTATGTATCTACAACCTACCTCCCTGGTTATGCATGAAACGTAAGTTTATTATGATGCCAGTGCTCATCCAAGGCCCAAGGCAACCTGGCAACGACATCGATGTGTACTTGAGGCCACTAGTTGAAGAACTTCTACTTTTGTGGAATAGACCAGGTGTGCGTGTGTGGGATGAGCACAAACAGGAGCACTTTGACCTGCGAGCATTGTTGTTCGTAACAATCAATGATTGGCCTGCTCTAAGTAATCTTTCAGGACAATCAAACAAGGGATATAATGCATGCACGCACTGTTTTGATGACATTAAAGGTATATTCTTGAAAAAATGTCGAAAGGTCGTGTACCTTGGCCATCGTCGATTTCTTCCTGCGAATCAGCCCCTAAGAAAGAAAGGCAAGCATTTTAAAGGTAAGGCAGACCACCAGTCCAAGCCGGGCAACTGAACTGGTGAGGATGTACTCAATATGGTCAAGGATGTGAAAGTACTATTTGGAAAGGCACATGGCAGCGAACCTATTCTGAACGACGCCGACGGTCACGCACCCATGTGGAAGAAGAAGTCCATATTTTGGGAGCTACCCTATTGGCAAGTCCTAGAGGTCCGTAGCGTGATCGACATGATGCACCTGACGAAGAATCTTTGTGTGAACCTGCTAGGCTTCATGGGTGTGTATGGGAAGCCTAAGGACACACTTGAAGCATGACAGGACCTGCGATGTTTGAAAGAACGACAAAACCTACATGCAGAGAAGACAGATGATGGACGCCATTACTTAAGTCATGCCAGCTACACTCTTAGCAAAGAAGAGAAGGAAAGCATGTTTGAATGCCTAGCAAGCATCAAGGTACCATCTGGATTCTCCTCGAATATAAAGGGTATAATAAATGTGCTAGAGAAGAAATTCCTAAACTTAAAGTCCCATGACTGCCACGTGCTCATGACGCAATTGCTTCTAGTTGCATTAAGAGGAATTCTACCTCCAAATATACGTCTAGCCACCGTGATGCTATGTGTATTCCTCAATGCAATTTCTCAGAAGGCAATCGATCCAATGGATCTAGCTAAACTACAGAATGATGTGGTTTAATGTCTTGTCAGCTTTGAGTTGGTGTTCCCTCCTTCCTTCTTTAATATCATGACACACCTCCTAGTTCACCTGGTCAAGGAGATTAGCATTCTCGATCCTATGTTCCTGCACAACATGTTCCCCTTTGAGAGGTTCATGGGAGTCCTAAAGAAATATGTTCACAACTATGCTCGGCCAGAAGGAAGCATCGCCAAGGGCTATGCAACAGAGGAGGTCATTGAGTTTTGTGTTGACTTTATTCCCGACCTTGACCCGATTGGTGTTCTTGAATCGCGACACGAGAGGAGACTAAGTGGAAAGGGGACACTAGGAAAGAAAACATATATTGGTACGCAGGACAATTATTTTAATAAAGCACACTACACAGTTCTACAAAACTCCTCCTTGGTGGATCCGTATATCGAGACACATAAAGAGTTGCTTCGATCCGAGTTTCCAGGGAAGTCTGAAGCTTGGATTACGCGTCAGCACATGGAAACTTTCAGCGACTGGTTGCGAAAAGAATGTCAGGGTGATGAGAGTATTGATGAGCAACTGTATTTGTTGGCTAGGCAGCCATCGTGGCATATCCTCACATACAAAGGGTACGAGATAAATGGGAATACATTTTACACAGTAGCCCAAGATAAAAGGAGCACCAACCAAAACAGTGGTGTCCGCATAGATGCCACCGACCCTAATGGAAATAAGCAAACATATTATGGCCACATAGAGGAGATATGGGAACTAAACTATGCACCTACTTTTAAGGTACCTTTGTTCAATTGCCAATGGGTAAAGGCGACTGGAGGCGGGGTAGCAGTCGACAACCAGTATGGAATGACAACCGTGGACCTCAACAATATTGGGTACAAAGACGAACCGTTCGTCCTTGCCAAGGATGTGAATCAGGTGTTCTATGTCAAGGACATGTCTACAAAACCGAAGAGAGGGAAAAACAACAATGACCCAATCAATGAGCCAAAGCGCCATATAGTTCTTTCAGGGAAAAGAAACATCGTCGGAATTGAAGACAAGTCAGACATATCAGAAGATTATGAAAAGGATGACCGAATTCCACCCTTCACAGTGAACAAAGACCCAAGCATCCAGCTAAATGATGAGGACACTCCATGGTTACGGCACGATCATAACCAAGGGATATACGTTAAGAAGAAGTTCACTACTGTGCCCGCTTGATATATATATAGTGATGTATTAGACCTATTATGTAATAATTGTGACTTCATATTTTTTGTCGTGTTTTCATATTTTCTACGGTTTAAATGAATTTTCTGCTAGACGGTGGATTTCCCGTGGAGAATGTGTGATGAAAAACCAAATGATCAACGTTAATAAGATGTGAAAACTAATTTCCTATCAAAAAGCAATAGTTTTAATGATTTTAATTAAGTAATATATTTTTGCATGGTGCAAATTGTAATTATTATTTACACTATGTCAAATATTTATACAGTAAAACAAAAGAGTTTAGGTTACAATTTTTTGTTGTGTATAATAATGCAAAACCAAGTCCAGGAATTTTTTAATAATTTTTTTGGATAATATTTTATTTATTAGGCAATTAATAACTCTATGCATATTTATATAAAAGAAATATATAAAAAAAGGAAAAAACTTATGGAAACCGGAGAAAGCCAACTGCATACCACCTTTACTCCCGGGTCTAAAATGCCCTTTACTCCCGGGCAGTGGCTACACCCGGGACTAAAGGTGGGCTGCGTTTTCGCAGCCCACCAAAATGCCCTTTACTCCCGGGCCGTGGCTACACCCGGGACTAAAGATCAGACCTTTAGTCCCGGTTCTAATGATAACCCGAGACTAAAAGATCTTTAGTTTCGGTTGGTAGATGCAACCAGGACTAAAGGTCTCCCTTTATAAATCCTCTCTGTCTCTGCCACGCCTCGTCTTCTCCACCAGATTGATCCAGCAGCGCCGCCGCCCCTAGGCCACCCTAGCCTCGCCTCACGCGCGCATGCTGTCACCGGCCCCACGCGCACTTCTTCTCCGGCTGGCTAGCGCGCCTCGCTCGTCCTCGCTGGAGCGCGGGCCGTCCTCGTCCCCGACCCACCTCGCTCGTGCTCACCGGAGCGCGCCCGAGCCTTCCCCGCGCTACCTCACCGGAGCTCGCCCGAGCCTTCCCCGCGCGCGCTGCCTCACCGGAGCGCGCCCGAGGCTTCCCCGCGCTGCCTCACCGGAGCTCGCCCGAGCCTTCCCCGCGCGCGCTGCCTCACCGGACCGAGCGACGCCACAGTGAAGGAGCCCCGAGCCATCAATTAGGTATGTGTTGCTCGTTTCGATTTCTTGCGGCTTGACATCAATTGTCTGTGTTTGGAAGACGACAACTAGCTAGGGCTCATTTGATCTCTTGTATGTGCCTGTCAGTAGCTCACCGAATGCAATGCTTAGAAATCACTTAGAATGAAATGGCTTAGAAATCACTTAGGGCTCGTTCGTTTAGGGTGGTTCTAGGCAGGAATAGAGCCTGGAATCATCAGCCTCTGGTTTCGGCTTCTTTTTTTTTGCAAAAAAAAATTACCGAACCGACTTACCGAGAACGGCCTCTGGAGTAGATATGTATCTCTATATATACATGTTTTTCATTTTTCACTCCAGTCGAGAGCCCATACATTATCACACCGTCCGGTACGGTGATTATTTCGGTATGGAGTTTATGGATAAGATATCCATATAATGATCATATACATACCGACTTACCGACTTGAATACGCTAACCAAGAAATTAAACAAGGCAGAGAACAAAGAAACAAAAAGAACTGTACGTTGGGATTTTATAATACGACTAGCTAAAGCTGGTGAGACGGACATGAGAACAAAGAAACAAAAAGAACTGTACGTTGGGATTTTATAATACGACTAGCTAAAGCTGGTGAGACCGACATGGATGATGGATGGATGGATAGGATTAGGATAGAGATAATGACCGAGTGCTAATCCTCATAAACATCCATGTGACTACTATGTATGTATGTATGTTGACCCCATCAAGCTGTCCTCGCGTTACCATTATCGGTGACTACTTAGCTCTTGATCCACTTTTTTTCTTCCCTAAATTAAATATTAGACATAGACGTTCACATACATGCACACTCATTCACTGTAAGCACAAACATTTTGATATTGACGAAGTCCTCGTAGACGTCTCGTAGCCTTTGCAATTGGTGCATATTTCTGTAACATGTTTTTTAGTAAAGTCTAAGTCTCTAACATGTTTTTTGGCTGCAGGAGCTGGACCTCGCGTTTGACACCTTGGATGTGAGCCACCGCCGCCACCATATATAATCCGTTTATGATGGATTAATTGCTCCAACCTTTTGTAATCGGATGGATGCATGTGCTGAGCTCTCGTGCCGGCAATCTTGTAATGCGATTTTGCGCTGAGCCATCGAGCTCAGTGGAGCACGGGCGTGGCCCGGTGTCTCGTCGTTTTCTCCTTTTTGCACGGTAGCTTATGACGACTAGTTAGAAAATTATAGAAAATCCGTACTAGTTGAACTTACGGACCGTGTTCATCTCGGCGAGCATGTTCTCTGCCGAGCGGTAACGGACGTCAAGGAGGAGCTTTGATTCTACGAGAGAGAGCGGCAACGGTCGTGGAAGACCGTGTTCCCTTCCTCGTAGAATCGGAGCTCTTCCGTGGCTAAGTACGGTGCCGTCCGGTGGAGAAATGCTCGCCGAGATAATCACGTAAGCAAGGTCAACTAGTACGGATGATTATTTATTCACACGTCCCGATATCGTCCCGATTATTATGTGTGTACACTCCCATTCTTCTGTTAACCTACGGAAATATCATGTGAATTACTTACCTACCGCAGTAAAAGATGAGAACACAATGACCATGGCCACGGCCATGAAAAATGCCAACGACACAACACTAGCAACCTTCTCGGCAAGCAGAGTAGTGTTAAACGCTCGGAAAACCTTTAAACTTAAATAAGGCTTATGCTAGATTATATCACTAGTACAGATACAGAAATGATTTTTACAAATGTTACTATCCTTGAGGTGGCACGTCCTGCAGGAGTTCATTTTATAGATATAGTTTTTATTTTTTATAGATATATCTGGTGGTGTAAAAGCTAGATGGCTGCCCCGAGAGACAACATGGATGAAGAAATGATGAATATTATCAACACCGGCACTCAATTTGCCGATGGTGACCAGGAGGATGTAGATGACGGGAGTCAATACCTGGCTCTTGAAGATAACCAAGAAAATATTGTGCAAGAAAATACTGGCGGGGTATATATATTTATATATATATATTTGAATATTATATATATATGTATTTGAATATCTATCATCTATTATGTGTACACATGATATTGATTTATTCTTTTTTATACGTAGCACTCTGGATCGACGACCACAACGGCGAAAAGCAAAAAAATTCGAGGCCCGAAAAAGCCATTGGAGGGGCGCTACATAATATCAGAATTCAATATCGAGATAGGCGAACCACTTGGTCCACATGCAAAGAAATTCGTGCAACACTATGGGTGCCTTGTAAGGGACAGACTTCCGATCAGTGCCCGTGAATGGAAGCAAAAGATCAACGAGCCTCATGTTAGTTTTGTCTCTGATCTTGATAAGAATTTAATTTGGGATGATATCCTTCAACATTTCACGTTGCAAGCGGATGATTATGATGCTATCAACGATGATGAATTGAAGGAACTAGTTCGAAAGTGGGCTATGAAGAAGATGGCCACACAATTTCAGACTTGGAAGAAATCCCTATACACGAAATACGTCAAGAAGAACCTAACGCCCAATTTCAATACTAGTGGCCCGCTCGTGAAGTTGAGGCCCTACTGGAATGATTTTGTACAGTACACGACATCGGAAGAGGGTGAGGAACGGATGAGAAGGAACCAAGACAATGCCCGATAGAAGGTATACCACCATGGCATGGGATCAGGTGGCTACGTGACTGCCATTCCCAAGTGGGAAAAAATGGAAGTGGACATTCTTGCCAAGGGTATCACACCAGAATCACTCAATTGGCCCAAACGCGCGAAGAATTGGTTTCGCTCTCATGGGGGAAGACTGGACCTAGAGACCGGGAAGATGGTTCATGGCCCAAAACTCGAAAGAGCAACACAAAGATTTTCTTATGCTCTACAAGCTAAAACTATCGGTGCGTTCAGGCCCAATAGAGAGAAGGATGAACCGACGTATGCCCTCGGGACCGCTGAACACAGTGGCCGAACAAGAGGTTTAGGACGGAACATTTCTTGGGAGCATGGTTTCCTGACGACAGAGATACCTACAGAAGCCGACAGAGAAGGAAGGATGAGGATGCAGCGCGGATCGGCAGGTTGGAGGAATTGGTTCATGAGTCATGGGAGGCGTTGCTTCAAGCACAGGAGTGCGAAAAAGACATGCAAGCTAGAATGCAGGACGAAATCATAAAGCAAGTGCAAATAGCAATGAGTGCCCAAAGACAGGCATCAGATCCAGGAATCAACATTAATATTAGCCCCCGTGATTAGTTGAAAAGCAGCTGCGCTTCCACGGAGTTGCCAAATCAAGATGACGCAATGCTACGTTTCCCCGTGGATGACATCACTGCACCGTTTACATCATGTGAGCTATATATTCTAAAAGAGAATGCCACAATCATGGTGGCTCTCGGTGTTTTTTCTCCTTCAGATCCTACCAAGACACCAAGAATCCATGGGGCAATAATACCACCTGGATATGTTAGCATCTCAGTGGATAGAGTTACCAAAGGTTTTGGTGATCTGCCTCTTGACATTTCAGGAGGTGATGGGAAGAAGACTCTAGGAGAAGCGGAGAAGACATTCATACTATGGCGCAAGCACTACATTATTATTCCCGGGGTCTCTAGTCCACCACCGCTTCCTCAACTGCCACACAATAGGTGCGGACAAAAGTGAACGAAACAAATTTTTCACAAATTTTCTATTGACATGCATGATTAATAATAACAATTTCTTATACCTAATTATTCTTTTTTCTAATCACACAGCAGGGCCTCCGCCAACCTAAGTCCAATTATTCAATCTTCAGATCATCATAGTGCTCCGGGCAATGATTATGCAACACCGCCATCGTCGCCACCTCCAAGGAGGTCTCCAACGCCTCCAAGGAGGTCTCCACCGCCGCCACCTCCAAGGAGGTCTGCAACGCCTCCAAGGTCTCCAACGACTGCCCCGCCTCCCTTGATGATCAAGAAGCAGCCAGCTCCTAAGAGGTCTGCCCCGCAAACGAAGCCGTTGGCCCACCAGCCGGCAAAGAAGAAAGCCTCATCTAATCCGGTTATTCCCCAAAAACTGTCTTCCGAGAAAAGTGAAAAGGAATTAAAGGATATAGTACAAAAAGATGTGAAAACTTTCTTCGAAAAAGTAAGAAAGCAACGAGAAGCGAGGGAGAACCCGGACTTCTACCTAGCTCCAGATCTTCTAAGAAAGAAGGTGGACCAGAAAAAGCGGGAATCTCAAAAGACCCGACCAAAATTGTACTACGACCGCTCTCTCACCAAGTCATTTGAGGTGGCGCAGAAAAAGACTAGAGCAGGAAAAGGTGTTGCACAACTCGGACAACAATCGCAACAATCAGTCCCCCCTCTTGTCATTCGTAATGAATATGGTTCAAACTTAGACTTACTGGACGTCGATTTTGAGGAACTTGTTCGGTTTTACGAGGATACTGGTTTGGACCTTGCCCAAGTGCTCGCTGAAGGACCATCTGCTCCGAAAGTGGATCCTTGGAAGAAATTTGAACATGAAAAAAGTTTGTACAACCCTGAGGCCTTAGGTGATCTGGGTACGCAAATGTACCTGCTAAACAAGTGGTACATGGCGGCGTGTAAACGGAGAGGGAACTTTGTTTCTGTCAGAATTAGAAACCAACATTACTTTCGTGGCGATGACGTTATATATGTCGAGTTTGGGGAATTACGCCAACTATGCCACTGGACTCTCTCGACAAAAGTCTCATTAGCTGCTATTGTCTATAAGTGTGATTATTTTCTACTATTAAAGTGTATATATATAAAGCTACATGTATATATATATAAATTATATATTCTCACACTATATTTTTATATATACAGATATGAGATGTCAGAACTCAGAAAGAGACAGGATAATGATGTTGGTTTCGTTGATCCAAATGTCGTATTCAAACACCCTGATCCCCCATCTGGATGGAAAGCTGAACTCGAGAAAAATCTCATGAGATTCTTAGTGAACCAACAAAACAAGGACATACTATTCCCCTACAACTTCAAGTGAGTGTTAAATAATTAATGTTGATCATATGGACATTTGTTCAATTATTTGCTTACTAGCTAAGCTATCTCCCATATATACATATGTTGACTCTAGTTAATGTCGATCATATTTGTGTATAAAAATATATACAGCAATCACTGGATATTGATGGTCATCGATATGGCCAATAGTCGATTGAGCATCTTAGACTCGTTCAGAAAAGAGCAAACAGAGTACCAAGACATGATAGATATTATCCTAGGGTAATTTGGTCTCTCTAGCAACTATATACCCTGATCTCTTAACTGCAATAATTATTAAAGGCCAAATTAATTATTTATTTTATTAGGCGTAGTGTTTGGAAAATTTTCATTGAGGAACACCACATGAAACATTGCAAAGCGCCACTGGATGTAATCGCACACAAAGTAAGTACTAGCTACATTTATATATATATAATTCAATTAACACCATGCATGCTTTCAATTCACTGAATCTTTTTTCTCGTAAAAGTGGGTTCTGAGGCAAGACCAGGGGAACAACTACTGCGGATATTATGTTTGCGAGTTCATCATGGCGTACTCAAAAAGAAGGGAGAATTCTTTATTTGGCACTGAAACAAATCACTCTTCCGTATTTGGCACTGGAAATTTTGAACTTCCTTATCTAGCATCAACTTGAAAAATCCTTCCGTATATGGCACTTCCATCCATTTGATGCACTAACGGTGTCAAGTGCCACCTAAAATGACATATATACCCTTCTATTTACCAGCAGCATGTAGTGCCAGATAGGAAAAGAATAAATAGACATAATGTCAAATAAGGAAAGCACAAATATGACAAATATACTTGATGCACAAGCTTTACAAATCTGACCACATTGTCAGCATATCTACATAGAGATCCAGAAATCAAAACACCAAAGCAAGCATACAGATACATTGAATAGGCTGACAAAAGGATTATCTCAATGAGGTGTTCAGATGGACATCCTAAACCTGACACAAGATTATGAACACATATGTCCCATTCTTAAACAAAGATTATCGATTTGTTAAGTAAACTTAAGAAATAGCTAGAATAACAATATGCAATTTTGTTCTAACAATCTAACAGCAATAGTTCTGCAAATACCATACAATCACAATTCAAAGAACAACAATTCGCGCTTCCATTCCAAAACGTACGAAATCGATGAAAGGAAGAGCCACAGTACTCACTCTTCGGTGGCAGCGGAGCCTTCTCCACGACGGGCTCCGGCATCGCAAGCCTTCTCCACGACGGGTTTCCAGCCAATGCTCCTGGGAACTTCATTGTTGGCAAAGGCCCAGACAGGCTATTGTAGGAGAGGTTAAGCACCTCAAGCTCTACCATGGCTGCAATTCCAGGAGGCACCTCCCCTGACAGCCCATTATGTGAGAAGTCAAGCGTATGCAACCTCCCTATGCTCCCAAGCCCTGCAGGGATCTGCCCAGCCAAGTAATTACAAGAGAGGTTCAGATACTCCAATCCCTTCATGGTAACCAATCCTTCTGGTATCTCGCCACGGAGCTCATTCCTAGACAGATCTATACCAGTAGCTGCCTGAAGATCATACCTCAAATCCAACTGCCATGACACCGTGTTCACAGAAGCTGACATAAACAATTGGGGTGGAAGCACAGTCTCCGATGGAGTCGCCTAAGCCTGGGCCTGACCACCTCCACCGTTAAGCACTTCAGTGACATTGAACCCACCATCTGGGATGAAACTTACAAACTTATTGCTAGACAAATCAAGCCACTAGAGCAGGGGAAACGAGAACATCCAGTCAGGTAGGTGGCCGGAGAGCTGGTTACCAGCCAGTGACAAGAACTTCAAGCTCAACCATTTCGTTACAGCACTGCTGAGCTCCACGAAGATCTCATTTCCTGACAAGTCCACCACCTCCAAAGACCTGCACCCAGCCAGCGGCAGCGGAATCTCCCCAGATATCTTGTTATTCGACAAATCTAGAACCTTGAGACTAGCTAGTGTGTCGAGCTCTGGACGCAGCGCCCCAGAGAGCTGGTTACCCCCAAGTTGCAGGTACAGAAGCTAGAAGCAGCCTGCAAGTCCGGCAGGCACTGAACCGGACATCCGGTTATTCGACAAATCCAGCACCTGCAAATAGGTTAGGTTCCCTATTCTGGGAGGAATCTCCCCGGAAAGCTGGCTGTCCGCGAGAAACAGACCCTTCAGGCTCTGTACGGCTGCGATACCAGCGGGGATCTCACCGGAGAAGCGATTGTGGGAGAGGTCGAGGAGGAGGAGGGCAGAGTTGTCGGGGTCGGCAACGATCCGCGGTGGGACGGCGCCAGAGATGGTGTTGCGGGAGAGGTCGAGGGCAGCAAGGCGTGCGGGAAAAGAGAGATGCGGGGAGAGCGGGAGGCAGAGGAAGTTGGCGGAGAGGTTGAGGGTGTGGGGTGCGGGGAGCGAGGACGGCAGGCAGGTGGGGACAGCCCCTGAGAGCGTGTTGCGGGAGAGGTTGAGCACGAGGAGCGAGCGTGGGAGGGAGAAGGGGAGCTCTCCTGACAGCGCGTTGGAGGAGAGGTCGAGCGTGCGGAGGCGGCGGAGGAGCGCGAGCGGCGCCATGGGGAGCACGCCCGTGAGGTTGAGGCCCCGGAGCGAGAGCTCGGCGACGGAGGGCGCGGCGGGCGAGGGGGCTGGCGCCGCGGCGGGGTGGAGAGACACGCCGCGCCAGGACGGCGAGAGCGGGCCGCTCCAGGAGATGGGGCCAGCGCCGGCCGACGAGCCCGCCCCGTCGCCGTG
Source organism: Miscanthus floridulus (assembly GCF_019320115.1). Classification (NCBI taxonomy): domain Eukaryota; kingdom Viridiplantae; phylum Streptophyta; class Magnoliopsida; order Poales; family Poaceae; genus Miscanthus; species Miscanthus floridulus. Next base: position 101,479,326 of record NC_089598.1, read on the forward strand.
TTCCCGCCAGACCCGTGCCTCGATCTGCGACCATGGGCGAGCTTGGCTGAATGTGGGGCACCTTGAGCTGGGGGACCTGCCCCGCGAGTTCCTGGGCACCGGCGGCCGACGCCTCCTTTTTCCCATCCTCATCTCCTCTGGCCTCCATTCTCTGTAGGGTTTCGGTTTGAGAGGTTTCGTCTCTTGTTTCTCTTTCAGAACAGAGGAGCGACGGGAGAAAGGAGCTCGGGGGAGAAGGGGAGACGGACTGCGCGTGACCAAAATAAACATGGGCATTTTGGTACTTCTAGTGAAAAGCTGACATGGTCTTTCTAGTCAACTAACGGAGAGATACCTGAAATGGACGAAAGTGCCATATACGGAAGAAATTTTCAAGTTGATGCTAGATAAGGAAGTTCAAAATTTTCAGTGCCAAATACGAAAGAGTGATTTATTTCAGTGCCAAATAAATAATTCTCTCCAAAAAGAACTCCCGAAGAGAACCTAAAAGTACGTTATATAAATATATTCATATATTCACAATTTCTTGTATTGCTCATATATATTAATACTTTTGCTTTAACTTTTATTGAAGACTCTATGGTTGAAGGAAAAAGTCATACGACGTGACCAACTGAAAGCAATTCAAGAGACCATAGCAGGATTTCTTAATGATCAGGTCTTAAACGCCGCCGGCGAGTTCTACAATGACGTGAACGAAACATGGAAGCCAAACCAGATGGAGTGAATTTGTTATCCTAAGGATATGATAGAATATACAATGCAATCTTTATTTGTAATATATATATATATATATATATATATATATATATATATATATATATATATATATATATATATATATACACACACACATATTATATGTACATAAAATAACGATATATGTATATGCATGTAATATATACGTTAGTTTCAAACTTTAGTTTGTATAAAATGTTCGAACATTATAAACGTGTAGAATACGTATATTATTAGCAGCGTAGAATGCGTATTCGAAAACCAAAACAAATCATCAATTGAAAATAGAAACAAAAAATGAAAAAAAAGAAAACCTTTAGTCCTGGTTGGTAATACCAACCGGGACTAAAGAGGCCTCCCCATCTTTAGTCCCGGTTGGTATTACCAACCGGGACTAAAGGTGGACCTTTAGTCCCGGGCGCGAAACCGGGACTAAAGGAGGGGCCCTTTAGTTCCGGAATCGTGCTCCCGGTTTCAAAACCGGGACTGAAGGGGTTGAGAACCAGGAGTACGGCCTGTTTCTCTACTAGTGTATATTGGGTACCATAAAGTAAAAGAAAGATAAAACTTTTCTTCAATTTCACAAATGACAAATATGGCATAAACTGCCAGGCTATAAAAATAAGGCAAACAATCATACAAAGTGTTTAATATCCTGGGTATGGGGAAGATCATTGTTATCAGTTTTGTGTTTGCATTAACCGTATTACTGTTGTGGCACTAGAGGAGGTATACCAGTATATATATATGGATGCTGACAAGAAATATTAAGGACAATGTGGGCAAAACATTCTAATAATGGTACTGCAAGAATTATTATACAATGTGGGCAAAAGAGAGCAGGGATTCCTTATGATAATTCTTGATGTCATAATGGTATACCACATTGTCCAAAGGAGCACACGCAAAACGACTATTGCAGAGGAACCAGGAAAGAAACAGACCTTGGCGGATTTGAAAGACTGAAACGTCATATTCTTGATTGGCATAGTAGAACCGATGGCAGAATCCCTCGCCTAAAAATAGAGCAAACCTCAAATCAGCCAACAGCAAAGATCGACATATGACACCCGTTCCGACCCAATGAATCAAATGATGAAATTATCCATACCAACGGGGCAATCTTGGTCCCTTGGGACGCCAGCGGTGGTAGCCCCTTCACGAGACGGTGCGGCATGATCCGGGCGTCCTCTAGCTGAAAACAAGAAAAGAAGATGGAAAAAAGAGAGAAGCCAAACTGATGTGTATGTAAGTCAAGATTTGGAGACTGACCACATTGGTGAAGATTCGCTAAGAAAGCTTGGATCGAAGAAAGCGCACGGCCGCCATGGCTTCTGCAAACCCGATTGAGAACTGGCGTCGGGGTGTTAGGGCGGTTAGGAAAACTGGAGGATTGTGCAGGCGTCGGCGAAGCAAAAGAGCTCGAGGGCTCACGTAGTCACGTACTCACGTATATATATATGCAAGCCGTGAGTTCGCCCAGCAGTTGACTCCTAGTCCAGTACGACTGTACGAGGAGGAGCGCGACCTGTTTTTTATCTCCTTTTATTTTCCCCTTTATTTAGTAATGTTTGCAGAATAGAGGGCTGAACGGGCGGCATGGCACAAGCCCGTTTAGACACGTGCCCTAATAAGCCCGGTTGCCATAGATACTTAGTGCCTTTTTTTAATTCGAAGGCACGCAGGAGGAGAACAGGCAACAATTTTTGTCATGCTCATATCGACACTACAGAGGAGCAGTCTAACCATGGTTCTACTACGCTTGGATCAGGCCAGCACGAATTGGTAGCGCAGTGGTGTCAGGTTTTGCATAATAGCATCGGGCCTCATGCCGATCATTGGGTATTGGACGTAGCCACTTGGCCATCTATGGTTTGTAGTTAGTATGCACTCCTACATGACACAATATGTTCTATGGATTCTATAATTAAGTCAAGTTTCATAAAAATGACTAACACACAAATTCTATAGATAGAGTAAAGTGCATGGCCAGTCTTCAAACTTGGCTAGGTCTATCATACCGGTCCTTGTACTCACACTTGATCACGTCTTCGCGTGGGTCAAAGAAATCAGGCTGTAGCGCCCCGGGAGATGCAAGGAAACCATTTTTTTAAGATCTATATATGTGTGCTTCATTGTTGGTGGGACCCAAAACATAAAACATGTTGATTAGTATCTAAGCTATCTTCATTATTGTTCCTCAGTCCTTCGTCTGCATGCATTTCATGGAAGAGATTACCAAAATCAATAGCAGTCTCTCATCCACTTGTTGTTGCCTATGGCCCTATTTGGATCCATAAGGCTAATCTTTAACCCCTAGAAGGAAGGAACTAAAGTTTAGCCCAAATGGCTGTTTGAATCAGGGGCTAAAAATCAGTCATGTACCCTGTCATGACCCATTTGCTCTTAATTAATACTCATGCTAAAGAGGGTGGGTGGGGGTAATATACGTCTTTTGCTATGAAGGGACCACTTTTAACCCTCTTTAGCCCACCTTGGAGGGGCTAATAGAAAAGGGATGAACTAAAGTTTAGCCCTCACTTTTTTATCCCTCAAGTTTGGATCCGTAAGGGCTAAAAGGTGACTTAAAAATGGTGGGCTAAACTTTAGCCCTATGGATCCAAACATGGCCTATGTTTGCGCAAACCTACAATAGCCAATGTTGTGGATCACAGCTCCATTCCTCCAGCGCCGTGCCCGGCTGTGTTGGCTTCCGTTGGACAACTTGTTAGTTCCTTATTGGTCATGACTTGTACATTTACTCTCCATTAATTATAGATGTCAATTACTCAATCCTTAGCTTTAATCTGGAGTATTAAGGGTAGATTGTCTTAAAGGTAGTCGTTACTATTCAATTATGGTATTTAGATATAATAAGAGAGTTTATACTTTCGGATTGATTGACGACTATGCAGTATACTGCCTCATATTCAAGTTAGGCACATTCATGAGTTCAAGTTAGGCACAAGAATTAAAGAGTTGTACCTGGAAATCGGATGTGACTATCCTATGGATCGGATAGATAATTTATGTTAGCTATTGAGTCATGTATGAAAGGGGAAAAAAGTGAATTTAGGATGAGATCAAGAAGCATGCAGCAGGAGTGTAGGGTCCCGACATTGATGTCATAAGGTTTTCAACGGCAGGCACCGGTGACTACTCCCCTCCAGCAAAATGATTGTGTTACCCCTCCAGTCAGGACTACAAATGGTCTACTATCGTGCTGCTCTCTGGATAAGTCTATCTTTGAGAATCTTCTTGAGGTGTATAAATAAAGTACACCGGAAAGGGTGAACTCATTCTACTATACCAAGATTCTTCTCTCCACCACTAAGGCGGTAGATCAACTCCATTAGTCACCACCATCTATGTAACAATGTGAGGTTGGCTCTTTGCTCCATCAATTAGCACGAGCGAATTGATCATAGATCAGTTGGTTGGATTCCTTGTGGTGGAACCTACCCACCTGGGTTCAAATCCTCGACTTGGCATAGGTGCTCGCACATTTTCCTGGATTTATTCTATAATTTAACGACACTATGTTTTCAGTTGGAGCGTCCCCGCCCACAGCGAGGCGCCTGCAGTGATTTCGTGAGTCTCGAGATCTGCCGGCTCAGTCCTTCGGAGATGCTCATAGAGGTAGGATTTATGTACGTATACGTGCATGTCGTGAGCGTCTACGTTGTACTATGTAATTTAAAAAACGGTTTAAGCATGAGAGGTTTTGGGACACGTTGAGCTAGCTACAGATAGTAAGCGTGATGTCGCCATGACATAGCATGCCTCTACTTAGGCCTGGTTTAGTTCCCAAAAATTTTCACCCCAAACTATCACATCGAATCTTGCGGCACATGCATAGAGTATTAAATATAGACAAAAAAAACTAATTGCACAGTTTGGTTAGAAATCACGAGACGAATGTTTTAAGACTAATTAATCCATGATTATCCATAAGTACTACAATAACTAACATGTGCTAATGATGAATTAATTAGGCTTAATAAATTCGTCTCGCAGTTTTCAGGCGAGCTATGTAATTAGTTTTTTTATTAGTATCCGAAAACCCCTTCCGACATCCCCAAAACATCCGATGTGACATACAAAAATTTTCATTTCACGAACTAAACACAGCCTTAATCCTGAAGTATCGCCACTAGCTAGAATACTACTCCCGGGGAGTAATACGATTCTACTTATAGTTATTGTTGTACTGCTCATGAACTTGGAAACAAAGCCATTTTAAGTCGGTTATTAGCCATTGCCTTGGTTAACGAGAGGAAAAAATAGAAGAAAAACAGAGTAAACTAATAGACCCAATAGTATATATGGTCTATGTCTAACCATAAACTTTACATGTGTATATGAACTTATCCCTTCTCTCTTTCAATCGCCAAACCCTAACCACCCTATACTCGACGACCACGCCCTCCCTACTCCAATTATATTGGTATAACTCCACAATGATGTTTTTTCTTATTATAAAAAAATTCGATCCGCAGGGAGTATGACAGCTCACTCATGCACAACGGCAACGCAGCACCGGTGAAAACTGACCTGGCCTTTGACCTGCCTCTGCCTCTGCCTAGCCAAACGTACCCTGTGGGGCTCGAACCTGGGTCGCCAGGGTGCAACGCGGCGCTGCTAGCCAGTCGGTCGAGCGTTCGCTCGAATGTTTGTTTTCTTATTATAGCTGCTATAGTTTCAAACCCTTTTGAAGTGAGGTGAACCAAACAGGAACCTTGGCATCTTGGCGCGGGCCAATGAATTCATTCAGGCAGTAGCAAGCCGGGAGATGCAAGGAAACCTTTTGTCGAGCATCTATATGTGCTTCTTTGTTGGTCGGATCCAAACAATAAACCTGCCAATTACTATCTATATCTTCATTATTGTTCCTCTGTCCATTTGCATTTCGTGAAGAAATTACCAGAATCGATAGCAGTCTCTCTCGTCTGCTTCTGGCTACCTACCTGTAATAGCCATGGTTGTGGTTCAAAGCTACATTCCTCCCGTGCCCTTTAGAGGAGTCGGCTATGCCAGTTCAGTACAGTAACTGGCTTTCTTTGACAGCTTGTTAGTGCGTTACCATTCATGAATTGGGACATTTATTCTTCATTAATTAATTATAGATGTGATGAAATCACGCAATCCTTAGCTTTAATTTGGAGTAGTAACATTGTATTACAGGTAGTCATGTACTATTTGGTTATGGTTTGTAGATATAATAATAAGCCAGATTATTATTTGAGTTTATGCTTTTGGATTGATTGACGACTAAGCAGCACTCCCTCGTATTCAATTTAGGCATAGGAATTAAAGAGTTATATTCGGAAATCGTATAATTATATTAGCCATTGAATCATGTAAAAAAAGAGCCTAGATTAAGGATGAAATTTTCATGATTTCAAGTAGTTCGTGCTTTGGCGGCAGGGGACTATAGGCCATGAAAACCCAAAAAACGAAGTAGGAGTGCAGGGCCCGACATTTACGGCATAATTAAGGTGTTGAATTGCAGACGCCAATGACTACTTTCCTCTAGAAAAATGACTATATTATCCCTCCAGTCAGGGCTATAATAAATGGCCTAAGAACTTGCTACTCTCAGGGGTAAGTCAGTCTTTGAGAACCTTCTCAAGGTGTATAAATAAAAACACCAGAAAGGGTGAACTCATTCTACTTACGTAGTACTAGTATGTTTCTTCTCTCTTGTCTCCACCACCAATGCAGGATCCGTTAGTCACCAACATCTATGTAACAATGTGTTGTTGGCTAGTTTGTCAATTTGGGCATGAGAGGTGTTGGGACACGAAGAGCTACGCATGGTAGATGTGATGGTGCAATCCAGGAGACTGCCTCTACTTAGGACTAGCCTAGAGCCACTGGTAGTTGTACTACTGCTTCACAATGTTGTAGTGCCACTTGCAGAGTTACAACCGGTGTATGATGTCCTTCTCGTCTCTGCCTTCTGTGTATGCTAGCGAAGACTAATTAGCAATGCCATCTGGGACACCGCGGGTGATCCATCCCCGCACCCGCAAATGACCCATCACCGACAGGTAATGTCCAACAGGGCGTGGGTAACCAATGGATAATAGGGTAAGAGAGGGAGAGGGACTCTGTACACATCTGTGGACTCCGCCTTTGTAGCCTGTGATACTATTACAGTCCAGAGGAACAATGAACGCAAATGGGTCGTGTCAGGAGGCAAAACTCAAAACTATTCGAGCCAGAGTGGATCAATGTCCCTGTGTGCGTGTGTGGCTCTGTGAGCCGTAGGTGTGCCTGTGAACGCTCATTTGGTGGTATCAGGGAACTGTACAAACTTTGCTCTAAACTCCTCTAAACATTCCAGTTTGGAACCCCAGATCCAATGATCCAATCCTCTGTTCTATAATATTCTCCAATTCCTAGCCCCTGCTGTGTGCTGACAGATGCTACCGCTCATACCCATGACGCCGACGGACGATAAAGGCCGTTGTTGGTGCCACGATGGAGCCTGCTGCTTGGCCCCGTGGGCTGCGGCGTCTCCGGTCGGCGCTCCAGCCGCACGAGCATGGACGATGGCTCCGCGGACGATGCACCCCCTCGACAGTATTTGGGTAGATTAAAGGTAGTCGTGTACTATTTGGTTATGGCTTGTAGATATATAATAACAAGCAGGATTATTTCTCAGTTTATGCTTTCGGATTGCATCGTCTTAATTGATGACTAAGCACTACTCCCTTATGTCTCCAAGCTAGGCTTCAAGTTAGGCACAGGAATTAAAGAGCTGTACCTGGAAATCAGAATGTGACTATCCTATCCCAGATAATTTATGTTAGCTCTTGAGACATCACACATGTATGTAAGAATGAAATTAAGAAGCAAGCATTAGGAGTGTAGGGCCCCGGCATTGACGGCCTAATAAGGTTTCGATTGACAGGCATCAATGACTGCTTGTCTAATTTCCTCTAGCGAACTGACTGTATTACCCCGCTATAAATGGTCTAAGAACGTCCTGCACTTAGGGGTAAGTCTGTCTTTGAGAACCTTCTCAGGTGTATAAAGACTTTGGAAAGGGTAAACTCATTCTACTTACGTGCTAGTGTGTTTCTTCTCTCCACCACCAATGCTCCGTTAGTTCCTTAGTCACCACCCTCTATGTAACGATGTGTTGATGGCTAGTTTGACAATTTGGGCACGAGAGATGTTGGGACAAGAAGAGCTACTGGTGGTAGTGGTTATCCTGCCATCAAAGGGGCTGAGGGGGTGTTTAGATCCCACCCAAAATCCAAAATTTCCCAAGATTCCCCGTCACATCGAATTTTGCGGCACATGCATGGAGCATTAAATATAGGTAAAAAAAATAACTAATTACACAGTTTGTCCGTAATTGACGAGACGAATCTTTTAAGCCTAAATAGTCCATAATTGGACAATTTTTGCCAAATAAAAACAAAAGTGCTACAGTGTCCGTTTTCCAAACTGGAATGGATCTAAACACCCCCTGACTCTACTAATGCCAGTCGTGCTACTGCAAGACAGTGCTGTAACTCCACTTTCTCGTCTGCGTGTACAAGAGCGATCTCGTCTCCGTGTACAAGAGCGGAAGCCGTCTCCTGCACAAGAGCGAAGCCTAATGCAAGTCTGCCCCCCTGGAAAAATAATGAAAACATGCTTTGGCTGAGCGAAGCCTAATGCAAGTCTGCCCCCTGGAAAAATAATGAAGACATGCTTTGGCTGAGCAGTATAACAAAACGAAGACATGGTTTGGCTGATCAGTATAACAAAACGGAAACAACAGTATAACAAAACGAAGACATGGTTTGGCTGATCAGTATAACAAAACGGAAACAACGGATCAGCTTGTTAGGAGTAGGTAAACACGAACAAAACCTGAGCTGTAAAATACCCCAAAACATGCGTGTGCTAGGGATGCAAGCAAGTGCATTTTGTCCTAAGACTTCCAAATAAGCCATTTTAAAGTGGGCAACTTACTTAAATAACGTGGCCTAAACAAACAGAACGGGCACAAAACCTATGTGAAGACTTGGAATAAATGGGCACTTGGGATGGTCAGTATCTGAACTGAAGATTGTATTGATACAGCACAAAACGTAGACCCTGCTGGTGTACGTAATCTTCAGCACAGAAAATTGGGAAAATTTAGGTTCTCACTTGAGTGCGGGCAAGGCCAACAGAGTGACTTTCCATTCCTAGTTGGGATCATGTAAAACTCAAGGAACAGAGAGATTTAAATGCAAGAAACTTGTCTTGTGGCATCCATTACAGAATATGTCATCATTAATTCATTATTATCACGAAACCATCAGTACCATAGCTTGCAGATGAGAGGCTGAAACATCTTCGGATCAAGCAACCAACTGCAACATTGCGAAACACAGAACACAATAGGTAGCACTGTTACAATCGCATATAGTGAAGCATAACACAGAGAAGGTGGCCAGGCTCATTTCTTTCCACTTTTCTTGAGACCTGAGCCTCCAATTGCGCCCTTCTGTGCCTTGGCCTTCAGCTCCTTCAGTGCCTGTTGGTGCAAAAACCATACAATAAATGGCAGCAAATTAGGATCCTCCACCCAAGCAGAATAGAAAAAGATACCAGATAAAATTGACCACAATGTCTCACCTTTTCCTCATCTTTCTTCTTCTGCAAATAAGCAAGATCACTCTGCACAGAAAGGATACCAGAATAATGTCAAGTAGAGATCAGTTGTGGACTGATCACTGAAGCTGGCTCAAATTACACCTTCTACTAATTGCTCACTAACTAGTTCTCCAAGTAAGAAGGAATTGCTCATAATTTTGAAGGCGTGACCATCGTCTAAGTCAGATGCTCATTCATCCTCCCTCATTAATATGGGGTAAGACAACATTCATCAAAATACTCAAGGTATTCATCTATGTTCAACTAGACAACCATACGAACATGCTCATTCCATCCTCCCTCATTAATGTGGTAAGACAACCATTCATCAAAATACCTAAGGTATTCATCTATGTTGAACTAGACAACCACACAAACATATAAAACAACCACTCGCATAGCTACCTCTGTACCATTACATTTACTCCGAGGTCGGAGATGCCAATTCAAAGCAATTTAGTTCTGAAAACTATATTCCAAAACAATTGGTTAATGGACCATAAAAAACAATTGATTAACGTTTCAGAGAAGGGCGGGCCTGGTGCAAGCGGTAGTCTCTTACCGCCTGTGACCGGAAGGTCCTAGGTTCGAGTTGCGGTCTCCTCGCATTGCACAGGCGAGGGTAAGGATTGCCACTAACCCCCTTCCCCAGACCCCGCACAGAGCGGGAGCTCTCTGCACTGGTTTAATGTTTCAGAGGAAGTTCGTGCCAGTAGTTGGAATGCGGAAAGTCATGAATACATCCAGCGACCAGCGTTTTACAGCACGACAGAAGAAAAAAGATGGTCAGTTGCAGATTTTTGAAGCTGTCCTAGCTGTTTTACATGATGAATCCACTATCGTGCACATCTGCTAAAAATACGTCAAGAGCACATCTTACATGACAGCCCAATTATCACAAGTTCTGACACCCCACATACCATTCGCCAAATTCCCCTTCTGCAGGATTTTAACTACGAAGTACGAACTAAGCACGAAACATGAACCGATCTAAAACACGAAGACGGGCTCCACCAGTCAACCGCCCACACCCTATGGTTAGGCGTTTCACAGACGCAGATCGCTATTCGGGGCAACGAACCAATCGAGCAACGAAACGGGAAGAAAGTCCAACGCGTAGCAGCATACCTCATCGTAATCCTTCTTGTCGACCTTGGGCGCCTTCAGCGGCTTGGCCTTCCCTCCTGGAAAGCAAAACCCAGCCGTCGCGTCAGAACCCTCGAGAACGGGAAAAAAACCAACCAATCGACACCAAACAACAACCCGATCCCACCCGATCACTGAAGAGGGAAGAGAGGAAACGACGAGACGAACGCACCTTGCTTCGACATGGCCGGCGGGGGCGGATCGGCGGGCGAGGGGACGAAACCCTAGACTGGCGAGCGCCGCGACGGCCAGTAGGTGGGGAAAGGCAAGCGGGGAATCGGGTGCGCGTGGGCGAGAGCGAGAGGAGACGGGCGAGTGATATGCACGGAGGCTGCGTGCACGAGACGCGACGCCAGCCCGTGGGAATCTTTCGGTCGGGGGAACCCGGGCCGGGCCTTTTCTTGTATGGGCTTTTGAGCCATGGATGGATCATGGATGATAGAGTCGGCCTGTGTGTTGTATAATGGGCTGAGAAGGATCTCTTGGTCGTGGCATGAGCTCTTTCGGCCCATAATGTGCTGTTCTGTGTACCGTTGGGTTTCCTTTTCTGCGTGCGTGTGGAGTGCAGGCAAGAAATTGCTTGCTGTTGTCCAAACCAAAGTCCAAAGGTGATCTTCATTCAGCATTGATCATGTGACTATTGTATACTTATCACATGTATATCTATCCAATCCAAGTACACCCATCCCTGATCTTGTATTTTTGTTGATGAGGAAGCCGGTACGAAACCTCCAAAGGAACAAGTCGACGGAAAACCAACCCCCAGGACTGCTGGCCTGCTGCTAGACTACGCCGCAGTACGCAGGCCGCGCGAGGGGTGCCACGCCACGCGGAGCAGAAGCAACACGGACGCCGAAATGGAGACGCGAGGGGGTGACGGAATGGGCGGGCTGCACGGCGCACGCAGAGGCAGAGGTGCAGGCCCCGAGATAGGGTGGCGTGGGCAGCGTGGTGGTTCAGCAGCAGCCCCAGGATGAACGATGGCTGCGCGTTCCTTGTCCGTAGTACAACGGCGCGGCCGGCCGGCGGGCACGGTGGGCGCCCCCCGGACTAGTACCAGTGCCGCAGCCACCGCCACCCCTTTGCGTCGTGCATCTGACTTCTGACGGCTCACGCCTTGCATGCGTCGCCGGCTCCGGCTTCCTTCCCTCCCTGCTCCCGTGTATATATCACCCTCCTGTGAAGCTCTGACCAAGAGCCATCGCCGTCAAGCATTCCGTATACATCTGAAGCCTGCATTTCGGCTGTCTGGCGGCGCTCTCGAGGAGTCTGCATCTTCGTTGCCAATTGGCGACGCCTCCATCCAGCAGCGACATTGCCAGTAGCCATCGCTAGCTCATGGTGAGTGTCTGGCTGGCATCTTCGCGCTGTGTCTTCTTGGCTGCTGACGACGCTAACGCGTTTCCTTGTTTGACCCTCGTGTGCTCGTGCAGGCCCTGCTGCAGCTGTTCCTGAGGCCGGTGGTTCGGTTCGCGGCGCGCGTGGCGGCCGGCGGGCCGGCTGTCGCGGCGGCGACGATCCTGCACCGCGCCGGCGCGCTGCCGAGGAACCGGGGCCTGGAGCGCCTCGTCCGGGACGACGCGCTCCGAGGCCGTGACGGCCGCGGCCAGGACTGCATCGCCAGCTTCGTCGTCGGCGTCATGCGCTGCCTCTGCTAGGAGGCGCAGCAAATGCTGGCCATGGACGACATGACATGCACGTAGGCCGTAGCAATGACATGTGCAGGTCGATGTATGTAGATTCGGTTGGCTAGCTAGAGCTAGAGAGAGGGGAAATGGACTCCATTGTTCGGAGGAAATTCACCTTGAAATTTGTAACAAGGAACTTTGCATTGCAATGCTAACCATTACCTTCTGCACCACCTCTCAACTGAAGGCATTGCAGCTAAACGACAAAGTTTTAACAATCCGGCAAAATTACGTAGACAAAATTATTCAGTATTACGGATAGATGTAGGAATCAAGTGTACCTCTTGCAAAATATGGTTCTCACATGACAAACGAACGAACGAACAAAAAAGTGTACCTCCTGCAAATGACAAAAGAAAAGGACTACGGACGCCAGTACGGATGACTAGGAAAGTAAAAGTAATCTCCCTTGCATACGGCAGGGCTGTAAAATCCAGAATTCCAGATGTATGTAGTATGTACAAACGTACAGCACTCATACAAATCTAAGCAGTTGAAGAGAATGTATCCCTGAGAATTTATCATCATTTACACACATTCCATCATGAAGTGGTGTATTTAGTACATCTGGCAATGCAATTTTGGAGGTGCAATATATCCAATCAAATCCCTATCAAACAAATAAAGAATAAGCAATGGAAAATCCCTATCAACTGTATTATATATCGTGTTAACCTGAAACCAGTGCTCCTATTCTACACAAACACTTGGTTCAAAGGAAAACCTATAACAAGAGCACTGTAAAAAAAATCTAACAGAAAAAAGAGAGTAAAACACATACACAAATCTGTTTAATCTCTTATAGGAACTGCACATCAAAGAACGACTCAGTGGTTGTGTCTTGCAAGGAACTGTCAACAAAGGATCAACTCTTCAGCTGAAAGAACGTGTATACAAGCCAGAGTCCATCTTATGCGGTTATGCCACCTCAAGCATTCCTCAGAGCCTTAACCCGAGCAGCCAATTCATCGAAGTCTGGCATTTTGGGGTGCACATGTGCACTCCTAGGACCATCTGGCTGAAGTGAGGTGGATCGAGAAGGAACCTTCGCATCTTCGCCCTGGCCAACAGATTCAGGTGGTGGCGAGATAGCTCTACCTTGGGGATGCAAGGAAACCTTCTGCACAGCATCTATATGTGCTTCATTGTTGGTCGGGTCCGTACCTTTCTTCTTGCTATAGTGCATCAAAAGCTTGTCCATCATCCTTTCCTCCTCATCAAGGTCTCCTTTATGTCCGCTGTTGTGTCGCCTCTGTCCATTTGCATTTCGAGGCAAGAGATTACCGAAATCAATAGCAGTCTCATCTGCTTCAGGTTGCCTACGCTGCTTCAACCTGCCATAGTCATTGTTGTGGTTTAAAGCTCCATTCCTCCTGCCTATGTGCTTTGATTGGCTAATTGGAGTTATTTGAGCATTTGTCCCACTACCAACATCAGTTCCATTACATTTCCGGTTCTGGTCATATTTAGCACCATTCTGCCTGCTTGAGTGGCTTCTGTGACTTTTGGATGTTTGGCTTGTGACCTTCTCATTGTTTGGCACCTCAACATTAGTATCAACAGGTGCTGTCAGCTTTGCAGCTCTCCTTCTAACAGAAACAGGTCGAAGCACATCTTTGTTCTCCAAGTGATCAATCTGTCCAGGGATGTTGGGCTTCCTGTAACCACTTGGAGTTTGCTTTTCAGGATCATCATTCACAGGTTGCATGTTAGATTTTGGTTTAACATAAGGAGGCAGCATAGTACCTGCCCTCTCTGGCACTCCTTGTCCTTTCTGCACTGGGTATCCCAGATCAGCTAAATGCTGCGGTTTATCATGCAAGAAACCATTGTTTCCTTTTTTTTCAGTAGGATTCTTCATGTTTGCAACATTCTGCTTAGTGTAAGGCGCCTTGTTTCTAGTGTTACCACTAAGAGGACTCACTGGACGTCCTTGATTGTCTGGGCGCTGAGCTCTTAGCCCTGAATCTACATGTCTACCATTGTTTTCAGGACCATCAGGCATGCGTGAACCATGAAGGACTTCGTTATTCTCTTTTTCAATATGGTAATCTCTCGCAGACTCGTTTGGCTTGACATTTAGTCGAACTGTTTTGTTGCCTTCTGTTTCAGGAAATTTGACTGCACCAAATCCATTCTTAGGTAGGCCATTGAGATCAAGCTCCACTGCTTCCATCAGCTCCTTTTCCAAAGGGCGGACAGCCCTTCTGTTAAGCTTCTGAACATCTTTTTGGGTGTTTCTTCTGTTAGTGTCCACAGGAGACACTGGTTTCTGCAAATGTTCCTTCTCATCAGACACATCAGGTTGCTGCTTCCTTGAATTCTCATCAATTGTATGGTGTGCATCAGCAACAGCTTGAATATCTTTTTGGATCAACTGTACCTCCACTTTCTCAGTATGGTGTGCAGGTTCAGCATCATAGTTTCTTTTACATGGAACATCCTCAGTAACCTTCTGCTTGTTGGATGAAGCAGTTGCTAGTTCTACAGGCTTGATTGAGTAATTCTCAAGCATATCCTTATTTTTTCTTTCACATGGAGCATCACCATCGCACTTTGTCTTGTCGAATAAAGGCATTGCTAGTTCTGCTGGCTTCCTCGAACTCTTCTCAAGGATATCCTCTTGTTCTTCATATGGAGCATCCTCGACGCATCTCTGCTTGCTGGATAAAGGCATTGATAGTTGTGCTGCCTTCCTTGAACCCTTCTCAAGCATATCCTAAGGAAAAGTGGAAAACACATTACATGGTTTCAAGTTAAGGACACATTTTTGTTTGCCTACATCATAGTTCAGGTAATAAATTTGTTTTGAGAAAACAGTTAATAAATTTGTGGAGCACTTACATGTTCTGTTTCCGGTGTGGCCCATAACTTGAGTTGCAATTCCTTGGCATCAAAACTAACGGATAATTCTTCAGCAACACTTTGCATGACTTGGAACCTTTCCTCATTAGTGAACTCTGTACTGTCAAGTTTCCGAATGAACTGCAGACAGAAGGATTGAATTATAATACTGTGAATATGTAATGCAGAGGACCGCAAAAGCATAAAACAATTCGATAACAAGAAATTAGCATCATCTTGCGTACCTCCCGGCTAACAAAATGCTCAACGAAATTTCCATATCTCTCTGTGAATATGTGCCTTAAGTCACAAAGTTCAGGTAAATCTGGATACCTAGCAGCAGCAGATATGAGGGTTGACACAGCTTCCCTGAATTCTGGGGGGCATTCCCTGTTTGGAAAAGAAAAACGCAAAACAAATGTGTTAATTGTTTGAGCATCAAGACAACGCTTTTCTGTTTGCACTCTTGGCATACTACTAAAGGGTAGTTGGAAACTTGGAATTCACCAACTGAACTACGGCGAATACTTTTACTAACACCAAACATTAGCAGAAGTATTACAAATGCTAGTGCTACTAAACTACTGTCTTGATTGCTTAACAAAATGCACCGCAGCTGGCCCCGACAGACATGGGTTGGTATGCCATAAGGCTCATAACCAACACTCTTGCCCATTAACAATGTGTTTCGTAGATTAATTCCTCAATGTTACCATGATTGTTAGTAGTTGACAACAGAAATGAGGAAACAAAAAACAAACGTCAGTTGAGCTGATTATATTTACCTCTGCTTCTGAAGGCTTCCCAGTTGTTTCCCAATGTAATCACAGAACCCTTCAATCGTATCATAGCAAGAAGCATGGTTCAGCTCAACTATCAGGCCATCCATCTGCATTCCAAATAGCAATTAATGCCAGGAAACAGAATACACTGCACCAAGTTAACACAGCTCGACCACCAACAGGTAAAATCCATCAATTAAACCCCTAGACAAGACTCCCGTACTCGCTTTTGCCCCAGAACAAAACCCATTCGCGATTCTAGAGCGATGCATACGCAACGTTGAACAACAGAGCGCCCGGCTGAAGAAAAGAAACATACCCTTCCGAAGGCGTGGGTATCGAGGCCATTGGCGAGGAGGTCGGCGACGTCCTTCTTCAGGAACCGGATCATGGCGTGCCTCTTCCGCCGTATCGGAGCCATCCGTGTCCGGATGCATTTGAAGGCGTGCTTACTGCATCCGTCGTGGAACAGACAAACAAACCAAAGATTGGTTAAGCCCAACCCAAGAACAGAAGCCGCTTTTCTCGCTCAGGTTAAACAAACGCAACCAAATCGTCGCGACCATGGGGGGAGGGAAACCGCATTCAGCATCCCATCCCAGATAAATAAAAGCGAAGAAAAGGCAGGAAAAAAAAAAGGAATCCAGACCCAGCAAAGAAAATATCCATGAAACCAAAGAACCCGAGGAAAGAACGAATGAATCCCACTGGGACCGGGAACAGAGCAAGCCGAGAACCAAGAAACCTGACGAAGAAAAGGCAATCTTTCGGTACCATTTGTTATAGAACTTGGAGTTGAGCAAGCTGTCGAACATCTTGCCACTGCTCCGGCGACCTCCTCCCTCTCGTTTCCCCTGCGCGCTCCGACCAACAGGCGAAGCTGAGGTGCGGAAAGGAGGAGGCTTACGAGGGGAGGAGACGGTTGGGGGAGGCACGAACCACGAAGTGGAGAATGGAAATGGTGGTGGTGGTGGACAGACTCTGCAGGAGGACAAAACAGAACGGACGTGAGGCGAGCGAGCTGGTCGTGGCGGCTTGGCCGGCGACGCGAGGTCAGGCCAGGTGGAGGCGAGAGGGATTCGGGCAGTCGCCGGCCGTCCGATTGGAGATCGACGAACGGGGATCGGGACGGCAACGGCAGAAGCGGAATAAAGCAACCGCCTTTCGAAATTCGTAGCCCTGCCCTTTCCTAAATCTTAGGAGTGGCCCGTTGCGGAATCCTTGCGAGCACCCTGCTGACTTTTTCAACAGTTTAGGAACTCGTATCTCATCATTGCCATAGTTGGGTTATGTCGATGCTCATATACAAACATGATAAATATAGTAAGTTTCGAAAAGTTTTATTGGAAAACTTGTGTACTATGTGTATATGGATTTTGGTAGGTAATGTTAAGGTGTCAGACATGACACGTGAGATACCTCTCGGTAAAATTTCATACTATCAGCATGTTCATTTGGTTACGTTTGGCTTATAAGTCATGACTTATCAGCCAGCGAACATTATTTTTTTCTCACATCAGATCGGCCAACAGTACTTTCAGCCATGGGTTATTAGCCAAATAAACACAAACGAACAGGGCTATAACTTTATGAGTAGCATTAACCTGTTGCGAAACATGCTGCTGCTTCGTAGAGAATCTCTGTTTCAAGTGGATAATGCTATAATAAAACCGTATACTTTACTAATATATTAATACAGTAAAACTAAAATTTAAAGGTTATATGGGTGCAAGTTGGATAATAGTACTGCTCCTGCACTGTACTCCGGCCTGCGCTTCTCTCTCTCAAAACTACAGTAAACAACAATGATTAACCTCCCGCATGGGAAAACAAAGTGATTACCGCAGATGGTTTCACGTGCTCTGCGAGACGGAGACGTCCAGCCAGGCCTCACCCTCATCATGCCTGCCTTTTCCCGTTGGACAGGCAAGGGGCGTGCAGAAAAGCTTCCGTTCTGGCATGGTACGCTGACGTCTATCACACTCTTCCACAAATCCACACGAACTGTAAGCCAACGTGATTTGGCTGGCTGATCTGATCCAGAGAGATTTCTCATTTCTTTTCTTTTTTTTGATTGCGAGATTTCTCATTTCTGGTTTCAAGGTCAGCAGCAAATCAAGGCCATGTTCGATTGAGCTATACCATTTCAACGAACAGACAGTGTTTTTCTCTCACAACAAATCAGCGAACAGTACTTTCAGTCATGACTTTTCAGTAAAACGAACGTGACCAAATTGATCGCTTTGGGCATGGACATGAGCTAATCTGCTGTATTAAAATAAAATGTCACCAGCCAAACCTTATTTTTCTTCTTCAAATCTTGCACAGGTCAAGGCATGCCTGTCTCCCGTGACCATGACCAGGAATCTTGCTGCTGCTGCAGGCCTGCAGCAGAGCTATGGCAGCAGGACGTACAAGCTGAACGGAATCCGTGCCAGTAGTCGTAGCCGTTGACAAAGCCTTTCGAGCCTCGTTTAGATCGTAAATTTTTGCAATCTCGACACTGTAGCATGTTTCGTTTGTATTTAACAAACTTTATCTGATCATGAACTAACTAGGCTCAAAAGATTCGTATCGTGATTTACAACCAAACTGTGCAATTAGTTATTTTTTTTACCTACATTTAATGCTCCATGCATGAGTCCAAAAATTGATGTAATGGAGAGAGTGAAAAAACTTGGAATTTGGAGGTGATCTAAACAAGGCCTTGTAATCAAATAGTAACAGTAGAGGACTAGAGGGTAGACACGTCAAAGAGAAGAAAAAACATTTCAATAAAAAAGGAGAGAAGAAAAATATCATTACAGAAAAGAAAAAGGAAAGAACCCGTGCCTGCCTGCCATTACAATCTCGAAGGAATACCGTGCCATACTGAAAAAAAAAAGAATACTGGCATAATCAATCCTTTTATACTCCATGCAAATGCAAGCGTAGGATGTTGTCGGTAGCAGACGTGGCAAGGACCGATAGGTTCTCTTCCCAAGTTGACCAGCAGAGCCGAGACATTTGCCATGTTCGCTTGGCTGATAAGTCATGGCAAGTACCGTTGACTAATTTGTTGCGAGACAAAAATACTATTCATTGGCTGAAAAAAGTACGGCTTATAAGCCAAACGAACAGGGCGATTGCCAGGTACTACTGTTACCGACAGAAGCGGATTAAGATTAGCAGATGATTAATTAAGAACCAGAGATGCTTGTGCCGGCGAAGTGGAATTCCCAAGAATGCCATTTGGACCGTATGCATCGACGAAAGCATAGCCACATTGCTAGCTTGCACAGTCCTACGTAGCACTATTTATTTAAAACTCTCTACATTTTCTTTGCCATTCTGGACCGTCAACGGAATAAATATGGAGTATAAAATGTTCACAGATCACAGAGACCACATGTTTGTTTCACGATCGTTGATAAACCCCACCAAACCGACACCTCGAAAGAGCAACTCCAAGGGCAGGTTTGTTTCGGAAAGCATCACTGCTGACCAGTGACCAGTCAGACAAGAGCCCCGCGCCGACCCCCCTCGCGCTAGAGCAAGCAGCCCACAAACGCGACCCATCATCCGTTGCAGCGAGCGTGGCCCATAGTTGGAGCTAGGAGCGCGCGGGATTCCGACTGCGTCCAGGTGAGTCATGAATTCCAAGCTGATGGCCGAGTTCACTGAGGAGGAGATAAAAGAGCGCTCTAGACTCCATTGGTGATCTAGAGGCTCCCGGACCTGATGGTCTTCCATCGGTCTTCTACAAACATTTTTGGGATGTGGTCGGTGAAAAGCTAACGCGGGAGGTGATGCACGTGTTGAATGGAGGGCTTATACCAGAGGGTTGGAATGAAACGACCATTGCTTTGATTCCCAAGGTAGAAAAGCCAGAGAAGGTAACTGAGCTACGGCCTATCAGTCTGTGTAATGTGGTCTACAAGATTGTATCCAAAGTCTTGTCTTGTCGCCTTCGGGATGTGCTGCCGGATATAATCACTCCGAACCAAAGTGCTTTTGTTCCCGGCCGGTTGATTTCAGATAACATTCTTATTGCTTATAAGATCACTCACTACCTGATGAATAAAAGAGAGGGTGACATTGGTTATGCAGCGATCAAAATAGATATGAGTAAGGCCTATGATAGGGTTGAGTGGCACTTTCTTCGTAACATGATGGTGAAAATAGGAAAAATGGGGTTTTGTGAGCAGTGGATTAATTTAATTATGGAATGTGTGACATCAGTGGGCTATCGTATTAAGGTGAATGGAGAATTGTCAGAGGGGTTTAAACCTGAAAGAGGTCTACGTCAGGGAGACCCTTTGTCACCATATTTGTTCCTCATTTGTGCAGAAGGTTTTTCTGCATTATTGCAGCAAGCAGAGCAGGAAGGAAATATTGTGGGAGTGAAAGTTTGTCAGAGAGCACCTAGTGTTTCACATCTTTTGTTTGCCGATGACTCCTTATCCTTGATACTGATTCGTGCAACGGAGGGTGACGCCAAACAGCTACAAGACATCCTGGATCTCTATGGATATTGCTCAGGACAGATGATTAATAAGACTAAATTGGTGGTCCTCTTTAGCCGGAATACTAATCCACACGGGAAGAAAGAGGTGTGTGATTTGCTACAGATTACAAAAGAAACAATGAATGAACGGTATCTGGGACTCCCGGTATAGGTAAAAGGTCCTTGTTTGGTTTTGGTAATTGAGTGACAACTTAGGTGGACTAATTGTGTTTAATATGAGATACACATATGATTAGTCCATAAGTACATCATGTGTGAGCAACCTTTGCCATGGAGGTGAAATGGCTTGGAGATGTTGCAAAACTCACACATGTGATGAAGGAGCTCATTGCATATGAGACATGACATGGAGTCATGTGATAAAGGTGGAGAAGATCAAGACAAGACTTGGCTCCATGGACCGGTTGCAAGTGTGAAGGGCAAGTTGAGTGATGACTTGGTGCCGATGGATCGAAGCAACGGTGAAGAGCAAGTGAAGTCAAGATCGATGAACCAATACGGCCACGTGATGATATGAAGTGGATCATATCATTTGGTGATTGGATGGTGCATGTGTTGCATCAACAATGGAGGAGATGGAATAAAATGTGCAAGGCAAAGGTATAATTTGGGGCATTAGGAGGAAAATGCAAACTGGCCTGGACTGCTGTCTGTCGTCCGACATCTCTGGGCGGCCTAGGTGTTTTGGATCTCAGGTTCTTTGGGCTGGCCCTCAGGCTACGTTGGGAATGGCTAAGCAGAGTTGAGCCTGATCGCTGCTGGGCTACACTGCCGGCACGTGCTGAGAAGAATGTTGTCGCAATGACAGACGCCAGCATGACTGTGATCATCGGCGATGGGGCCTCAGCAAAACTGTGGACGGACAATTGGTCCAATGTTGGTTCGCTATGCTCATTTGCGCCTCAGTTGTTTGCTGCCATCTCACCGAGAGGAAAGAAGATGTCTCTGAACGATGGTCTCTTCTAGAACCGGTGGGCGCGTGAAATTCATGGTGCGGACACTGTGCAGGTGCTCCTTCAGTACCTGCGTGTGTGGGCAATCCTACGCGCCGTCGTTCTCGATCCGCATGTGCGAGACCGATTCACATGGAAGTGGTCGCCTTATGGGAAGTACAGCGTGTCGTCGACCTACAGAGCTTTTTTCGAAGGATCAACTGCGCTCCTTGGTGCCAAGGAATTAGGGAAGACTAAAGCTCCACCGAAGGTCAGGTTTTTTATGTGGTTGGTGCTTCACCGCAGGATCTGGACCGCAAATCGACGATTGCGGCATGGCCTACAGGATTCAGATGACTGCAACCTGTGCAACCAGGCATCCGAGACGTGTGATCACTTGTTCGTGGGGTGTGTGACTACCAGGCAACTCTGGTATAGGTTGCTTCTACCTTTGGGGTTACAGGACTTGACGCCGCTGACAGAGGAAAGCTTGGGAATTTGGTGGCTGAGACAGAGAGAACGGCTGAGTGCTGACAGCCGGCCACCGTTTGATACCCTGCTACTGCTCATCACCTGGACAATCTAGAAGGAGCGAAACAATAGGGTCTTCAACCGAATCACGTCCAACTTGGCGGCAATCGCACAGGAGGTGATCAGAGAAGCGCAATGCTGGTGCGAGGCAGGGTACTCTTCGTTGGCTCACTTGATTAGCTTATGGTCGCAGAACCAGGTGGTCTTGTAATACGACTTTTGGTAATCCAGTAGCTAGGCTGCGGTTTGCTTTGGTGATGGTCTCTCGCCACCATCAGCTAACGGCTTTATTGTAAGGTCTATTGACCATTCCCGTCCTCTTAATGAAATTCGGGCATATATGCCTGCACGCGAAAAAAAATAATTTGGGCATTTCATTTCACCGGTCATAGGTGTATAGAGAAGTTGATGATTGGGTTTAGGATAGATGGCCGCACTATCAAGAGGGGCAAATTTGTTTGCATATGAGTCATCTAGTGTCACTTGAGCGATCTAACTTTGCGACATTGCTAGGATCGAGTGGCATGGTGAATTGAGTGACTAATCCTTTGAAATTTTTTTGTGAAAATGCTAACACACTTGCACTTGGTGGTGTACACTTGATGGTGTTAGCACATTTGCATAGGTGGTGAAAAAGGTGAAGAAAAGGAGGCGTAGCCGGGCTTGTGTTGCTACCCCGAGGGCACCGCCACCCTTGTGGCAGTGACCGGCAGAGGAGGCCGAGAGGGAGGTGTTCTTGTGGCTGGTTTTGTGGACACTCTCAGGCATAGTGGCCATCCTTGCCACATTTAAAACAAGCACCTGGCTTGTTTCCCTGTCCTAGATGAGGTGGGGCCTGCTGTCCTTGGGGCTGCTGATGTTGCACCTACTGAGTAGGTGCATGGTACTGCATGGAAGGAGCCTGAAAAGTCTACTGAGACTGTCGAAACGAATGCCCGTCTGATGATTGATAGGGCACCCGTTGGACAACCTATACTTTTTGAGCATGGGGGTGACTAGAAGACCCCGAAGCCACCCGCTTACGCTTCCACTCCGCCTGGGACTCTCGCTGTAAGCCCTCTATGGCGATGGCAGCATTCATCATTGCCCTAAAGGTCTAATAGTTCCCAGTATATAGCTCCTTCTGTAAGCTGCAAGAGAGGCCACGATAGAAGCGGTCCCTCTTCTTCTCATCTATGTCAACATGGGTTCCAGCATACTACGATAAGTGATTGAACTTGTTGATGTAGTCCATCACGGACATACTCCCTTGCCGTAGGTCTAGGAACTCAGTTAGCTTCCTGTTGAGAACACCAGCAGGAATATAAAATTCTCTGAATGCTGCGGTGAACTCCTGCCAGGTCACCCAGTGATCTGGCTACTACATGGCATTGAAGGTATCCCACCATGCACTTGCGGACCCCAACAACTGTGCGCTGCAAAGCGCATTTTCTGCTCATCAGTCACGTTGAGCAACATAAACTTTTGCTCTAGAATGCGAAGCCAATACTCCGTGTCTAGAGGCTCAGCCGACGGTGTGAAAGTGGGTGGGTGTATCTTGAGAAAATCCTGATAAGAGCAGGGTCCCTTAGGACCGCGGGCACCACCCCTGTTCCGACCATTGCCCTCGTGGCCTCCACAGGCGAAGCCACCAATAGCCTATGCCAGCAGCTCCATGACATGGGTTGACTCGTGGCGAGCAGCCATCATTTTCGCTATCATCTCCATGTGAGTCATCGAAGGTTGCGGTGGTGGTGGAGGAGGAGCCAGAAGTGGAGCCTCATGGCTCTCCCCGTTGCCGTGCTTATTGGCTCAGCCACTTTCACCTTGGCCTTCGCCAAGACCGTGTCCCGCTCCGGCACTAGTGCTTCCACGTCCAGATCTAAGATTCATCTATAAGAGATAGGAACCATCCACTTAGAACAACCTTCCAGATCGGAAGCAAGAGATTAGAGAAATGACAAGACATTTATTAAAGCATTCTTTTTGTTATCCTATCAATTTACTAATCCAAATTATACGTGTAGGGGGACTTTAGTTTAAGCAAGATTCTATTATTATGATGCATGTATCGGCCTGTACGTTCACTCAAGCCAGAATATAGCGGCATTCGCAAATTTTTAGCACATCGCACACTCACTTTCTGTATGCTAAGCGATTTCTTACACAACGTAAGTCAGTGTACTTACAGAAAACTGATTAGATAAAATCAGTGCCGCTATCCTAGATAGACCATATTGCTAGGGCTTATACTTATTTACATAATTTTAGCGCATCCTACTTTTCGCAAAACTTTTGTTGGTCAAATTTTAAGTTTTTGAAAAAAGTGATGAAACTCATAAACTCATTATTGGCTCTGGTACCAACTGTGGCAGAACCGCCCAAAATAATGCACTTACGGAGGCGCTCGTCTTCCACCAGACACTAAGCACCCCGTAAGCAAGCTACAAGGGCGGTTTCCGTCGGGCACACCCCAAGGGAGAGCCCAAAAGATCCACATTTTCCCCCAAGATCGAATAATGAGAACGAGTTACAATACTTAATCCATTTCATACATCTAGAGTTTTAAAATTTACATTGTTACATTTCTAAAGTCAGAGTGCGGAATATTAAACAGCAGAATTAAAAATAAACATCTATCGATAATGAACAAGGATCTATCTGTGCCCACCAGAAGAATCCTTCACACAATGATACTCCTCAAGCATTACCTGCAACAAGGGTCAATAAACCCTGAGTACACAATGTACTCACAAGACTTATCTGACTAGTAGAAATAATTTCCCGACTCCAAGGAATATGATAAGCTTTATGGTTTGCTGGTTTCTCTTTTTGTAGAAAGCAATACTAATAGTGAGTTCTTATTTATGTTATTATTATCAGCCATGATTAATTTATTCTCTAACCATTCTATGTAAGCACATGTTCTACTTTCAAGCAAGAGTTGAGCAATTAGTTCCATTTTCTTACCTTTCATCTTTCAGTTCTTACTACGGTGTTAGACCTCAAACAAGCCGTACCGGATCGTCCAGCGATTCGCGGATCAATGCCCCCAGCTGGGTACACCAAAAACACACTCCCCACTTATATCCCAGGCACAAATAGGACCAACCCATTAGCCTTCTGTCATGGGGTCCAGGTCCCCGTCCAAACTTGGACTCCAAGCCCCCACTCCTGAGTCTCGAACTCAGTGCGGTGCAAGGACCTCCACCATCCCCGCCTCCAATCAGTTCGTCCAGAAAGAGCCAGAACCTACGACAAGAGAGCAACAAGTCTTCCCTGCGCTCATACTCAAGTATGTGCTTGGGATAATAAATCTATGACTTGTCCAGAGACTTATGCAACGATCGGTCCTTAACCAACACAGACAGGGAAAAAATATAACCAAGCTATGCCCTGTTGGCCGTAGGACACAACCTCTTACACCCACCAATACACAAACCATATCCCTATCCGGTCACCAGTTTCCTTTCCACTATTTTATCATGAGTGATCATAATTATTACCTATTGTGAGTAACGACAGGTTACTCATGCTACCGAAATCCTGAGCATAGCAGCTACTTGACCTATACTAGTAGGACTCATAGGTAGATATTTTTATGCATGTAGTTTCCATAAAATGCCTGTAACATAAATGCACATCATATATATATTCAGTAATTATTCAAAAATAGGGGTTATGCATCGGGGCTTGCCTTGGGCAGGCGGTGGGTCAACAAAGTCAGCACCGAACGGCTCCGAGGCTCCCTCCTATACGAGAATCTCCTCCTCGTACTCCTCAATGACCTCCTCGTAGTCTTGTTCGTCTACAGACACGAACTCTACCAACTCGTGATCTACATACATGAAATGATGATGCAACATTTAGTAATATTGTAACAGCAACTCTTAAAATCAAAATACATCCAGCAAGCTACTAAGCTAGTCCTACCGACTAAGGTGCTAAGTTACCTATTGTTACCACTAACAAGTATGCAGCATGACATATATTATCTTCGCAACTAATACCGATTTACTCTATATATGATAAAACAAGGAGTAATAGCTACTTTATTTATCAACCTACTTTAGGGCTACAAAAATTACAGGGAGTACATAATAATCTAATGAACCTACTGTAAAAATTTCATAGCTAAAGCTATCACTGATTTGCCCTAAAAATTGCTACAAATATGAATCTAAATAATGCTAAGCTTTCTAAAGTGAATTTATGAATCTATCATTATCATAGCTAACTGTAAACTAACTTCAGCAACAGATAGATAGCATTTTTGTGAACCTAACAAATTTTGTTTCACTATTTTTGGACATCTACAAGATTTACTACAAATTATCAAAGTTCAGCTCAAAACTAAATTGAATAAGCCTTTACTAATTCACTGGAAAATGAAAAAAATCAATTTCCACCGTGCAGTCCGCGAGCGAGCGGAGCGGCCCACTCTAGCTCGGCGCGCGCGCATGCGACGCACCGGCACAGCCCATGCGGGGGCGCGGCCCAGTCCGCGCGATGACGGCCCGCGACAGGGAAGACCTGCGCGCGTCGATCATCTTGCAAAAATGCCCTCGGCCTACCCGGTAATCACGCGAGCACTAAGAGCACTATTCCACTAGTCTGCTATCTTACAACTACGCCCCTCCCCCTTTCCATCTTTACCACGGCCATACCTTGGGCCCTCCCACGCGCGCACCGGTGCGGCGACGCTGGCACCGGTGGTTACGTCGGCCAGGCCAGCCCTTCCCCGCCCTATCTACGGAGTCGATATCTGCCTAGGTGTGAACGCAAAGCACTGGGCGAAGAAAGCATGAGCCGGGACACCGCAGTAAAGCCAGACCACGGCGGTAGAGCTCCTGCACTGAAAATGATGACGTTCCAGTGAGCTACAACAATGCCAGAGAAATTGGGGTAGCTAGTGAGCTCAAGGAACTCACCACGGATACAGATAAGGTGGTGGTTCAACCGGAGGCGGCCCGAGCTGAGCTGGCCGCGTGCACACAGACGGTATGGTGGCGCACGGAGGTGGCAAAGCTACATCAGGGGAGGCTAGGCGGTGGTAGTGATTAGGCAAAGGTGCGTCGAGTGATGGGTAGGTGGAGGCGAAGTTGGCGGCGCAATGAATTGACCCAAGCAGCATTGGATTGGGAGCTTGCCGTCGACGCATACCGACACGGTCTTATTGACCCGACGGGAAGGAAACTCCAAATTGGAGCATGGCACGGTGAGGCTCACTGCAAGCTGGGGTCGGGTGGTTGGCTGGCTACACGATGGAGCCGCAGGCAAAATTAATTGGACTGAGGTGCCTCCATTGACCCAAATTGAGAGGAGCGGGTCTGGCGACCATAGCGACAGAGGAACAGGGGGAGACAAGCGTGGCTTGGCTCATCACTGTCGTGGCGGGATGTGGCTACCAATTCGATGCACAATCGTGTACAGCTACAGGGCGATAGGGAAACGGCCAACACGCTCAGGACGGTGGGATGCACGGCCATAAACCACAAATCGACGATGGCGGCTCCACCCTGCATGCCGCAGTGGATAGCGCTGGTCTGAGGAGGCAGCAGCGCAGCGTCGTCGAGCGTCGATGTGATAGTAAGGCAGGTGAGGCAAGCCCACACGTGGCAAGGCGACGTGCGGGCAGGGCCAAGTGTGGCCACGCGCGCATGGCACCGCACAGGCGAGCGCGAGGCGGTAGAGCGGTAGGCGGACGCGACGGCGGTGGCAAAGCGCACGTGGGCGACTTCGCACAAGCGGCCATGGCTAGCAGCAGCGCAGTGACGCGACGCACAGGGTCAGCTACGCGGTGAAGCGGCAGCAGTGGTCGAGCTAGGGCAGCGGGCCCGCGACGACAGCGGTGGTGGCCGAGCGGCCAGGACGGTGGGCACGACGTGCGCGTGCATGTGTGAGTTACGTGCCAGGGCGCGACAACGATGGTACGGGTGTGCGCGCCAGGGCAGGACCGGTCAGCGCGGTGACACGCGTGCGGGCCTGCGAGCGCGTGCGCGTCGGTGGCCGGCGCAGCAGCGCCGAGTGCCGAGCACGGTGACCGCGCCCAGACGCAGAAGCTGGCCGAGAACGTGCCTTGCATGATTTTTAAAGTGCCCCAATCATCCAACTCAGTGATTCAGTTGCTACACCACCTATTTCACACTTGAGATGGCATGTCAAACTACTAAAACAAACCCTAAGACCATGCCACTGCTTAACCCGATTCTCCTACAAAAATTCCTAAACATAGCCTCGTCACACCATTTTCTAACTTAAGAAATTTGATTGTCTCGCTCGGATTTGCGTCAACTTCGATTTCCAAGCTAGCTAGTGACTCCCATTCTCGACCGCAAGTATTTCACCATCACCTACGAAGTTTGTACTACAAATTCTATAGCATTTTCGTTCAATAAAAATTTGTAACACCCAAAATTTTTCATTCTTTTAAATAAGTAAATTTGATTTATTATGTTATTAAGTGTGCATTCAATTATAGGAAATTAATAATTTTTGGCGAATTAAAATCAATTATAAGATTTGAAACTTTTGAATGCATACATGCTGCTGCATTATTTATTCATGTGATGATTGTTCTTAAATTAGTGTTCAAATGAGTTCAAAAATAATTTGAAAATGGTTTTGGGAAAATTTGTTGGAAAAATAAAAAGGAAAATGAATATCTCCTTCCCTTCCTCATTTTTGGCCCGCTGGCCCTCTCTTCTTTCCCCGCGGCCCAGCACCGCAGCCAGCACCGCGGCCCAGCACCGCAGCCAGCCCCAGCCCAGCTCGCCTCCCCGCCTCGCTCGGCCTAGCACCGCGGCCCAGCCCAGCCGAACGGCCTGGCCGCAACCGTCGCCGCGCCTCCTTCTTCCCAGCCGCAGACGCCCGGGCCCCACCTGTCGGTGCCGTCCCCTTCCCCGCGCAGCTCGGCAACCGCCCGCGCCCGGCGTCTGAGCAACCGCCGCCCACGCTCCGTGCATCGTGGGAGCGCCCCCCTCGCGCCCCGGCCGCTACAAATAGGAGCCAAGCCCCCCCTCGCGCGCCCCCTGCTGCCCCCGCTCCAGTTTTCGCCTCGCTCTTGGCCGCAACCGCCGCACGGAGAAGCTCCGCCGGCCGCCGACCTCACCTCCGCGTGGCCAGCCGTCACCGAGCCGCCTCCGCTCCGGTTTTCACCGCGGTGAGACTCGCCGTACTCTCCCCTCTCCTCCCATGCTCTCCTTTTCTCGTTTTGTTGGCTTCCCGTGCCTTGGCCGCAAGTTCTGCGGGCCATGGTCGCCGGCCATGGCGGCCACCGCGATTGCCACCGTTCCCGGCCGCCAAAACGGCATGGCCGCGACCCCCTTTTCCCCCCGAGCTCTCGGGTGTCCTCGGTGGTCAGTTTGGTGAACCGTAGGCCCTAACCGCGCGCTCCGGCGAGGCCACTGCCGCCGGCCATGGCGCCTGGCCGCCGGTGACCCTGTTCCGGCCGGCCAACCCCCCCCCCCCCACGTCTAATCCTAGCCGCCCATCGCGAGATCAACGGCCAGAAATAGAAGATACCCCTTCGCGGGTGAATTTGCATAAGAGCCCCTGGACTTTTCTAAGTCCTAACCCGCGGTCCAAAATGTATTTCCCCGAATGCGCAATCTCGATTAGAAAGCGTAAACTCCACGGCTTAAGTCAAAAGTACGCTTTCAGTATTTACAGAAATGCCATTCGAACTATTTCGCTTATAAATTGTCGTTTGAACTCCGAATTGATCCATTCAAATCGCGTTAGCTTCGTAATTTCATAAGCTACATGTTGGAGCTAATGTTAGTCAAGTTTGGAACTTTTTAATTTCATGATTAGATTTAATTAAATATATGGCTATAGGAAAACCTGTTTAAATCATAACTATCGCATTTTAGCTCCGTTTTTCGTGAACTTCGCGTTGACGTGATCGTAGCGAAACATAGATTAGTTTTACAAACATTTTATCTTGATTTCAATACTGTTGGTGTACTGTTCTAATGATAGGAATGTTTGCTTTGCATGAATGCTTTTGGAATGTTGTATGTTGCCGTGTTGGTCGCGTTCAGACGGTGAGGAAAACGTTGGAGACCAAGAACCCTTCGACGACCAGCAGGACCAGCACGAGTTTGTGAACCAAGGCAAGTATAACATGGGCCTTCCTTGATGTCCTATTTCACTTTAAGCAATTACTCATTTGCATGTGTCTAATTTTGATACCCGTAAGGACATCCTAGTGATTGTTATCCTGTTCCTTGTCTCCTATGGGTTAAATGCATATGGGTAGATTGCTAGTGCTCTAACTGAACTTGATATACATGTTGATGAATAATACTATGGAACAAAGTGAGTGACATGATTTATAACAACTGTTCTATAGGGCGAAAGAGCAAATGACCTTTGTTCATGTTGCTCCCGGCCCTCCATAAGGACTTATCTGTCGGCAAAAGTTGGGACTGACAGTGCAACCGGGAGTCATATGGCTCTGACTTTAGCTCAGTAATAGGACCTTTCCTAGCTAGTTAGAGGTTACCTTTTTGGCGCAAATGGGGCTTGCCACTTTGGGTATAGGGCTGCCTCTGTTCCTATGAGTATAGCCGCGATGGATTTGTGCCATAGGAAAGGGGGGTCCCTACATCTGCCTGCCAAGGAAACCTAGCGGCCCTAACTTGTTAGGGAAACCTATGAAATGGCTTCATAGTGTACCCTGCCCGCTCACCTTGGTAGTGACATGGGAGTAATTAACCCGGGCATATGGGGATCACGACTCACGGTGAATGTGCACCACCTCTGTAGAGGGTAACAAACTGTTATAACAGCCGTGCTCACGGTTACGAGCGGCCCGGAAAACTCACAGAATAACTGGATACTTGATGATGATCAATTAAGTTGTTCTATGATGAAATATGGTAAACTTGACCCTATATATATAGTCTTATGGGAATTAAATGGGAGCTTAAGCATAACTTGATAATACTTGAGAATAAAAGTTTGACCTATTAAAAATGCTAACTGCAGTAAACCAGAGTCTATCCTTTTTGAGCTTCATAACCCCATGTTAGCTTGCTAAGTACGGAATGTACTTACACTTGTTTATTTTCTTTACTTGGATAAAAATCCCGGATGGGTAACAGATGACTACGGGTATGAGGATTTCCCGGAGGATTATTAGGCTTGTGGTCAACCAGTTGACCTTCCCTGTGATGACGGCCACGAGAGTTTATTATCTTTTTATTATTCCGCTGTGATGTATAAGACTAAGTTTTATTATAACTCTGATGTATGGGACACCGTGATGATACTACTGTAATTTGTCAGCTTGTATGTGTGATTGATTCCTGGGCACACACGAGTTTTGTGCATTCAATTTTATCCTTAAAATTAGGTGTGACAAATTGGTATCAGAGCCGTGTTGACTGTAGGATGCAAGCCTAGTTAGAAAATAGTCGTTTTAGCAGCTTTGCTCCTCTGGTTTCTTGCTTACTGACTTATTCTTGTTATTTTATTAAAACATTTATGCTTTTCATACCTTAATCTATTATTTAAAATTGTTGATTCTAATTTCTATCTCACTTTAAATCTATAGATGCCTCATAATCCAAAGACTGCTCGACTCAGCACCGCCGGCTATCGTGCCATGTTCACCCCGCGTGCCCCACCGGCGGAGAGGGAGATTGTGATCATCTCCGACGACGAGGAGATGGCTACACCGATGCCTACACCTACTCCTACACCAGTCGCCGTGCCCGTCTACCCTGTGGTAGCTACACCTGAGGAGTCGACGGCTACTTCCCCTACACCTGCACCCTCCCCAGCTGCCCCCGTGGAGGATGAGGAGATTGGCTGGAAGTGCAAGTACTACTTCAAGCCAGCTCCAGAGATAGCCTACTACCACACTCTCCTCACCCACGTGCTGGACGACTACTTCCCCGACTTGCACGCCTCCATCAGCTACCACTGCGCCGAGTACAAGCACCCACTGGAGGCTACCTTCTGGAAGGTAGAGCTGGTGGTCACCGCATGGAATGATATCATCAATGGACATGAGGTGGAGACTGTCCATAGTGTCCCTGCTAGGAGAGCCCATGCTTTGGATGGCATGGAGGATGCAGCACAGAATGCCTACATCCACTACCATGGTCGTCGCTTCGAGGCCATGAGGGAGGATCGCTTCAGGTTCCTTCCTCGAAATGATCATGAGGGTGTTTGGCAGGTTTTGGCTCTACCAGAGAATGACCCAACTCTGGAGGCAACGGTGCAGCATGTCCACGCTATGCAGGGAGTGGATGATGAGGTCAAAGGAGAACTGCGTGCATCTCAGAGAGCACAGAGACGTCTTCAGAAACAAGTGGATGAACTTCGTGCACAGTTGGGACAGCCTTCCATCTACAAGAAGAAGCGCCGTTCCTTCACCATGATTGACACCGCTCTATAGGTGTTAGGTGCCTTGATCTAGATTATCACGTTGTTAGTTCGTGTTCTTATTTAGTCTTGTTGGTCTCATGAACTTGGTTGATTAGATGTTTGATTTGTGAACTTGGTTGATTTGGTATTTTGCTTGATTGCTGGAAGTTTGTGGGCATGTCCACAACTTCCTTAGATTGGAACTTTAAATTTAGAATGAAATCTTAATGCAGAAGTATCATTTTATCTTATCTCTGCTGTGCTGATTTCTGGAGCAGCCTGTGTTCTTTATCTGGTAACTCGAAATCTAGGATGATAAAAATTCTGAAATTTTTGTGGAGATAACTAGACCTCTGTATCTTTCTAGTGTCTTTGGAATCACGTCAATAGCTGTTCAGGTTTGGGAGATCTAGCTGACACAAGTTGATGTTCCAGCGCTGTCTGGAACTCAGAACAGTTTCGGTTTAGCTCTATTTTTGACTATGTGCGATTCGAATCTGTAAAAGTGGTCTAAATGAAAGTTGTAACTGATGTCCTAAGCTTTCTAATGAATCTTGGTGCACCTCTGTTGGATCTCTGAAACTTGAGTTATAACAGTTTTACTGAACTGCTGAAATTGAATCTTGCCTAAAAAATTTTCAGCAATGTTTCTTATCTTTTGTAAGCCCTCTATAATTGGAAAAATCTCTAAAATTTGCACATTTGTTGGAAAACAGATGGCCGCAAGAGGAGGAAGAGGCAGAGGCCGTGGTTGTGGGCGTGATGCTCTTATGAATCCACCACCGCCACCTGTGACCATGGAGCAGATATTGGGAATGCAAGCGCAGCTAATGCAAGCTATGATGCAGCGCTTGGACAATGAACCTGCAAGAGGTCCACCGCCTGTCCAGGTTAGAGATAAGCATGGAGAGTTTATGAAAGGTCGTCCACCGGTGTTCACACATGCCTCAGACCCTATGGAGGCCGATGATTGGTTGCGTGCTGTGGAGAAACAACTGAACATAGCACAATGCAACGACCTAGAGAAGGTGTTGTACGCTTCCGGGCAACTCCAAGGAGCTGCTCAGGATTGGTGGGAATCATTCCAGTTTAGACGTCCCAACAATGCTCCTGATATCACTTGGCAGGAATTTAAGGACAGTTTCCGGTCATACCATATTCCTGATGGACTAGTGGAACTGAAGCAGGAAGAATTCAGATCTCTCAAGCAAGGATCAATGACTGTGGTGGAATATCGGGACAAGTTCGCACAACTATCACGCTACGCTCCTAATGATGTAGCGAATGACAAAGATAAGCAACGTCGTTTCCTCAAGGGACTCTATGATGGACTGCAGCTCCAGCTGATGTCTAACACTTATCCTAACTTCCAGTCTTTGGTGAATCGCGCAATCGTGATTGATGATAAGCGCAAGGAGATGGAAGCTAAGAAGAGAAGGCTCCAAGGGCAAGCTTCTAGAAGCAACACTCGCCCACGTGCTTATCCCCAGCAAGGTTTCCAGCAGAGGAATCAAGGACCAACTCATCAGGGAAACCGTGGTCAGTATCCTCAGCGGAACCAGTTCCAACAACGCCCTCAGTATCAGCAACAGTTTGGAAATCAGCATCCCCCGCAACAGACTAGCAATCCTGCAACACGCCAGGGAGTGCCTAACAATGCTCCTGTGAAGAGTGGTGCGCCCAACAATCCCAATGCCTGTTACCGATGTGGAGAAGTAGGGCACTATGCTCATCAGTGTCCTAAGAAGCAGAACCAACAAGCACCTCAGAACCAGACCAACAATCAGAAGTTCAACGCCCGACCACCTCTCACAGCGAAGGTGAACTATGTGTCATCTGATGCAGCTCAGGAGACACCTGAGGTCATGTTGGGTACGTTCAGTGTCAACTCTATTTCTGCTACCGTACTTTTTGATTCTGGTGCTTCGCATTCTTTTATCTCCCAAGCTTTTGTTAGAATGCATAGCGTACCTTTGTGTGCCATGAAAAACCCAATACTAGTGAATTCCCCGGGAGGTAGTATGCCCGCTTCTTATTGGAGCCCCTCAACTAGCATTTCCTTAAGGGGGGTAGACTTCAAGGTGAAGCCTATTGTGTTGAGAACAGCGGGAATTGACCTTATCCTGGGAATGGATTGGATGAAACAACACCGGGCAGTGATACAGTGTTAGGAGAAATCTGTGGTTGTGACATCACTCAATGGGGATAGAATCTGTGTAGAAGTAGTAGTGCAAGCTCAGCCTACAGCCACAGTGAATCAGCTAGATGGTGAAATCAATGAACAAGATCGTGTCGTGGAGGAATTCCTGGATGTCTTCCCCGATGACTTGCCAGGTATGCCACCTGACCGAGATATTGAATTCATTATTGAATTATTACCTGGAACTGCACCAATAGCTAAACGTCCATATAGAATGGGAGTTAATGAATTAGAAGAGCTTAAGAAACAACTAAAAGAGTTGCAAGAAAAAGGTTTCATACGCCCCAGTTCTTCCCCGTGGGGGGCACCTATGATCTTTATGGATAAGAAGGATGGTAGTCAATGGATGTGTGTGGATTACCGCTCACTTAATGAGGTTACTATCAAGAATAAATACCCTTTGCCTAGGATAGATGATTTGTTTGATCAGTTGAGAGGAGCTCATGTGTTCTCCAAGATTGATCTCCGATCTGGTTATCATCAGCTTAAAATTCGGAACTCGGATATACCCAAGACAGCATTCACTACACGGTATGGATTATATGAGTACACCGTTATGTCTTTTGGATTGATCAATGCACCTGCATACTTCATGTATTTGATGAACAAGGTGTTCATGGAGTTTCTGGATAAATTTGTGGTAGTATTCATAGATGACATACTAATATTCTCCAAGACTGAAGAAGAACATACGGAACACATAAGGATGGTCTTGCAAAAGCTTAGAGAGCATAAGTTGTACGCTAAGCGGAGCAAGTGTGAGTTTTGGTTAAAGAAAGTCTCTTTTCTGGGTCATGTTGTCTCCAATGGTGGGATAGCAGTGGATCCAGGCAAAGTGCAAGATGTACTGAATTGGAAACCACCAACTACTGTAAGTGAGATTCGTAGCTTTTTGGGATTGGCTGGTTATTACCGAAGGTTCATTGAAGGCTTTTCCAAGCTAGCCAAGCCTATGACAGCTTTGTTGGAAAAGAATGCTAAGTATGTATGGTCGGATAAATGCTAGGCAAACTTTGAAGAGCTAAAGAAGAGATTGACTACAGCTCCAGTATTAATTTTGCCCAATTTAAACAAGAACTTCTCTATATATTGTGATGCATCCCGTTTGGGTCTTGGATGTGTGCTTATGCAAGAAGGAAGAGTGGTTGCATATGCATCTAGACAACTAAGGAAGCATGAGTTGAATTATCCTACTCATGACTTGGAATTGGCAGCTGTGGTTCATGCTTTGAAGATCTGGAGACATTATCTGATTGGACATAAGAGTGATATCTATACTGATCATAAGAGTTTGAAGTATATCTTCACCCAATCAGATCTGAATTTAAGACAACGTCGTTGGTTGGAATTGATCAAAGACTATGATTTGGAAGTGCATTATCACCCGGGAAAGGCAAACGTCGTAGCTGATGCACTTAGCAGAAAGAGCTATGCCAATGGAATTCAGACAACATCTATATCAGTAGAGTTGTGTGCTGAAATGGAGTATCTCAACTTGAGCCTGGTCACTAATGCAATGGAATTGGTGATAGAGCCTACATTGGAGCAGGAGATACGCAAAGGTCAATTGGAGGATGAAAAACTTAAAGAGATAGCAGAGAATGTAGAGCTTGGAAAGGCACCCGGATTCAGAATGGATGAGAATGGAACTCTTTAGTTCGGAAAACGGATATGTGTACCAGAAGTGAAAGCTATCCATGATGTAATTCTGCAAGAGGCCCATGAGTCTGCTTATTCTATACATCCCGGAAGTACCAAGATGTATTTGGATCTCAAAGAAAAGTATTGGTGGTATGGTTTGAAGAGAGATGTGGCTGAATATGTGGCTTTGTGTGACACTTGTCAAAGAGTGAAAGCTAAGCATCAAAGACCTGCAGGGTTACTACAACCAATGAAGATCCCTGAATGGAAATAGGAAGAAGTTGGTATGGATTTTATTGTAGGATTACCCCGCACCCAAAGAGGTTATGATTCAATATGGGTAATAGTGGATCGACTTACCAAGGTTGCTCACTTTTTACCAGTCAAGACTACCTATAATGGTGCAAGATTAGCAGAGTTGTACATGGAAAGAATAGTGTGCTTACATGGTGTTCCCAAGAAAATTGTGTCGGATAGAGGCACCCAATTTACATCGCAATTCTGGCATAAAGTACATAGATCTTTGGGAACAAAGTTGAATTTCAGTTCTACTTACCACCCGCAAACCGATGGACAGACTGAAAGGATCAACCAGATTTTGGAAGATATGTTGAGAGCCTGTGCACTTCAGTATGGTGATAGTTGGGATAAGAGTCTGCCTTACGCAGAGTTCTCGTACAATAATAGTTATCAAAAGAGCCTCAAGATGGCACCTTTCAAGGCGTTGTATGGACGAAAGTGTAGAACGCCTTTGTTCTAGAATCAGACTGGAGAAACCCAAGTGTTTGGTCCCGATGTCCTTAGAGACGCGGAAGAACAAGTAAGAATGATTAGAGACAATTTGAGAGTAGCTCAGTCTCGACAGAAGAGTTACGCTGATACTCGCAGAAGAGAGCTGACTTTCGAGATTGGTGATTATGTGTACCTGAAAGTATCACCAATGAGAAGTGTGAGAAGATTCAATATGAAGAGAAAGTTAGCCCCAAGGTATATAGGACCTTTTAAGATCCTAGAGAGACGTGGAGAAGTAGCTTATCAGTTGGAATTGCCTGAGAGCTTGTCCGGTGTGCACGATGTGTTCCATGTCTCCTAGTTGAAAAAGTATCTGAGGGTACCAGAAGAACAAATTACTTTGGAAGAACTTGTTGTCAAGGAAGATCTTACTTATGAAGAGTATCCGATAAAGATCTTGGAAACTGCCGAAAGAGTTATGAGAAGCCGAACAGTAAAGATGTGCAAGGTACAGTGGAATCGTTATACAGAGGATGAGGCTACTTGGGAAAGAGAAGAGGATCTGAGAAAGACTTATCCCCAACTGTTTGAGTAAGCAATCACCCGAATCTCGAGGACGAGATTCATCTTAAGGGGGGTAGAATTGTAACACCCAAAATTTTTCATTCTTTTAAATAAGTAAATTTGATTTATTATGTTATTAAGTGTGCATTCAATTATAGGAAATTAATAATTTTTGGCGAATTAAAATCAATTATAAGATTTGAAACTTTTGAATGCATACATGCTGCTGCATTATTTATTCATGTGATGATTGTTCTTAAATTAGTGTTCAAATGAGTTCAAAAATAATTTGAAAATGGTTTTGGGAAAATTTGTTGGAAAAATAAAAAGGAAAATGAATATCTCCATCCCTTCCTCATTTTCGGCCCGCTGGCCCTCTCTTCTTTCCCCGCGGCCCAGCACCGCAGCCAGCACCGCGGCCCAGCACCGCAGCCAGCCCCAGCCCAGCTCGCCTCCCCGCCTCGCTCGGCCTAGCACCGCGGCCCAGCCCAGCCGAACGGCCTGGCCGCAACCGTCGCCGCGCCTCCTTCTTCCCAGCCGCAGACGCCCGGGCCCCACCTGTCGGTGCCGTCCCCTTCCCCGCGCAGCTCGGCAACCGCCCGCGCCCGGCGTCTGAGCAACCGCCGCCCATGCTCCGTGCATCGTGGGAGCGCCCCCCTCGCGCCCCGGCCGCTACAAATAGGAGCCAAGCCCCCCCTCGCGCGCCCCCTGCTGCCCCCGCTCCAGTTTTCGCCTCGCTCTTGGCCGCAACCGCCGCACGGAGAAGCTCCGCCGGCCGCCGACCTCACCTCCGCGTGGCCAGCCGTCACCGAGCCGCCTCCGCTCCGGTTTTCACCGCGGTGAGACTCGCCGTACTCTCCCCTCTCCTCCCATGCTCTCCTTTTCTCGTTTTGTTGGCTTCCCGTGCCTTGGCCGCAAGTTCCGCGGGCCATGGTCGCCGGCCATGGCGGCCACCGCGATTGCCGCCGTTCCCGGCCGCCAAAACGGCATGGCCGCGACCCCCTTTTCCCCCCGAGCTCTCGGGTGCCCTCGGTGGTCAGTTTGGTGAACCGTAGGCCCTAACCGCGCGCTCCGGCGAGGCCACTGCCGCCGGCCATGGCGCCTGGCCGCCGGTGACCCTGTTCCGGCCGGCCAACCCCCCCCACGTCTAATCCTAGCCGCCCATCGCGAGATCAACGGCCAGAAATAGAAGATACCCCTTCGCGGGTGAATTTGCATAAGAGCCCCTGGACTTTTCTAAGTCCTAACCCGCGGTCCAAAATGTATTTCCCCGAATGCGCAATCTCGATTAGAAAGCGTAAACTCCACGGCTTAAGTCAAAAGTACGCTTTCAGTATTTACAGAAATGCCATTCGAACTATTTCGCTTATAAATTGTCGTTTGAACTCCGAATTGATCCATTCAAATCGCGTTAGCTTCGTAATTTCATAAGCTACATGTTGGAGCTAATGTTAGTCAAGTTTGGAACTTTTTAATTTCATGATTAGATTTAATTAAATATATGGCTATAGGAAAACCCGTTTAAATCATAACTATCGTATTTTAGCTCCGTTTTTCGTGAACTTCGCGTTGACGTGATCGTAGCGAAATGTAGATTAGTTTTACAAACATTTTATCTTGATTTCAATACTGTTGGTGTACTGTTCTAATGATAGGAATGTTTGCTTTGCATGAATGCTTTTGGAATGTTGTATGTTGCCGTGTTGGTCGCGTTCAGACGGTGAGGAAAACGTTGGAGACCAAGAACCCTTCGACGACCAGCAGGACCAGCACGAGTTTGTGAACCAAGGCAAGCATAACATGGGCCTTCCTTGATGTCCTATTTCACTTTAAACAATTACTCATTTGCATGTGTCTAATTTTGATACCTGTAAGGACATCCTAGTGATTGTTATCCTGTTCCTTGTCTCCTATGGGTTAAATGCATATGGGTAGATTGCTAGTGCTCTAACTGAACTTGATATACATGTTGATGAATAATACTATGGAACAAAGTGAGTGACATGATTTATAACAACTGTTCCATAGGGCGAAAGAGCAAATGACCTTTGTTCATGTTGCTCCCGGCCCTCCATAAGGACTTATCTGTCGGCAAAAGCTGGGACTGACAGTGCAACCGGGAGAGTCATATGGCTCTGACTTTAGCTCAGTAATAGGACCTTTTCTAGCTAGTTAGAGGTTACCTTTTTGGCGCAAATAGGGCTTGCCACTTTGGGTATAGGGCTGCCTCTGTTCCTATGAGTATAGCCGCGATAGATTTGTGCCATAGGAAAGGGGGGTCCCTACATCTGCCTGCCAAGGAAACCTAGCGGCCCTAACTTGTTAGGGAAACCTATGAAATGGCTTCATAGTGTACCCTGCCCGCTCACCTTGGTAGTGACATGGGAGTAATTAACCCGGGCATATGGGGATCACGACTCGCGGTGAATGTGCACCACCTCTGCAGAGGGTAACAAACTGTTATAACAGCCGTGCTCACGGTTACGAGCGGCCCGGAAAACTCACAGAATAACTGGATACTTGATGATGATCAATTAAGTTGTTCTATGATGAAATATGGTAAACTTGACCCGATATATATAGTCTTATGGGAATTAAATGGGAGCTTAAGCATAACTTGATAATACTTGAGAATAAAAGTTTGACCTATTAAAAATGCTAACTGCAGTAAACCAGAGTCTATCCTTTTTGAGCTTCATAACCCCATGTTAGCTTGCTAAGTACGGAATGTACTTACACTTGTTTATTTTCTTTACTTGGATAAAAATCCCGGATGGGTAACAGATGACTACGGGTATGAGGATTTCCCGGAGGATTATTAGGCTTGTGGTCAACCAGTTGACCTTCCCTGTGATGACGGCCACGAGAGTTTATTATCTTTTTATTATTCCGCTGTGATGTATAAGACTAAGTTTTATTATAACTCTGATGTATGGGACACCGTGATGATACTACTGTAATTTGTCAGCTTGTGTGTGTGATTGATTCCTAGGCACACACGAGTTTTGTGCATTCAATTTTATCTTTAAAATTGGGTGTGACAAAATTCATTTAGAACCCTAAGTGATATAACGCGACATGAAATATAACATTCATTTCGTGTTTCCGATGAACACTTCAAGTTACGTATATTGCTTTACACCCTATATTATACACATTTACACATAAGTATGATGCTCATGCAGTGTTTTAGCAAAAGATTATACAGTGTAACACCGAGGGTGTTACAGTAACATTGCTATCATGTAATCCTACTAGGACTCTTATATTGTAACCGACTAGGAAACCTACCTCTTAGACTATATAAAAGAGGGAAGGGTTCCCTAGATCAGAGACCATCTCCTCTCCTCGGAGGAACAGACCTCATGGTCTAAACCCTGAAGCGCAAGGCGCAATATACTTTCCACCCATACTGGATGTAGGGACGCTATTCCGGCGGACCGAACCAGTATAAATTGTTGCCTCTGCGTTCACCGTCAAGTTCTGCATACGCCGAAGCCCTCCGAACACCGTCCCGGGTACCCCTGTGACGGGTTACCGGTCATCAAACACCGACAATAAGATAAAATAAAAAGAAAGAAAAATAAAACAATTAATCAAAGTTACTAATTATAGTAAAATAGTAATTAGTTAAAGAAGCAAAAGACAAATAAAAAGGATAAAGGAAATGAAAAGACCAAAAAATAAAAAAAAATAGAAGAAAACAAAAGATGAAACCAATCTGGACCTCGAAAAGAAAAAGAACATAATTAGCTCGATAAAACAACAATTAAAAAAGCAAGACAAAAATAACATGAAACAAATAAAAACGTAATTATAAAAATAAATAAAATAAAAAGAAGAATAAAAAACTGCAGTAAAGAGAAAAAAAGAAATACAAGAAAGAGAAAAAAAAAATAAGGAGAATCCTCCGTGAAGACTCAAGACGCGCCGGCTCGCAACTTCGCAAGGTGCCGGCGCTTGGGCCGGACGGACTTCCTGCTCGCTCGAAAGGCGCCGCACTCGCGCTGGGCTGGAATTGTTTGTGGGCCGTACTCGTGGGATCATGGTGGTCGGCAAGTATAACTGATCGCCTCTCGCGGTCTCGCCTAGCTGTAGCTGTAGCTGTCTCAGTCTGCCTGCCCTGATCGTCTTCTTCCTCGAGAGGCGAGAGCCATGGCGCAGCTGCCACCTCCCACCGGCGACTTCGTGAGTTATGTGCCGACGCAGGGGCAAGCCACCAAGCCCTGCGTCTGCGTCTGCAGCGGCGGCGGTTCCTCCACGACCGGCCGCGACGTCGGCATTGGATTCCTCGGAGCCCTGTTCGGCGTGGTGGCGACCCTTCTGGTCGCTTACGTCTATAAGCTCCGCAGCCGCGCCTCCGCCTCTGCCTTCGCCCCCGCCCCCGGCTCCTGTCCCGGTCTCGGGTATTCGGCATGCCGGCGCCATACCCGTGACCTTGAGGACTGGTGGAGGAGGAGCGAGGAGGTTGGTTAGTTTGCTACTACTCTGATCGTTGGCGATGCCGTTGCAGAATGAAGTTGGCCGGTGTGCTTCTTTTTTTTTTAACGAGAGTTTTACCTCAGCTTTTAAGAAAGCAAAGTTTGATACAATACTGGAGAAGCCAATTTCTCAGAAAAACAGCAGACACAAAAGATAGCAACAGCCTAGACAGAACTAAATTTCACAAATATCTGTGGAGATCAGTGAACTAGGCTTGAAGTCCTTCATCCAGCGTAGAATTTCGTCCTTCACTTGCATGATCTGCTGGCGATCCTCCTCCTTGAGAAGCACATTCCATTTCTGCAGGTATGATAAGGCAACATAGATGATGTCAGACGGAAGCTTTGGATACTTGCGCTCACTAGCCATCTTGTTTCTACTGTTCCAAATGGCCCAAGCAAAACCTGCAAAAGTAAAAAGAACTAAGTTCACAGGAAAGGTCCCCTTGCCCTAAAGCCATGTTTCAGACAGATTCTTCACCGAGGTTGGATAATCCTGCCATTTGAAAATCTCCCTAAGGAAACCCCAGATCATCCTAGCAACAATACAATAAAAAAGAATATGATTCACTAATTCAGTGCAACCACACAAGCAACATTTATCACCCCCTTTCCAACCTCTCTTGCAAAGACTTTGAGCACATTGTAACTTGCTATTAAAAACTTGCCAAAGGAAAAACTTGATTTTCAATGGAATTTTACATTTCCAGAGGTGGCCAGCCAGCCTACTAGCAGCCCCACCATCAGTAATGAATCTATACAAAGACTTGGTAGAAAAGAACCCTTTCTTCTCCAAACCCCATATAATCAGGTCAGGTCCCTCCTCGACCATAGCCAGGTCCACAAGCTCACCCTTGAGCTCTAGCCATCTCTCATACTCCCTGACAGAGAGAGAGACCTCCTAAAATCTACTGACCATTCTTCCTCCATCCAGTGATCAACCACCACGGTATCAGGGTCTCTAACCATAGAAAAAATATCAGCATTAGCAACTTTCAAAGGAACATTCAGAGCCCAGCAATCCTGCCAAAACCTACAATTCAGCCCATCTTTTACTTTGAAAATGGCACCCCATTTGAATAAGTGTTTCACTTTGTGCAGGCCCCTCCAAAACTGAGAACTACCCTTATTAGGAGCAGAAAAAAGTTACATCCATTCAAGTATTTCGCTTTAATCAGTTTAAACCATAATTCATCAGGTTCTTGGTGTGTTTTCCAAATCCATTTTACCAGCAAGCAATCATTCATTATCCTAGTGTTGATGATGCCCAAACCTCCTTGGTCTTTGGGCCTGCTAACCATTTCCCACTTGGCCATATGTATCTAAATTTGTTATCAGCACCTTGCCACAGAAAATTAGCCCTAACACTATCCACCTTCTTGTGCACACCATCCATCAACCAGTAAAAACCCATGCAGTAGATAGGGATGCTACTAAGACAGAAGTTAATTAGAATTTGCCTCCCCCGCAGGTGATGTGCTTGCCTTTCCAAGGATCTAGCCTATTGATCATTTTCTGAATGATAGGAGAGAAGGGCCCCCATGCCCAGATGAGAATTACTGATAGGAATACCTAGATATTTTAAAGGAAGAGAGCCTAAGGAGCAATTTAACATATTGGCCATATTTTCTTTCTCTTGTTGTGATCCTCCAAAAACAAACACCTCACTTTTATGAAAGTTTATCTTAAGACCAGTTAACCATTCAAAGCAATATAGAATAAGTTTGAGATTCCTAATCGACTGAACAGAGCCATCAACCATGATAACTGTATCATCAGCATACTGGATGTGAGAGATGCCTCCAGGAATGAGATAATCAAGCACCCCCTTTATGTGCCCCTTGGTGACAGCCTTGTCTAACAGGATTCCTAGCACATCTGCCACAAGGTTAAAGAGGAGAGGAGAAAGTGGGTCCCCTTGCCTCAAGCCTCTATATGTACTAAAATAGTTGCTTCTCTCACCATTGACATTAATACACACCTTACCCCCTTAACAGTGTCCATCACCCATTTAACCCATTTTGGATGAGAGTTTCTACTCACCATGACTTGCTCTAAAAATCCCATCTTACCCTATTATATGCTTTTTCGAAGTCTATTTTCAAGATCAACCCATGACCTTTGCTTTCCTCAACTCATGTAAAACCTCATGGAGCACCACCACTCCATCTAGAATATTCCTGCCCTTTATGAAACCAGTTTGATTTCTGTCAATTATTTCCTTAGCTACAGGAGTCAATTTGTTGGTAAGCGTTTTAGTGATCCATTTATAGTCCACATTTAAAAGACAAATAGGTCTATACTGTTTTATAACATTGGCCTCCTTGACCTTAGGCACTAAAGTAATCACTCCGAAATTCATTCTTTTTATGTCTAGATGCTCTGCATGGAAATCTTTGAATAGGGCAAGGATGTCATCCTTTATGACTTCCCAAAAGGTTTTGAAGAAAGAAACCCCAAAGCCGTTCGGACTAGGGGCAGAATTGGAATTCATCTCCATGATGACTCCCTTTCTCCTGTATGTCAAAGTCCCTAACTAAATACTCTCTGGCATCCGAGGAGAGTGTCAAATTTGTGGGCCAGAAACCGGGTTTGAGGGACAAGTAGCAACGATCACTAGCCCCAAAAAGTGACTTATAGTAAGCAACTATGTGAGCAGTGATCTCCTTTTGACCTCTGATCTCCCCCTGATCAGATTCAAGAAAGGAAATTGAATTCTTCCTCCTACCATTGGCAAATTAGTGGTAGAAGTGAGTGTTTGAATCCCCCATCAAAACCCACTTCTTGCCGGCCCTTTGCCTCCAGGGCGGTGTGCTTCTGAGTGGCTACTACAGCATCCCTGACTATAGGCAGTTCCACATTGATCAGTACCTTTCTTCTTTGTGTTGACTGTTGTTTAAGATTCATGTGACTCGTTTGTGTAAGAACTGTCTTTGTTTTGAGTCTCTAGTCTCTAGCCCAAATGGAAAAAAAACAAGTTGGCCAGCTTTGAAAAAAAAGAT
The DNA here is from genome assembly GCF_019320115.1 of Miscanthus floridulus. Classification (NCBI taxonomy): domain Eukaryota; kingdom Viridiplantae; phylum Streptophyta; class Magnoliopsida; order Poales; family Poaceae; genus Miscanthus; species Miscanthus floridulus. The sequence goes on from NC_089598.1 coordinate 101,524,116, forward strand.
TCACCCTAACCACATCTCTTGCACAGAAGATGAGAGGGGAACGTGCTCCCATCCCCACAGCTGTGAGGATGGATGCCCCCAAGCTGACACGTTGTAACTGTACATACCGCCATAGGGGCAAGCCAAGCCCTGCGTCAACGTCTGCAGCGGCGGTTCCACATTTACGGCCGTGATGTGGGCATTGGGTTCCTCGGGGCCGTGTTTGGCGTGGTGGCGACACTTCTAGTCGCTTACGTCTTGAGAAATATAATTCTGGTTCCATTCCTAATTAAAGTATATAAAAATTGACTATATTTATATCTAAAGAAAGTATCAATATTTATTACATCATAGGTATATTTTAAAATATATTCCATAACGAATCCGATGATATTCATTTGGTGTCTTAAATATTAATATTTTCTTATCTAAACTTAGTAAAACTTGAGGCAATTTGACTTGCATTGGTATTGTGCTTGAATTGTGTTCTACATGAGTTGACTTTGATGTGCAAACACAAGTAAATTGGGCACGTACAAAAGTATGCTTATTTAATTTTCACAAATAGTTGATGGAGATAGAGGATTTTTTTCGCCATATATTACACTATGGAGGAATGACTCGTGCGCGCCATATTACACGGTGGAATGACTCGTGTGCGGTGCGCCCAGCCGCAGTTGAACGTGCCCTGAACCTAACTTTTTTAGATAATGTAAGAAGATCCAGCTTCATCCTCCAAGTGAAATGTTATTCGCACAAACGGTCGTTTAGCCTGTTTTTTAATTGATTATTTATTCTATTTTTTTAAATGCTGGTTTATTCCGTTTATTAAGTGTCCCTTTAGCCTGAATAACCACTAGACGGCAAGTGACCGATTTGGATAGCACTGGTGACTGATGAGGAATTAGACCAAATTTATTACTCATGAACCTAAAGGGACACTTAAAATATTTAACAATCTCAGAAGCAAGAAAAAAGAACGTAATTTAAGTGTCTGAGTACATGACACAAACACTTAAAATATTTAACAATCTCAGAAGCCAAGAAAAAAGAACGTAATTTGTAAAATCATCCTAAAAGACATAACCTAACTAACGGTCAGAACTCAGAAGCCCACTGCACCTACCGGCTCGTCATGCTCGATCACCTAGTGCGTCTATGTATCACCTACGTGCTGAACAGATGCAAATACAACAACCTTTCCGCTCATATCATCTGCCTCCCGCCCGGGCGGGCACGTTCGTCGTCAATGGGGAGCAGCGCCATCATCCAGGCCAAGCTGGTGGGTGCAAATGTGCAATACACACACATACACTAGGCATGCAGGACTTGCGCGCACGCACGGCACTCTCGCTCGCTAACACAGCGCCATGGATTTTGTTTGCAGGTGCTTCTCGGGGACCTGGGCGCCGGGAAGACGAGCATTGTCGTTCGGTTCGCCAAAGGGCTCTACTACGAGTGCCAGGCACGCACCACATGCCTCGTGATGCATGCTACGATACTTGTGGTTTGGTTTTCCCGATCTCGTTTTTATATATTCTGACGTGTTAGTTTCCAGGAGTCGACGATCGGAGCCGCCTTCTTCTCGCAGGTGCTGGCCCTGGACGAGGCCACCGTGAAGCTCGACATCTGGGACACCGCCGGCCAGGAGCGCTACCACAGCCTCGCCCCTATGTACTACCGCGGCGCCGCCGCGGCCATCGTCGTCTTCGACATCACGAGCACGGTAGGTGTCTGCTGACGACTGACCGACCTCGCTCGAACTCAGATGCCTGCTTCCGACTAAACATCGTCGTCGGTCGATTTGCAAAGTGGCAACTGCACTGCACTGCACACCTGATTGATAAGCTGAAAGGCTCCTGCTCTGATTCGATCGGGTCGTGCAGGACTCGTACGTGCGAGCAAAGAGATGGGTGGACGAGCTTCAGAGACAAGGTAGTGAGTACTTGGCAGTACATGGCTACATTTCATTTCATCAATTTTATATTTTCAGTAGTTCTCCAAATCGGCTCCAAGAGTTGCTGTTGTTGGCTTGTTGCACATGTTGATCAAAAATAGGGAATCCACATCTGGTGATGGCATTAGTGGGCAACAAGGTCGATTTGCAAGAAAGGCGGCAGGTTGGGACTCAGGTACGCACAACTGTATATCCCTGCAATCCCTTCTCCTTAGCGTGTTGCTGAATAACCTGGTCCGCGATCCTTTCTCCTTCAGGAAGCCATGGACTACGCGGAAGCAAATGGCCTGTTCTTCACAGAGACCTCGGCCAAGACAGCGCAGAACGTCAGCGAGCTGTTCTACGAGCTTGGCAAGCGCTTGCTGTCTCAGCTTCAGTTTTGTGAATTGTTATGCTGTCGTGTCGGTCGCCAGCTAACCGTGTCTGTGCTTGTGCATTGCCAGCTGAAAGGCTGGTGAAGTTGAGGCCTAATCGTCCCGCAGGAATGATCCTGCACGACGGCCAGCATAGCGGCGGCGGCAGCAAGTGGCGCTTCTGCTGCTCCGGCTGACACTGTATTTACAGGCGTGAGTTATTGTCAAAACCAAGCAATAGTAGTCTATAATTTGCAGGCGTGACTTATTTACAGGTGACTACATCAGATTATATGTTTATATACGCATCAAGAAAATTTCCAGGGGAAAGATAGCAGAGGATTCTGCATGAACTGAGCTTTGCTTTGTTAAAAATTGTACATCAAAAGTGGTAAATAAAAAATACACAAAATTTGCAGTTTGCATATCAGCCTATAAACAAAGAATAACTATGCACCATCACTCGTAGTCTATAACTTAAGCTCTACACATGCAAGGGGTGAGAGGGTTCTCCCATAGGTCATAGTGCGGGAACGTGGGTTCGGGGAGGCCGGTCCGTGTCTGATGGGTGATCATCACGTCCTCCACGAAAGTCGCCCAAGGCATGTAAGGGTCACCGAAGAACTTGGACATGAGACCCTTGTCTGGCTTGATTGACTTGAGCCTGTGGCGGCCCATGTAGCGACGGTAGCCGATGATCAGCTTGGCGAAATTGCCACCGTGGGTCATGACGAACACATCTGACTTCAGGCATACCAGGAAGTCCAGCGCAGCAAGGCTGGTTACATGCTTCTTGAAAGGCTCCATCTCCTCCTTGCTTGCAAGATCTTCTTTGCTAACCTGCAATTACCAAAGGCTAGGTCAGTTGTATGTACCTTGGTTAGCCGTTTCTTGCGAAAATTCTATAAATATACAGTGGTAACAAGAAGGTAGCTATCTCAATTATACATATTCCTTTGAGAATCTTTTGCATTCTGGCTATATTTGAAATAGCAAAGGCAGGAAAAGGAAGACCTGCTAGATAAAGTAAACATCAGAAGCACCTACCAGATTGGGGAACATATTCCTCAAGGGTGCCATTCTTATGTTTCCGCCATACACCTGCCCTGATGCAACATATATCTGAGTTTCCTTCGTATACCCCATCGCACGCAAAATAATTCCTATTTCCCCAGGCTCAAGCGGGCAGCGGCCTTCTTTTCTCTTTTCTAGTGCTAATGACCATAAGTGAGATCCATTCTGCAAGCAACAAGAGAACAGTATATTCAAATAGTGCATTCTCCACTAAAGAAAGACTCACCATTCTTTCATAAAATGTAAGGAAAAATGAAAATTGACATCACCTTGTACCGCCTTGGCCATTGCTGCTGTCTGTAAGTAGCCATCATGGTTTTCTCCTCCCTAGTTCCAGCAAAATCACAAAATGAAAGGCCCACCATCCCTTTCTCAAATCGCAAATGAAGAGCCCTTTGGATGCAGGTATAATTGAGTATGAGATATCAATTTGTCAACTGCAGACTGCCGACTCTTAATAGAAGAGAGCGAACTAAGCTTACATGTATGGATTTAAACTTCCTGTTCGGTTCCTCATCCTTGTTGCTAGCTTGTCAGCCATATCTTCAATGTCAGGTAGAAACTTCAAAGCATGATAATTAACTCGGCACCTCAGTCGGTTAATCTCCATTGGAACATTATCATATCTGAAACGGAATGCTTATACATAACTAACACATCTAAAGATGTATCTCAAGGGTAAGACAATGGTTTACTTATATTGCCATCTTGATGCTGTGATACACTTACCCTAACCTATCAACAAACGGCTTGATAGACATTATCTTTTTCTCTTTGATCCTTGGAAGCACATTGTCAATATAAAATTGTGCTGATGCATACTTTGGGACATTTTTCACAGTGCGCCTGTTACAACAAACATACAAAACCTTAGAGGTGAGAGTTACAAACACAATCTCTAGCTGAAACAACTTTGTGTAAGGATAATAACTCTTGCAAAAACAAAAGTGAACAATACAAGTCCAGCAGCAATTTCCAGTCAGGTTGCCCTTCTGGTTCATGTGGTTGATGTGTAATAATCCTCACTAACAATCATAGTGCTTATATTGATGACAAAAAGTAGTATCACCAATATCAGTATAAATCCTGTGTGTAATTTTTAGCAACAGGCTATTCAGTAGATAACAGTTAAGACACAATGGATAGCTGAAAATGAAGCAACTAACTTTATACTAGTGAAAAGCTCATCCTTTTCTGTAAACCAGTCAGGAATATCTCGAACAATGCGCACATCCTCCTTCAGATAATTTATAAAATGGTCTACATCAAAAATGTCTTCGAATTTCCTGCACAAAGAGATAGAAGTTCTCAACTAGTACAGGAATCACGAAAAGAGAACACATAGGATAACCGTAAGTTGTTTAAAAGGAAATCATAGTTCATCACTTACGTTTGATCTTTCCATATTTGGTCCTGCTTTAGCACTGGCAGAATAAGTGTGGCATTCATTATCTTAGCAATTGCAACAGCATTACATATCTGTAAACAAATCAAATATCCCAACAAAATTAATAAATGTGCAATGCTACAAAGATAACATGAAGACAAAAATTCTGGCAACAGAATGATGATCTTCTGAAACTCTAGTATTAAGAACGAAACATCATAAAGAAAAATTATAAAGTAGAAAAAAAATTAGTTAGGTCAACATTTTCCATTTTAAGTCTAAATAATGAAATAACTCAGGAATTTACTCTTTACAAGGCAACTATTCAAAGAGGAAAAAATTGTGAAAGGCACATGCGTACAGCTATACGTTGCTGGTTTAATCCACCCTCAGCATGAATAAATATAAACCCAGAAGTTTCATTCTCTGACACGAGGTCTGCAAAATAGAGATCAAACTGGTTGTTGTCAAGATCAAACCATAGCTTCAAGTGAATGTTTGTCTCGTGCTAAGTTCCAGATTGATAAACAAAAACAATAATGAGGAAATAACACAATTTGAAAAATCATGACTTGCAAAGTAAAAGTCTTTCCTAAGAGGGCATATAGCCATGTACAATGGAGATCCTTAGACATGGTGCTTTGGTAATAAAATTGGCAGGTGCTTATAAGGTGAATAAGGTGCTTAAGTTATCTCTACAAGCTTAAGATGTGCTAACAAATTGGTTGAGCCTATTTAGACTCAAATTTGCTTCAGAATTCAGATAGATTAACTTGTATACAGATGCTTGGCGTGACAACATCATATCTTTAACAGGCATTATTGGAATCAAAGAGGTTCCGACTTGCAACTTTTTTTTCTTGGCGTTGTTCTACTTTAAATTTACTCTGCCGTTATAGAGATTGCTATCCATGGTTATTTTCTCCAACCAGTGTAACTCCAGACGAAGAGTGGCACGTCATCAAATGAAAAACTATCATGGCTCACACCCAAGTCAATAATAACAAATCAGGGTGATAAATGCAGCAAACGGCTTCCACGAAGTTAGCAACTAAAGCAACCACCCAATTAGCATCTACTTTTTAGCCAGAACACTCTGATTTTGTACTTGCCTGAGACCTCATGGCTCTGACGCTCAGCACACGGCTTCCACGAAGTCGCTGCTGCATGAGGATTCTCCCACAGAGTGTCCCGCTGGCTAACCTACAGCATAATAATACCAAGCCAAACAAAATCACATTCAGGCTCCAATCACATTGCATGCACAATCAGATTCCCCTGAATGCATTGCTCAAGTGAAGGCCTCTTTACTCTTTACCCTGGGGCAATGGAGCCGAATCCCCTCCTTGCGGCACAGGTACGGCGCGTTCTAGGGGTCCAGCACCAACACGAGCGTAAGCAGCGAGTTAGAGATCTCGATGAAACGTAACGAATATGAGAGGAAGAAGCGATAAGGGAACCAGAAACTGACGAGGCGTGCCCAGACGGAAGGCGCGGAGAAGAGCGCAGCGAGGGCGAAGCAGGCGATTGCAGCGACCAGGATCCGGTAGGAGGCGGAGGCGGTGGGGGACCTGGGGTCCTCGAGCGCAAGGAGGGAGCGGACTGGGGGCGGGAGTGACCACCTCTGGTGGGGGCGGAGCCCGTCCTTGCCGCCAGAGCCGCCGCCGACGCGGGGGGACGCGACCAAGGGCGACGACGCGGACGCCGCCTCGGCGTCGTGCTTGGAAGGGGAGCTGGTGGCGCGGGTCGCCGCCGCCGCCGCCGTGGCGTGCCGCAGCTCGGCCATGGCGCCGCCGGCCCCGCCGCGCGGCGTATGTGCGGCGGGTGCTGCACTGACGCTTCTTTTCCCTCGCTCCTTCCGCGGCGGCGCTTGTGTGTAGTGTCGCGGTGGCGGAGGCGACGGCAGCGAACTGTTCGGATCTCCGGACTCCCCGAGTGAAGTGAGGCGAGGTCGGGTTCGTTGGACTGGGCCGCAGGCCCCGCGCTACCCGAACAGAACAGGTGTGCCACGGTCACCGACGCACCGGCTTGCCGCCTTCTAGATGTGCTCACTGTTTTCCTGGACATCCTTCTAAGGGCCCGTTCGTTTAACGCAGTATCGTACCAGGAAATATTCCAGCTAATGAAAACTAATGTAAATTAACTAATAATTTCTGTCGGGAATTCTTCCGGGGACCATTCCGGAGCAAGCGAACGGGCCCTAAAATTTCAACTGATTTATGCAAAGTTTCTTCTACTTTCAAATAGGTATTTTTCAAACATTTGATCACTATGTCCTATATTCTTGAGAGATTTGAAGCTCATTTAACCATCTTCGTCGGATCTGTCAGTCGTTCGCTACAGCTTCAACAGAGATTTGACAACACCGACGTAATTCTGTTGTGAGTGCCGTACCTCTGCTCGCCAGATCTCCCGTGGCACGGTATAAGCAAAGGCACTTCACATTTGGTCATTTTAAAATCTGGGAGTGACAGTTGGGGCACTGACAGAGTGACAATAACGCAAGGATTTTTGCGGAACAAATCATTCACAAGCAAAGCTGAGCATCGAAGCAAATCTATTTGGACTATGTAATATGTATATTAACGATTGAAGCCTGCATCTGATTCTGATGCTGATCTACTGCTAACATTTCATCACACGGGAAAAACAAAAAAGTCGGACACTATATTACAATTAGAGGATTAGGACCTCGCCGGTGCCCAGTTAACTACAACTAGGACTAGGATCAAAACGAGAGCTACTGCTGCTACGATGAATCTTGCAACGACTGATTCCAAAGTTTTTTCCTCACGATCAAGACTCTTTCGTCACTTGTTGTGAGCGCATCTTTCTTAGGCCTCACCTCAAATGTCCAGTCATCCCACCTTAGCGCTGGTAAAAGCTTCTTGATGTAGTTTACGACAGCAGCTTTGTCTCTGATGATGGCGTACCCATAAGGCCTAAGGATGCGGTCCATCTCAATCAGAAGATCCTCCAGGCTACATCCCTGCTTCTCTATCTCAGAAAATAGGAGCCAGGCGTGAAGGAGGTCGTAGGTGCGTGGGTATGTCGAGAATGATTCACACCTTCAGTTAAACAAATCGTAAATGAAGAATTTTAGCACCAGCCATATGTAACAGCAAGTAAAGCAGACACAGGACAATGCACAGAAATTTCTTTCAGTGGTTACCACCATGTCAGGTATAAGTTAACAATAGAAGAGGTTACAAATGGAAAGAAGGGTCTTTCAAAGAAAAAACAAATGGAAAGAAGCAACAGAACAGGGCACCTGGATCAGATGCATTGATAGGCCTCGCGTTTTTCTTTTTTCCTTTGTTTTTCAGTTTTCTATAGTCATAATAACGATCCAGGTAATTTTCTAATGGATAGAACTATGGCCTCAAGGCTCAAACGCTACATCCACATGTTCCAAAATATGACAGCCAAACTACCTCAATTTCTGAAAACCATGTTTATAACTGCAACCACTATGCTAGTTGCACAGACTAAGAATTAGAATTACACACAGTTACATCTTAGAAGTCAAACAAGATAATATCACCCTTTCCACACATGAAAATGAATTTTATATGGACAACCATGAGAAAACAAGTTGACAATTTATATTTTTGGCTAATTAATTGCAAACATAGTCATGCAATCAAACTGATATCTCTATGCCACAAGACAACACAAACGTAACAGTTCTAATTTCTAGGTATGCAAATTCCACCTTGAAACAATTAAATCATAGATGGCAAGTAGGTAAAAAAAAATCTTACCAATCATGGGTAGTCCCCATTAAACCACGATCATATATAACCTTCAGCTTTCTAGATTCCATGAAAGGAATTACATTCATTACCCAGACATCCTTTTTCTTCAGAGATGCTGCAAATCCGCCAAGGTTAGCACTCATATCCATAACATTTCTAAAGGAATCCTTTCGTATCTCAGGCTTCATGTGCTTCCAGTACTGAATTACTCTAGAATGCCAAATCTCCTGCAAACAATATTTCAAGGTCAAATAGATCGCCATCAAAAAGGGGTACGTGTGCCCATATTGCAAAACACTGATGTTCCATACTAACTCACATTGTCCTCAGAAAAATTGCCAGAACTGATTCCAAGCTCTTTCAGGCAAGGTGGTGGTGCTGTGAGCCTTTGTGGCCAGGGAAGTAATTCGCTGCCTTTAGCCTTGTTAACTCCTGTTTAGGTGAAAAAAACAAATAACCAATACGGCCGACACATGATTGATACCTGAGCTATTTAGTATAAAATGACAACTAGGTTCACCATTTCCTTACGAAACATGCAAGGAGAATTTGATTTGTAGTTCCAAAATCAGAAGAGGATGCACGTTGGAACTCAACCAAATACAGAAATACAAGGCTATGATTCTCAGATTACATATGGTGGTTCAGCACGGAAAGTTGAACAGAATTCTAGAAAATGGTACAGCAGGTCATATTGTAACAGTAAAAATTCGAAAAATTATAGGATAATCATTTCACCAATGGTCGCCAGTAACTATGTTTTGTGACTGTCCTAATACAATTTTTAAGGTATTTCAAGAAAAGGCGCCAAAATAGGCCCTGTGGTGTGTGTGCGAAAAATAGTAGAAGGTAACCAACAAAGGTGAGGAGGCATCACCGACAAAACTTAAGAAAAGAAGGGAGTAATCTATGAGATGTACTCATCTACATTTGCACAATAAACAGGGAGATGGTATCTTCCTGCAATTGTCAGAGCAAACCATACTTGGGTTTGAGCCTATTGGCAGTTGAATGGGCAACTCGAGCAATAACAATTTGGCTACATGTATTTTTCTTCACATATAATCAATATAAAATTCAAACTCCACAAGGGGGTATAAACTATTATGGTATTTGATGATCTCAAGGAAAATGAAGGGAATGAACTAACTCTTAGAGAATGGAGTTAGGCATGCTTTCATGGGTACATTCCAAGCAGCATCAGGATCATCATCACGTTCGCACATGGGGGGAAGTGTTCCAGGCTCTCTCCTCATATAGCATCCATTAGTCAACGGTTTAGCCCATATCACCGTCTGGTTTTTCTTAGATGCAACCCGCCAACACATCCTTCGAGCAAGGTCACTCATCTGTCTCCATATCTTCCTGTTGAAGGGGTCCAAAGCATAGGCCTCCGGTGATGAATACACAAAATATCCTCCAGGCCTTAATACCCTATCCACTTCCAGCAACAAGACACCATCCCTCTGCAGCCAGTCAATCCGACAACGAGAGCAGTGTGCCATTTCGAACAAGTGGCTTGGGTATGGCAGCCTCCTTGTACCCAGCACACCAAGGGTAGCCGGGATCCCTCTCTCAAGGGCAAACTGAATTTGATTTTCATGCACGTCATTGGGAGCGAGAGACATCGCAAGTATATTATGCGAAAGAAGGTAAGCGCCGAAGCTGGCAACCCCACAGCCGACATCAAGCAAATTCCTGATGTTCCCACCATTGTTGAGCTTGTCATTTGGAAAATTCAGCATCTACCACCACAGATGAAAAACATTGGTCACATTAGCCTACGATAGCAACCATCAATCGTGTGCAGTAGATTAGCCTCAGGAATATCTCAAACCTGCGCAAGGTGCACAATATACTTGTCAGCGCCAGTGTGGAAGTGGGTGCCCCCACCAGGGAAGTTGATCTTATCGCCATTGACGACCATCCACCGCTGGTCTGACTTCTCAGCAGCAAGGTGCGGGTGTGGTATGTTGGCCTTCCAGACCTCGTCCCTGCTCCTCGGCCACCTGATGGGCACCTAAGCACGCATCGCGCGCACATCACATCACATCAGCAAGGTGCAAGTGCAACACAGCACTCTGCAATGTAACACACGGTGGCTTCTCCCTCACCTGGTATCCGTCGGGCGGTGGGATGAGACAGTTGAGGCGACGCGGCGCCGGCGGGCAGTGGCGCTCGTAGTGCTCCATGAGGGAGAGGTTGAGCCGGAGCCGGAGCTGGTAGTGGAGGCCCCGGTCCAAGCACGGGATCAGCTCCAAGTGCCGCGCGTCGCACACCTGTTCGATTTCGAACCCCACGACACACGCACGCGGGGTCAGCACACTCACTCAGCAAAGCACAGACCGCCATCACGACTCCGTTAACGAAGCAAGCAGAGGGCGCGGGTGTTGGGCGGCCGCGGTGCGCACCGGGATGGAGGAGACGACGAGGCCTGCTGGGAGCGCTTCCGTCCCCTGGGCCCGGAACCGCAGCCGGAGGGGAAGGCGAGGGCGCGCGCGGCGGATGGAGGGGGCGAAGGCGGCGCCGTAGAAGAGGCAGAGGAGCGCGAGCGCCAAGACGGCCGCCGCGAGGAGGGACGCGAACGCGCGCCGGCCGAGCGCGCCACCCCCGCCTGCTCCCCGGCCCTGCGGCGGCGGCGGCCTCATTGCCGTTCCCGCTCGCGCCGCGCGGCGTCGAGTGTTTACTTCACTGGTCGGGCGGCGTCGGCATGAGTGGTAGCGGCGGCGGAGCGTGCGTGGGGCTCACCGCTCGCGGCTTGGGGTCTCACGCACGAGGACGCGGAACGGCGGAAGGGAAAACGCGTACTGGCGCCGTAGGTACCAGAGCAAATGAGAGCGGCCGATTGGTGGGGTGGGAGCAGGATGGCAAGGACGCGCGGCAGCCGGCAGGGAAGCCGGAAGCGGGTGGGGGCCGCGGTCCCGTCAGGCCGAGGCCGTCACCCGTGTGACGGTGTGAATGCGTGGCCGTGTCCTCCTCGTGAGACTGAAAACCAAGTCACGACTCACGAAACGCTGCAAGCCCACTGGGCCAAACGAGAATCCGCATTCCCAGGCCCACTTAGGCATACGCTCCTCCTCGTCTCAGGCGCCGCCCCTCAGCGTCCCTCACAAGCCGCTCCCAAAATCCCAAAACCCTCTCCTCTCGAGAATCACCGCGGCGGAGAGAAGCCGCCGGGGACCCCGTCGCGTGCCTTTCTTCCTCGACGAGCCACGATGAACGGAATATTTGAGTACTGGGGTTCGTACTGTACGCCGAGATCTTCCCTTTTATTATTTTATTCTCCGATCGCGCCTGCTTTAGTGGATATTAGGGTGCATCGCCCTGTTTGTATTGTGTCTCTGTCTCGTCGTTTGCTATTTTGTGCTGGTAATCGCTGATGCTGGATCCAATGTAGAAAGAGTGAGAGGTTCGATCAACCTGCTCATCCCCTAGGGTTCGTAGATGACCTTTGTGCGATTTTGCGTTCGGCTTGTTTGTCTCGGTCTGTTGATTGGGGAAAGGTTTTGGTTGTTTCCTGGGTGAGGCTGGTTGGTTCGGGTTAAGACTTGTCTGCCACTGTTTTTCAGTAATATGCATTGCTGCTTAAAAAAAAGGATGAACCCAGTGCAGGGAGCTCCCGCTCTGTGCGGGGTCTGCGAAGGGTGTCAGTGGCAAGCCTTATCCTCGCCTATGCAATGCGAGGAGACCGCGACTCGAACCCGGGACCTTCCGGTCATAGGCGGTAAGACTCTACCGCTTGCACCAGGCCCGCCCTTCTAATTTTTTAGCTTTTCATGAACCGCTTCCTTCTGTAAATTTTGTTGATTGGTGTGATTCAGTCTCGTAATTCCATGAATTTAGGGATGGGTGATTTTTAGCTTATGCCGCCATTGCAGCAGTGGTACATGGTAAATCAGAATGCTCTGTGACTGACAAGGTCGAGGGAGACAAGTTTAGTTTGCAAGGTTTTTCAGCTTTTCATGAACTGTAGAAGGTTTCCTATCAAATCAGGTAAACATGATGCCGTGATAGTGTGATTACATTGTGCTTGTGTAGGTTTAACATTACATTTACTCCAATGCACCTAGATAGATGAGTATAATTGGATGCTTACTCATCTATCTGGTGTGTGTGTCAATGGCCTTGTTCCCTTAGTATAAACATGATCCAATCCTTTGACGATATAAATGCAATTGATGTTATAATTGGATGTTAGAACAAAGTGGTGGAAACTGAAAGGGGAGAAGTCAGAGGTATTCAGGGAAAGGGTTATCAAAGAGGGCTCTTGGAAGGAAGAAGAGGACATAAACAACATGTGGGAGCAACATTCGGAAGGTGGCCTCAGAGGTGTGTGGAGTAACCAAAGGAAGTGGAGGCGAGACTAAAGATACTTGGTGGTGGAACGAGGAAGTCCAAAGAGCTATTAAGGAGAAGAAAGAATGCTATAGACGCTTGTACCATGACAGGAGTGTGGACAACATAGAGAAGTACAAGGTGGCAAAGAAGACTGCAAAGCGAGCTGTAAGTGTGGCAAATGGTAGAGCATACGAGGATCTTTACCAACATTTGAGTACGAAGGAAGGGGAGAAGGACATTTATAGGATGACTATGGTTCGTGAGAGAAAGACAAGGGACTTCAACCAAGTTAAGTGCATTAAGGATGAAAGGGAGCATCTCTTGGTGAAGGAGGATGAGATCCGACATCGATGGCAAAAGTATTTTGACAAATTGTTCAATGGTGAGAATACGGACACAATCTTTCAGTTGGATGACTCTTTTGATGACACCAATAATCGCTTTGTGCGGAGAATCCAAGAATCTGAGGTCAGAGAGGCGTTGAAAAGGATGAAAGGAGGTAAGGTGATGGGATCGGATGATATCCCAATCGAGGTGTGGAGATGTCTCGGGGACATAGCTATAGCATGGCTAACCAAGCTGTTCAACCATATTTTTCGATCGAACAAGATGCCTGACGAGTGAAGGAGAAGTATATTGGTACCGATCTAAAAGAATAAAGGGGATATTCAAAGTTATACTAATTACCAGGGAATTAAGTTGATGAGCCATACTATGAAGCTATGGGAGAGAGTTATCGAACATCGCTTGAGAGCAATAACGCGGGTCTCTATGAACCAATTTGGTTTCATGCCCAGAAGGTCAACCATGGAAGCCATTTTCTTAATAAGACAAATTATGGAGCGGTATAGGAAGAAGAAGAAGGACCTACACATGGTTTTTATTGACTTGGAGAAGGCTTATGATAAAATACCAAGGAATGTTATGTGGTGGGCATTGGACAAATATAAAGTCACAACAAAGTACGTCGGGCTCATTAAGGACATGTACCACAATGCTGTGACTAGTGTTCGAACAAGTGATGGAGACACGGATGACTTTTCGATTAGAATAGGACTACATCTAGGGTCAGCTTTGAGCCCTTATCTATTTGCCTTAGTGATGGATGAGGTCACAAGGGACATACAAGGGGACATCCCTTGGTGTATGCTTTTCGCGGACGATGTAATGCTAGTTGATGAAAGCCGGACATGAGTCAATCAGAAAACTGGAGTTATGGTGGGAGACTTTTGAGTCCAAAGGTTTTAGACTCAGTAGAACTAAAACTGAGTATATGAGATGTAACTTCGGCACTACTACTCGGGAGGAGGAATATATTAATTTGAAAGGTCAAGTAGTGCCTAGGAAGGATACCTTTCGATACTTAGAATCAATGCTACAGAGAGACGGGGATATTGATGAAGATGTTAGCCACAGAATCAAGGTAGGGTGGATGAAGTGGCGCCAAGCATCTGGTGTCCTATATGACAAAAGGGTACCACAGAAGCTAAAAGGTAAGTTTTATAGGACGGCGATTAGACCTGCTATGTTGTATGGTGCGGAATGTTGGCATACGAAAAGACGACATGTTCAACAGATAAGTGTCGTGGAAATGCGTATGTTGCGTTGAATTTGCGGTCATACAAGAAGGGATCGAGTTCGGAACGATGATATACGTGATAGATTAGGGATAGCACCAATTGAAGAAAAGCTTGTCCAACACCGGTTGAGATGGTTTGGACATGTCCAACGGAGACCTCCAGAGGCACCGGTGCGTAGTGGAATCCTAAGCCAGGATAGTAATGTGAAGAGAGGCAGAGGAAGACCGAAGTTGACTTGGGTAGAGACAATAAAATGAGACTTGAAAGGATGGAATATACACAAAGACTTAGCCTTAGATAGGAGTGCTTGGAAAACAGCTATTCACGTGCCTGAACCTTGATTACTTTTGTTGGGTTTCAACTCTAGCCTACCCCAACTTGTTTGGGACTTATGAGATGCGACTTCGGCACTACTACCCGGGAGGAGGAAGATGTTAGTTTGGAAGGTCAAGTAGTGCCTAGGAAGGATACCTTTCGATATTTAGGATCAATGCTACAGAGGAACGGGGATATTGATGAAGATGTTAGCCATAGAATCAAAGCAGAGTGGATGAAGTGGCGGCAAGCGTCTGGTGTCCTATGTGACAAAAGGGTACCACAGAAGCTAAAAGGTAAGTTTTATAGGACGGCGATTAGACCTGCTATGTTGTATGGTGCAGAATGTTGGCCTACGAAAAGACGACATGTTCAACAGCTAAGTGTCGCAGAAATGCGTATGTTGCGTTGGATTTGCGGTCATACAAGAAGGGATCGAGTTCGGAACGATGATATACGTGATAGATTAGGGGTAGCGCCAATTGAAGAAAAGCTTGTCCAACACCGGTTGAGATGGTTTGGACATGTGCAACGGAGACCTCCAGAGGCACCGGTGCGTAGTGGAATCCTAAGCCAGGATAGTAACGTGAAGAGAGGCAGAGGAAGACCGAAGTTGACTTGGGTAGAGGCAATAAAAAGAGACTTGAAAGGATGGAATATACCCAAAGACTTAGCCTTAGATAGGAGTGCTTGGAAGACAGCTATTCACGTGCCTGAACCTTGATTGCTTCTGATGGGTTTCAACTCTAGCCTACCCCAACTTGTTTGGGACTTAAAAGGCTTTGTTGTTGTTGTTGTTGTTGTTGTTGTTGTTGTTGTTGTTGTTGATGATATTATAATTGGATGTTAGCACTGCCAATGGCCTTGTTCCTTAGAAGAAATCTCCTATTTTTCTGCAATTTGCTACTATGTCAATAGTTTATCTTTATCTTACTTATTGTGGATACTAAAAGGTATGCTAACATTACTAGGAGTTGTAGTCAGACCTGGAGCAACAGTGAAGTGTGACCCAGGAGAGTTCTGGTGCCATGTTTCACAGGTTGGTTTCTACTAGTAATAATGACTCTTTGTTTATCTTGTTTTTGGGAGGTTCCTGTTTTTTTTACTTTTCAGTTGTTGGTCTTTTAAGATAGCATTACAGGATAGCAAGGGGAATGAGGATGTGAAAGTTTTTGTGAAGGTTAATGGCAAAGAGTTTCCAATTGGAACACTATCAGTTGACAAATGCCCTCAGTATACAACTAGTTTGGTATTCGAGAAGGAGTTTGAGTTCATACACACCTCGAAAACCAGCACCATCTCTGCCCTTGGCTACAAATTTAGGCATTGCAAGAGAAAATATCCTTCCATTTTACTTTCTTCAATATTTTCAAAGAAGCTCGAACACAAATTTCTGTTCCTTAACCGTTTCTCTGTCTTTTATCACATATGACAGTGAAACAAGTACTGAAGAAGGTAATGCTCTTGTTCTTTCAATATTGGATATCCCTATTTTTTTATCACTTGGCATAAGCAGCATAGCGATTGATGTTTCAGATGATGAATCTGATGAGGAGGTTCCACAGGCTATTCCATTATACCCTAACGCAGATGGTATATCCTTGTTCTACAAAGAAATTTTGTTTTTATGAGTTAAGATTGCATTTCTTCTCTCTGCATTATGACTGCACACATATACATGTTTAGTACATTTATCCACTATCCTCATTGTATATGTCACAGAATCCGCTAAATTAGATAATATGAGCTCACATTTGGATCCTTGAAGCACTCACTTGCTTAACATTGTTTACGTTCAGATGATAAAAGCAAAGAAAGTAAATGTGGTGTGGAGAAGCCTGCTGCTACTGAGTCCTCTAAAGCAAAGGTTTGCTTGGAGGAAGCAAAGAATCCTGACAAGCATAAAGCTGATGTTGGTGGCACTGACGATGATGAAAGTGACGAAGATGTTGATTCAGAAGGTGAATCGGGTGATGATGAGGTTGGTATAAGTGATGAATCATGACTGAGATATCATTTCCTCCATGTTTCAGTTTTTTCTCTCATTTGTCTAGATTGTTTTATTGTGATACCGGTATAAAGAATTGAGTGAGCAGCCAAAGTATAAGTCATTTTGTTGTATTACTGAAGATAACCTAGGTAATCATCTATTGTGAACCAAATTTCTTATGTATACGATTATACTTTTTTTCCTGTGTTTATTACTGTATATACTACTATTGGTTATTTGGTTTGGGTCTGTTATCCATTTCCTGAACCTACACCTTTTTCAGCCTGAAACTGGGCATTGTTCCTGTAAGTGCACGATGCATTTCTACCAGCACTGGATATCATGTGTATTCTGACCATATTATTCTTTTGCATGACATGGTGGATGCTCAGAATTCTAGTGATGAGGATGATGGTGAGAGTTCAAATGAAGAAGATGATGAAGACTCTCCAAAGGTGTGAGCTTTTTAAGCTGACTTTTTGTTACATTCTCCTTAATCTTTGTTTTGTTTGATATCCTGATATTAGTTTTTTATGCAGAGTGCTAAGCGCAAGAATAGGCCAGCAGAAACACCCTTGAAGACACCTCCAGGGAAGAAGGCAAGGATCACAACACCGTCTATGGGCAAAAAAACTGGTGAGAAGCTTTTCATTCGATCGCAAACTTGTATAGCTCTCAGTTCTTTTCCATGGCACCGGAACCTCACTTTGTGATGTACTTTGCAGTCAGTGATGATGCTAAGAAAAGTAACCACGTCCATGTTGCAACCCCTTATCCATCATTGAAGCAGGTGAAGATGACTCGCTCAATCATTGACAGCTCTAATCAATCCACTGGCTATGCCTGCAAGTCGTGCAGCAAGTAATTTCTCGCCTCTTGTATCAGAAATTCTTCCAACTAAATGCGTTCATGCATTCTCACACATGGACGTCCTTTTTGGTCTTGTTCAGGACTTTCTACTCTTCCGTCGGTCTTGAAACTCATTGCAAAGTGAAGCACAGTACACGTAAGTGAAGTAGCATTCATGGACTAGGGTGTTCAGGAAGTTCGTTATCAGGCAACTGAATTGTGGGTTGGAAAGTGCTGTAAAGAAGTGTGTTTCATTCGTTTACTGCTAAGGCAGGATCACAATGTCTGATGCCTTTTGGTCTTCTAGAACATGTTAGTGTACTGCTACGCTGCTGTTTTATCTGCCCAGATTTTCTGCCGAATGGCTAATTGAGATCTTCTGGACGAATGATGCCTGGTTGCATTGCACTTGCACCTTGCGTGTTCTAGCTTGTAGCGGGTGTTGAGAATTTTAAGATAGGATCCCTCAGTTTCTTACGTAGGGCATACTAGGATTTGAAAGAATGAAAGGTAAAACTTTTTGACTAATAATTAGTCAAAACTAGCGTTTGAAAGTAGAGGTATAGATCGGCATCTCCCATTATTTTATTCTAACTACTAATAAGAGGAATCAATGGTCGAAATTTTCCTGTGCTTCACATATTGGAGATTCCGAGCGTATGATAAATCCATTCATTCCATTCAGGTTGTCAGTTATAACTGTTTTTCTCTCTCTCTCTGCTGCTCCATTGACCATTGGTGACGGAACAGATGATACAGTCACACTCATATAGCTACAATTTTCTAACGTGGACTATTTTTTTTTCTCACAGACGCATTATAGCATGCTTCTTAAAAGTTGAAACTGGACTTCAAGAATCATATAAAATTTTATACATTAAAAATGATAATTACCATATAGGAAACAAGAGGTGAATAAAGAGATATATATTAACATATGCTACCTCTTGTTAATACGATAGAGGAGTACCGATCTAAACCGTAGTGTAAACACACATGGTTTAACTCTGTTTGACATGGTGCTTAATTCAACGCTATACCACTAGATCTGGTACATTTACAACCGCTATACCACTAGATCTGGTCCATTTACAACCGAGGTTGCGTGTAGTGCTTAAGTTGTAGGAGCAGTGGCCACTACGTTGGATCCCGTTTGCTCCAAAGGACGCCGATAACGCACGATAGGTCGCGCTATTAACGAAAGCGTGACCCCACGCCACCGCTGCCCGCTACCTCGCCGTGGCGGGTAGGGTCTCGCTGTCCATGGCCCTAGAGCTGCGGCGAGACCTTACCATGCCCGTGGTGACCTCCTTCTTCTCCCTTTTCCAACTGTAGCCATGGCCATGGTCATCCCCGTCCTAACCCCGCACGTTCTAACGGCATCACCGCCGCCTCCGTCTTGCTGCACCATCGGGCCTGTCTGCCTGCCTCATCCGACCCTCTTTCTAAGCCCACCCCGACCTGTTCGGCTGATGATTTTTGCGGTCGATAAATCGAGCTGATAAGTTCGAACCAAGAGGGCCTCGGAGAAGAGCATGGACGCGCACTCGCGCTAGAGCACCACCATCGGCTAGAGTTTGCACGTTTGAACGCTTTAAACGACAGAAAAAACTGTAAAGATGTCGATTTTCTTCTACGATCTCTTTGAAAATCCTATAAATTAATCCAGACAGGTATGAATAAAGTAACTTTGAGGCAAAAGATACCAAACCTGACTCCAAAACCATACCACGGTACTCCGGTAGCACCCTCGAAAAAGCACCCCAGCTCCGTCGGCCGCACCCTCACCACTCACCACCGCACGGCCCCCTGGGACCACCCACCGTGACACTCCACTACCCACGCCGGCGCCGCGGCAGCCCATAGCCGCTGCCACCGCTTGCCCGACCCCTCGGCCCTCGCTATCCCGCGCCGCATGGCCGCCTCGTACTTCAACCACTCCTCATCCTCCTACCCGCCGCCGCCTCCCCCGCCGGGCACCTCCCCGTACGGCGCGTACCGCCACGCCTACCCGCCGGCGCCGGCACCCCCGGCCGCTTACGGCGCCTACTACGACCGCGCGGAGCAGGCCCTCCCGGCGCGGGACGAGCTCCGCACCCTCTTCATCGCTGGCCTCCCCGCCGACGCCAAGCCGCGCGAAGTCTACAACCTCTTCCGCGATTTCCCCGGATACGTCTCCTCCCACCTCCGCACGGGCAAATCCTCCCAGGTTTTCTCCTCCCCTTACCCCCAACCCCTCCGTCTGTCTCACGCTAGGGCTTGCACTTCTGCCAAGGAGTGCCATTCGTAAGGATGGCAAAAAGTTAAAAATCCCCTTAACCTAACCGACCTGGTTTTTCCCCTTTGCAGGCGTATGCGTTTGCTGTGTTTGCAGATCAACAGTCTGCACTAACTGCCTTGAGTGCCACAAATGTAAGTGCTGCATTACTGCACACGGCATTGCTGAACAATAGTTATACTGAGTGCAGCTAAACTATTGGTCCCACATCCACACAATTTTCGATTCACCTTGCTTCTGAAGTAATTCTTTCCACGTCACAAGTTATGGATGCTAGTAATATGTTATATCAAGTTACAGTAGTGTTGAGTCATTTCTTGTTGCAGGGAATGGTGTTTGATCTTGAGAAGAATTGTTCTCTTCATGTAGATCTCGCCAAATCCAATTCCAGATCAAAGCGCTTGAGATCAGGTAGACAGTTGCCCTTCAGTTCTGGAACATCTTTCCTTCATATGTTCCTTCTGTACTATGTGGTTCTTTATTGACATTGACCCACTTTTGTTGCCATTCAGATGATATTTCACCTTATTCTCCAGAAAAAAGAACTAGGAAACCAAGGGGATTTCCTGATTCAGGTATCACTCAAGTAGCTTTTCGGGCAGCATGCCATGAAAGAAAACCATCTGTATTTTCACACCACGGCGATGTTAGTGCTTACAGCTTATGGCAGCTCCACTACAATCACTTGAACAATATAAGCTGTTCCAAATCCACAGTTCTTCTCCCTCCTAGCAGTCACAATTGATTTGTAACTTTCAGGGGAATTAGTTTATCTTGAGTTCCTACAGTATATATTCCACTATTTTCTTTGTGTTCATACGCTACTAAATGTGTTATCAGTGACTTCATATCCTCAATGAAGTGCCTCTTTACTCACATAGCTGAAAATTCTTACAAAGCACTCACATTGCACATCTTTGGCACACTTTGCGCCCTATCAGGTGCTGGAAGCAATATTTACATATCTGGAATGGGTAATTCTTCACACAGCTTGAGTGGTTATCCCTCTGCACAAAGGTTATGGCACACTACTCGAGCACAGTTTTATCATGTGATTTTGTTGGGGGACCCAGCTTAAGCTACCCTCTAGCTCGTACTAGAATGTAGATCATCAATCTAGATTGAAGCTATGCTTTTAGGAAATTATAGTTGACATTGTTCCATCTTGCAGCTACACAAGCCTTGAGTCTAGTACTTCTCTCAGCAAGGTAACTCATGGTCTCACACCTTCTCCCTTGATATGCATAACATGTACGACATGCTTTATTGTTTCGAGATTGAACTTTGAAGAAATGAAGCGAAAATATTGGATTATGGGGGGGGCACTCTCCACCAGTACTCCCAATGTAGTTGCTTTGAGATTTTGATATGAAAGGGTTTTTTGTGATATTCATCCTTGATTGTTCTGTATGAAAAACTATATGCCACTTTAACAGATAATTCTGGTATTTAAGATGGAAGAAGTAAGCACTTGCCACAAAGCATGCTACCTTTTACCAAGTTGTGTCATTATATGAATGGGGGTGGTTGGTTCCAGTAACATGTTTTTTTTTATTGTATGTTGAAACGATGATGAATGTAACCTTTGATGTTGACCAGCTGAGTAAGCCATATATTACAAACTGAACTTGTTCAATGAAACTCTGAATAAAGATCCATGTCTCTATGAACAAGAACTGCAAAGCTTAGGATTTAAGAAACAAAAAATGTTTTGATACTGTCAGCTTTTAGTTTATTTTCTCCTGTTTTTGGATGAGATGCTTTATTTGAAGAGATGCAAGCCTTATGTAGTAGTTGTCTCATGCACTTGCCTGCAGGACCCATCCACATTTGCCCCTCAAAATAATCCTCCATGTCCTACTCTCTTTGTTGCGAACCTTGGTCCAGCTTGTTCGGAGCAAGAGCTGATAGATGTTTTCTCAAGGTATTGCCAATATACTGGCGCTTCATGAGATGAGTTACCATCATATGGACTTTTTTATTTGGTTTGACATACATATTTTTATGATTAGTTGTGCGGGATTTGTGAAGCTCAAGATGCAAAACAAGCTTGGAGCTCCAGTTGCATTTGTTGATTTCAAGGTATACGTGGAGAAAAACGCCATTCTTCCTGTGCCCTGATTTCCATTTTAATTTATTTCCTTTGAATCAGTGATGTGAACTATCATTGCCTATTCTTAATGTCCAGACACTGTTGGACTTAAGGGTGAAAACGGCTGCCATAAATACTGTTCCATTCCATTCCGGCCCAATTTCTACATTTGACCTGCTCGAATTTGTATTGACAATCATTCCGACCGTTTATGATTTTTCTGTTTTTGGTAAATCTGAAAACGGACGAAAATAATATGGCTGTTTTTTTTACCGTTTTTGCTTTTTCCATTTTTTCTGGGATATCCCGCTTTTGTCCGCATAGAATATCCCGTTTTAGGAAGTGCAATTATGCAGCACAGTCATCTATGCCACATCATAGTAGCCTTGTCATCTTATGGTCTTGCACTCTTATACTTTTGTCATCTTATGACCTTACAGTATGAATTAGAATTATTTATGTTGGCAGTGTTGCCATGCCAGGTCGGTAGGTAAGTTTGTGATGTTTCTTGGTTCTACCGTTCGAATTGATCCATTTTCGATTTCCGGTGAACCCCGTTTCCAGCCTTCCCGAATTAGATTTTGTTTCTGTATTAAAATGTAAAAGTGAAAGCAGGAGAGGGTTTATCCTGACTGATCCTGTTCTTTTTCATGCCTAGTTGGAGTGTTGGACTAATAATGGTTTTTTTTGTTAGGTGGCTTTAATATACAGGTTTCAATTTGTATGATGGTTAACCTTTCAATTAATGTGAAATATAGAAGCTTTAATTAGAGCTGACACAAGAATTGCACACTTGATTTCATGAGTAGGCAGATATGGGAAAAACAATTTCCTAAAAATTAAGCCAAGAAGACATCTTAAACCTTCAGAGTAGCTAATCATATTCCTTCCTAACGATTGAATCCTGCAGTGATTCTCTGTTTAATGTGTTTTGGAGTCCAAGAAATTGGAACTGAATTGCAGTTATGCCGTTTTGGTATTTGCTCTAGTGAAGCAGGTTATGAAAGAACATGTATTACAATATCACTGCATCATTATATGTAGTAATGTAGTTAATTCCAATTATCTCAGTTTGGCATGTTAAATAATTAAGATGTACTCAATCAATTAAGGTTGGGTTATTTTTTTTTCTTTCTTTGAATGATTTGTATGCTTTCAGGTTGATCTTACTTTATAAGTGTACATGAATCTCATTGGCTTGCTGCATACACAAGTGCCAATACAATGCCCCATTTAGTATTTATAAGCTACTGTGTACAGAGTTTTGAATACAAAGCTGTTGTGATGTGATGCCATTGAATAGTGGGAAGCAACCTTAAATAGCTGAAACTAGAACTATGTCCCTTGCAATGCAATGCTTCCTTTTCTGTAGACATTTTTTTTGAATTACTCCTTAAAGATTTTTTACACTACTGAACTACTGTTATCTATGTGTTTGAAATTCTTTCCAAACTTCAAAGTAAACCATAAACCTAAGTTCTCGTGTCTGCAGGATGCATTCAGTTCAACTGAAGCCATAAATCGTCTCCAAGGAGTTATCCTGTACTCATCACCTGGCGAGGGAATACGTTTAGAGTATCCTATAATTAAAAATTTCTATACTATTATATTTTGCTGAAGGGCAGGCCTGGTGCAGTGGTGAGAGCTGTCTCACTGAGTCACCAGGTCACGGGTTTGAAGCAGCCTCTCCGCAGATTTTGCAGGGGAAAGGCTTGCCTCGGTTTTTCCCTTCCCTAGACCCCACTCATGTGGGAGCCTCCGGCACTGGGTCTGCCCCTACCCTTTATTATATTTTGCTGCAATTTTTATCTTACGGTTTATTTGATTTCAAATTATATCTGAAATATCTAGTCTGAAATTAGTTCATGTCTGTTCAGTCTCACTTTGTCACTTCAATTCGTGAGAGATTGGCATTGCAAGTTACACATTACCTTTAACAATCATTGTGAGAGTAACTATCGTCTCTGATTACACTAGCTTGAAACTCTGAATAGTGATGATGCATATTATATCTGTTTACATGTACCATGTATGGTTGCAATACTTTCCATTCATCTTTCTTGTACTTTTGATCTAGTTCCTTAACATGTTATAGATATGCAAGATCACGGATGGGCCTTCGGAAGCGTGATAAGCACCCCTAAGTGCAGCTGAAAGACGAGACAGCCAGTTGTTTTCCATTCAGCACATGCGGCAGCTGAGCATACTCAATGATGTTTGATGTTCGCACACAACTTGTACTGACACCCGAGCCCAATGACATCTTCATGCAGCGAATGTTCTGCTCATGAGTTAGGCTATGAGGTCCTTAAGATGCGTGACATTATGTAACTGGGTTTGGTTGTATCTCAGCACTTATTATTACCTGTACACCTCTTCTTTTTTTATTTCCTTCTCCGGATCTTGCCTCCTAGTCTTCAGATTTTAAGCTAGGATTGTCCCTTATTTACAGTTAAATTATTATGAGAAATCAGTTGTGCAGTATGAAATCTGTTGTACCTGTCGATGGGTGACAATAAGATCCAGGTGGGCTGGTGGGTAATGGAATAATAATGCGGGTCGATGAGTGTACTCTGTACTGTGAATAGTGTGTGTCTGCTGTTCGCATTCCGTGTCTCGTGAAAACAGATATTAGAAAGGTGGATTTGGTGTTCGTTGTGCGATTATTTTCTCATGCTAAATACATATTAGAAAGGTGGATTTGGTGTTCATTGTGCTATATCTATTTATTTTCTCATGCTAAATACATATTAGAAAGGTGGATTTGGTGTTCATTGTGCTATATCTATTTATTTTCAAGTGCTAAATACTTGTGAGATTGTGCAGTTTGTCGCTTAAGGTACTCATAAGAGCTCAAAGATTGCATCATTTTTTCCCCTGTTTATCATTGATCAGGGTTGTGTGTGTGCTTAAACTAGACGGTGCATGCTCATGCTCTCTCCTTAAAAAATATATATTATTATATTTGCCTCTACTAGGTTTGATCAAATCTACTATTTTATGGGAAATTTTGTAAATGGCAATAAAGTTCAGCATAGACGGAACCTAAAAGCGTGCCACCTGTCTATCTTGAACCCCCAGAAATACTCAGAAAAATGCAGTAGAAAAGAAAAGGGAAAATTGTGTTCTTGCCCTTGTCCAGTAGTCCAATTATGATTTTGCCCCTGCTTTTTCAACTTTGTATTTTTACTCGTGCTATTTTGAAATAAATGGTCCGTTTGCCCCTGCTTTAGACGTCCGTCAGATGGATATGGATTAAACGAATTAAAAAATTATAAATCTGAAAAGCAAAGCGAAATGACCACACTGCCCTCTATCCTTATCGCCTCATCCCAAACAGAAGCACGGGTTGCCTCATTCCAAGTCTCGTACACAGCTACATCCAGACGCGGGCTTCCGGCGATGGCAGCGGCGGAAGAACCAACGGGGTGGGGCTGCCTCCAGGGCGCTGGGCGCGGCTGCCTCCTGGCCGCGGCGGCTGCATCGGCGGGGCGCGGGCTTCCTCCAGGCGGCCACGGGGAGGTCGCGGGGCTCGCCTGCGGGTCTCGGCGTGCGCACGCGGGGCGGCACGGCGCCCTGCCGTGGGGCTCCGATGGCGTCCGACCGCACGTCTCGGCATCGCCCGCCACAGGCCCCACCGAGCGTGAGTAGCGAGCGCACCAGCAGAACAAGCGTGGAGCTGTCGGCTTGCCACGGATCCGCCGGTGCCGCCGTGCCAGCCTCCAAGCAACACCGTTGCAGCGTTGCGTGCCGAGGCAGGGACGAGTGACGGCGATTCGGCAAGCTCCATGGATTCCTGCGTCTGCCAAGTCCTAAAGGAAGAAGCAAAGAAGCATGACCGGAAATCTGAAAGCAGCAGCCTGACTTCGGTACAAACGGAGTCGCCGTAGCCTGTAATCTCGCATCTATGTAGTATGAGAGTCGAATGCTCGATCTCCTCACTTGTGTGCTCAATAATGTATATACAAGACTCGATCTCCTCTCTTTTGTTCGATGAGAATACAAATTGTGTCGATATGCTGCTTATGAGGCTGGGTTAGAACCGACCCGAAAAAACTAACCCAAAATTTCGGTCAGAACCGAACGCCCAAGCCTAGTCATAATGCTATCAAAATACTGCTAAGGCGCTGCCAAAATTTTGAATATTTTTTTGGATATTAAATCTGAATTGAAATAGTTGCAAGTTGGGTCAAAATATATTTGATCAAATATAAATGTCTAATTCCTAAATCAGGTACAAAATCACAAATAGGCATAACAAACAGGGGCAAAATCACTTGGGCATTTCTATCCTTTTGTATAAAATGTAACACCGTTAGAGGAGGATGACGGAATAGGGGCAAAGTGGTGCTTCGTTTCAAAAACAAAAGGATAAATTCATAAAGTCAAAAAAAATAGAGATAAAATCACAATTTCAATACAAAACCAGGTAAAAATGCAAGAGCCCCAAAGAAAATGCAAGAGATTAGTTTTGCAGGTTGTCCTGCTTAATGCATGAAAGTACTGTATCTAAATAGTGATGGTTCTGACTTCTGATGACCTGTAGCAGCTCTTTTGTTTCTCTATCTTGAACGATGATTGTTCACGCCTTCCGTTAACAGGAAAGGTTATGGTCACTGAAAAGGTGCGCACTGTACTAAAGACGGATAGCTTATTCACTAATTAATTTTTAAGCTGATAAACTCAGCTGCTGCTGATTTATTATAAAAAAAATAGTATATATGGCTAAAACCAACCATGAAACGGACGACAAGTTGCAATTGCTTGCCATACCATGCAAATATCTGAGAGAGAGAGAGACTGTTTATTGGACATGACAGGATAAGGCGATCGTCTGTCACTGTCAAATTCAGCTGCAGTCACCAACCGACCCCTAACGCCTAGGCAACCTGAACTTCTTGTACCTCTAGAGAGTGGTTGGGTTTGCCGCCCTTTTGTTTAGAACAACGTACTGGATTACCCCTCAGTAATTGCCTTTGTCCCCAATTAACTGCAAAGCCATCACGCCCTCCAAGAAAGAGAACTTTTTCGACGAAACAATAATTTTTTTCTGTCGCAACCCCAAAATACCAGAACCAAAGTGGAGAGACAAGTACAATACCTTTCGGTTTTCGTCAGATATGATACACTTCAGGTGCTGTTCATAAGAGCGCCGCTACTACTACTACTACGTCAGATTTGCTGCTTGGATCTCCGGTTCCAGTACGATGTTTGAATGGAGAGTTCGGATGCACCTTTCTGAAGCACTAGTGCAGTCAGACCCCCCAACAGCTCCGTTAATTGCATCAATAGCAATGTGATAGTGCTCTGTCAGAAAATTGAAGCTGGTTTTATGGTAGTACATTGAAATGGTGTCTGCCATGCGTTATGCCACACTGTTTGCTAGCCTGTTGTTAGAAGTGACAGCTGACATTGTTTGTGTTTTCTGTCCATGTTTTGAGTTCAGAGAGGTACCTGCCTAGCTGACATTTTTATGTTTGGAATACAAGGTCAAAATACATCCCCTTCGGTCACATTAATACATTGGAGCTGACTTGTTCGAATCTATTTGTATTTTGCCTGAGAACCAATTGTCACTTTGTTCTCTTTTATTTTAAGCGTGAGTCCTTATGCATTCGTCAAGTGTAAGGCTATCAGAGGTTTTGGCCTTCTGATCCCAGCTGGATCGCTAAGCTTTGTAGCCTGTCCATCCATTCTCTGACCCTCCAAAGTCGCCTTTAAAAAAAACAACTCCAAGCTACATAGGCCATGTTCGTTTCTCTTATAATCCGTATTTTTTAACTTGATTTTTTAATTAAAATAGTGTTTTTCTCTCACAATAAATTAGTCGAAACAGTATTTTAATTTGTTTTTTCAGCAAAACGAATGGGGCGTAAAACATGAAAAGAGCAGTGAGCTGCATGCTACTACTAGCATAGTACTACCTCCGTTTTTTTACTTGTCACCGAATTTTTACTATAGCAATTTTGACCATACGTTTTTTTCTGTAAAAGATTTTTAGATACATCAAGTTTTCACATATATGATTCTTTATTGAACATACTTCATTAGTGTTATATACATTAAAGTATCTAAGATTTTTTTAGGAAAAAAACAAATAGTTAAATTTGCTACAGTAAAAGTTGCTGACGAGTAAACAATGGAGGGAAGTAGCATTTCAGCAAGATTCAGATCCCGGGAGCAAAGAGCAATCACACAGCTTCCATGAGCTAAGAAGGTGAGACTTTACTTTCGACAATTTCATTTGTCCTGTTCGTTTGGCGGATAAGCTATGACTGCCGATACGGTTGGTGGATCTATTTATTGGCTGAAAAAACATGACTTATAAACTAAACGAACAGATGTTTTAACTGTTGACACCATTATCGAATCGACCTAATATTTTAATTGTCTGGTGGAGGAGCAGCGTTAGACGAGCAGCGGCCCTCCTTTTAACCTCGCAAGGGGGAGCGGCTCCTGCCACGTTCGCTTGTTCATAAACGATCGTAAATTTTCAGCCAGGAACAGTGTTTTTCTCTTACATTGAACCAGTCAACAGTAAATAATCCACGATACGATACGGCCTCCCGAACAGGCTGCATGGAAGTTTGGCGCGTGGCAAACATTCTTGGGAAGCCACCTAAAGTTTATGGGCGTCAATTTTAAGAGACCAAGACAGCCTGCTTGCTTTCACCTTTCTTCAGATACACTGACCATTTCCTGCTCTTGATTGATGATGCCTGAAATATCTCTACTCCCTTGTGTCACTGAAATGTGACCAGTGTTTGTAGAGCAAGCAGCCCGTCAGTCTTCGTGGTTTTCATGGATTCGTCCCAAAGAAATTCATTTGTAATAGTACTAACACAGTAACACTGTCCTATTTGGTATCCAATATATATTCATGCATTGGGACTTTGGCGACGACAGTACAAAGATTCCGTTGGATAATATACACCAGGGTGCTGTACTTTGCTGGATGCAACATCACTGCATTCTTTACCAGCAAGAAAAATCTTTCAGGCGCTAATTGCCGAACTAACTCTACTAATATAAGGTTAGCTTACAGTTGCATCATTCTGGGTCGCACAATAAACTAATGCCAGTGGTTCAGAAATCCTTAGGGAAAGTGTGGGGCAGGCAAATGCTTCAGGTTCAGGACAGCAGCAGCAGCACTGGCATGGCCACATATCATATGGGCTCAACATGTTCACTTGAACTTGTTTGGTTTATAAGTCGTACTTTTTCAATCAACGAACAATATTTTTCTCTCACGTTAAATCAGCCAACAGTATTTTTAGTCATGATTTATCAACCAAATAAGTCCAGGCGAACGGGCCTAGCCTGTGCACTTGGAGGCGCCAGTGAAACGGCGATGGATGATGCAGTGCAGGACAGTGAAGACTGAAGACATGGAGGCGTCGACCGATGGGAAGATTGGGTCACACGTGTCAGGTCCGTGACTTAAATTCCAATCGTATTCTGATAACATCTCCCCATCTAACTCATTTAGCGCGTGTTCAGTTCCACCCCAAAATCTCAAAAAGTGCTACAATACCTATCACATCGAATGTTTGTGGCCCGTGCATGGAGCATTAAATGTAGACGAAAAAAAAACTAATTGCATAGTTTGATGAGAAATTACGAGACGAACGTTTTAAGCCTAATTAGTCCATGTTTGAACACTAATTGCCAAATAAAAACGAAAGTGCTACAGTAGCCCAAAATTCCAACTTCCTGGAACTAAACACGCTCTTATGGATGAAGATATCCCTTCCCCTCTCTCTCTTTTGCCAAAACAACATTTTGTGGCACCAAACTTTGGTAGTGTCTCATATCTCATGACCTTTCTTGGTGACTTTGCTACATCTTAGGTGAAGAAAGAAAGCATACTCCTCTGTCCCAAAATAGAAGTCGTTCTTGCTTTTCAAGAAGTCAGCATTTTCAACTTTGACCATTTATGTGTAAAAGAATATTAATATTTATAATACATAATTAATATCATTAGATATTCTTTATAATATATAATTAATATCATTAGATAGATCGTTGAATATACTTTTATAATAAATTTATTTGGAGATATAAATGTTACACGTATATTTTACAAAGCTATTTAAAGATAAGAAAATTTGACCAACACGCATCTCGTAACGACCTCTATTTTAGGACGGAGGGATTGCTTCTCAAGTCTCAACCCATGTTACTTTTGGAGAAAGAAAGTGTGCGTTCTGAAACTGATTGTGCTCCTTCCTCGAGCTGTTTCTTGTGCCCACTGTTTTCAGCTGATTTCTGCAAAATGCACCTCCAGCTAATCGACTGCACTCCTCGAGCTGCAGCCTACAGCCGTGCAGCGTGACCATTCTATTCTAGCCGTTCCGGAGCTGACATTTCGCAGGGGAGAAAAAGGTGCGAGGGGCCGGGGCGGTACAGCGGCAGGTTTCATTTCGGGCCTATTTGTTCGTTCCTCCTTGGGCATGTTTAGTTTGCAAAATTTTTGATGAAATGGTAATGTAGTATTTTCGTTGTTATTTAGTAATTAGTGTTCAATCATAATCTAATTAGGCTTAAAAGATTCGTCTCGTGAATTTCGTCTAAACTGTGTAATTAGTTTTATTTTTTATTTATATTTAATGCTTCATGCATGCGTCCAAAGATTCAATATGACGAGAAATCTTGAAAAATTTTGCAAAATGAAGTGGAACTAAACGGTACCCTAATGACTTTACTTTTAGTTACTAAAATACCAAACACTTTTATTAAATTTTAGGGGTCACTAAAGTTTAGTGGCCCATTCGCTAGTCTGAAATTTGGCTAAAACTAGCTGAAAAATATTGTTCTGTTTGAATTGTTGTGAGAGAAAAATACTATTTCGGCTGAAAAAAGAAGTCGAACAAGCTGAATATGGGGTAAGCCGAACATGGCCCAGTAGCCTTTAGGTCATGTTTAATTGAAGCTGCTAAATTTTAGTCAGCTAAATCAGCTGCTAAACTTTAGTCATCCCTATTTGGTTTGGTGGACTAAAAGAGACTAAAAGAGGCCTTTTAGTTCCTTTTAGTCAAGGTATTTGGGTATAAAGTGACTAAAAGGTGAAGCAGCTCGACTTTAGTCCAGTTTAGCTCCCCATTGGTGACTAAACTTTAGCTCTTCTTTTAGCCCCATTTACAACATGTTCGGTTGGCTGGTTCGTATCGTTGCTGGTTCGTGAAGAAATACTGCTGGCTAGTTTGTGTGAGAGAAAAATACTGTTCCGGCTAAAAATTTACGATCGTTTACGACAAGCCACAACCAAATAAACAGGCTGTTAGTTAATGTGTTTGGATAAAAAGTAACTAAATGGGTTAAAATTTAGCCAGCTAAAGTTTAGCAGGCCAGACCAACGGTAACTAAAATTTAGGAGGTGTGTCGGGAGGATGTTGCATGGAGTGTTCGGATACTAATAAAAAAATAAATTGCATAATCCGTCAGTACTCCACGGGACGATTTTTTAAGCCTAATTAATCCATCATTAGCACGTGTTTAATGTAGCACCACATTGTCAAATCAAGGACTAATTAGGTTTAAAAGATTCGTCTCGTAAATTAGTCGTAAACTATGTAATTAGTTTCGTAATTAGGTTATATTAATACTCAATACATGTGTCTAAACATTCGATGTAACAACGACTAAAATTTAGGAGGGGCAACCAAACACCACTTAGTCATCAAGGGGTAGCTAAAAGTGAGGCCCTGTTTAGATTGCGGCTGCTAAATTTAGTCCCTCTTAAATGATTTAGTCTCATTTAGTGATAGTATTTGATTAAAATGTGATTAAATAGGATTTAGGAGCTTCTGGCGGAAACAAACACCCTCTAACTAAAGTGTACATCGACACCTGTTTGTTTTAGTGGGCGGAACTAAAACAGGCCCTTCGTCACGCTGTTTTCCCGTGCAAACGGGAACTGGGGTGAGGTGAGGCCAGAAACAGAGAAAGCGATGGCTTTCGTGCCTCAACGTTTCGTCCTTTCAAAGGAGCGTTGACGGCCTAACAAGGTGGATTTTCCACGTGGACAAAACTCGTGCCTTCCGTTGACGCAACCAGGTTGAACTACTGCTGAATCATTAGTATAATACTAGTAGCTAATCATTTGTTTTATAAATACATAATTACTCCCCATACAATGCAATCCAGTCACACGAGTTCTACAAACCAATTCCACAGCAATAGTTCAAACAAGATTTGGCATCTCCATGGACCAAGCCAAACTCCCGGAGAGTTTAAAGATATAAGCTGCAGTGCCATTACTCCTGTTTTCAGTCAACAAACATTTTTCAGACGCGAGAACTGCGCGTAGCGCATATGGCACAAGCCGGTGGATGGCTCGCTGTCCGCCAGCGTTCGGGTTCACGCGTTGGTGTCCTTCCGGGGTTTTTCCCCAGCACTGCCCAGGCTATGTCCTGGCTTTGTTTGCGCACGCACAAAGTGTGATTGCGTGAGTTCAGATACTACAATTTATATTTACTGTTTTAAGTATAAAAGAACATTTTTCAGACGCAATTAATCTGCAGAAACCTTTTGCCAAATCCCCCATGGCATGCCAATTGCCAGAGCCGCGGTCACGAAAACGAAGAGCGCCACCCACCGCAAATCCCGGCGGGACTGAACGGAACTCCTCTTGCGTTTACATCATCCAATTCCAACCACCTCCCGAGTCCGGACTCCGGACCGAACGAACCCATCTTCTTCATCTCGCACGCTGCGGCCTCCATCCTCCTCCCCTTGAGCCGACACTTCATCCATTCCCCATCCCCATCCCCATCCCACGCAGCCACCACCACCTCCTCCTGCAGTCCTCCATATCTGTCTCGCTCCCTCTCTCCGGGCCAAGGAGAACGAGGAGTAGATCAGTCCTACCAATAAATTCGTCACGCCCACCCCACCTGCGCGCCGGCTCCGCCTCGCCATTGCCTTGCCCCAAGGCACAAGCTGGTAGCGGCAGGGGAGCAGCCGAGCAGGAGGAGGAGATGAAGGGGCTGAGCGGGCCGAAGCTGCTGGTGGTGCACCCGTCGTCCAACAAGTCGCCCGGGGCGGTTCTGGGCGCGCGGCGCCGGGTGTGCGCCGCCGTGTTCCTGGCCTGCTTCGCCTGCGTCTCCCTGGCCACCACGCTGCTGTCGGCCGCGCGGGACCCCGGTGCCGCGGGCGCGGGGGCGGCCGCCGCCGCCGCGTCCGGGAGGGCGGCGTTCGCGGTGCCGGCGGGGGCTGCCGGCGCCGCAACGGGCGAGGGTCTGCCGGGGCACGTGTTCGACGCGCTGGTGCAGTACGCGTCGGCGGGCGGGAACTCGACGGCGAGCATGCCGGGCGCCGACGTGCGCGCCATCGCAGCCGTTCTCAGGCGCCGCGCGCCGTGCAACCTGCTCGTGTTCGGGCTCGGCGGGGAGACGCCGCTGTGGCGCGCGCTCAACCACGGCGGCCGCACCGTGTTCCTGGACGAGAACCAGTACTACGTGTCCCACCTGGAGGGCCGGCACCCGGGGCTGGAGGCCTACGACGTCGCCTACACCACCACGGTCCGCGAGTTTCCCGACCTGCTCGACGCCGCCCGCGCCGCGCGCGCCGCCGAGTGCCGGCCCGTCCAGAACCTCCTCTTCTCCGACTGCCGCCTCGCCATCAACGACCTCCCCAACCAGCTCTACGACGTCTCCTGGGACGTCATCCTCGTCGACGGCCCGCGCGGGTAACCCATCTGAGCCATCTCCATTTCCACTTCTCCACCATCCAAGATCCATCCATCCAGCTTCTCTTCTTCTCCAAGAAGAAGAAGAAGAAAGATCCAATCTTTTTCCAGCTCCGTTCATTTCTCGCCCTAGATAGCTAACGCTAACGCGCTCTCCAATGCGGACAGGTACACGGCGACGTTGCCGGGCAGGATGTCGGCGATATTCACGGCGGGGGTGCTGGCGCGGACGCGGGCCGGGGAGGGCGCGACGACGGACGTGCTGGTGCACGACTACGAGCGGGAGGTGGAGCGGGCGTGCTCCAGGGAGTTCCTGTGCGAGGAGAACCGCGTCGCCGAGACCAGCACGCGGTCGCTCGCCCACTTCGCCGTGCGCGGCGGCAGCTCCGCCCGCCGGGACGCCTTCTGCTCCGGCGCCGCGGCGGGGGCGGCGGCGGCCCACTAGTTTTTACTCCTGTCTGTCACTCACCTCACCTCACCTCTCCTTTTTTTAACCCCTCGAGATCTCGATGACGGTTAATGATGATGATGTTGTTTGTCATGTGAGTGGGGAAAAAAATGGAAAAGAGTAAGGTGAATGAAGCCTATAAAAATTGGGTGTGACGAAAAGAAAGAAGTCCTCAACTCAACTACCACGAACCTACTGTAGATAGAAATGGTCGCTCTAACATCACGTATAAGTACACCAATGGCGGCAGACCGGGAGGTCATCAGTGTTGCGACTGCAACTGCAATGAAGGAAGCATTGAGGGAGTGAGCGCCGAATTGGCAACCACCACGAACCTACTGTAGATAGAAATGGTCGCTCTAACATCACGTATAAGTACACCAATGGCGGCAGACCGGGAGGTCATCAGTGTTGCGACTGCAACTGCAATGAAGGAAGCATGGAGGGAGTGAGCGCCGAATTGGCAACCACCACGAACCTACTGTAGATAGAAATGGTCGCTCTAACATCACGTATAAGTACACCAATGGCGGCAGACCGGGAGGTCATCAGTGTTGCGACTGCAACTGCAATGAAGGAAGCATGGAGGGAGTGAGCGCCGAATTGGCAACAATGAAGACGCTGCCATTTTTGGTTCTCCCTTGGTCACTAACGCGGGGCCTGCCTGCCTGCCCACGGCCGGCCGGCCAGCCAGCCCCCACTGTTTCCCTCGTGGACCGTGGCGGGGGCCGGGCCTGGGAAGACGGGAAGAGGACGGGCGGTGGAATGCTGGACTGTGGACTTGTGGAGTGGAGCGAGCCTCGCGGCCTGCCGGCCTCGCCCCCGCGCCCGCGCCGATGACTGTTGCCTCGTCTCTCCTCCCATCGACGCCTGCCTGAGCCTGACGCGACGAGAGGTTCTGCCGGGTCGCGCGGGGCACGGCGGTGGAACAAACAAGTGACACTTGTGTCTTCTGTTAACTCGGGGTCAGATTGCAGCCCGACCTGCCCGAGCCGCCAGAGAGCATCGCCTTCACTCCACACTCCCCGTCGCCGTCTCCCTCGCGGACAGCTCAGCCGCCACGGATTCATCCACCCACCCAACTTCACCCGTGCGATTTGGGTTGAGTTCGGGGGGCTCAAGCCGCCCAACACCCTCTTGTCCGGGGCAAATGTTAGAGGTTCACCGCAACGCCGGTGTTAGAGGGGAGGATGACGGCGAAAGGTGGCGTAGATGTTGGGTTGTAAAAGGATGACGTGGAACGTGCAATGAAATGGATCGGTAGACGAACAAGAGGGCGTGGAGTATTGTGGGGCGGCCATCAGAGAGGGTTGATAAAGAGAAATAGACTACCTCTGCTTACTCTGCCCCTCTGCCTAAGCGGTTTGGCTACAGGATGCAACCTAAAAAAAGGCTGCAATGTGCTGTTGTTACCACCACAATCAAGTGAACGCATAAACATTATTTCTTGGTGGGAGGAAGCAAAGAAAGGATTCTCAAAAGACCAACGACACAAGTTGGACAGTATGGTCATCTATATCATGTGAAATATTTGGAAAGAGTGAAGGCGACGCAGGAGGCTTGAAAAGTGAAGGATGATATTGGCCGACGTATGAGGGCTTTTGGCTTTGCATCGTAATTACCTGCTAGTTACGTTTTTGTTTTGGCCCATATTGTGGTGGTGTCAACAGGTTGCTCGAGGAGTGACTTAAGTGTTGGAGTTGTTTTTTGATGGCACGTTCGATCTTTGTGTATTAAAATTGAAAGGCAAAGTTCCCGCCACTTACGATACAATGAAACGTGCGGGGTTAGCATAAATAAAACAAAATTACACTTGTGGATAATAACGGAAATCTATATACTTTTGTAAAGAAAAAGGGTTGGATATGATCTTACGTGGTACGGAATAAAATGGATAAAGTGTAACGGAAAAGGTGGCATAGATGTCGGGTTGCAATTGCAAAAGGATGACGTGATGTGTGACAATTATACTGATCGGCAAACAAACAAAACATGAAGATCCAGGGGCGACCGTTGGTTAGATGGGCGGTAGCAAGGAGATGATGAAACATGACGTGTCGAGAGAGTTGATAAAGAGAAATAGACTATATATGTATAAAATTAGCAGAAAAGAAACAAAAGTATACTCGTAGATAATAGGATGAGGTTTAACATTTTTGGTAAAAAAGAGAGGGTTCCATAGAGGTAAAAACAGATAATACAATGAGTTGATGGAAAAATCACCCACCCATATTTGTGGGATAACTATTCCTGTTTTTGAGGAAAAAGGTAAGTAACATATAACTAGATACTTTTGCTAAAAAGAGGCCGAATACGGTCAAACGTGGTATTGAGAGTAAAATGGATAACAAGACACGCATAACTGATACTCATATTTCCATTTCGGCCGACCCTTACTTGTGGATTAGCTATTCATACTTTTTTTTAGCAAAACTAACACTCACTAAAGTGATCTGGAAGCTTTTAGCACTGATTTTTTTTGGCCAACTGGTAAAGGCGATAAGTAACTAGGAAATTGTCTTGAACTTTGTCGAGCTTTAAATTAGGATTTAGTACTTGAGGTTTAAAATGGATAGAGTGTACTTATAGGACGGTCAAACGTGGTATGAAGTAAAACAGATAATAAGATACGTGTAATGGATAATCATATATCCATTTCAGCCCACCCTTGTGGATTAGCCATTCATAGTTTTCTTATAGCGAAACTAACACTCACTTTAGTGATTTGGTATCTTCTAAAACTTTTTTTTTGCCAGCTAGTAAAGGCGATAAGTAACTAGGAAATTTGTCTTGAACTCTGTCGAGCTTTAAATTAGGATTTAGGGCTTGAGGTTTAAGAGTAAGTTAGTGATTAGATCTTATAGGAGAAGGTTACAGGATAGACTTCTCATACGTACTCCCTCCGTCCCATAAAGAAGAAGGTTGTTTTAGCCTTCAAAATGTGTACCAGAAAGAAAGACGCTCCATACTGTCGATCAGTAGCCCAGGCCTATCACGGTAGCCTCTCTCTCCCACCGCCGGAAGTGTTCTTGTCCGTACAACAATCAATGCAGCTGAGTGGGGGTGCACTGGTCATTCTCCTCTTTCCTCATTGGTACTCCCCCAAATGCTAGAACGTCTGTCTTTGTGGGACTGAGGGAGTATAGTGGTGGTTGTAGGGATGGCGGCGGTGGAGCATAACTTAGCAAATAGTGGCGAAGTTGGAGCGGCAGTGGGAGGTGGCTGCCGATGGTGGGTACCGGTGGTGACGAAGAAAGACATATGTGAGAGAGAAATTAAAAAAAAAAAGCCTGAGGAACCAGAACAGCAAATGCGTCAAAGGTTGCTACTGCGACTAGTATGGAACTTTATTAGTCTATTGTCCAGTAGATCAGGTGTTAAGAGCCACTGGTATCAGTAACCAGTTTCCCCCTATATCACGTCCACTATATAAGCTGGAGATGCCCCTGAAGTGTGCTGAACGCCGCGACACGCAGCCATGCATCCTTCCTGCGGCAGTAGCACTCGCACATGAGTAGTAGCACAACGTTAAGCATCGGGTGTTATACCTCTACTACTACCCGTACAACAGTGCATGAGTAGTACTCGCACATGAGAGGTAACACAACGTTAAGCATCGGGTGTCAAGCATGAGTAGTAGCACAACGCTTGTTGGTCTACGCGGAAGACACGTAGTATGGTCGCAGCAGGGTCAACGAACAACAGTGCATTGCGGCTCGTCGGTGCTTGCATGGCTGCTTTGCCTCCGCGCTGAATCGCTGATGGTGCTCGGCGCTACATACGTGCGGCGAACAGGAAACTGAATTTGCATTGCACATTTGCACTTGCATTGCACCGCACGCCCGCACCGGTGGTGGTAGTGCGTTAGTTCCCCTGTGGCCGGTTCTGGATGTAGCGGCGCGCGCCGGAGATGGATGTGGGCCGTGGCCTCGGTTCGGGAATCGGGACTGTAGCCGCGCACGCACGTCCCGTCCCGTCCCCGTGCGGACCGCACGCCAGTTGCAGAGTGCAGGACTGCAGCTGCGCCAGCGACTGGCACGGTGGCACCGACGCTAGGAGGAGGCTCCCTGCCGTCCTGCGCTGCCACTTGCCGGTGCTGCAACACTGTAAGGTTGACGGGCAATGCCATGACCCCCAACGGGCTCTGCCTTTGTTTAGTTGCTCCCTAAAAGTTTAGGCTCTATTATATCGAATATTTGAACATATACATAAAGTATTAAATATGAACTAAAAATAACTAATTGCACAGTTTACGACTAATTTGCGAGATGAATCTTTTAAGTCTAATTAGCCCATGATTTGACAACGTGTTGCTACAGTAAACATATACTAGCGACGGATTAATTAGCCTTAATAAATTCGTCTCGCTTTTTATTGACGGGTTCTGTAATTTGTTTTTTATTAGTATCCGAACAACCCATGCAACGTCCTCATATAACATCTGATGTGACGCTCCGAAACTTTACACCATGGAGTAAACAAGACCTCAGCTGATGGCCCAAGCATAGCGCATGGCTGCATTAGCCATGTCTCGTGCTCGCCTGGTAGGCCCGGCCAGCCTAGCGGGTTGTGGTTGTGCTAGCCCTGTCTAACTATATATATAGACTAGTGGAAGGCGCGCGCCATTGCGCGCGTAGGCAGGTGTAGAGAAGATCTAGAATATGGAGTATATAGACTGTAATAAACAGCTGTAGGTTTTCATAAGTAGCATGGTCTAATTTTCATTCAGAATCACAGCGTGTAATAACCACACAGAAAGAAGGTACTACTGGATTTGTATTTGGAATTGCGACCGAATGTAAACAAGGCGAAGTAAGGTGGTCCTGTATGTTTTGAGTTCATGGTTATCATCGCCATTACACGATAAATAGTAACACAGCGCACAACGGATTGAAGCAATATTTGAGTGGAAAGATCTGTACTTAATTTTCTGATAAAAAGAGAAAATAGGCAGGATTTGAGTAGTATTTGGAAGCGTGCAGATAAGCATGTAGTATACACAGTACTAAGAAGTTGTAAAAGTCCATAAACATGTTGTCATTTTCTGTCGTCGAGGCGGCGTTATATATAGATGCATAGGTTTGACATGTGGAGGTGGACTCAGTTGTTTGGTTCTGTGAATCCATACCTGTATAAAATCATAGTATAAGGACGCAAGCATATGTCTGCAAAATTAGATGACAAAAATTCATAATAAAAACTGGAGGCTCAATATTCCCTGGAGAAAGAACCCAATACAGATGTAGGCGAGGACAAACTGATTCAAAGGTGAAGTGAGGAAAACAAATAGTATAAAACAGCTAAACCCAACACAGATTTAGGCAGCGCCAACTTGATTAGAAGGAACCAGATCATAGGAAAAGAAGAGTAGAAAAGGAAACCTTTTAAGATTTTAGAGGCCTTAGAAAGATATAAATCATGATTTGATGAAGATGCTGGAGTATGAAGGCATCAGAATAGACGTATAATGACAGAGAAAGTTGGATTCATAGTGCATTTGGTAAATTGAATAATAGATAAGTACTCATACACGAGCTAGAATGTTTGTTGTACTTATATTTCTGTAGATGTAACCACAAGCATGTATGACAGGAGTGGTTCCATTTGGAGCATATTAGAACAACATGTTTGTATGAAGAAATTAATTTTGTGAACTAAAGAAGCAAACTCTTAACTTTGCAAATCATGGAGTCCTGGAACGTGGAAAACTGCTCAAACACAAAAACATTTTTTTTTCGGACTCCAACATAGCTGGCTCAAACGTAAGGCTTGAGGATTTGAATGCTACAGGTAGCATCTTGTTAACCTATTTCTAATGAAATACCATATGTCCATGGAAAGTATCTACGAGGCACTGGGCTACATGGCCATGCACACGATATACAATTATTTAACTTTAGGATTTAACAATTAATATTTAGCTCTAGAATTTAGGAATGAGCTACCTTATTCTAGCCCGCAAGACATCTAAATATAGGCTAACAAAGCTGTAGATGGCCATGGATTTCAGCAACAGGAACGGACATTATTAAATGGGTTAGTGCTACACCATGCAGATTTAAAGCTTTTGTTTTGACAATTTTGAACATTTACAATTATGATTTACACTTTTGTCGGAGAACCAAGAGATGACCTGCAGCAAAAATGTACCTTCACATTCATAATTTGCCTGGAATTTTTAGATGCTTCGGGACACCGGCCAGACCAGCAACTTCTAGATGATGAAGAGGCATCAGACATCAGCAACGCAATGTTGCTAGTCTGACGAAGCCGGTGAATTCAGACGAGAATGTACAGCACATGTAAATTCAGTAACAGGCACAGAGTATGTTTAGGACAACGTACCTTAGATTTTTTATCATCTCCTCTCTAATTGTAGCCACTCTTTGTCCTTGAGAGGCACAGTCTTGGGGTTGTCAATCAAAGCAATGGTACCCAGAACATCTATATAGAATAAAAAGATGGTAACAGAACACATATATGCATAGTACAAAGCACGCGCCATCGCGCGCGTGGGTGAACAAAGTATGGCTGTTATATAGGGGAAAAATATATGTTTGGTTTATGGTCTGAAGATCAGATAAAAGTGGTATCCAAATACATAGATAAAGATTCAGTATAGTATATAAGAGACGATGTGTCAACATATGCGTAGAATCATTTGGCATAGAACTGGTCAGTCATGACATAATCTACAGACACTGATTTTTTTTTTTTGGAAAATTTCACAAAGGGCGCCGTTTTTTCTGATGAGTCGTTATATGCACAGGCTTGAGATTGTAAGGCGATGATCAAGGTCTCTGACGTGCAAATGTAACCCTTTCCATTTCGCAGAAATGATGCGAAACAACACAGCTGCTTCATTGACCATAGTGGTGGGGCAGCAGGAAGGGGTATGTACTGCACAATAGTTAAATAGGCATAGTTTGAACTGGCAAAACTTCTTAGCATCTTCAATTAGAGAAATTAGAAACTGTCCAATCAAATAAATGATCAAGAGAATGTGGGATTATATCATCGGCCCTATAATTGCATAATTGTTGGTTTGATTTTTTATAGGCAATAATGGGGTAGTTTGAGGGAAATACAGCAATGTCAATTTCAGTTTCAGATTCGCTAGAATCAAACATATATGTGATTTTAGATCCGTATGGCAATATTTGAAATTGTTAATCAGGAAATATATGACATGTAAATCCTGAGGCAATGATTTTTCTTGTTATGTTTGTTGGCAGAGATGAGAAGACAATCCTAACAGAAGATCATTTAGAGAATGTTTGATTTTTCGTCACCTATTTGAAGTAGTCAATTAGGAAATATGCGGGTTGCATTACATCAAAATTCATATGGCATGTAAATTTTG
This sequence comes from Miscanthus floridulus, assembly GCF_019320115.1. NCBI lineage: Eukaryota > Viridiplantae > Streptophyta > Magnoliopsida > Poales > Poaceae > Miscanthus > Miscanthus floridulus. The sequence continues at coordinate 101,565,566 of NC_089598.1, forward strand.
AGGCAATGCTTTTTCTTCTTATCGTTGGCAAAGAAATTCACCCACCGAAGCAGATGGACCAGGAGGACGGAACCAAAACGCATACCTAAGGAGAAAACAAAGATAGAAGTTGGATCCATAGGAAGCTCAAACATAGGCGGCCATTGGAGCCATCCAGACTATTAATCTCCGCCGAACAACAGAAGCTGGTGGTAGCAAAAGCAGATCTCTCTGTGCAGCCCAAATGCACAAATGGAAAAGTAGCAAAAATAACAGTAAACATATCAGTGCCCTAGGAGCAGAAAGTCAACCTTTTCAGTGAAGTTTAAGCCAACCTAGCAGATGAACGCTGATTTCTCGTGACTCCGCTAACTCCCAGTTTATCTTATGGAGTTTAGAGCGTACCTGCATTCCAAACTGAAACTATTGCACGCTTAAAAAAATACAATGAGATCAAATGTTTAGGCAAATTTGATTTAACCATGAAAAATGTATGTGCCTTAAACTATGATCACCAGCAATTGGATTACTGAACTGTAACTGTAGTTTTAAACTATTTACCTAACTACAACTTCTAGAGAGTGTACATGGTACCATTTAGCACTGACGAGGTACAATGAATTTCATTTTACCGCAGAAGAAATATGAATTCAGTTTATCGCAAGGGGAAACAGAATATAAATATCCATATTGCAAAGTTATCTTACAGGTTGCAAAGCTATACTCCAGATTGCAGCGGCAAAGTTCATATTAGGTAAAAGGAAAGTCACATTTCAGATAGCAAAGCTATACCCAGTGTAGTAGGTATAGAGTACGAATCATAGAAGGATGCATAGCTTCAATTCAGAAATCTAAAGAAAAAAAAAATAGAAATACTCTCATTTTGCAGCGGTACCAAGTAATAAATTACCTTGCTAGGAAGCCCAACTGGCTTTACTACTCTGCAGATCACTGCAGGCAGTACCGCTTGGTCCATTGCCCTGCCTGCCTTGTCCCTACTTGCTGCAATCAGACAGTTGGCACTTGCATCGACCCAAAGGCAACACAATTGTCATGGTAAGCCTGTTGCTGAGTCGTCATGAAGGTACACACTGGAAATTTAATGCTAGGACCAAATTTTTTTTCTTATCTACCTTTGAAAGTTTAGCACCGCTCGCGCCATTGGCCCGGCTGCCTTGGCCCTACTCGCTGCAATGAAACACCTGCCACCTGCATAAGGCAAAATAATGTATAAATTTCTATGGTCACTGAGACAACCATGCATAAGTAACCAGGTGGAGGTCTAATGAATCAAGAAGCGCACATAATATGAGAAGACAAAATTACATATATTACTATAGGTATAGTTAAGGCTTTATGTAAACCGGAATGAGGCGAGGATTGAAGCAACCATGTCCCTTGAACTGAATAATTCCATGTATAAACGGGCGAATCACAATGGCAATGAGAACAAAAAAAAAACAGAAGGGAAACCAAATACGTCCCTGGACTGAGCTGAAGGAAAAGGATAGATCATAACAGCGCAGTTTACCAAGTGTATTAGCATAGTGATTTCCATATTATACTGGAAAAAAAAACACATCCACTAAATAATCAGGAAGGCAAATGAGGTTTACAAATTCCTGTACTATAGCAGATTGAACCCGGGAAAAATAATTTCAGAATTGCAGGCAGTGTCAGACTATAATGACAAAGACGGCGTACCTGAACATACTCAGTCTTTTTGGGTTCAGATCAACACCAATTATCCTGGACGCTCCAGCAATCCTTGCACTTTCTGTAGCCTACTCATGCAAATATGCAGGGCAATCAGATGCAAATCCACAGGAAAAATTAACGATTGCTGAAAGCAAGGCCAACATGCAACAGCTCCTTGGACCCAAAAATAACGATTGCTGAACCAAGACCTTCAGAAAGAAACTGGTAAGCCAACATCCGCAGATATATAACCTCAAACATGCATACCCAAATTGGAGTCATGACCACAACTATTAATCCTGGACGCTCCAGCAATCCTTGCACTTTCTGTAGCCTACTCATGCAAATATGCAGGGCAATCAGATGCAAATCCACAGGAAAAATTAACGATTGCTGAAAGCAAGGCCAACATGCAACAGCTCCTTGGACCAAAAAATAACGATTGCTGAACCAAGACCTTCAGAAAGAAACTGGTAAGCCAACATCTGCAGATATATAACCTCAAACATGCATACCCAAATTGGAGTCATGACCACAACTATTACTGCAACTCTTATAAGAAACCACTCCAAACCCACTCATTGCATATACATACCAATAATCAAACTGCAAGAAATAGAAAAAAGCCACACATCACAAATATGGAAAATCCAGTAATACTATACAACCAATGTGGCATAGATCAAGGCATACCATTTGTCTGATATCAGGATTAGTTGAAGCACGAGATAAAAAAAAGGATTAGTTGAAGCACGACTCAATTTGACCATACAATCTCGAGGATCATCGCTCCATCTGCTGCTTTTGGACAATAATAGTGTATATAATATTGAAACAAATTTATAATGAAAAATCATATCATAGAACCCAACTTCATGTAAACTTATTTAATGCAAATTTGTATGGCTCAGTTAAGTACACCACTCTAATCCACAACACTGGATGGTCCGTCTGGGCATTGAGCACTTGAGCAAGGACTCATTTGAAGAAATATGCTATTAAGAACATGACTGTTGCATTATAAAGATATTTAAGAATTAGTTTTTCCTAAACCTAACTAACAGAAACCTGTGGCACATGAAATCAGCGGGTAAGGCTGCACAGGTGAAAGAGAGGAGGAGCAAGGAAGACAAGCCACGTTCACCTGGGGCAACGCGTGGGGCTTGCTCGCGGTGGGGCGCCGGCAGCCTCCGTGCGTAGACCTGCCTGCGCCAGCGGGCTGCACACTGGCGGGCAGCGGTGGGACCCGCCCTAGCCGGTGCGGCGCAGCGGGCGCCGTCGCCCTACGCCCGTCGAGAGGAAGAGAGAGCACGGGGATGGAGAGAGGAAGGAGAGAGTAGAGGAAGAGGAAGGGAGGCGCGTGCGGGGGCGGCACCCGCGGCGGCGTCGTGGCGACCTGCGGGAGGAGCGGAGGAGGACGGGGAAGAGATAAGGAAGAGGCCTTTTTTCCGGAAGGATCAGAATCCGAAGCCCTGTATATATTGTGTGGCCTAGCTCCGGAGCAGAAGCTGCACGACACCGAGAGAAGCAGAGGGAAAGCGGACGGAAGCGACGGAGGAGAAGAAGAAGCCGCTTCCGGCCGAATCCGCTCCGAACGATCACAGGCACACGATGATAGATCGAACGGCCAAAATCAATTGGAGCGACGTGGACGGTGTCTCCTTCTTGGAGTCACCGCGGGCTTGTCTAGGTAAATCATAGATCAACACAGGCACCATCAAATTCAGTTCACAAACTACAGATCAAGAAACCAAGATATGTCAATACCAACAAATGCAGATCTAAGGTCTCCGTTCACACAGATCCAATTAAGGTCATCAGCTGGTTGACGCTTAGGGCGTCCTCAATGGCAAATTGCAAATAACTAGCTAGATGAAACTCAGAAATAATAAACAAAGAACACTTTAGTGGAGAGTTATATGAGCTATGAGAGAGTTATTTATGAGAGAACGTGCTAGACTAGCTGGGGCAAAGAGATATAATACAAATGGATTTGAGATTTGAGGAAGACGATTGGTCAGACTTTAGAACTTGAGAAGAAAATCTAGACTTCGATTATAGTTAAAGGGGATTTCTAATTATTTACCACTCTAATGGTGTCCGCCTCTCCGATTGCCAACTTGTGGTGCCAACTACAAAAAATATCCTAGAAAACAGTAATCTACCTACAAATTTACCATTTTCGCTGACGTGGCACGCCACTTCATCACGCCACTTCAATGCGCCCGTGGCGTGGTCTAGGGCCTCGAGCACGGACACGATCCCTACGTCAAGGCTCTCCCGCTGCATGCTCTCTACGACGTCGTCAAGGGTAAAGAGCGTCGACGCCGGATCCTGCGGATCCGTCCACTGGAGCAGGGGTTCGCCCCGCGCGGGCAAGCCGCTGCCCACCGATGTTAGGGTCAGGGACGACTCCCCGTTGGCCCCAAGCGCCGCCGACCCCTCTCGCCGTGACGTCCGGCGACGGAAGGGGTCAGCGGTGCTGACGCGAACCTCTCTCCCAGCACCACGCCAGGCGCCGTCGCTTGGGCCGCCGATGGCACGGGTCGCGTCGATGCCTCAGGCGACGCTGCGGTTGCGCCCGGCTGTGAACCATCTGTCACGGCCGCCGCCACCTCCACTTGCGTCGGTGGGGTCACGACCGGCTGCGCCGCGCCTGCCATGGTCGGTGCCACGAGCGCGGTCGGCAGCCCTGTCCGTCCCGCCGTCGGCAGCGGTATCGTGGCCGTCATCGGCTGCTCCGCGACCTCCGAAGGCGCCCCGTGAACGCCTACATCCGCCCATCCCGCCAAGGGCACAGGTACCACCGTGGGCGGTGCCTGACCGGCCGGCGACGCGGTCACACTGGTGCCGCTCCCACCCGAAACGGGCGCGACACCAGCCGACGACTGTCGCCTCAATTGGAGGGCGATGCTCTTCTTTGGCGCCAGCGCCAAAGGATTCCGCTGTCTGCCGACGCTGCAAGGGTCGAAAAACCTAAGTCACGATGAAATCCAACTAAAACAGGAAAAAACTGAGGAATTGATAACTCACCTCAGCGCTGTCGGGCGGCAGATGCATTTGGGGGATGAACCCCTCGACCTTTGCTCCGCCTCACCGGAACGAGGCCGTTTCGAGCCCGCCCCCTGCTCCTGACCAGAGGGGCTCGCCCCTGGCAGCTCCTAGGGCACATTGACGAAACGCCCCACTCCCCTCGGCTCTTGGAGCACGACGGCGGAGTCACCCGCATTTACATCAACACAACAAGAACCATACTGAATCCACATTTGCCACCTCAAAACTCTTGCGACGTCTAGCTTTGTATGCTTTTCAGTGAGTTTTTATGTCACCGTCGTCTAGCTTTGTAGCCTTGCAAGTGGGTTTAATGGGTGGATCATAAGTTTCTAGCATGGCCAGGAAATCTCCCACGGGAGGTGGAAACCAAAGGGCAATACTACGTGAAGATGACTCAGGAGCGCGAGATGGTCCACAAAATTAGGGAGGAGCAAGAGCGGTGCGTTAGGGTCGACCAAATCCATCTGAAGGGGAAGGAGGATGACCTTGCTAGGAGGAGGGAGCAGTTAAGTATGTGTGAAGCAGCCATCAAGCGTAAGGAGCAAGAGCTTAAAATCAGGGAAGCAGCTCTCAAGAACAAGAAGGATGCAGCGGAACCATCTTCAGGGCGTGACAGAAAAGGGAAAAAACCACGCTGCACCCAATAGAACAATGTAATAGACCCAGCAAGTTAAATTCCCTAAGACATGTTAGGACTAGTGGTGGACCTCTGAACATTATAAGTACAGAGTTCCACACATGCTATTGCAAGTCGTGCTTTGTTTACTTTCCCTAAGGCATGTTAGAATTAGTGGTGGGACTACTTACTTTAGCTACCTATAGTTCCACACATGCCATTTAGTATTGCAGGTTTGGTCCATGTACCGTGCTGGGTTAATATTAGAACGTGTTTGCCTTAAAAAATTTGTAAGGTTCCTTAGGTTATGGTGCGTATGTTTATATGTCCGAAAAAGGAGAGCAAATGTTTTTAGTGCTACAGTGATGAAGTTAGTTTTCTATCGGGTGATGGTTTTGTTCGGAAAAGAGCTCATATTGGGTCATAAAACATGAAATAGTGTAATTGGGTGACAGGCCTGTCGGTCGCTAGAGAGCCGACAAGCCTGTCGGCCTCCCCAAAGCTGATAGGGCCTGTCGGCCTTCCAGCTACTGACAAGTTTGCTATCAGCACCGACAGGCCAGCGTCGGCTGCCACGTCACCCCTATCGTCTGCTGAGGTGTCGACATGGGACCTGTCGGCCTTCTAGAGGCCGACAATGTCCCTGTCGGTTTCTCAGTGACCGACATGATGCTATATCTATAATTTTTGTATAACAGCTTCTAGATTTGTAATTATTCATTAAAAATATTATTTTTAAAAAATCAGCAGCTGCATGCCCATGGCGGCCGGCCAATGCTAGGCACGACGGTCATTTGGGTTTTAGCGTGGCGCGGCATCTCTTATATATATACATGCAGGGATCGATCACGGCGGCGTCCCCTCCGAGATGCCTCCTTGCCTACCTAAAAAACAAGCATCCGGTGATCTGGAACTGGAAGGCTACTTCGAGTCCTTCCAAATCCATGGCAACAGTTGCCTTCTTATGTAACTATCTTCCATATCGGCGTGGTTAAATTATCTGCCAAGATATGAAGAGGACCTAACAGATATGACAAATCAAACTCTCATTGGCCATTCAGATCGAATGCCATTAAGGTAGAGAGAGGTCACATAAACCTTATTTCAATGCACCATCATCGTCACCTCCTCGTTGATAATGCAAGAAACCAAAACCTAGATGAACAAGGACCATCAAAACCTAAATCTACAAAGAGGTGTACCTTAGGAAACTCCAATAAGGCTCGGATCTAAATGTTGCACCACAAAGAAGCTAAGAAAAGATTCCTAGCATCGAATCAAGTTGAGATTCCAAGTCTATCTGAATGAAAAAAAATTAAACGGGCCCACTCTCTATGTTGTCACCATCAACACACATAGAGAATAGAGTGAGGAACCGGTCGAAGATGATGCAGTGCAATTTGTTTTCTTTTGGGCCCTGTTTAGTACGACTGAAAGGAGCTCCGACTTTGACAACTCTGGAGGAGCCATATAAAACACTTTAGGAGGAGGAGCCGTTTTTTGTTGAACAGTAGAGAAGCCAGAATTATTTTTGGGTCTGGAAGAGGAGTTGCAATTTGTGGCGCCTCCACAAGTGCTCCAACTCCTCTTGAGGAGCACTTGGGGGAAAACCATACCAAACAAGTTCTTATTGCTGTTGTGTTGTAGGATCCACTTAGGGGAAGACATAGAGCTCCGTGGATGATATGGCATTCTATAAAGTTAGCTCTATGCCCTTATTAGGATATGAGGTTGCATTGGGTGAGGTAGGGATTTAGTTGTTAGTTGTGTGGCACTTTCAATTCGAATTCTAGGAATGAAATGCGTAAGGAGCAAGAAGCTTGAGCTGGACACATGACATATGGATTATGCAGTGCTTCAATAAAAACATTGCAACAAATGGATTTAAATATACTCCAATAACTAGAGAAATTGTCTTCAAGATTTTTGTTAATAAAAAGGTATTAATTAATAACCTACAGTATAGTGACATCAAATGCTTGCTATATTGAGGCCGAGTTAATTTGGCATTCCTCCACCCAAAAATCCGTGCATGATTTGATGTGTTAATAAAGTAAGTGTTTAATCAAATTTATTCAAATTGCTTAATGAATATCTTGGGTGTCCCATAGCTCTAGCTCCAAGAAATTTTGGAGCTAGACCAGCTCTAGCATCCTTAGGCTTTGCTAAATTGATGGAAAAACAACTTAATAAGGCCTATTTGACACAACTCTGGCTCTGAAATCTATGTTGGATCTGTTGTTTGTAGATTAAATTAAAGTGGTTTATATATTTTTATAATATAAAATATAAACAAAATAAGTCATATGACTGCACTTAACATGCATGTAGCTTTAGATCCATGATTTCCTAGAGTTACAAGTGACAAGCTCTAAAAAAAAATCCACAGATTACCTAGAGCTAGAGCTTTGCCAATCAGAGACTAAGCTGATTAATTCTTTAGCTCCTGGAAGCTGGAATACGTTCAGTGTTGGTTATACTAAGGTGTCACGAATTTTCTTATCATATCTAATCGCTTCCTTTTCATATCCGGCGGACTCTGCTTGCTGAACACTTGAAAGCCGCTTCTTCAGATCTCCCCAGTGATGAAATGGTGATTGATCATCTCCTCGTCCCCATCGAATGTCTTCAGAAACTCCATCTCGTCCAAACTGCTCATCGACGATTCGCCACGGCAACCTGCACGAATGCATGGAGAGCCAACGCATTAGACGATAGACGTTGCCAGTGCATCAGGGTTGCATTGAATGGGATGCTGTGTGGCTAGCAGTAGCAGAGACACCTACCGTGGCCGTGATGCGGTTGTGGTGACTCCTCGCTGTGCGAGACGGCGCACGCGGCGAGTGAACTGTCCCGGCTTGGCCAGGCCAGGCACGGCGACTCCTTGAATCGCTTCGCCATCGTCTGCATCCCGAGGGGCCATCCGGCGGCCCGGCGAGGACGCGTCGGCGAGGGCCGCGAGTCCCTGCACTCGTCGCAGTGCACGGCGGCGGCCTCGATGATCTCCTCCTGTCTGTCGTGGAGCCACTCGTCAAGGCTAGGCGAGGGAGGCGGCGGCGGGGACGGCGACCGCGACCGCGACGTGCCGCGCCGGAGCGTGTCCTTGCAGTACGAGATGGCGCGGGTCACGGACTCGGCCCTCTCGCGGGCCGTGTCATCAACGGCGGCCTTGGATGACGGTAACCCCTTACCGTCGCTCCTGGCCTTCCTCAGTCTCATCGAAATCTTGCGCAGGTACCTCTGCAGAGTAGCTTGGAGAAGTAATATGCTTGCTTTGACAAATTACAAGGTGAAAAGTCCAATCGAAACACCCATTGTGGCCAAGCCAAATGCTTAGACCTATTGACACTTGACAGATCTGGAGTTCTGGACATCGGGGAGTCTCTCCTAGAGAAAGAGAGAGAGAGAAATTGGAGTTGGCACTCTTCTTTTAGCTTCTCTAGCTACGTGGCCTGTCACTACCAACGTTGTCTCTACCCTCAAGTCCTAAGCAATATAGTATAATCTTACGCCAGTAGCCAGGCGAACAAAGAGCATAAGGTACATGGAGTTGTCAACTTTTACATCTCAACTCTCAAGCGGTACAATGTCGCAGGATGCTATTAGAGGTTGACCGATTGGCCTGATGGGATCTCTGCTGATATGCGTTGCAAACTTTTGCTTTGGCTGTTGCTCCGTCCTGAATAGCATGAATTTTAGTGCGACGAGACATTGTCAAAATTTAGCACCAAAATTCACTGTCAAAATTCAGCCAAATTCAGCACCAAAATTCAGTGTCTGCAACACGAAGACTGCAAGAAGGCTGCAATATGTAAAGCTGGCATGCTGTTCTATTTGTGGAACATTTTAGCTTGCTTATAACACACACCGTGTCACCGTGTGCAGTGTGTGTGAAACTTGCAATGACCATCGCAGGCTGCTCTTGCCCTGTCAAACTAAGAGTGTCAATCAGCACTGAAACATCATAGTTTCAGGACTCTCCGTCTAGGGATTTTACATTTTTTTTTTTACCTTTTTGCAAGTCGTTGGACCCCTACGGGTTTATAGTTCTGAAAGAAAGGATTTAGCTCTTTACAGTGACATGTACACAGGACGTCTGACGTGCCTACCATGTATGTTGTACATGGTGTATCTACTCCATCACTAAATACTCTTGCAAAAAAGTTACATTTTTGATGCCACACTGCTTGCCTAAGAATCACAGAAAAATTGCAAGACATTCCCCACTCAACAAATACAGTAACAGTACCACGAGCAAACCAAGTATTTTATTTTTCTTTTTGAGTAAAAAACGAGCAAACTAAGTACGTTGCTACGAATGCAAAGGCCTCTCAAGAGTGGACACCTCTGGGAGGTTAGGACCTAGCACTGGAAACAGTCTGGTCCAACCATTTCATTATCGCGCGTTAAGTGTGGAACTTGGCATCTAGGGCTCTAGGCTACTCACTTGCTCGTGTGATCAGGCCACGGTTCACACGATGCTACAGATGCCAGAATGCATGCAAGATGCAGGCAACCAGGACCGCTCGAGCACTACGGACGGAGATTAAATAAGCCCTAAAAAAACCGAAAAGTTTCAGTGTTTCACAACGGGACCAGAGGATCAAATTCGCAGGACGCTGTAACAAGATATAGCCATAATGTACATACGTACATTATATAAGGCCGTCGTCCAAAGATGCAACATCAGCAGGTACAACTATAAGGCTAGCAAGTTACAGATAAGTGGCAGTTTTCTCCCATACCAACAGTATCAATATGTACACAAACGCCACCGCGACCTGAATTCCTGAGTCGTTAGAGCCACCCACCACCTGGCCCCCCAGCCTCCTACACTAACGCCACCCCACACCACTACACCAGCAACATCAGCAGGACTTGGAGCTGATCCCCAGCCGCCTCCACCACCAGCTTCACCCTATCCAGCAGCATTCCTGCCTCCAGATCCTCCGCCAGTACCAACACCGCCCAAGGAGGAGCCACTATTGCCGCCTGCACCCAGTCTGCCTCGGCTGCTGCCAATGTTACTGGTCAATCCTCCACTGTTGCCACCACATCCATTATCGTCATGACCATAGTTGCCTCGACCATGCCCACGTCCTTGTCCATCACCACCAGAGTTGTTCCTTGAGTTAAACCTCCCTCCTATTTCAGAGAAAACAAGGGCATACAAATAATGCTCACATATTTCAAAGGATCTTCTAAAGTCTCAGCAAATGTAACTAATCAAAATCACAAAAAACAAAATGCCGAGAAAACAGTGGTAAATCTGGTTACCAGCTATATCAAACTCAGATTGACTAGATATTAGTACAAAAACACAGCAACATGTTGACAGTCTGGAAAGCAAACTACTAACAGAAAACCGAAAGAGAAACACAAGAAAGAAATATTTCAGACTCATACAAGAAATAAACAAGATGAATATCACTTCTATTTAAGATATGGCTTTTTAACTCACAAAGCACAAAGTGCCATGGGGATCACTATTCACTACAAGTATGCCAACACTATATTCAATGGACACTAGCCAATCATGAGAACAATAATAATGCTCTACTGGGTGAAAGTATTATTACCATATCTAAAAATGCAAAGCATCTCAAAGATTACCATATCTAAAAATGCATATAAACTTGTTCAACATCATAAGCTCATTAATAACTGACCTGATCTTCCAGTTCCAGATAAAGATCTATCCTTATAATTACCATCATTTGCATCACCAGCACCACCACCAGAACCACAAGCTGAGTTTTTCATAGGCACCATTGCAGCAACATTTTGTATTGATGGTCCAGCATCAGGTGGTGGTTTGTCAATATTCTTCTGGAAAGAGGACACAAGGCGGTCAATGTTGTCAAAGTCTCTCTTCCTGAATCTGAAGCCCTTTGGGTATAATCCGACATACTCGTGATGTGGATTTGTACCCCTAATATATGACAATATAAAGGTTCCAGGATGTTCATGAGACATGCCAAAACTATATGTTATTTTCATGGGATTCTCTGCCTTCTCTGCCCTTAACATCTCATCAACCTCATTTTGCAACCCCATCCAAAATTTAAGGCAAGAGAGCATGCTTTTGAGGTGTCCTACCAATGGGTCCACAAATCTGTCAATAACCTGTATATTATATGAAAATTAGGGTCGTAAGAGGAAGGCCCAGTTATACAGCAAAATGTTATCGCAAGAAATGAATGCAGAGAACTGAAGCGGACAAAATAAATGAGAAGACAGGGGAGTGTATATATCAGGTGCACCAACCTCATAGAGGTCTCCAAAAGTTTCATTGTTAATTGTTAATGTTTTTCCCAGGCCAAGCATGTTATCTTTGTGATCCTTTCCACCTTCAGATATTTCCTTGTGTGCATAAATACCATCAGCAATTTTTAGGGTTAGAGTAAAACATGATGGTCCCCTAGAACTTGCTCGGATCACCTTTTCACCAGGCTCTTTATCTGATAAAAACTGTTTCAAGAGAAGAGTTTAGATAAAACTGGCGTAGCATAACAGAAGAGAAGCAGAGTGGATTGAGTTTAACAAGGAAGGAAACCTGCATGGCTGCTTCTGCTGTCAGGTTCTTGAAGTGGGGATGAACAATCATCCGGGGCTGGAAATGCTTCTTTGCAAGATCCTTTTGCTTTCGAGCCTTATCTTGTGCAGTCTGTGAGGTCATAGCTTGTTCATGATAATAAGGATCCTGATGACGTCTGGACAATGGTATTTTCCTCATTTCACTAGCCTTGCAGGTTAGGTGAACCATGAACCTATTTTTATTCAAATTACAAATTTTGCCAGTTAATACATCACCTTCACGTAATTGCGATGATTCTGGATCAAAACCCTCATCAGAGTAGTCGTCTGCCATAACTATGGCTTTCAAACCAGAATCAAACATGCAAATTATTTTGTTCTCTTGTATATTGCGAACAGTTACTTGAACAATCCTTCCCTCAGATATGGTATCCTCTGTTTCACCAGAAAGCATCCAGAACTCCTCTTCTGGGCTTGGCTCGATATAGGGGGTTCTCCAATCAGAAAAACCGCACAGCAGCTCCGTCTGTATATCACACAGTGTTTCCTTTTTACGGTATTCTTCTGAAATGCTCTTTATATTCATCAATATCAAGATTTCGAAGAAAATGCGGCCTTTCTCTAATGTGCTCAATCACCAACTCTTGCATGTCATCGTCCATTTCATTCATTTCATGTGGTGCATCCTCAGCATAGATATCCTTAGCCAGTTTTTTTGCTAATACATATGATTCAGGATGGATCCTTGTATCCTTGAGCATATGGATTTGAGCACTGGCTGCAGCTGCACCACTCCATCTTACACGTAAAAACCCAGAAGTATTCATGAATACTTTCCTGCCTAGAGGTTCTACAAGATCCTTGCGGCTAAAAATAGATCCCTTTCTTACCAGATCTTTCTTCAAAGCTGAAGCTTTGCGCGGACTCAGACCAGCAATAAATTGCAACATTGAAAAATGCCACTCATGGCAAATAGCAAGATTAACATCGAAACCTATCTGATTTGTTGCATCAACCATTACTTGCTCAACAACTTCATACTTCTCATCAGGAGTAAGAAACTGTTCCAGTGCATGCAGTTTACAAGAAAGTATCTCTTTTCCAGGTCCACATAGTGTTTCAATCATTGCCAACGGATTCTGAAGGTAACGTCCAAGTGCCACAGCCCTCTTCACAATGCCTGTATAGTGATTGATATGCAGAGAGAACAGCTGTTTGTAAGTTACTGAACAGAAGTAACAGTAGATCACCATGTTGCTACTATAACTACTATACCTGAGTGGCCAGGAAGTTGATCCGAAGATATTCGAGAGTTCTCATACAAGCGAGGCACAGACTCATCACCATAGACGATGCTAAGATTTTTCATGTGAGGGATAACATCTCTGGGATTATCTTCTACGATTCCCTTGTAAATAACCTGTCACAAGGATAAATGCCAATTTAATGTTAGCAATGAGAGCATTATAAAGCTTAAAAATGAACTTCCACCTAGTACTGTTGCAGGACAGTCCAAACAGACAGAATAACTGAAAATTTAACCAACTAGCTATTATATACACACAAGCACTGGAAATACGTTCACCCAGCAGTTGAACCTGATATGCTTCATAAAACCTAATGGGTTGCCTTGATGCATCTAAGGAACAAGATTGTGACATCCTACAAGGTGAAATCAGGAGAGTAACAAAACCATAATAATAAAAACTGTGTGCAGCAAAGACAATAGCTGATCCTATAAGGTGCTCTGCAACAACACAGAGAACTCAGGGATAACAACTACAAGACCAGGTTTTTCTTCTATTATTAACATATTTTAGCCAGTAGGGGGATACCCCTACTGATTCTTCAAAAAAAAAGAAAATCCTCTGCAAATGCTGATAATAACACACTGTTTATATAATGGCCAGATTGTACAACAGCATGATAACATGAAACTTATCAGTCTGGGGCCAACTCAAAAACTTGTGTGCAGGTGCGGCCGAACAATTCTGGAAGAAACAGTACTTGTTCTAATGTGACTAGAAATGTATTTGTATACCTACAAACAAGACAGAGTAATAATACCTCATAAATATCATCCTTGAGTTTTTTGCAATTGTAGCTTGATGCTCCTACACACACAACATTTGGTAGATGATCAGTCATAAACTTTAAAACTCGTTGTCGTTGCTGACCATTCTTCTTCTTCTGCTCCACGGTTACACCTTGAGACCTGTTACTCATAGAACCCACATGTAAAACATCAACCAATTCTCCGAATGAGTCTAACATTACACAGGTGATTGCTGGCTTCCCAGGAGCCAAGCAGCAGGCCATAACTCTCAACTTCGATTTGTCATCCAAATCAATGTCAGCATCCCCATTCTTCTTCCAAGGAGCAACAGCTACCTTGTTCCACAACTGTTTTGCATATTCCATATGGAGCCAATGTTTGGCGTTTGCTGTCAACAGTGATCAAGCCTCCTTTTCCATTGATGAAAGAAGGAAACTGAAGAAGGCATCATCCAGTATCATCTTCCGTTGTTCATCCCACAATTGTGTAGACTTGCTGACACAGTCACTTAGATAATTCTCACATGCGTCGGACATTACTTCTTTCTTAGCATCTTCTGGCAATTTTACGGTAACCTTGAGGAGCTTTTCGTCTTCTGCTTTCTGAATAAGACGCCACTGTGCATCTATTATCAAGTGGTTTTTCTCTCAACCACTTAACACCGCATAATTGATGATACGGATCTATGATCGTATTGCCCTCAGGTGTGGGACATGTTGACACAACTGCTTTATTCATGAAGATGCTTCGAATATGCTTTCTTACAATTGGTTCACAACTTATCTCAATTGCTGCCTGATAACAAAGAAGAAACAAGGGGACATAGAATATTTTTGTCAGCTAGAATATTTTTGTTATCTCAATTGCTGCCTGATAACTAAATTTTGTGCGCTACAAAAAATTGTCAAGATTTTGAGGTCTATTGAATACCATGTGTCTTGCGCCACGAAGAACATCTTGTGGTGTTTCAAACATGGCACATGTGAAATTTGCAGCAACCTCTTTAGGAGAATCTTTCCCGCTATCAAGCTCGCTAAAATGCTAAACAATGATATACACATGAAGTTATCAAACTTAGAAAAAAATTCTGTATAAAACAATTTTCTGCGGCATGAAAATATATGCAACAATGGGTAGGTTGCACAGGCAGTATTGTTCTAAAGAAGAAAAATAAAGCGAAGTATCAGCTTAGATCACATACAGGTATATTTGTTAATGTTAGATGGTGACCTAATTGCTCAGAACTGTGCCCAAATTGATTGGCAACCTCCCATAACCCTGCCTTCTGATTGATACTGTACAAGGATTTCCTCCACTTCTGTGTCAGATTTAGCATCCTTTAATGCTTCAATGATAGAATTATAAAGTTGCCTGTTAAGTTTTTGCATTGTGACATCTTCTATCCTCCATTTCTCATCGTCAAATCGTTTCTCATAATACAACTCTAAAGCGAACTTGCGCTTCTGAAGAAGTAGCCACTTTCTGTCTAAGGTCTAAACTGCCCAGAGCAGCTACATAAAACACATTGAGTCAGTAATGCAAATAGTTGCTAAGTTCAGGGAGAGGAACCAATTTGTCGTGAAGCATACTTACCTTATGCCACCTTATGTCAAAATCTTCATAACGCTGATAAGAATATAGGTCTTTTAGCAGGCTTGAACATTTCTCCTTTCTGTACATTGCAATGAATGGAATCTGACATGTAACAAAAACTAAGTCAGACGAGCAAGCATAATAAATTGTGAAGCAGATTTGCACAAATTTGCATACTTCAAATTTGTTGACATGCAACATGGTCAGAACGTTAGCAATGTCCTTCACGTCAATATCCGCGTTCACATGCTCATTACCGAAAAGGAACAGAAACCCATCGCCAGTTAGTTGGTTGTGTATCCATAAACTTTCTTCCTCTATCATCGTGTTATCCGTGGGAGGATCGCCAGTCAACTCTTCAGACAACTGTCACAAAAAAAAATGAATCATATGTATGTCTTAAACTAAATCAAGATTTAGTGTAAAATCAAGTTAGCTGGTACATACCTGTATCCTCTCAGGCAAATCATTTTCTTTTATTTCCTCATCTTTTGTTGTCATAGACTTCTCTTCAAGAAAAAATGGCTCAAACTTGTCTTCAAGCCTCTTCGCTCTCAACTCACATGAGTTAGAAGCCTCCCTCTCAAGCCCTTGCTTTCTTCGTGCTATCAACTCATCAACTCCAGCATTCTTCAAGCGCTTAAACTGGTTTCCCTATAACAAGATAAAAGGAGCATTCTTCATAAACACACCAAGAAAAAAGGGACAGGGAAGCCAACTTTGACTAAAAAAACATACAGGCTATGGCCCACTAATGCCGGTGACATTATTATTCTGGAGGTAACTGTAGTCGTCCTCGTCAAGGATGAAGTCTCTTCTGCTTCCCTGGGTGATCTCATATATTTCAGGACAATGTACACAATAGATTATATTAAATCTATTTCTACCAGGAACAAATTGCAAATACCTTTTCTTTTTACGACTCTTATCATCACTCTTCTGCTCTTCCTCTCCTCCCACATTTTCTTCCTCATCATCAGAATCTGCTATGAAGCTATCATTCTCATATTCGTCCAGACCATCCTCTGCACATCAACAGATTTATGCAGTTTTTACTTCATTAGCCCCAGGCGAAATCATAATAGAAACTAATATAGAACGAAACGAGTAAAAATGAAAACAATGCAATCCCCATTCAATAGCAAAACAAAATAACAAAAAGACTGAATGATTCTAAAAAAAAGGAAGGAAAACTACCCCTAAATGGGGAGCGCACACTAGGTACACCGCCCACACCCCACCACCCCACACCCCCACACCCGTGCGAAATACCAGGAAGAAATTGCGAGAGTAAAATGTGACCTCCCTCGTCGTCGCCATCGTCCGCACCGCCGGAGGGCCGTGGATCCTCCTCCTCATCGACCTCGATCTCATCGTCTAGGGTTTCAACAAAGCCACCAACTTGTATCAGTAAACGCACACAAACCACCTAAAACGGCAGAAGTCGGCGAAAACCCCCCGCGTACCTTCCTCATCTGAGGGCACCGTGCGCCCCATTGTTCTCGACGGACTTCAACGTTCAGCCTGACCGAACCACGGGCGGATCAATTACGACGAGTTCGCGAGGTACCAATGTAGAGATTTTTCGGTGCGTGCCATTATAAAAGATCGTAATCCTGTGTGTCTGGAAAAATTTAGCGGTTTTCATCGCCACTACTTTAACTTTTTCGTGTCTTTCATGCCACTTCCGTCAGTTTGAACTCTAACGCCGTCAAACTGCAGGTGTGAAAAGACGAAAATACCCTTAAGTCTAAATATGTTATTAATTTTTTGAGCATCTTAACGACTTCAAATAAAAAAAACTCAAAACTAAAAAGTTGTAAATCTCATCGAGATCTATAATTTTTATATAAAATATATTTTCATTTAATTCCGTAAAAAAATATGATTAATATATCTTAAAAAAATCATCATTTTTTTGTGGAATTTAATGAAAATAAAATTTATATAAAAATTATAGATCTCGACGAGATCTACAACTTTCTAGTTTTGAGTTTTTTTATTTAAGTCGTTAAGATGCTCAAAAAAATTAATAACATATTTAGACTTAATAGTATTTTCGTCTTTTCATACCTGCAGTTTGACGGTGTTAGAGTCCAAACTGACGGAAGTGGCATGGAGGATAAAAAAAGTTGAAGTAGTGACGCTGAAAATCGCTGAATTTTTCCATAAACACGCAGAATTATGATCTTTTATAATGGCGTACGGGGAAAAGTCTCACCAATGTACCATGCAGCAATCGATTCCCAAGTGCTGAACCACCACCGCACCACGCCAGGCGCAGATAGTGGAAGTGGATTGGAGGTGAGAGTGAGAACGCCTCTTGGCGAGTGATGGCCTCGGAGGAAAGAGGCCTCGTTTGCGGCGTCCTGTCGTCGTGGCCGAAATGGGCCAGGTGATGACCATAAGGCCCGAAGCCTACCGTGCCCATAGGCCGTCGTTTTGGTCTGGCCCAGGCACACCGCACGGCCTGATGACCGTTGTGCCCGTACCGACCCGACGCTTACTTGGCGGGCGTGAGCTCGTAGTGGTATGGACGCGCGCGCACCAACAAGTAGCAGCGCGTGCGCGGATTCGTGATGCGTGGCGCTCATTAGGCTTCGCTGCGTTCGGTTAGCTGGGAATAGGCCCAGAATGCGCCTCCAGCTCTTTATAGTTTTACAAATTAGTGAACCATTCGATATATTCGATTAGTCTGGATTTGCCTTCAAGAATCATTTCAGGAATAGTTTCAGAGAGCAGTCCCTGCTAACTGAACAGGACCTCCCTAGGAACTATTCCGGCTAGGAATCGTTCTCAGGGAACCGAACGAGGTCTTACAGTGTCTGCACGTGAATAAAGCATCAGAATGTCATACTAGTAATCTACCAGAAACTTATCTTTCGATGGAGGCAACAACATTTTTAAGGATTCTGTATTTCTCATGAATGTCTAGATGTCCAGCCATCTCAAGAAAATGTAGTATTAGTGGTGATGTTGGATAATAAACACCAAACAACACAATGGTAGAATTATAGGACTGTTCAAGGCATTACAAATTTTCTTCAGCAACATAGTTGTGTGTTTGTTAAAAATGGATGACCATTAACCAAACGAGGGTTTATAGTGATAAATACAGAAAAAGGGGCCTTATATGGCCTGAGATGCTTAAGCATTACATACGGAAAAACTTCGACGCGGGCGTCCGTCCACTCGCAACCGTTCTGACGCGGCTTCCCAGTTCCCACTCCGCCTTGCCTGCCTCTCTCCAGAAAAAAATCCTCGCTCCGTCTCGCGCTCCCCATCTCCTGGCCTCTCTCGTGTCCGCTGGCAGCAACGGAGCCCCGTACCGCCACCGCTACCTCCTTCCTCCACCCAAGCCGATCACACCGCCTCCTCCCTCAGTTCGCGCAGCGCCTGCCTGCCTCTTCCCCAACCTAGCGTCGTCGGGACGCCTCACCGCCATGGGCCTCAAGTCGTCCCCGGCTGAGCCAAGGGCACCCATGGTCGCGGCCATTGCTGGTGGTGCTCGCGTGTCACCGCTCGCCGCTGGTCCCACCCTGACGGCCAAAATCGACCGGTCCCGGGCTCTTCCCTCTATGTTGCAAACATATGTTTCAATTGTTTTAAATGTTTCAGAGGTATATTACAAGTGTTTCATATGAATGTTGCAAAAGTAGATCGGGATGTTGCATATGTTGCAATGACTATACACATATGTTGCAAGAGTCCGTTTCAAATGTTTCATCTATTTTTTTCAGACGTATGTTGCAAGTGTTTTATTTGGATGTTGCATATGTTTCACGCATATGTTGCAAGTGTTTTTATCTTGATGCTGCATATGTTTTTGCAATGTTTTTTCAAGTGTTTTCAGGTGTTTTTGTAAATATTTCAGACGCATGTTTTAAGTGTTTCATCTGTGTTGAGACATATGTTGCAAATATTTCATCCGGATGCTTCAAAAGTGGATCAGGTGTTGCACATGTTGTAATGTGACTTACTTGCTACAGCCACCTACTGCAGTTGCCGGAGCGCCGTGCATGCGTGTGGGAAGCGGAGCGCTACGCGGCGGCAGGCAGTCTCGCCTGGCGCGGGCTTGCAGCAACCGCGGGTGTCCGTACGGACGTCCGGGCGCTAGTACTGTTCTGATGAATAAGTTGTATCTAATAATATAATATCCATGTCCAAACTTAGTTGTAGTCTATATACGAGCACGAGTCTACGAATTGACTCAGGATCGGTCCTTGCAACACAACTGGAATGAGTAGGTTTTCGGGTGCTTATTATATCAACAGATCTCAAGTTTTAATTATGCTCAGGACCGGAACCTAGAAGGCGATGTCTCGGCAACCCTGTGACAATGATGGTGCGGCCGGGGACATATAAAAGGGGCAATTATGTATTTGGCACTGGAATAAATCAGTCTTCTTTATTTAGCACTAAAAAATTTGAACTTTTTTATTTGGCATCGAATTAAAAAAATTTTCTGTAAATGGCACTACTATCTATTTAGTGCATTCATCCATCAGTTGACTGCGTTGAAATGTCATATTTGTTTCAGAAATACCAAAATACCCCTCTGTACTCGCTCGTGGCTATACCTGACGGCCATCCCGAACGCCTATGGCTATACAAAACAAAGCAAAGCTGACGGCCCTGATGTCATCCCGAACATCATCGCGAGCAAAGCAAAGCAATGACCGTTTTCCATGCCCTGATGTCCGTAGTCCGTACATGCCAGGAATAAGAAAACGGGGGCTTCTCCGTCATCCCGAACGCCTTGCCGAACCTGACAGCCAGGTGGCCGAGGCCTCCGAGCCCCACGAACGCCCAGGTGCTTGCCGGGGGCGTTGAGGTACTGCACCAGCGGGCTGAACTCGGTGACGCCCGCGCACAGCAGCGGGCGGTAGGCTGGACGGGACCCGCACCACATAGTGCTCACGGACGACGAGGACGTTGGAGAAACCCCTGGGTTGTGGCGCCGCCATCGTCCAAGCCCACGCCGTTGGAGGTTGGCACGAGCTGCGGGCAGTAGCTCTCGTACCCCTTGCTGCAGCTGTCGCAGCTGCAGCACGAGTCGACGAAGCAGCTGCGGCGACGCGGGGGACGCGACGGGGCGAGGAGGAGGACGTCGTCGAGCAGCTTCTCTGTCCAGAGATGACGCGATGGCGCTAGAGCTCGACGCGACGCCAGGCGTGGGACGAGCGGCGGCTGTGCTGCGCAAAACACGGCCACTCTTGCGTGCAGCAGCAGCACATGGGTGAGCTGAGCTCACGGCCTGGGCAGCGTGCGGAGGACGCGGTCGGCGTGCTGCTGCTGCTCGCCCACATGACTGTACTACATGACGTCGGAGCTCCAAGACCGACGTGCTGCTACTTGGCCGTATGGCTGTCATGAACCATGCATCCTTATCTGTGGCCGAGATGAAAGGAAAAGTGAGGGGCATAATCTGTACCTGTTATTACCAATTTGAAATTTATTAATTATTTATTTGCAGTCTTCAATTATAAAAAATCCACATTTTAGTTTAAAGTATATTTATGATATTTATGATTTTCTTATTTGACAATCTATCTATTTATTTTTTCCCTATTTAGCACCATGGACTTTTGCTACAGTCAAGGGTATTTAAGTCATTTTGCTAGCCACTTGACACCGTTAATGGTCTAAATGGACGGCAGTGCCATTTACGAAAGAAAATTTCAACTTGATACTAGATAAGGAAGTTCAAATTTTCTAGTGACAAATATGAAAGACCGATTTATTTTAGTGCCAAATACATAATTCTCTCCATATAAAATGCACGAGATGCATGCACGGCGTGCGAATTGTCGTGCATGTGCGCATGGAGTCGGTCCTTGCACGTGCTCATGGATGGCCACTAAAAACCAACACACTTATACAACACTGGCACATTAAATATCAATGTATTAATTACTTTGTAACACTAATTATTTTGCAGTGGCAATTTTTATTACAAATTACAAATTAAATTTCCATCACACCATGATTCCGTAAAAGACCAGTCGTCGCTCTCATGTCCTCTGGTGGAGCCACGCGATAGCATCCACGAAGCACTTCGTGTACCTCTCCATGGCAGCCGGCTCCAGAGAGACACCCACCTCTATCCCGCCGTCGCCATCCCGGCTCTCCGCCACCGCCACTGCGCCCGTCCTGGCCACGGACACGACATCCACCTTCGCCGGCCGGCCGAATCCAAAGTCCAGGTCGTAGACGTGGAACCTCGGCGATCCGGCCACGGTCAGTAAACCCATCGGGACTAGCTCCCTGAGGCGGTCCATCCACGCATCCATGCTTGACGTCCCGATGTCGCGCACAGCTTCGTCGATGGAGGAGGCGACGGCGGCGCACGCGCTCAAGAGCCCGCCTGCGCCGCCCGCGGCCAGCTCGTCCTTTGGTGCCAGCGGGAACGCTGGGCCGACGCAGTTGCCCAGGTACTTGTCTGGCAGCGGTGGTCGACGGGGAAGGCCATGTAGGCCATCGGGCCCTCTCCTGCGCCGCCGCCGCCGCTGCTCTCCTTTGTTAGGATCGATGTGAGTACCTTTCTGTGTTTCACCCGTAGATCCGTAGTTAGGCTCCACGACCTTGCGGAGCTTCACCGCAACGACAGCGTGGACGCCGATGCCGCCCTCTGTGACCGTAGGATCAGGAAAGCTCCTTTGCGTTTCTCCTTTGCGGCACAGCAACGTAGACGCCGGTGCCGCGGTGTAGTAGGAGTCATCCAGCGCGGTGGAGAGAAGTCCAGTGGCGCCGGCGGTGACCCTGCAGAGGCGCGACGGTAGTGGTGGTGGCGGGCTCATCCCGTCGCTGGCAGCACGCTTTAGGATCGGATTGGGGTTTCTCTTTCGGTGGGTGTGGCGGCTCTGGTCAACCTCGTAGTCCGAGCCCTCACCCCCACATTCCTTTTATGTGTGCCGTGCGATAGGGGCCCTCCAACCGAGTTAGGGTTAGGCTCCCCCGATCAGGGAGCAGAGATAGGGCCCAATAGGCCGTTGGGCCTAGGTGGAGATCAACTAACATTCTCCCCCTTGATCTCATTCCATCTTTCACTTTCATATCATTTGCTTTTGTTCATTCCATTACAGATTAGGTCATAGAGCATGTCTCATCGTCACGGTCCATTGCCGATAGACTTAACAGCTACAACTCACTACTCTGTTCTGAAATAGATACTTATCTTTGGGCCTTCTTTTGTCCAGGAATATTTTAGGCTTTCCCTTAAATCCAAGCTAGCTACATGTTCTCTGAACACCATGTCCTCTGAATATGTTGGATGGTAAGCCTTTTGTAAGCGGATCCGCGAGCATCATTTCTGTTCTTATATGCTCAAGACTTATGACTTGATCCCGGACTTAATCTTTCACAACATAATACTCTATGTCAATGTGTTTGGCAGCACCACTTGACTTATGTTGTGAGCATACTGTACTGCCAGATTATAATCGCAGTATTACTTTAAGTGGTCTATAGATGTCGTCAACCACCTTCAAACCGGGTATGAACTTTGTTAGTTAGTTCACCTGCCCGTTGCCTCATAACACGCTACAAACCGTCATACATTGTGGACGATGTAGTGATAATTTGCTTTGAGCTTTTCCATGAAATAGCTCCCCTTTGCGAGATGATAGAAAATCCACGTCTGGATATGCATTCACTCTCGCATAATCAGAATCTGAATATCCCACCATGTGAAGTCAATCAGATCTTCTATACGTCATCATGAGGCCTTTCATTCCTTGCAAATAATGCAAGACTTTCTTTACTAATTTCAGTGTTCTATTCCAGAATTGCTCTGGAATCTGCTAAGTAAAACCCGGTAACAAATGCCAAGTCAGGGCGCGTACATACTTGAGCATGTTGCAAGCTTCCGACAGCTGAAGCATATGGAACCACTTTCACTTTATCGATTGAGCTCACATTGGTTCCTGGGGCATTTAAAATCCCCATATCTGTCGCCCTTGACAATAGGAGCAGGTGAAGGACTACATTTGTGCATACTGAATTTCTTTAAGATCTTTTCCATGTATGCCTTTTGTGACAGTCCTTATACCCTTTTTTTCTTCTATCTTGGTGAATCTCGATCCCTAGAACGAATAAGTCTTCACCAAGATCTTTCATATCAAATTTCTTTATCTCCAGTAGTAGACTGACATCACTACTAGCAAGTAAGATATCATCTACATATAGGACAAAGAAGATAAACTTCCCATTCTTAAACTTTGCATAGACACAATTGTCCTCTACATTCTCTTTAAAACCCAAAATTCTTTATTGACTGATCAAACTTCAAGTACTGTCGTCTTGAAGCTTGCTTTAATCTATAAAAGGATTTCTTTAGGCGGCATCCCATTCGTTCTTTTTCTTCCATGACAAAATCTTTCGGTTGTGCCATGTAAACATTTTCCTCCAAGTTTCCGTTGAGAAATGCCGTCTTTACATCCATCTGATGTAATTTTCAATCGTAATGTGCCACTAATGCCATTATGATTCTGAAGGAAACTTTACATGAGACTGGAGAATAGGTCTCATTATAATCAATCCCTTCTCGCACTTTATATTTCTCTATATTCCTTTGAGAGCCAATTTTTATTCTGTAGACCTATTTATAGCCTACTGTTTTGACTCCTTTAGGAATTATTTCTAAATCCCAAACTTTATTGACATTCATCGATTTCATTTCATCTTCCATGGCCTCAAGCCACTTTGATGAATGATCACTTCTCATGGCTTCTTCAAATAAGGTGGGATCATCCTCCATTTGAAATTACTTAGTGTTATACACTTCATAATCAGCAGAAATAGCTGATTTTCTAACTCTTTGAGACCTTCTAGGGACCTCCACATTTGGCACAACTTTTGTTTGAGACTCTTGTTGCTCCCCCTCATGTGTGGCAATAGGTTCTATAGGATCCTGTAGAACAGGTTCCTCATCATCATTCATTGTTGCCACAGGTGGGATAACAACAGGTGCTGGCACCACAGTATCTAGCACTGTCGGTGCAGCTATAGCAGGTAGTGAGAAAAATGGCTCATGAATCATTGGAGTGGACGCATACACCCGCTCCACTTCAAGGACAATTTCTTGAGCTACCATGCTCCCCCTCATCTTTTCATCCTCTAGGAAAACAGCGTGTCTCGTTTCCACAAACTTTGTATGTCTCTCTAGACAGTGGAAAACGAAAACCTTTTGACTTTTCTGTGTTGCCAATGAAATGGCACCTTACTGTTTTGGGATCTAACTTCTCAATGTTTGGGTTAAATACTGTAGCCTCAGCAGAGCTCCCCCCCCCCCACACACAAGTGGTTTAGTGAGGGTACATTTTCTATCCACAACTCGTACGGTGTTCTGGGCACCGATTTACTTGATACTCTTTTGAGAATATGAATGAGGTTTTTAACGCCTCCATTCACAGGCTCAACTGTAAGGTGGAGTAACTTATCATACTGCCCACCATATCCATCAGGGTACGATTGATTCTTTTAGCTACTTTATTCTGCTGAGGTTCACCCGGTATAGAATACTGGGCTACTATGCTATTCTTTTAGGGTATGCCGACCGTAGTACTCCTCCACGGTCAGACCTGACTATCTTAATCTTTAATATCTTAAATTTATCCAATATATCTTTTCTTTCTTTGATTGGATAAATATAGCCATAATGGGAGTAATCATCTGTGAATGTTATGAACGAATCATAACCATCCACACTGTTTACAGGAAAGCTGATCACAGATGTCTATGTGAATAATCTATAAAATTCCTGCGCTTCTTTTGTCATCTTTCTTAATCTTCTTTACATATTTTTTCTTTTATGCATTCTCTGCATTGTTCTAAATCTGAGAGCTCTAATGGAGGAAGAATAGCATTCTTAACTTGTCTTTCTATTCTCCCCCTCGAAATATGGCCTAAACGACATTGCCATAATTTCGACAACGCATCGTGAGCTCTCTTATGCCACCACTTCAGCTGAGTAGCATATGTCTTTGAAGAGCCAGTGAACTGACTCTTTATTTTATCGAGGTACTCAGTGACCGTGTCACATTCTAGGATTAAGCCCACAATTGCGGGTTCAATTATGTTCTTTATCACAGCTAAACATTTCTTGCTGGCAGTGACCCACTTTCTATGCTCAAAAGCCATAGGATATCTTTTGGAATTCAAAATCCTTTTCTTTAGTTGCCCAAGTGGCATCATTCTCTTTTGTCTCCCTCATCGGTGCCACAATCTCAGTGGAACACGGTGAGGTGACTACCCAGTCTACCTTAGACAGGATGAAAACTAGATCATAATTTTTCTTAACATAAAAATAACATCATTTGCATGCCTTGATTCCAACGTTGGTCAAAATCAAAACATACAATTATTCTTATACACTAATTCTACATCACCGTTGGGCAGAAATAGAATTAATGCATAAATCTTTAACTTTCACAAGTGTTCTTACACACTAATTCTACATCACCGTTGGGCAGAAGTAGAATTAATGCATAAATCATTAAAATTAACATCTGTTCTTATGCACTAATTCTACATCACCGTTGGCCAGAAGTAGAATTAATGCATAAATCATTAACATTACGATATTGTTATTAACAACGTTGGTCAGAAAACAACAACATCATAATCATATCAAAACTCTTTTTCTCCAATTAAATACCACATTGGTTCAAAATAACTGGAGAATCAATAATTTCTTTAGTAGAGGAAAAACTTTCTTTTTCTCCAGTTAAATACCACGTTGGTACAAATTAACTGGAGAATAAACAATTTCTCTAGCTGTGGAAAAACTTCTCCTTTTCTTGAATTTTACCCACAGGGAAAGAATGTATTTTCTATTTCCTTTAATCTATTAATCAATTTCCAGGAAATAAACATTTACTGGAAAAAATTTCTTTTTCTTGAATTTTACCCACAGGGAAAAATTACATTTTCTATTTTTCTTTTGAACCATTTATTCATTTTCCAGAAATAAATATTTGCTGGAAATAGAAAAAAGGAAAAACTCATTCTTTTCTGTACTGTTCTTTCGGCCCAAAACAGCAAGGCAGCCCACGGTCTATGGCCGTACACGCCCTTCCCGCGCGCCCCCCGCGCCCAGGGCGCAACCTGGGCTTGGGCCGGGAATTCAGCCTGGCGCGCGCACCCGCCTGGGCCGGATTTGGCCCAACAGCGCTCCGCCGTCGGATCACATCCGATGGTCGCCCGGCCGTCTCGCTCGATCAAAAGCAACCCGACCGGCCGCGTCGGCCGAAACCCTAGCCCATTCGGTCTTCTGCCTCTCTCTCTTCGCTGCTCTTCTTTCTTTCTCCATAGCACAACAGCGCCGCCACAGCGAGACACCAAGAGCCAGCGAAGGCAGTGGAGCGGGCAGACATGGTGCCATCGCCGGCCCCCTCGTCGGCGTGCGTGCTCCCCGATGGGTGAGCACGCCGCCGTCGAGCGGCCTGGCCACAGTGCCCCCGTTTGCCGAGCCCGGCGAGCAGCAGCCCCGGTTCGGCCTTTCTTCGGTTTCTTCTCCCTTCCCTTTCTTATTCCCCTATTTCTTTTCGATTTGGTTCTTCTCTCATCCGAACTGATGTGGGGAATGGGGTTAGGGTTAGGGTTTCTTTTCTTTTTAGGGTTTGATTCCGATTGGGATGAGGGGGTTAGTCTTTCTGTTTTCTTTTGATTTCTTTTCCTTTTCGGAGTTCATCCGAATCTCTTCCCTTCTTCCCCTTTTCTTTCTCCGATTTGGACTGATCTACCGGAGTTCGCGCGCGCCAGGCTACCTAGCCCGGCGGCTCTGTCTCTCTCTCGTCGGCCATGGATTTGGTCGACGGCAGTGACAGGACGGCCAGGCTCCAGGTAGGTAGCCTCATGACCGTCCTCTTTCTCTTGTACGGTTAGGGTTCGAGTTCCGTCCCGATCCGATCTGGATCGGGCATTTTCTTTGTTTTTCAATCTAAAACCCTAGATCTACACCCTAGGCTGACGAACTGCTAGGGTTCTTTGTTGAAACCGTGTCCACTTTTCCCGTACCCGATCTAGGGTTAGGGTTACACAGAGTGAACCTGGCTCTGGTACCATTGTTAGAATCGATGTGAGTACCTTTCTGTGTTTCACCCGTAGATCCGTAGTTAGGCTCCACGACCTTGCGGAGCTTCACCGCAATGACAGCGTGGACGCCGATGCCGCCCTCTGTGACCGTAGGATCGGGAAAGCTCCTTTGCGTTTCTCCTTTGCGGCACAGCAACGTAGACGCCGGTGCCGCGGTGTAGTAGGAGTCGTCCAGCGCGGTGGAGAGAAGTCCAGTGGCGCCGGCGGTGACCCTGCAGAGGCGCGACGGTAGTGGTGGTGGCGGGCTCATCCCATCGCTGGCAGCACGCTTTAGGATCGGATTAGGGTTTCTCTTTCGATGGGTGTGGCGGCTCCGGTCAACCTCGTAGTCCGAGCCCTCACCCCCACATTCCTTTTATGTGTGCCGTGCGACAGGGGCCCTCCAACCGAGTTAGGGTTGGGCTCTCCCGATCAGGGAGCAGAGATAGGGCCCATAGGCCTATTGGTGGAGATCAACTAACATCCTTGGCTCGCTGGTAGCACGACCAGACGAGGCCGAAGGTGGCAACGAGAGAGGAGCACCGGGGCGACACGATGCCGCGCCGCGCAGCCTCGTCGGCCACGGCATCCTTGACGCGCTCGGCGCTTCAGGTCGTCCTTGGACAGCGTGAACGTGGCGAAGAGCTGGTCGGCGGACATCTTGACGAACTGATACTCTTCACTGCTCGGCGCCGTCTGGACAAAGACGTCGTACAGGCACCGTGGGTCGGCGAGGAGAGTCCGGTCGATGACAGGCGGCGGCAGCGGCGCTTCGGCGCCGCCGCCTCTGCAGGCGGCCGCCCAGGTGTGTAGGAAGTGCGTGGAGCCCGAGCCGTCGCAGGCGGCGTGGTGCACGGTGACGCCGATGGCGAGGCCTCGGCGCGCCGGAAGGAGCGTGGCCTGAACGGCGAGCAGCCTGCCGCCCCCCGGCAGCGGCGACACGAGCGCGGCGATCTTTATTCTTCCACGCATCCTTCCGATTGGTCCATGAATACGCGCGTATATATCGTCCCAATCAGGTCGATTTTCTCAAGTGCGAAAAGATTGAGAATTGAGATAGGGAATTGTTGGAGAGCAGTTTTTTTTAATCTTGCCAAAGGATCAAGATTTTTTTTAGACAAAAGAAGAATGGTATTAGATAATAGTTAGGTACACCAACACATTACAAAAGCATTCTGAAATACACTACATATATCAAAAACATATTTTCGTCTAAACTGTACCCACGCTGTGAATAGTTTAAACTCTCAAAACAAAACCTGTATGACGCTTCGTATAAATGATCGCACAAGCAAACACTATGTAAAAGGTCTGATAACATATGCCTAACGAACGACGGCCAACGTTCCTGCATGCGGAGTTGAGAAACTTCTTCTTTCTTGTATCTTCCTTCTTCTTCTTTAGGAAGACTGATCTGAAAATTATTCTCCCTAGTTCTTCATTATGGCCAGATCTAATCACGACAAGATTAGGAGTGAGTTTTGAAAACTCTCGGAGATGCTCCAACAAAGTTCATGGCGTTGCTCACTAAAAACGAAAAAAACGAGTAAAACCATTTTAAATTTAACAATGTTTATTAAAAATATTAATGTTTATTTCACACTAAATACATTAGATTTATTATAAGATATATTTCATTGTATACGTATTTTGTATCACTATATACTCAAAATGGTATATGAGGGAGTGTATGTCAATATTTTTTATAAACTTGACCAACATATATATCTGATTTGACTTTGAAATTAGGATAGAACTAAAACAGTACGTCTTTCTTATATCAATTTATAAGATGTTTTGATTTTTTTGATACATTATTTTTACTATACAATTTTTTTCACGAAGATAGCCGAATCTGTGCATAAAAAGTGGGCAATCACAATTCGACAGATTTGGCACATCTGATTTTTTTTTTCCAGATATTACTTTAGCACTACTTTTAACAATATTTTTCTCTTATAACAAATCAGTATAAGTAGATTAAATTTTAGCGAAACGAACAGTCAAACAGGCCCACTACACCCGGGCTGATCGGTCCTCGGAAGAACAGGACACGTAGGATCTGGTCCACTCCCACATCCCATCCGGCCATCTTGCCACGAGCTGGCGCGGCAGCGTCAACGCTTGACGGTTGACGCGTTCGCCAGCCACCTCGCGTGGGTTCGAGCCAAACTCCACGGCCGCACCACCCCCTCGAGTCGATGTTGAACTCGCTCAGGTAGCCCATTTGAAAACTCTGTTCCTGTTTCCACACAGTGAGGCCACGTCGTAGGGTTTTGCTTGCTTCGCCCGGCGGTAAAGCGGAGCGCGGCCACCGCCGCGCGCCCGGCCATGGAGATCGGGCAGTACCCCGCGAGCAGCTGCTCCAAGGAGCACCAGAAGATCTACCAGGAGTGGTTCGCGCTCGCGGACGCAGGTCCGATTCCCCCCTGCTCTGCTCTGTTCCCCCTCGATCCCCAATCCCCTTCCCACTGTTGTTCGCCTGGATGTGGTCTTCTAATCGACGGTGTTGCAGACGGGGATGGCCGCATCACCGGTCCCGACGCGATCAAGTTTTTCGGCATGTCCAAGCTCTCCCGCGCCGACCTCAAGCAGGTGCTGGCTCTCGCTACTAATCCCTTCCTGTTTTGTTCTGCTTGCGGAGCTATTGGTTTTTATATATGTGCCATTTTTGTCCAACCGTGCTGCGATTCAAGGTCTGGGCTATCGCGGACACCAGACGGCAGGGGTACCTGGGTTTCCCTGAATTCATCACGGCGATGCAGGTTTCCCCTCGTCTATTTGATGTTTCTGTTGTGCTCTCTGTTTCCACTAGGTGATTTGGGTTATTGTTCGTTACTAATGGGCTTGTTTCAATTGGCAGCTAGTCTCTCTGGCACAAGCAGGGAATGAGATTACTCAAGATAGCCTTAAACGCGATGGTTGTTGCTAGCCTCCAAATCAAGCCTACTTGATTGCATTATGCTTATTTATTTACTGCTAACAAGTTTAAGGTTATATCTGACAGATTTGGTCAGTTTGAATCCACCTGTGATGGAAGGTTTGGATGCCCTACTTGCGGTAATGCATTACTATGCCCTTACAGTTTTTCTGTATCGAATTTGTGCTTTATCTCAATGCCTTGTAGTAAATATGATGGCAACTGCTTTCAGAAATCTAAGCATTTGGTGAAGCGTGTTGATCCAGAAATGGATGGTAAGTAATGCACTCTTTAACAGGAAATTCATGCTTGGGGGAAATCTATGATACAAACCTTTTTTTTATCCATGCAGGATACCCTCAGGAACAATCCCATTTAACAAACAAATGGTTCAGCTCAAAGTCATCAAAGAAGGTAATACTCATGTAGTCATGTCATCTTCACAATTTTCTTCTGTATGCTCCTAGAATATCGCTCTTGTGAATATCTATTGCATATCAGCACCAAAGGAACTTTTGAGGAAAATTCTGGTATATCCTCATTAGTGAGCATATGTTGATAGATCAGTTATCTGTCTTTTTACGTTAGCAAAAGGAAAAGGCAGCAAGTTTACCTGTTTAGCTTGTGTAAGCTTCTGTAGCTGGTTAACTATTTATTTTAATTGTATCTTGTCTGTTAACGAGCTTGGAAACAATATGATGCATGTAAGTTGTCTAAAAGGAAGCCCACAGTCCACCAAAATGTTTGTAAGACAACATAGCTCTCAGTACTTGTGTTTCTATTATGCATTATTAAGCAACAGAGATATTTTTGTGCCAATATTAAGACCTTTCCCTATATAAAGAAATGCTGTCAGTTGACCCTAGTTTTGTCAATGACACATTTATCATTATTGCTGATCTTTCCTTTTATGGTGTTATATGTAAACAGATACCTCTGACTGCTGTTACTTCTGTCATTGATGGCTTGAAAAAACTTTATATCGAAAAGTTGAAGCCTTTGGAAGTTACATACAAGTTCAATGATTTCGTCTCCCCTTTGCTGGTACATACTGTATTCCCATTTTCTGGATACTTTAGGAAACAGAAATGACTACTTTCCTGTGTAATCTATGCCATCATTATTGTTGTTTCCTTCTCATTTTGTTCAAAATAACTCCCTTTCATGCAGAATATTGTTAATCCTTTTTTTTTTGTGTGTTGCAGACAAGTAGTGATTTTGATGCAAAGCCAATGGTTATGCTCTTAGGTCAATATTCTACTGGTAAAACAACTTTTATCAAGCATCTGCTAAGAACAAGCTATCCAGGTTTTTTTTACCTACCAGATGTACCTTCTATAGTTTCCCAGGTTTGTTCAAGTAACATGCTGTCTGACAGTTTATGTTTTGCATTTGCAGGTGCCCATATTGGACCAGAGCCAACAACAGACAGATTTGTAGTTGTCATGGTAAACTGAACAAAACTTAGGATTTCTCTTTGTAGGTATAATAGGTGCATCAAATGATTTAAACTTCTTATTATGATTTGTGAAGTAATTTTAGTTGAAATGATGAACGGATGAAGCAATCCAACATTTTTCTCAAAACTTTGGATAGGGAATTTACATCGTTAGTTACCTATGGGATCCCTCCTAAGATGTTGGCTTTACAGATTTTAGAATCACATAGTAGTTGATAGATAATGACACAGATTGGAGTATGACGTTATGCCTTTGAATATCGTCACAGTTTTCTATATATAGTTTGTAAAATCCTCAAGAGCATGTAAAGAGTTTTCTACATAGTAAATAGAACTTTAAGGGTATAGGCTGATCTAGGTTCTCTATTTGGTAGAAGTATTAAAAAAATAGTGCTAGTGCTGATGCCATAATTTTCTTAGGTGCTACGGCTCGCAAAATTATCAGTCTGCCATTTCTTTTCTTTTCTTTTTTTTTGGGGGGGGGGGGGGGGGGGGTCTTCCTGTTGCCAACAAGAACTAAAATTAGTGCTTTTGGGATGCATTGCTTGTTCATTTCTATAAGATGTTTGGATCTGATTGTCTTTTTGTGCTTCGTGAAAACACTGTAAATTTTCTGGCTGACACCTGTTGCGTTGTGATTAGCAGCCTGTACCTTTTTCTCTAAATTTTCTATGAAATGCTGAGCTGCGATTATATCGCCAGCCATCATATTTATGATTGTTTCTGACTCCTTAGGGTTTGTTGGGAATGTTAGCTAATGTAAAAGAAGCATAATGCACACATCTCCAAATCAATATTAAAGTTTAAGTTCATCATTGCTAGATTTATGCAAATTCTTGCTTGTGAAACTGGCAATAGATACTAAGCACCTATTGGCACACTCTTTTTGTCCAATTTCAGTTTTTTCAACCTAGGCCAATGTAACTGCAGTATAAGCAGTATGAATTGCCTGTGTGCCACCTATTACATTACCACATGTTTTATACCTATAATACTTTCCCCTTTCTGTCGCTCCAGTTAACTTATGTATGCTTGCCAGTCAGGACCTGACGAAAGGACTATTCCTGGAAATACTATTGCTGTTCAAGCTGACATGCCTTTTAGCGGTCTTACAACATTTGGGACTGCATTTTTATCCAAGTTTGAGTGCTCTCAGATGCGACATCCAGTAAGATTTAATTTTGATGCAAGTGAAAACCTAAAAGGCATGTAATCTGGAAACTGATACCAAACATTTACCTTGAAGCTGCTAGAGCATATCACATTTGTTGACACACCTGGTGTTCTTTCTGGTGAAAAGCAACGCACGCAACGCAGCTATGATTTCACTGGCGTGACATCATGGTTTGCTGCGAAGTGTGATCTTATTCTTCTTCTGTTTGATCCTCATAAGCTTGATGTCAGCGATGAGTTCAAACGTGTCATTGGATCATTACGTGGACATGATGACAAAATACGTGTAGTTTTGAACAAGGCAGATCAAGTAGACACTCAACAGGTAGTATTTGTGGATCTTTTTGTGTCTTAACTCGTGATGGGACATTTTTCTTTGTTTTGCTCTACATATTAATAGTCCTTTTCTCATTGACATGCAGCTTATGAGAGTTTATGGTGCATTGATGTGGTCTCTTGGGAAAGTATTGAATACACCTGAGGTTTCACGTGTTTATATTGGGTAACTTCTGATACCCTGATCTTCTTTATTTCACTATTTGGTATTTTATGATAGATTACATAAGATCTTCAAATTGTAACTTCAAAATTACTAGTAGAGTATTGATGTATTTCATTTACTTTATTAAAGCTTGACTCGGGTATTACTGGATTTCTCCATTACTTAAACAATAGTATATTTGAATCTTGTTCTGGTATTGACCTTAGATCATTCAAGTGCCTGCAAATCATTCAAGTAACTTCCATGTTTGTTTGTAGATCATTCAATGACAAACCAGTAAATGAATCAGCTGTTGGTCCACTTGGAAAGGAACTATTTGAGAGAGAGCAAGATGATCTCCTTTCTGATCTCAAAGATATCCCCAAGAAAGCCTGTGATCGTCGGGTAATTTTTTTTCTTTTTTCTTTCCATGTGTTTTTTGAGTCCTAACTAATTAGTTTTTGCATATTGACATCAGTATTCTGTGCCTGCAGATCAATGAATTTGTTAAACGTGCTAGAGCTGCCAAGATCCATGCTTATATAATAGGCCATCTAAAGAAGGAGATGCCTACAATGATGGGCAAAGCAAAAGCCCAACAACGACTCATAGACAATCTGCCCGATGAGTTTGCAAAGGTATGTATTTTGAGATTCTGAACTTCTCTAGTCGATATAGGATCATTGTAGATTGAAGAGCCGCAGAGGTCCTTGCTTATGTTGGCAACTTAGGATGGAAGCTTTTGTCTGTCAGATGTCCTCTTACCACTTTTTTTTTTTGGGTTGGCGTATCATGGCCTCGTGGCTTGTTTCACCTAACCAGCTTGCACCTTAAGTTTCGATTATTTTACTACTTTGCGCATTCTAAAATAGTGACAGTAAGAGCTGGTTGAGTTTGCCGATGGTGTGAATTCTGGGCTCTTCCTGTTTCATTTCAGTTACAGTGTCCTCTCTTTTCTTTTACTGGATGTCATGTGAAGCATTCACTTACATATCCTTTCCATATAATTTTCATGCTCTAAGCAACAACTGCTGTCTGGTGGAATAGGTGCAACGGGAATACCATCTTCCATCGGGAGATTTTCCTTATGTGGAGCACTTCAAAGAGGTCTTGAGCGGGTATAGCTTCGACAAGTTCGAGAAGGTCAAGCCCAAGATGATACAGGCCGTGGATGATATGCTTGGATATGACATTCCAGAACTTCTCAAGAACTTCAGGAACCCATACTGAGTGAACCCATACAGGCGGTTGAAGGATGACTTTGATCTGCACCAAAATGAGGGATTGAGTGGGGCATGGATTGATGCTGCCGTCCATAGCTTTGGAATTGTCAGGCGACGATGAATCATCGCGATCAAGGTCCCGTGGGGCGCTCATTGCCATCCATGCTTCGCCATTGTTATATAACTTTATGCATAAGCATCATAGAGCCATTGCTCAAACTTTCACCTAGACATCTGGTCATGTAAAATCGACTAAATAGTGATCTTAAATGAGTATTTATTCGTTTCCTCAAATGACTAAATAGTTTGCATTAAAGAATATACTGCGATGCTCATTGTTTCCTCAAATGAGTATTTATTCGTTTGGAATAGCTGGATAATGTGGTCCTGTCAATTAGTCAGCCCATGAAGAATATTTGGACCACAGTGGGGTGTTGTCCTGAGCATGGCTCCTTGTTTTGCTTTTATGTGAATTTGTTCATGAATGTCATGTATGTTGTGGTACTGCAAACTCCGATGTTGCAAATATATTTTTGAACGATGAACCTTTGAGAAATTAACTCAAAATAAATTTGTCCATCTGAGATTGGAGAATACTGTTGTTTTCTGTCCTGTCCTGATAAGCATTACAATAACAATGTAGATTCGCATGATCCTTGCAAATTTCCTCAATTTGGAGTACAAGTCACACAGACAACATGCCCCAATTAGGGTGGTCTTTCTTTTCCCGAATCAGATGTAGATACTCATTGTCGGGTTCATAAACCCGGGGTCCCTCGTAGACCGGCTTCCACGTCAGAGCTCGGCCCAGGAGGATGACTTTTTTTCTTCTGGACCGGTCCGAAAGTCTAAATTCGACAGACCGGAGCACTCGCTTCAGGCCCTGGCAGCCTTCGGCCCATCTTTCCGACCGGAGCACTAGCTCAGGCTCAGGCCAACTCCGAAACGGCCTCTCCGATCGGAGTGCTAGCGTCAGGTCCCGGCTGCCTTCGCACGGCCTCCGCTCGGAAAGCCTGACCCAAGGGCCGCCTGCAACTCCGACCCCGCGACCAGGGCTCGTGGGAAGCCTGCTCACCGCTCTCCTCCGACCGGCGTACTAAGAGCCGACTGGAGCCATCCGACCGGGGGCTCCCCGTTCGGAAGGAACCAGAAGACGCGCGGAGAAAGACAAGGCATGGCTCACAAGTCAAAACCACTATACCAGAGACCATACCCTGCGCAAAACAGTGCTCTGCAGCCACCCTGACACAAAGTATTGTAGGGACCGCTAGAAACTCCCATATGGTAAGCCCCCCCCCCCCCCGCGTGTCTCTGGACATCGATCGCAGTATGGGCTCCATGATTTGCCATACCGGGTGAACATAGCACGGCTCCTCACATACCACTAGGCATCAAGAAATATTTGCAGGTACCGGCGTCCATCCTTCCTGAAGAAGATAGCTCGACCCCCCGTGCACATGTGACATCCTACAGCGACATCGACAGTATTGGGGGGCGTCAACCATTATCCAGTTTCTATCACCGTAGGCAGCAAGGCTTAGAAATATCTGTACTCTCCCCCTCTCACCTGTAAAGCTATCCCCTTCATCTATAAAAGGGGATGCACCCCCTCCAACTAAGGGAAGATCGACTTCTTCAAGCTCAGACTCACTAGATCGACATCAACACCTTACAACCGTAGGACCACCAAGTTCCGACCGCGACCCTTCCGGTCGGAGCCAACCGAACCTCTTGTATCCCCCCTTCTTCCTCCTTCTCGTTTGTACCCCCACTACAGACTTCGAGCGTCTGGGCTCAGGAATAAAGTCACCGACCGACCCCAACTGGACGTAGGGCATGTTGCCCGAACCAGTATAAATCCTGTGTCATTGAGCGCTAGGTCACCTCCGATCACAACGTACAGCAAAACTATAAATATTTACTAGTTGGTTACTTTCTGCACTGACAGTTGGCGTCGTCCGTGGGGAGGACGCTGTACGTTCAACACTCTTTTGGTCATCGGATGGCCCATTTTTCCGCCACCCCCGCCGTGGCGGGTTCGGGCGATACAATTCGCTTCGGCTCGATGGAATTTCCCGCACTCTCGCCCGTCGGGATGCGGGTTCCACCTATCTTCGAGCCTTCCCAGGCCTTCCGCTTCGGAAGCCTGGATTTCGCCACCGACCGGCTCGGCGTACTCCACCTCTGCGAGGAGACTCGCGACCCGGCACCCGTCGGAGGGACGTCTTCCATCGACTTCGGGACGCGCGACTCCAACGGCTTGGCATCTGCGCTTCATTCCGAGCAAACTCTCTGCTCAAACCCCGCTGTGAGTAATATACATGCTGTTATTTACTTACTACGCTCTATCTTCCGCCAAATACCCGGTTGGTCACCGTTGTCCCCGTCGCAGCCGCCATATGGCCGGTTCCCCTATGGCCTCGCGTCTTCCGCGGACGCATATGCCTGGGGACTCCAAAAGGTGCTGGCGCCGCACCCTCTCACGTCTGAGTTCGTGGGGATGGCGAGCTATGCTCCCACCTATTTCCTCGACATCATGGATGACGATGTCGGGAGTGACAGCTCCAGCATCGGCGATGTGGCGCCTAGCCACCGTCGGTCCCGGGAGTACGCTGCGGCGGACGCCCCGGAACAACCGCTAGGGGTAACGGAGTCCTTCTGGACCCACACCCCACCGGGCCCCCACGCGGAGACCCCCGAGCTCACACGTGAGCACGGGGAGAATCTACGACGACAGTGGCCGCATCAGCCACAAACTGCACCAACACGCTCGGCACACCACACTGCGCCCCGTGCGCATAGACCGACGAGCGGCGCTTGGGGTCGCGCCCGTCAGCCCCAGCGCAATGCTCCGGTTCGAGGGATCGACCCCCCACAGTTCGCTCGGGGCAGTTAGAACGTTGCCGCCGCAGCAATGCTCCTGCGTGACCTGCCCGAGCCGAACGACCCTCGCGGACGGGCAATCCACCAGAACCTCCGGGCACTATTGGAGACCGCCGCCATTCAACAAGCGGAGTGCTCCGTATCGCGACGCCGACTTGCGACCTCGCTCCCCGTCTGGGGAATAGGGACGTAGCAGATGGTGCACTACACCCTGTCATCACCACAACCACCGATTGCGGCACGAGAAGCCGCAACCGCTCCTCGTCTTGACTTGACGACCGTCCCGTGCTGACCGCCTATCTACGCGTAGCTCGGGCCGAACCAAGACGCGTGCAGCGTCGACCGAAGTCCAAGCCCTGACCGCATGGAACCACGGACCATTTGTCCAACACCCCTAGCAAGCGCCTTTTCTGCCGCGCTTCAACGGGGGCCACGACAAAGGTAAGGCCAAGCACCAGGATCAAGACGAGGGCCCCTCCACATAGAGGGGAAAGAAGAACAGAAAGGATCGCCGCCGACCGAGCAACTTCGTGTTGGTCGCCGCGGCAGATTACGTGGGCACTTAGCCCTAGCAAGACCCTCCGGGCCACTTCCACGATCTCATGGAGAGCCCGTGCACCAACCACAACTATCCCGTCAACCATCTCTACAA
Source organism: Miscanthus floridulus (assembly GCF_019320115.1). Lineage (NCBI taxonomy): Eukaryota > Viridiplantae > Streptophyta > Magnoliopsida > Poales > Poaceae > Miscanthus > Miscanthus floridulus. The sequence goes on from NC_089598.1 coordinate 101,603,965, forward strand.
GGAGTGCCAGCTCCTCAAGCGCCTGCTGAGGTAGGCCGATAGGCCAAAGGAAGAAAAAGGTGAGGAGGCAGCGACCGAAGAAGGGGGCGCAACGGACAAGGATCCAGATGACTGAAGTGATCCGACCGGAAGCCTACCGACTGAAGGACAACGACGACGACGCTCTCTCCGATGACCTTGGAACAGCTATGTCTTTTCTTCTTTTCCTAAGTTTCAGTCTTACCTTTACTTAGCGAACGCTCCTATAAGAGCACCCCGACCCGAACACTTTTTGGCTCGGGGCGCTCGGGGGCTCCACTAGGGGGCTCTACTACCCCTTTGTTGTTGTTTTTACCTTAAGTACTCTTTTCCTTTTGTATGAAGAAATTCCTTCCTACCTGAATAAAAGTGTAGTTCGTTCTTTTGTTTTACCTTACGTAGCTTTGCTTTGAAACATTCCGACTGATTGCACCCTACCTTTTCCTACGGTTACGATCGGGCGAGCCTCGCAGGCCACGCCCCGGGCTCGTAAAGTTGCAGCCTACGAAACAAACGGGCAGGTACGAGAAAGAAAGAAATTTAAAACAAAATTATGCTAAGGAAAAACTAAGGAACGAAAGGGAACAAGCTTCCCCGAACGGAGCAACTCCATCACAAAAACAAAAACCGATTGCAATCATTAAAACACACACGAACATTTTACATAGGGGTCCCCCCCCCCACAAACTTAAACTTCTTACATTTACTAACTACTTATATTTAAAAAGGTATTAAACCGACCCGGCGGTATCTGCTGACGGCGCGACCGACGAAGGCGTAGGCTGCTCGCTCCCCCGGCAGCACGACGTTTGGCTCGATTAGGGCCGAGGCGACATTCCCCCCTGAACCAGGCTCCGTGCTATCTACAGGCTTGGAGGTACCCTCTCCACGCATGCTTTAGGCCATGTCTTGATGGCGAACATCCATCACCCATTCGGCGGAGACTTGCTCTGACACCGACCGTGTATGCGGCAGCAGGCTCACCCCGATTGACTGGATGTCCTCCATGCTCAGGCCTTCAGCATACCCACCGCAGATAGTGGTGAAGTCTAGATTCGGGTGGTACGTCGCCATCGAGGTCGACACTCCCGACGCTCCATAAAATAGCCCGCTCCTGACAAGGTCCTTGACCGCGTCCGGGACCTCCGCCAGCTGAACTGCCGGTACTTGGCGCTGACCCAAAGACTTCCAAGATGACGAGCTGGGCAGTGTTGTGGATCTAACCGAGCTCCCCTTCAAGAGCACGCCGCTCTTCACGGGACTTGGCCAGCTCCTCGACATTCCGGCTGAAGTTTGCCTTGGTCGTCTCCAGGTCTCGCTCCAGCACCTTCACCTTTTCACCTAGCTCTGCAAGAAGGGCGACAAGCTCAGAAATAGGCTGGGGGAAAGGAAATCAACACCACGAGAAAACAAAAAGGGTACACACCAACGCGAGAGGCCTCAAGGGTGGAGAAATCATCTGCCTGCCGGGCCACCTGCTCGCGTAGCCGGGCACTCGCGTCTTCCATCCCCATCACCTAGCTCTGGAGCATGAGCACTTCCTGATCCGCCTCCGACCAGGCCCTCTGCTCCGCCTCCAGGGCCTTCTGTGCCCTCTCCAGGGCGGCCCGCTCTGGCTCAAGGGCCGCCAAGGCCTCTTGAAGCGCCGCCTCAGTATTGGCCAAGGACGTCCGCAGCCCCGTCTCAATCTCCTCATGGCGGGCCTTCGCCGCCTCGAGCCCTTGCTCGGCAGCAGTCACCCGCTCCGTCGCACGCTGCCCCTCCGCCCACGCCTCGGCCGCCTCGACCGTCCGGACTTGGGACTCGCGGCAAGCAGACTCCGCCCCGCGCTCTAGCTCGGCCGTCCGGGCGTGTTCCGTCCGGAGGAAGTATGACTTGCGGGACGACACCTTCCTTATTTCCTGTGAAGAACAAGCATGCTAAAAACAACTGACGAAAAGATTCAAAGGGCAAGGATAAACACTAGAAACTCACCTCCACGGCGAGCTGCAGGTCGACCTCAACCAGCTACCGGGCAAACTGAGCCTGCTTCCGAGCACTATCAAGCTTCACGGACAGCTTGGTGAGTTCGGACACCGCGGCATGCCCTTGCCCCCCGAAAATGTCTCAGAGCTGGCGCTCCCGGGAATCCCAGAGGACGAACCTCGCCTTCGATGGGTCCTCAGGAAAGGGCCACTCTAGGTCACCCTCCGATGAACCGCCGGAGGGCCTAGCCTCTGACCGGACCACCACCAGCTCCCGCGGCGACACCGCCGGTTCCGTCGCGGTATCCACCTCGTCGTTAGACGGGATTTCCACCACCACGTTCGCATGGGACGCCGCTGGGCGTCCCAACTCTGTCCCGGCCACGCTTCCCTCCGGCGCCTTTGGCTCCGACGACAACGATAGGTCGTGTAGCCCTCCACCCGGCGAGATAGGGAGTTTGCTCTCCCTCGTCTCACAAGTCAAAACCACAAAATATTGTAGGAGACCATACCCTGCGCAAAATAGTGCTCTGCAGCCACCCTGACATAAAGTATTGTAGGGGCCGCTAGAAACTCCCATATGGTAAGCCCCCCGCGTGTCTTTGGACATCGATCGCAGTATGGGCTCCATGATTTGCCATACCGGGTGAACATAGCACGGCTCCTCACATACCACTAGGCATCAAGAAATATTTGTAGGTACCGGCGTCCATCCTTCCTGAAGAAGATAGCTCGACCCCCCGTTCACATCTGACATCCTACAGCGACATCGACAGTATTGGGGGGCGTCAACCATTATCCAGTTTTCATCACCGTAGGCAGCAAGGCTTAGAAATATCTGTACTCTCCCCCTCTCACCTGTAAAGCTATCCCCTTCATCTATAAAAGGGGATGCGCTCCCTCCAACGAAGGAAAGATCGACTTCTTCAAGCTCAGACTCACTAGATCGACATCAACACCTTACAACCGTAGGACCACCAAGTTCCAACCGCGACCCTTCCGGTCGGAGCCAACCGAACCTCTTGTATCCCCCCTTCTTCCCTCTTCTCGTTTGTACCCCCACTACAGACTTCGAGCGTCTGGGCTCAGGAATAAAGTCACCGACCGACCCCAACTGGACGTAGGGCACGTTGCCCGAACCAGTATAAATCCTGTGTCATTGAGCGCTAGGCCACCTCCGATCACAACGTACAACAAAACTACAAATATTTACTAGTTGTCACTTTCTGCACCGACACTCATAGATTACCCTTGTAAGTTGTAAATGCATGTACGCACAAAATATAACTCTCGAGATTGATGAAGTTAACATAGATACATCTTACTATTGGCGGAAACTATATTTATATATCTAAAATTGAACATAAATTATATTTATGTATCTACTCACTCCATTCCTAAATATCTATCGTTTTTGCTTCCCGAGAAAGAACTTTGACTAAATATATATATAAAAATATTAATATTTATGGTATATAACTAATATCACTAGATAGATATTTGAATTTAATTTTTTAATAAATTTATTTAGAGGTACAAATGTTACACGTATTTTCTATAAACCGAGTCAAACTTTCGACACGGAAACCAACCGAGACCGTTAATTGGGGACAGAGGGAGTAAAATTGAACTTAAATTTGTGCAGTACCGTGATCGTGTAGGATTTAACGAACTAAATTTCTATGCAATTTGGGTATTAGATAGATCCTAAGTATCATGACCAAAGAGCCTGTACAAAAATGACTTCTTTTGTCCTTCGGGACAAAAACCCAGTCAAACGCAGCTGGCAGAAACCTGAGTGCCGCCGACGCCGGCAGCTGCCTCTCTCAATCATTGAAAACGTGAGAAACACAAACCACTACCACACCTCTCTAAAAAACGAAGCAAAATTTATGTTTTTTGAACTAAAAAAACACAGAATGACGATACGGGACAGGGCGACACGCCGTCACCGAACGCGCAAGTGTCTCCGGCGACCGACCCGCGGCCTGGTCCAGTAGTACTCCAGTCCAGCCCCTCTCCCGCGCCACGCCGCGCCGCCGACCCCGTCCGCGCCCCGCGGGTTCGGCATCCCGCCCCCACCTCCTCACCAAACTCCCCCAACCCGATTCCCCCGTCCTCGCCTCGCGCGCCCCCACACCGCACCGCGCACGCGCTTGCGCCTTTGGCTTCTTCGCGGCTCCAGCGACCCCGTCCCCGTCGGGCACCAACCCAACCCAACGCTCTCCCCCCTCCTCGCTTCCCCTCCGCCCCCTCCTTTTCCTCTGCCCAACAATTGATAGCTCACCCCACCTCCGCACCCGCTGTTTCGTGCACCGCACTTCACCCCCCACCAACCTCTCCCCCTCAAAAACTATCCACCCCACCCCACCTCTACCCGCCGACGAGCGCGATCGATTGATTCCGTTCGAGCCGGGCGGAGGAGGAGGGAGCGCCGGGCGGCGGGGGGAGCCCACCAGATCCGGCGGCTATGATGAAGTCGCTGCTGCCGCAGAGCCAGCTGCGGCGGTCGGCGGCGGCGGCAGCGCGGTCGTCGGGCGGCGGCGCAGCGGGGTCAGACGGGGCTATGGCCGACGGCGGCGGGGCGGGGCCGCGGGCGCCCGCCTCCTCCACGTTCTGGTTCCTGCTCCACGCGCTCTTCTGCCTCATCTCTGTCTTCCTCGGCTTCCGCTTCTCGCGGCTTCTCTTCTTCCTGCTCTTCTCCACCACCGCGCTCTACCACTCCACCACCTCCTCCTCCTCGGCCGCCGTCCTGCGCGCCACCACCACCACCACCACGACCACGACAACGACCACCACCACCACCAACACCATCATGCTCTCCTTCGCCGCCGCCAACAATCCCCCTTCCGGCCCCGCTAACCGCACGGCGCTGGAGGCGGCCGCGGCGGCCGACAACAAGGGGGCGGCGGCGTCCGGGAACCCGCAGAGCCACGTCGTGGTGGGGAGGCACGGGATTCGGATCCGGCCGTGGCCGCACCCGGACCCCGTCGAGGTGATGCGCGCGCACCGGATCATGGAGCGCGTGCAGGAGGAGCAGCGCCGCTGGTACGGCGTCAAGGAGCCCAGGCAGGTGCTCGTCGTCACCCCGACCTACTCCCGCGCGTTCCAGGCGCTCCACCTCACCGGCCTCCTCCACTCCCTCCGCAACGTGCCGTACCCGCTCACCTGGATCGTCGTCGAGGCGGGCGGCACCACCAACGCCACGGCTTCGATGCTTGCGCGCTCTGGCCTTACTTTCGTCCACGTCCCATTCCCTGACCGCATGCCCCACGACTGGGCCGACCGCCACGCCACTGAGAACCGGATGCGCCTCCACGCCCTACGGTATGTATGGTTTCCTACTGCTTCCTCAGCTAGCTAGTATAGTTATGGACAGAAGATCGCTGATGAAGGATCGGTTTCCTTGTGCAGCGTGATCCGTGAGAGGAAGATGGATGGTGTAGTTGTTTTTGCGGACGACAGCAATGTTCATAGCATGGAGCTGTTCGATGAGGTGCAGAAGGTCCAGTGGATGGGTGCTGTATCCGTTGGAATCCTTGCGCATACTGGAAGGGCAGACCAACTACGGCTCAGCGAGGAGGACAAACAGAATATGCCTCTTCCAGTCCAGGGCCCTGCTTGCAACTCCTCAGGGCATCTGGCTGGATGGCACACGTTCAACTCATTGCCCTTCTCTGGGAAGACCGCCACAGTGGTTGGTGAGGCAGCCCCTGTTCTGCCCAGGGGTCTGGAGTGGGCTGGCTTTGTGTTGAACTCGAGAATGCTGTGGAAGGAGGCTGACGGCAAGCCTGACTGGGTGAAGGATCTTGATGCTGTGGGCGAGAATGGAGAGGAGATTGAGAACCCACTTACTCTGTTGAATGATCCATCCTCTGTTGAGCCACTGGGCAACTGTGGGAAGAAGGTCCTACTGTGGTGGCTCCGTGTTGAAGCACGGGCTGACAGCAAGTTTCCTCAGGGGTGAGTTTTTCGACATCCCATTATTCGACATTTTTATTACCCAGCTATGCTATTGGGAAAGTTTATAATGTTCTGTTAGCATCCAAGATTCAAACATCTAGAGTCATGGAAACTCCCTTTTTTTTAACCTTGTTAAGTTAGTTAAGCCTTATCTAGGTTCACTGGCTCAACATCTCCAATGGATATTTGTGGCAACTGGATATAAACCAACTGTCTAATAGCTACCCAGCAACTGAAACTTTGGCACTGTTTGGCTGAGCTCCATCTTCAATATATATCATGCGTACCACGCCAGGTTTGGAGTTTGTATGCTATAATAAATCTCGTTAAATAACTAGTTTTAGTCTTTAAATAAAATGAGACACCCCAACACTCCCGGTGCACACCAAACCTTAGCTCCACATGTCCTGCCAAACAGGCCCTTTGTTACATATGAATCTTTATATGGATTTTATCGTGTTGAATGTGATTGACTGATTGCACTGAGATAAGTTTGTCACCAACAACTGCTTTACAGTAGTCCCTTAATACCTCAAGTAAAATAGTTTATGTTGTCCTGTCACTAAGCCAGTCTGGTCTGGTCATAGAGTTTCCATACTTGTCTAGGATGTGATAATACCGGCAAACACTGATTGAAAACTCTATAATCTACTTCCTCTGAAGCTTTGTTTGTAAATATAAGCCCATCTATGTCTGTACTAAGCATGTGTTTGGATGGAGGGACCAACTGGGTCGGAGTTGGGTCGGACCCAGTTTTCTGGGTGTTTGGATGGGAGATCCTGGAACCTGGGTCGAACCCAGGAGGGCATATTCCCCATAGATGCGGGTTGCCCCAGCACCGCAAAATCGAGCGGACGGGGTTCGACCCACATCGAGCACTCGCATCTCCGGCGAGCTCGTGCAGGGGAGAAGAAAGGCGCCGACGGAGGAGATGCGCCAAGCACGGAGGAGAGCACCGAGCGCAGAGGAGACCGCCAACGCAGAGGAGGCCACCAGCGCGGAGGAGACTTAGCTGCGCAGGGGACCGAGCCGCACAAGGGACCGGCGGCCGCGGGGGCGGCGGCGAGCGAGTCACGCAGGGGAGAAGAAAGGCAGGGAAAGGGAAGAGAAAGGAGGCTTTTACATGTGTGCCATTAAAAAAGTTTGAAATTACACACATGCCATTAAAAAAGTTGGCCGCACACATATGCCACCGTTCTGAACTTCTTTGCTCTCCAAGCCATTCCGTCCGCATTCCGTTCGTTTTTCACCGTTTGGGAGTCCTGACAAGTGGGCCAGGTCAGTCAAAACGTCCATAATACCCCTCTCATCCCTATCCTCTCTCTCTCTCAAACTCGACCTCATCTCTCTTCTCCGCGCGCGCCCCCGGCGGAGCTCGCCTGCGCCCGCGCCCACGGCGGCTGGCCGGGGCGGAGCTCGCCCGCACGTGCCCGCGGCAGCTGGCCGTGCCGAGCTCTGCCCGCGGCGGCCGGTGCTGATGCTCCCACCGCGCCCGCGGCTGGTGGCCGTGGCTGAGCTGCCCGCGCCCGCGCCCGCGGCGGCTGTCCGGGGCCGAGCTCACCCGCGCCCGGTTGCCCGCGGCGCCCGCGGCGGCTGTTCGGGGCCGAGCTCGCCCACACGCGCCCGCAGGCGGCTGTCGGGGCCGAGCTCGCCCGCGCGCGCCCGAGGCGGCCGGGCGGAGCTCGCCCGCGCGCGCCCGCGGCGGCCGGGCGGACCTCCTCGCGTCACCTCCACGCGCGCTGCTGTCAGATCCACGGCGAGGACCGGTTGCGGCAGCTCCACGCGCGCCGCCTCCTGGCTCTCGCCGCCTCCGTTGGGGACGAGGCCGCCTCCTGCACGCTGGGGCCCTCGACGTCGCCTGTCGGGGCTATGCGCTGCTGCAAGCTCCCCGCCATCTCCTTCTTGGCCGCGGCGGCGCGGGAGGCGCGCCTGCACCTCGCCCGAGCGCGTGGCTGACAAACGGACCCCACCGTAGGGTAAAATGGTCATTTCACCTGTCTGTTTGACACCGTTAAGAAGAAAAGCGGACGGAATGGCTTGGAGAGGAAAGAAGTTCAGAACGGTGGCATATGTGTGCGGCCAACTTTTTTAATGGCCTGTGTGTAATTTCAAACTTTTTTAATGGCACACATGTAAAAGCCTCAAGAGAAAGAGGATGACGTGTGGGGTCCATTTGCCAGGATCCTCAACCCACATCAGTTTATCTTCAAACCAAACACAAAATCTGGGACAACCTCATCCCACTAACCAAACGTGAGATGGGTTGAACCCAACCCAAAAAACTGGGTTGGACCCAACCCAACCCACTTGGTCCCCAAACCAAACACATCCTATGTTAAAAATTTTCAACTTTGACAATCAATAACTAAAATTGTATGTATGTTGACAACAAAAGTAGATTCATTATGTAAAATTACTTTTACAACATATAACTCTTTTCATTTGATATAGTTTTTTTATAGATATTACCTGTCAAAATTTTTTGTATAAAGTTTGACTTAGGACAAATCTCATATTCATGATCTACGAAGTATGAAAATTGCTTTGTGCTACTGAAGACATCATGTTTAATTTTACTTTGTATAAGGGATTTAATTTTGATATGCAGCTTAAATATGCTTTCTTTGCTTTGCCTACATTATGTCCAATTCGTATGTGCTTTCTTGTTGTAAACTGATTTAGGCATGTAGCCTCTCCCAACTAGCTTTGGCACTAAAAGGTAGCGGTGCAAATATTACGGATATTTTCCGTTTGTATCTGGGTTCGAATTCGTTTAGAGTTCAGATCCGTCTGTATCCGAACACTCCAAATCGGATATATATGATGTTGATATCCATTCATAGCTTATCCGACACAACTGACACTATTTGAATCTAAATTCGAGAAATACAGTAGGTCAGTAGCCGCCCATATCAGACCATTTGCACCTCTACTAAAAGGTTTTGTTGTTGATTTTAAGCTGCTGAACCTGTAAATTTGATGTTTGTAAGTGCTCGAAAAAAACTGGGTTCTTGAAAATTTTAGACAATCAAATCAATGCTTATTTGATGCCTACTAGAGTGTAAGATTACATGCTACCGTAGCAATTTGCCTCTTCCATTGACATGGTGCCACATGGCTAAGGCACGAGAGAGATTCCAATGTATCATTATTAACATTAGACAGAGTATTTAATTTTTTTGTGTTTTGTTTGGCATGAAATCTAGCATCTAGGCCGATCTCATGGTTGAAGACCAGGTCCTCATCACTCTAAAAAAGAAATGAAAAAACTGGGTTCGCGTGACAAGAGTGTCTTTGGTAACCATGTGTGATACGTACCTTGTTCCTGAGTCTTTGGTTGGAGTCTTTGAAACCAAGGAAGAGTGAAAACTTGGGTTCGCTTAGGAAAACATTAGTTTCATTGAAACCAACAAAGAGTGAAAACATTGGATTCCCTTTAGAGTGCAGTTAGCTGTTTAATCATGTCTCTCTCTTGATTAATTCTTTTACCCATTTAGCTTTCCTTTTCTTTCTTATGCACAACTAAATATGTTCTTTTGCAGGTGGGTAATTGAGCCACCTTTGGAAGTCGTCGTCCCTGCAAAGCGCACTCCATGGCCTGAAACCACCACCGAGCTTCCATCCGAGTTGTTGGATGACAAGCAAGAGCAGGAGGATAGGCGGCTGTCAAGAGCCAACAAATCGTCTCGGCCCCGAGGCACCACGAAACGGAAGGGTGACCCCCAAGGGCAAGATAACTGATGGGAGAACGTACTGGCATTGTAATGTATATCTCTTACACCCTGCAAAAAACACAGTTGGAAGCGTATCCAGTTAATCTGGCGGTGGCTGTGTTTACTTTTTTTTCTGATGTTTTTGCTCTTGTGGCGATGGTCCACGCTTGGGTATGTTATCTGTAGGGTGCACATTTTTAATGTAGCTTATCTGTTGTGTTGTAATGTACGCTGCATTGGAAACTGAAAAATGGTGGCTGAATTCTGGAAGTATGTCTATGGTTGTGAAGAAAGGACTCAACACTTGCATTCTCGAGCATGGGCTGATGGCTGGGTGCGCATACGTGCATTCTCGAGCATCCATGTGTATTGAGATAAGCAGGGATGTTAAACCAAATCCGTTGGTTATTTTCTCCACCAATTCCAATCCGTAGAGAGGTCGTCACGTCACGTCACGTATTGAGCCAAAGCCGCCTTGATTGCCTGATTGAGAAATGGCCGTGGTTGGAGTTGGACTGTTGGAGTCTTGTAGACTTGGAGTATAATACCTGTAGGCTGGAGCAAACCAATCGTTTTTCTGAGGTCCTTGCTTGCTGTTGGGTGCAGCATGCTGCTGCATCTCCCATAGACAGCTGCTTAAGCATTTGGCTTTGGCGATTGATTGCTCGGAGTGTTGGATCTTACGATCGGGGCAATCGGAAGACGCCGCATCGGCGAGGGGCAGACCGGTTGTGCTGGTGCAGCCGCGGCGACTACCCGTCGAGCGTCGAGTGTCCAACGGGACTGTCTGTCCTGGAAGCGGAGCGGCCACCCGCACCGCGTGATGCAACGCGATCACTTCCGCGAAGGCGAACTGCCAGCCAGCCTCGCGCCACGGCCCAAACGCCATGAGCCCCCGCGCCGCGTCCGCGTGTGCACCCAGATCAGAAAAAGCAGCAGTTGCACGCAACAACAAAGGGCACGCGCGACACCCGGACGGCCGGACCTGACCGCGCCCTGCGCGGAACGGCGGAATCGCGCGCCTCGCTCCCCCGGTTTGTGTTTCTCTTCACCGCCGCGGCGGCGGCATGCATCGTGGCTGCTCAACTCGCGTGCATGGTGGTGGTGGTGGTGGTGTAACACCCACCCAGCCACCGTACCCTCCGTCAGGCGCGCGCACACAGATCGCGACAAATCAGTTGCACGCTGCTGGGGGCGTTCGTTGGACCAACCGGGAACTCAAAAAAATATGATTTGATATGATTAATATATCTTAAAAAAATTATTTTTTTTGTGAAATTAAATAAAAATAATTTTATATAAAAATTATAGATCTCGACGAGATCTACAACTTTCTAGTTTTGAGTTTTTTTTATTTGAAGTCATTAAGATGTTCAAAAAAAAATTAATGACATATTTACACTTAAGGGCATTTTCATCTTTTCACATCTGCAGGAAGGCATGAAAAAGTTGGAGCAGTGGCACTGAAGACCGCTAAACTTTTTCAGAGGCACACGGAGTATTGCGATCTTTTTTAATGGCACTGAAGGAATTCCCCCATTATATTATATATGGAATCAAAACGCGTGCTCAACTTCGGATTTGGAGAAATAAAAGCAAACGGGGTTTGTTCCATTCCACTCCGTCATGCTCGCGACACCACCGGCTGCGTGGTCTAACCCGATCCTTGCCGAGGGCTCGCTCGTCCAATTCCGAACACTCTTGGGGATGTTGACGGGGCGACCGGGCGAGTATATATGATTTTCTTTTGACCGTCACGACTGATTGTTGTGCCGATTGGGATAATCTGATTCACTCTCTCTGTTCTAGTACCTGTTTGGTGGTTCTAATTGAATAATAGGATGATATGTCACCAACTTAATTTTTTCGAACCTCATGTCTAATATAAGATAAGATGTATGTTGACCTGTAATACAGCCTCACATTTTGGCTTGAAATTTTTAATTCCAACTTTACAACTCATCCTACTCTTAACGTAGAAGCTGCTGCGAACAAGTCATCGATCTTATGCTTTGTTCAACTCCCTTCCATATGTTGAAGTGGATTATTATTCCTGCCATTTGAAACTGCTTCAAGCAGCTGAATCAGAGACCGTGTCATAGCAAGGATCGTCGTAGTTCTCGATCGCTCTCTTGACACTTGACAGACAGAGTTGAATCCAATCCAACACACGTTAACAAGGTGACAGCCCTCTGTTTGAGAACCGAGACAGACAGGCATCATCAGGGCACGAGCTTTTTAGGTTGCGTGGTGGTGGGGTTGGCCGTGGGTCCGGTGGCGCCCAGTTCGTTGCCTCCGGTGGCTATAAATTTGATGAGCCACTGCGTGGGCAGGGCAGACACTGAGACACACCAGCAGTTCACAAATTGTACTCTTCGATCGTCGTCGATCACCTTCTCCTTCCGCTTCTCGTCATCTCTTGCTGCTCCGATCGATCGAGCTTGAGGCTTGAGGGGTCAATCCAAACCATTGCATCAGGGGATCCCCATGAGTCCACCACGCTCCCCGGTTGCCACCGTGGCGCTGCTCGCTCTCACGGTGGCACTGGCCGCCACGACCGTCGCCGCGGTGCGCGACTTGCGCTCGACGGCGCCGCTGGAGCGGGCGGACGAGGAGGTGCGGAGGCTCTACGAGGCGTGGAAGTCGGAGCACAGCCGGCCACGCGACGGCAGCTCCGACAGGCTGGAGGTGTTCCGCGACAACCTGCGGTACATCGACAGGCACAACGCGGAGGCGGACGCGGGGCTGCACACCTTCCGCCTCGGCCTCACCCCCTTCACCGACCTCACCCTGGAGGAGTTCCGAGCCCGAGCCTTCGGCTTCCTCAACTCCACTCTGCCCCGCGTCGCGAGCGACCGCTACCTGCCCCGCGACGGCGATGACCTCCCCGGCGCCGTCGACTGGCGCCAGCAGGGCGCCGTAACCGGGGTCAAGAACCAGCTGGACTGCGGTTCGTACTGATCAATCTCCATGCTCGTTAATTACTTCGCCGGGTTAGTACAAGGATTTGCACTGATGATGATCTCTGGGCCGGTCGTGAGGGATGATGCAGGTGGGTGCTGGGCGTTCTCGGCGGTGGCAGCAATGGAGGGGATCAACAAGATCGTGACGAACAACCTCATATCGTTGTCGGAGCAGGAGCTGATTGACTGTGACAGTGAGGACTACGGCTGCCACGGTGGAGAGATGCAGAAGGCTTTCCAGTTCGTGATCGACAACGGCGGCATTGACACCGAGGCCGACTATCCCTTCATCGGAACTAATGGGACTTGCGATGCCATCAGGGTCGGTACAACTTCTCACAAGTCTCATATATAAGCCTCTGCGCCTGCGGTGCATTGGCAGTGATGGAAAGTTTGCATTTTGTTCAAATGCAGGAGAAGAGAAAGGTTGTGTCCATAGATTCATACGAGAACGTGCCGACCAACGATGAGAAGGCGCTGCAGAAGGCGGTGGCGAACCAGCCGGTCAGTGTCGCCATTGACGCGAACGGTCCTGCATTCCAACACTACAGCTCGGTAAGCATGCATTTTGGGAGGATAGGAGCAGGAGCTGTTCTTTGTTCTGAACTGTTCTTCTCCATCGGTCAATCTCAATCATGTGTGCAGGGCATCTTCAACGGGCCATGCGGGTACATACTGGACCACGGCGTCACGGCGGTGGGCTACGGCAGCGAGGACGGCGAGGACTTCTGGATCGTGAAGAACTCGTGGGGTCCCGAGTGGGGCGAGGCCGGCTACATCCGCATGAAGCGCAACGTGCTTTTGCCCATGGGCAAGTGTGGCATCGCCATTGTACGCGTCCTACCCCGTCAAGAACGGCCGCTAGTAGCTGACTGCCGACGGCTGAGCCAGGGATCAAAAACTTCAAGATGGTTCTCGCTTTAGGCTGGCCGCTGACCGCTTGCCCCTTGCTGTGGTGTCTAAGAGTCTCTGTTTAGTGTTTATAAGCGTTTGTTGTATTGAGTTCAGATGCAAATGGTCTCATTATTGAATTTTATTTATTTATTTGTACCACGATAAATAAGTTATGAATAAAAGTTAATTATTATGTAACAAAATAAACTTTCCTGTGTGAAATTCTGGGAGTATTTGTCACAATGTAAGACATTTGTTAGTTTTCTTTACATAACAAGAACTTGAGTAGAAGTTGCTCCCACTTGTTGACGTGGTTCGATGCTTTATTTATGATAGATATGTGTGGGCTGTCCCTGGATAATTTCAAGCCCAGCAAAGCAGCCCATTTGTAGCTCATGAACCCAACTCTTTTAAGCCATTGATTTTGGTTGGAATCAACGGTGAAAGGAGAGAAGAGAAAACCTAGCCTCCTCTTTGCCTTATTTCTTCCTGTTGAGAGAGAGACAGAGAGAATGTGTGAAGAGAGGAACGAGGAGGAAAAGAAAACATGTCCACATTTGGTGGCTCTGAACCGATCATCTTCAAGCTTGTGATTGGAGGTTCAAATGTGATTGAATTGGCACAAAATTTGGTGAGCTTGTTGTACACTTAGAGTACTTTGGTCAATTCTGTTGATTTGAGGACTGATTGAGTAGAGCATTTGATTTGAGAGGGTTTTTGTCAGTTCTGGCACTACAATTTTAGTAGATGATTGATTTGGGTCATGAAACTATGTATTGAGCTGAAATTGGTCAGTGGTTAGGGAACTCATGGATCTACATGCCTACCAAAATTCATGCACACTGGAATTGTATTTTTTGAGATATGAACTCACTACCAAGGGGGACATAAATATGTAACTTTTATGTTTGCTTGTTCTCAATCCCCTTGTTAGTTGGTTGTGGTTGTAGTTGATGCCATGTTTGCAACTTGATGAATATATTGCATTTGTTGTATAATCCTCTAGATGCTCTAGAGAATACTTGCTGTACCCATTTATTGATTATAGTAGGAGCTTGTAGTGGACCGGTTGGTCAGTAGTTTTTACTCCTCCACTTGAGGAGGTTTTCCACGTGAATCGTTGTGTTTCTGTGGCTCTCATTGGTGGACTATGTACATATATTTGTGTTCCATGGCTCATTCTGAGCTCTTTGATCCATGTCTTGGATAGACACATCTTGGGAGTTGAGTTGCCATATGAGAGTATTTTGATCATTCACAAGTGTTTGGATTGAAGATTATGAAATTGCTAGTGTGAGTGAGTAGCAAATGTGCAACATTATTTGAAGGTCTTGACTTTAATTTATGCCTTTCTAGTGCCTAATTCCAACCCCTCTTAGGTCATTCGGTTCTTCAATGGGTAGAGTTACATCTAAATAGGCAGCAACCCCAATGAGCATGATGTTACTATTATTGTAGGTTCTCGGTGATGTGGCGACTCGTTGGTGCGGATTCTTGCTACTTGTGATGATTTTCCATGATAACTATAGTTATATGGGAACTCAGATGTGCATAAAGGACATAACCGTGTTGAGGAGCAGTCTTGGTCATGTCGTGTGTCATTATCTTGAGGTGGAAGTACTAGAGAGGTCAAAAGCAAGATGGTGAATCCAAATTTGTAGGTGAGTCAACAATTTGGTGGGGCGACACACTATAAATAGTGAAAAGTTATTATGAAGATGACTGCTGAAAACACTAGTAGACCCCCCCCCCCATTTAAGGATCGGCGACATAAACTTAAACCCTAGAATATACTTTACAACCACGAGGACAGACATGAATGTCCCGTTTGGTGCAATGGAAGCTGGGGAATTGCAACAAAAGAGTAGGCACTGCCTCGGACGTCATGTGATAATATATTGGTGATTATAAAATCAGAGTTCACAAAGCATGTTGGTCGTGATCAAAACCGATACTTCATGGGCTATTTAGGAAAATAGGGTCATCCGGT
Source organism: Miscanthus floridulus (assembly GCF_019320115.1). Taxonomy (NCBI): domain Eukaryota; kingdom Viridiplantae; phylum Streptophyta; class Magnoliopsida; order Poales; family Poaceae; genus Miscanthus; species Miscanthus floridulus. The sequence goes on from NC_089598.1 coordinate 101,619,470, forward strand.
TTTCCAAACTGAGTCCTTGGCTTCGAAAATGACTTCCAACGAAAGAATGAGATTCACCGTTATGTAGCCCTCGCTAAGTGTCGGGTTCATAAACCCGGGGTCCCTCATGGACCTGCTTTTCAGCAAAAGCTCGGCCCAGCAGACGACGTTGCGAACGACGCGCAACTCCTAGGCCGGCCCAAAAACCTAACGACAGGCCAGAAGGGCGATCCAGTCTCCGACTGGAAGGCCTGGCCAAAGAGGAACAACGCTCGCCTCCGACTCTAGCCCGCCTCTCCGACTGGAAGGCCTGGCCGAGAAGGACCGGCGCTCGCCTCCGACTCCGGCCCGCCTCTCCGACCGGAAGGCCTATCCAAGAAGGGCGACGCTCGCCTTTGACTCCGGCCCGCCTCGCCGACTAGAAGGCCTGGCCGAGGAGGACCGGCGCTCGCCTCCAACTCCGGCCCGCCTCTCCGACCGAAAGGCCTGGCCAAAGAGGAACGACGCTTGCCTCCGACTCCGTCCCGCTTCTCCAACTGGAAGGCCTGGCCGAGAAGAGAGGACGATGCTCGCTTCCGACTCCGACTCGCTTCTCCGACCGGAGTACATCGAACCTCTGCTAACAGCTCTTCTCCGACCGGGAGGCCGAAGCCGATTGGGGAACGACCGACCGGGGACGCCCGCTCGGTGAAGACCTAGGAAACAGATAGAGCAAGTAAGGCAAGGTGCTCCAGTCAACCGCAATATCAAGAGACGTACCCTGCACACCTGCAGAATAGTACTATCAGGCCATGTCAAAAGGATGCATCGTAACCTTCCAAACATGTCAGAACATGATCAATGTTGTGGACGCCGATATTTATCCTATAGTATAGTAGGCACCGACATCTGCCATACCATAAGAAGACGATGGAACCTACCACATGCATCTAAACATCAACAGTGTTATGGACGCCGACAAACCGCCTTGTACCTGACGGCGTGAGCAACAAGACGAGATAGCACACACACACACCCTTTCTCTCACACTCTCTCTTGTAAAGCCGTCCCCTTCATCTATAAAAGGGGATGCACTCTCTCCAAAAGGGCGATCGATTCATAGAGTTGAACAACCAACGCTTCCAACGAACAACATACGGATCATTCCGATTCTCTCTGCTCGGCTCTAGAACTCTAAAGCCGAACGGAGCAACACTTAGCGCACGTCGGAGCTCCCGTCACTCTTGGCCCTTCGGTCCGGAGTCCGACCGGACCTCTGATACCCCCCATCTTACTCCCTCTCGTTTGTAACCCCACAACAAACTTAGCAGCTGGGCTCAGGAATAAAGTCACCGATCGACTCAAACTGGACGTAGAGCACGTTGCCTGAACTAGTATAAACCCTGTGTCATTGAGTGCTAGGCCACATCTGATCACAACGTACGGCAAAACTACAAATATTTACGTGTTGATCACTTTCTGCACCGACACTAAGACAATCAAAAATAAATATTTTGAATGTTTAATTTAAAATCCAGATGACATAATTAGGCATTCAGAAGTTTCTTCTTATAAAGACCAGGTGATCTCTGGCCCCAAGAAGCCGGTCCCTGAGAGGTTGTTAGATTTGATTTTTTTGCCTCTGGCTTTTTTTGGCCCGGCCGAAAAAATATGGTCAGGGTCTTTGTGCACATGAATTAGTCGTGTCAGTGTGACAACACATTTTAGGGGTCAATATAGGCTCAACTTGGAGTAAAGTAAAATAATAGGGTTTGTTCGAGCCCATTATGTTAGCTAAGGTGTATTTGGTTTGAGGAATGAGGTGGTCCATCTTTTTTTCACTCCTCACTTTTCCTATTTGGTTTGTGGAATGGAATGAGTTGATCTATCACCACCTCATTCCTCACAAGATAATAATTAGTATATGCACGAGGGATGAGTTGACTCTACCAAAAATTCATTGGATGAACTCATGATACATCACCTCACGAAACATGAGATGACTTCACAAACCAAACACAGTATAAACGACTGGCTGCGTGCTCTAATCCTACACATGGCCATGGTCCTGCCTAGGGATCGTCCAAATCCGAGCACCCATCATTGGAGGTCTTGTGCCGGCGTGCCGCCCTATCCACTACGCCATGTATTATTCATCCATCAATCTAAATGACAAAAACAAGTGTGGATCATCCTACTTTGCCACACTTCTAATAGAAGTGCAAATTAGAACGTAGAAGCTGCTACGAACAAGACATGCATCTTCTGCTTTGTTCAGCGACAGCTTTCTAATTTAACATCATTTCATTCCTGCCATTTGATACTAACTTGAAGCTGAATCAGAAACCGTGTCACAAACAAGCATCTGCGTAGTCATCTCTTGGCACGCAGAGCTGAATCAAAATCAGCACCCTGCCATGGCGGCAGCCCTCTGTTTGAGACAGATCAACGGACGATCGAGCTTTTCAAAGTAGTATAAATTGATGAGCCACTGTTCGCTGACAGACACACCAGCAATTCAGAGATACTCTTCCGCCTTCTCCTTCCGCTTTCCGTCATCTCACGAGCTTGTTTGGGGGTCGCAATGAGTCCACCACAACGCTCCGCTGCACCCGCCGCGGCGCTGCTCGCGCTGACGGTGGCACTGGCCGCCGCGTGCGTCGCCGCGGCGGCGCCGCTGGAGCGGGCAGATGAGGAGCTGCGGCGGCTCTACGAGGCGTGGAAGTCGAAGCACGGCCGGCCGCTCTGCGACGTCAGCTCCGACCGCCTGCGCCTGGAGGTGTTCCGCGACAACCTGCGGTACATTGACGCGCACAACGCGGAGGCGGACGCGGGGCTGCACACCTTCCGCCTCGGCCTCACCCCCTTCGCCGACCTCACCCTGGAGGAGTTCCGCGCCCGCGCCCTCGGCTTCCGCAACTCCGCTAATAAGCGCCGGGTCGCGAGCAACCGCTACCTGCCGCGCGACGACGACGACCTCGCCGACGCCGTCGACTGGCGCCTGCGTGGCGCTGTCACCGGGGTCAAGAACCAACAGAAATGCGGTTCGTAGTCGTACACCGGTCCATGCTGCGTGATATGCTCGTTACTGATGATCTCTGGTCATTGAGAGATGCATGCAGGTGGGTGCTGGGCGTTCTCGGCGGTGGCAGCCATGGAAGGGATCAACAAGATCGTGACCGGCGACCTCGTGTCGCTGTCGGAGCAGCAGCTGATTGACTGCGACACCCAGGACAGCGGCTGCAACGGCGGGCAGATGGACAACGCTTTCCAGTTCGTCATCAACAACGGCGGCATTGACACCGAGGCCGACTATCCCTTCATCGGAACTGACATGGCTTGTGATGCCATCCGGGTCAGCACTCTTATAAACTACTCCTGCATAAGGCGGCTTGCAATGCATGCATGCATTGGTGGTGACGGAGCAGGCTTGCTTTTATCCGACACAGGAAAAGAGAAAGGTTGTGTCCATAGATTCATACGAGAATGTGCCGGCCAACAACGAGAAGGCGCTGCAGAAGGCGGTGGCAAACCAGCCTGTTAGCGTCGCCATTGATGCTGGCGGTCTTGCGTTCCAGCTCTACAGCTCGGTAAGTTGTTGGGGTGAAGGCGGAGAATGAAGCTGTTCCTTGTTCTGATTTCTGAACTCGGTTCTTCCCAATCTTGCGTGCGTGCGTACAGGGCATCTTCAGCGGGATCTGCGGGTTGAAGCTGGACCACGGCGTGACGGCGGTGGGCTACGGCACCGAGAACGGCGAGGACTTCTGGATCGTGAAGAACTCGTGGGGACCCGAGTGGGGGGAGGGCGGCTACATCCGCATGGCGCGCAACGTGCTTCTGCCCATGGGCAAGTGTGGCATCGCCATGGACGCGTCGTACCCGGTGAAGAATGGCCCCAACCCGACGGCTGAGCCGGCGATCAAGATGGTTCCTGCTTAGGCAGGCTGCTGACCACCGATTTGTTGCCCCTTGCTGTGGTTTAAGAGTGTTAGTTTACACGTTTGTTGTTGTGAGTTGTGATGCAAATGGTCTCATTGAACTTTATTTATTTATGTACCACGGAAAATAAACTATGAATAAATTATCACTTATCCTATATTTCAAGTGTCCGTTTTTGTTGTTGTTCAGACTATATAATTTTGTCATTGTTTAGCTATAGAAAAAAATTGAATTATCTCTTGTAAGTTGTCTTTATAATTATACTGCTAGTTGGTTGCGTAAGATTGTTGCCTCAAAACTCGGACACCTGAAATATAGCAGCTCTCATAAATTATGTATAAATAAAATTTTGCACAAGAAAATTTTGGGAGCATTCCTCACAATGTAAGCCATTTGTTAGTTTTGGTAGAGGAAAAAATATGCAAACAACTTTTTGAATAATAAGAGTTTTGGTAGAGGAAAAAAATATGCACACACATCAAGATTCACGCTTTATAATTTTTGAATAATAATTTGGCAAACAACTCTAACTATTATAATGCAAACTTGATATGGTTCAATTTGTAATCAAATGTACTATCCAATAATCATAATGTTATATAAACAATAAAATATAAAATAAATAAATGATCAAAGTATAACTTGGAGACTGACATGTCAAACGTCTTAGGCCAGTCTCAATATGCTAGAAACCACAACTAGTTTCTATGTCTGTCAAATCATGTAGACACTACACATTGAAACTATATTTCTAATGGGTAGTTTCTTCAAAATCATTTTTTATCCAATCATATGTCTTCTCTCTCCAAATTGGCACCCTAATTAATGATAATAGAAATCATCCTAGTTTCTAGGTTAGGAGTGCCCTTAGGACAGTCTTAGTGAGAGTTTCATTGCATTTTATAGGCCACCACGTAAGTGTTTTGATGATGAGGCAACATTTTTAAGAAGAGAGAGAAGAAGTGAGTTTATGGGGATGAAACTCTCTTGGCTCGGTTACCAACTCAATACGGGTCATAGAATTAAATGTCTATGAAACAAAAAAAATGAAACTATGCATTGATGAGAGTGGTGATTCATTCATGTTTCATTGCATTCTACGTTCTTGGAAACAACGCAGTGAAACACTTTACCATGAATGGCCTTATAAACTGGTTCAGCGGCAGTTCATGATAAGGCACCACATCATACTGTCATATCAAGGATACCATATTATATGGCAAGTATTATATGATAGGAAGAAAAAACCTCTAGAATGTATAGTACCATTCTCCAATATCCAAGATAATTGATTTGTTGTGATGTCATGTACATGAGAGTGGACCTAGGAGGAAAAGGAGCTAAAAACTTGATAATGTGACTTCATGATGAATGAGACTCGACGATGGGTTGGGTCATGGTGAGACGGCGTTTTGGATAGCATAACTTGCCTGAGATAGCTAAGGATCTACTCTTGTTGCATCAATGTGAGCACATATTCGTACTTACCACATGCTACACATGGGTATGGCAAGCTAAGTATCATGTTGTGACTAGGTAATTTGATAGGTGCGTTTCGTGGTTAGGTGTTACTAACAAGATGCTAGTACTTTTGTGTTTTATGACCGTTCATTAGATGATTTAGCCAAATGTGGGAAAGGTTGAGACAACGAGTTACCTCTTACGGACTGACAAAACCTTGCTATCATGTTGAAAGAGCTGTCCACTACAAAATGATGCGCTTTTGGTTACGAGTGAACTCTCTATTGTTGCCCTTAATGTAAAGTTGCCATGTTGTTGAACTCGTGAAAGATCGAGCTCACACCTCTAGTTTATATATTGTTCATGCCAAACCTATATAGAGCGTACAAGTAGTGTTAGGCTCAATTTACTTGATGAACAAATGTTTTTAAGCAGCTTCACCTTGTTCACCTTGCTAAGCCTTGTAGAGTGCAAGCCTATATTTACGGTGTTATCGTTAAATTGTTATTGTAGGTGAATGGATGCGAGTGCTTCTACGTCCATGAGCCCTCTTCGGGGTGGGAGTAGAGTTTGCCCACGAAGGGTTAGCTTGCGTGGGTGTGGCATGGCTGACAAGATGTATTTTAAACCTACCGTACTTTAGAACTTCGGTTGTGTATGTTTGAATATTGAAGTAAGAGTTTAAAGACTTGTGTTGTAATCCTAACTATCTTTTCATGTGTTAAAATACATGTGGTGTGAACTATATATAATGAACTAGAGACTAGAGCTCTAATTGACCCATGCTTATATGAGTTAGAATAATGTACGTTCCACTAAGGTATGAAATCTGGTTCCAAAGCTTTTTAGAACAAATGACGCAAGTTGAAAATTCCATCACGAAGCGCGGATATGTTTCCTATTATATGCAGTGAACAACACAGATGGTACGAATCCAGAAACGAGCCGATTAATTAGGTTAATCTGACATTAATCAGAAAACAACATTCAAGGTCTGTTTGGAACGTTGGGATTTCATAGGAATCACGCAAGAATTTTAGGAATCAGTTTAATTTTACAGAAAAAAAATTCTCATCTATCTATATCTATGCTATACTATAAAAGAGCGAAAAAATTGAAAATACCTTTTCACCCTAAAATTTTCTACCCACCTTACTTCTTGTCTTTAAGATCTACGATTCAACGCATCTAAATCTCCCACCGTAAATCTGATTGGTGGACCCCGCCAGAAACTCCAGAAACTCTCTACATTTACACTCTGCCGATGCCTCCGTTTGGATTTCGTCTCTCACCATCTCCGTACCCGCGCGCTCGCGTACCCGCTCGCGCCTTCTGCGGCAGAAGTGCCGAAACGTCCTAACTCCTCACCCTCGCCTTTGAAAGTCGGACGCAAGGAGAGAGGACGCGCCTCACTACTGGAAACAGAGACTTTGCCGAGTGCAAAATTCTTTGCCGAGTGTCAAAAATCGGGCACTCGGCAAAGACCTTCTTTACCGAGTGCTGCACTCGGCAAAGAATTGCACTCGGCAAAGAGTTCTTTGTCGAGTGCCGGGCACTCGGCAAACAAGGGCACTCGGCAAAGGACTTCTTTGTCGAGTGCCATACTCTCGGCAAAATCTCTACACTCAGCATAGGCTGCCCGCGAAACGGTGTTCGGTCACGGCCTTCTTTGCCGAGTGCCTGCTATTAGGCACTCGGCAAAGATTTGATTTTTTTTAAAAAAAAATTCTTTGCCGAGTGCCCCAGATCTGGCACTCGGTAAAGATTTATTTTTTTTAAATTCTTTGCCGAGTGTCTCAGATCTGGCACTCGGCAAAGAATTTTTTTAAAATACTTTGCCGAGTGCCCCTGGCACGGCACTCGGCAAAGATTTATTTTTTTTATATAATTTCTTTGCCGAGTGCTCCTGTGGATGCACTCGGCAAAGAGGAAAATTTTTAAAAAAAATTTAGAACCATCTTTGCCGAGTGCCTTATGCCTGGCACTCGGCAAAGACACTCTTTGCCGAGTGCCATGCCCCGGCACTCGGCAAAGTTTTTTTTGTTTTTTTGTTTTTGGCCTTCAATTTTTTTGTGTAGCCCTTTTAAAGCACCAGGAACTCCTAGTTATAATTTAGGGATTTTTTGTGGCCTTTTGATATATTTAGTTACTTTATTTCGTTTACTTGAATTTTTTCGAAAAATAGAAATTCGAACTGCACGTGGTACGAATAATGGAATTTAATGATTCAAAAATTGATAGTCATGTTAGTGAGTGTTGTGAGAGGCCGTATCCAGGAACGGACCTGAAATTTCAGACATCTTGTTCACGAAACATATCCGCGAAATTGCGTGTGAAGTGTTTTTAAATTCTATAAAAAGCAAACGAAGTCCAAAAATCATGAAACTTGTTGAGATGTCGTGATATCATATGTGGAGGCTATGATAAAAATTTCAGAAGATTTCGTGCACGTTGTCACGTATGATGCTTACAAACCAGGACATCTCTATATGTGATATCAGATATCACATGTAGAGATGTCCTGGTCTGTAAGCATTGTACGTGACGACGTGCATGAATATCACATGTAGAGATGTCCTAGTTTATAAGCATCATACGTGACAACGTGCATGAAATCTTCTGAAATTTTTATCATAGCCTCCACATATAATATCACGGCATCTCAACAAGTTTCATGATTTTCGGACTTCGTTTGCTTTTTATAGAATTTAAAAACACTTCACACACAATTTCGCGGACATGTTTCATGAACAAGATGTCTGAAATTTCGGGTCCGTTCCTGGATACGGCCTCTCACAACACTCACTAACATGACTATCAATTTTTGAATCATTAAATTCCATTATTCGTACCACGTGCAGTTCAAATTTCTATTTTTCGGAAAAATTCAAGTAAACAAAATAAAGTAACTAAATATATCAAAAAGCCACAAAAAATCCTTAAATTGTAACTAGGAGTTCCTGGTGCTTTAAAAGGGCTGCACAAAAAAATTGGAGGCCAAAAATAAAAAAACAAAAAAAAACTTTGCCGAGTGCCGGGGCATAGCACTCGGCAAAGAATGTCTTTGCCGAGTGCCAGGCATAAGGCACTCGGCAAAGAGGGTTTTAATTTTTTTTTTTAAATTTCCTCTTTGCCGAGTGCATCCACAGGAGCACTCGGCAAAGAAATTAAAAAAAAAATCTTTGCCGAGTGCCGTGCCAGGGGCACTCGGCAAAGTATTTTTTTTAAAAAAATTCTTTGCCGAGTGCTAGATCTGAGACACTCGGCAAAGAATTTTTTTTAAAAAAATCAAATCTTTGCCGAGTGCCTCCCTGATCCGGCACTCGGCAAAGGGCGGTTGGGGGCGGGGGCCGCGGGGACCTAGGCATTTTGGGCCGGCCGGGCAGTCAGAGCCAGCCAGCCTCGCGCCCACGCCTGCCCGCCCCCGCCTCCGCGCCGCGCGCCGCGCCCACGCCGGCCCGCTCGCCCTCGCAGCCACCGGCCGTGCGCCCTGCCCCCGGCCGGCCCTTCCCCCGGCTGCGCCGCCCGCTGCCCGCGCTCGGCCGCCCGCGCTGCCCGCGCGCCCTGCCACCGGCCGCGCCGTGCCCCCGGCCGGCCCTTCCCCTGGCCGCGCCGCCCTGACCCCGGCCGGCCCTGCGCCCCGGCCGCGCCCTTTGCCCGGCCGGCCCTGCCCCGGCCGCGCCCTGCCCTCGGCCACGCCCCGTGGACCGCCCGTCAGGTATGCCTTCTCTCTTATTGTTGTCGAGGTAGTGGTAGTTGTAGTAGTATTAGTTGTACTAGTGGTAGTAGTAGTACAACTAGTGGTAGTATTAGTAGTAGAATTAGTGGTAGTAGTAGTAGAAGTAGTGGTAGTAGTAGTACAACTAATGGTAGTAGTTGTAGCAATAGTGGTAGTAGTAGTAGAACCAATGGTAGTAGTAGTAGCAATAGTGGAAGTAGTAGTACAAGTAGTGGTACTACTTGGATATATTCTTCTGCATGGATTGATATCCAAACTACATGGCTTCTCTTGAGACATATGTGCTTGTTGGCCATCGTGCCATTGTTTTTTTGTAGGTTTTGAAAACCTCACCGTGCAGGGGAGGTTCTGCCGAAATTTTTTGTAAATGACAGTATTTTGTTCCATTTTTTGTAGAGAAGAGTCCGTCGGAGTTGAGTCAAAGTTCTCGCCATCGTGCCGGTCTGCCTGCACCGCGTCGTCTCGCCACTGCACCAACGCGCCACGGCCCCGCTAGCCTGACTCCGCCGCCACCCTAGGTATAACCCCTCTTTTCGTATCATGGTCGTAGATCGCGTAACCCAGTTAGGCGTCTCCTATTTGAAAGAGATACGGTTGGAGGTATGCAGATCTTTGCATATATATGACCGTATCTATTTTGGATTGTCCATGCTTTTTGGACAGCCCGTGGATGCGTAGATGGGTTAGTTCCCATGTTCTGCTCTGGTCCGAGACAGAGTTTCGGCATCACCTCCCTGTTGTTCTGTGGATATGCACTCTTCTTTGGTAGGACATGTATCTAGAGAACAGCAGGAAGGTGCTGCCAAAATTCTGTCTCGGATAGGAGTAGAGCATGGAAACTAACTTCATCTACGCATCTACGGGTGGGATTAGGACCTATCCTCACCTATTAAACAGTAGGAATACCATATAGATGCAATTGATGGTTACATTACTTGCTGATACATATGTTAGAGGATGGATGACCGTCAGTGGATGTACACGGGCTGGAGAAGTCAGAGTGATTACACCACGGAATGGATGAACAAGACCGATGATTTCTTGAACAGTGCATTTGGCAACGCTGCTAAAGGACATTGCCTAGTTTTGTGTCCCTGTAGCAAATGTGGAAATAGGAGAAGGGTAAACAAGGTGGAAATGGGTAAACATCTTATGAAGAATGGATTTACGCCGGACTACACCCGGTGGGTCCACCATGGTGAAGCCCATCGTATGAGAGAGGAGGTGGTGAGACCATGGGTGGAGGCTTTTGATGCTGATGCCGAGGTAGCAGACTTGTTAGATGACTTTCACCAAGGACAGTTCGATGAGGGACATGAGAAGAAGGAGATGGAGGCAGCCGCATAGGCGTTCTATGACATGATGGACTCGGCACAGAAACCCCTTCATGATTGGTCAATGGTGTCTCAACTGGATGCCATTGGACGCTTAATGGGGTTGAAGTCCGAGTTAAACTTGAGTCGACCTGGCTTCAATAAGATGTTGGTCGTGATTGGCACCCTGCTTCCAAAGGGCCACATTCTACCAAAGAGCATGGATGAGTCACAGAAACTCCTTCGAGCACTTAAGATGCCATATGAGCAGATACATGCTTGTCCGAAAGGGTGCGTCCTATTTAGGAAAGAACACGAGCATGCAAAATTTTGTCCAAAGTGTAAATCCTCTAGGTACCTGGAGATAGACTCTGATGATGGCCAGAAGAGGCAACTTACGATCCCCATGAAAATCTTATAGTACCTTCCGTTCCTATCGAGGATCCAATGGCTATACATGACCGAGGAATCAGCGAAACAGATGACATGGCACAAAAATGGCAAATTATACAATCCTAACAAGATGGTACATCCATCCGATGGTGAAGCTTGGATCCGCTTTAATAACAAACATCATGACAAAGCAGATGAGGCTCGTAATGTACGTGTCGCGTTGGCAACAGATGGGTTCAATCCTTATAGAATGATGGCTGCCCCATACACATGTTGGCCCGTCTTCGTTATCCCCCTTAATCTCCCCCCCCCCCGATGTCTCCTTTCAACGACATAACGTATTCTTGTCGTTGATAATTCCTAGACACCTAGGGAGTAATATGGGTGTGTTTATGGAGCCCGTGTTTGATGAATTGGTCCGTGCTTGGGACGAAGGGGTATGGACATATGATCGAGCTACAAAGACAACCTTCAAAATGCACGTTTGGTACCACTACTCCCTGAATGACATTCTGGCGTATGGGATATTCTACGTCTGGTGTGTTCACGGAAAGTTTCTATGCCTAATATGCAAGGAAGGTGTGAGGTTTATTTGGTTGCAGAAGGGTGGCAAGTATTCATCGTTCGACAGACATCGTCAATTCCTACCTCTTGACCATCCATTCAGACAAGACATCAAGAACTTTATGAAAGGTGTCAAAGTGACAAACCCTGCACCACGGATGATGACTGGTGCCGAGGTTCATGCTCAGATAGATGCTCTCGTGCCTAATGAAGAAGGTGGTTTTGTGGGATATGGTGAGCATCATATGTGGACTCATATCTCGGGCATGACGAGTCTCCCCTATTTCGATGACCTTCTTCTACCACATAACATTGATGTAATGCACACTGAAAAGAATATCGCCGAGGCACTTTGGGCAACACTCATGGACACTGAAAAGTCTAAGGACAACCCAAAGGCTAGAGTGAACCTGGCAACGTTGTGCGATAGACCAAATCAAGAGATGCAACCTCCTAGTCATGGCAAGACCTGGAGAAGGCCTAAGGTCGATTTCGTCTTGAAAAATGACCAAAGGAGGGAAGTACTTGAATGGATCAAGAAGCTAATGTTCCCTGATGGGTATGCAGCGAATCTAAAGAGGGGAGTTAACTTAGGCACTCTGCGAGCCAACGGGATGAAGAGTCATGACTACCACATATGGATTGAGCAGCTTCTTCCGGTGATGGTTTAAGGCTGTCCCGGAGCATGTCTGGCAAGTGCTGGCAGAGTTGAGCTACTTATTCCGCCAGCTTTGTGCCAAGGAGCTCTCTCGGACCGTCATTGATGACTTGGAAAAAGCGGCACCCGTGTTGCTCTGTAAGTTGGAGAAGATCTTTCCACCCGCCTGCTTCTTGTCGATGCAACATTTGATTGTGCACCTCCCGTATGAGGCACGGATGGGGGGGCCCGTGCAGAACCGTTGGTGCTATCCAATCGAGAGATGTCTGAAGACTCTTCGCAAAAAATGTAGAAATAAAGCCAGAATTGAGGCTTCCATTGCAGAGGCATACATTCTAGAGGAGGTGTCGAACTTCATAGAGAAATACTACACTGAGAAACTTCCTAACATTTATAATCCACCCCCTCGTTACAATCATGAAGATTATTATGTTTTTTGTAATTATGTTTTGTTCATTTTTGCATATATTTCTAATACATGTATTACTATGTTTTTTGTAATTATGTTTTGTTTATTTTTGCACCTATTTCTAATTATGTCTTGTTTTTCTTTTTTATTGCAGGTGATTGAACAAAGATGGTGGGCGACCGTCATAGGTCCGTGAACTTGATTTACCAAAGACCACGCCGGCCGTAGGAGGGGACGGTAGAGGGATCGGACAGGAGGAGGAGGAGGACCGCTAGCCACAGGAGGGGGCCCTCTCCTCCCATGCCACGTGAGGAGGACCGCCAGCCGCAGGAGGAGGTGGCGCCCATGGACGAGTCAGACGAGGAGCTGCTTCGGCAGATGGAGGAGGAGGAGGAGGAGGAGGGGGGAGGCGGCAGGCACGGGTTCCGCTTCCTCTGACTCCTCTTCGAGTGTCTACTTGCGAGGTCCCGCGAGCCTCCCACAGGCTCCGCTTCCTCACCAACGCCCAGTGATTCGCCCCGAAGGACAAAAGTAAGTAACTTTATATGTTATCACCACCACTTCATATGATATGATGAAAAAAAACTAATAATTTTTCTTAATCACTTGTGCAGGAACTAGGTGGTTGTGTCGGGTGGTAACGCATGGCTAGTCAACGGCATCCTAGGTCTTCTGTGCAGGCAACACTTCCCCGGCATTGTCATGTACGCATCGAAGACGGAGCTGGCCTACTCGTTTGACCACTACGCCATCGCTACCGATGTGGAGTACCCCAACAAGGTGGCGTAGGTGAAGGCAGAGCTTTGGGTAAGTCTCCCTCGCACAACATTGCTCAATACGTCGCATTCATTGGACTTTTCTTGAAATAATAAAGGGATACATCGCTTTTGTATGCAGACTTATTACAGATGCGAGGAGGGATTTGAGGCCAGGGCGGAGCAGGTGACTACCAAAGCCTGTAAAAACTCGTCACCGACATACATCACGAGGCACGCATCTAGGCCATCGTAACCTACTACGGGTCGAAGCTTGGAGAGAGGAAAACCAAGAAAGACGCAAGAGAGATGCAGCTGACCCGAGAGCAGTACCTTGAGGTAAATGAATAACATCAATATTGAGATTAAGTTGGTTTAATTTGATCTTCTTATATGTCCAATACTTGATGATGTGTAGATTATTCCCTGGTGGTGCCAAGCATATCCCGAGTGCTGGGCGATGATGGTGGAGAGGTGGCTCACGAAGGAATACCTCAAGATGCACAGGGATGCCCGAGACCGTCGTTTGCAGATGCAAGGTCCAGCACACCATCAAGGCAGCAGCAGCCTCACCGGATACAAACAAGCATGGGTACGCGAATTCATTTATCTATTGTGATGCTCGGTTCTGCCTGATTTGTAATCATCGTGCTGTCTTTCTCGCAGTCGGCGTCACATAGTGGTCAAGCTTGCTCGGACTTCCAGGCATGGTGTATGGCCCACAAGGACAAGGCGACGTCCGACGTCTCCTTCAACCTGGAGGACCCGCCCGAGGCATACACGAACCTGAGCGTCTACTCCCGCATCAGTGAGTACACTGAGGTGGCGAGGTCGCTCCATGGGTCAGACCACGATCCGAGCACCCAGGACTTCGATGGAGAGGCCGTCATGAGGGCGGGGCAAGGCAAGAAGCATGGGCGGTTCTGGCTTGGCGACGGCGTCATCGACATGGCCTCTACTCCCTCTTTCTCCTAGATCCGAGCACGGAGCACGAGCGAGAGCCCGGCCATTCGCACACGGCCGATCGTTGCACAGCACCGTGTCGACGCACTCGAGGTTATTCCTGTTTTACTCGTCATACATTGATCTTTACATACCTTAATTAGCTTTGCATTACTGAAACATTGGAGTGAAATATTGCAGGTTCGGCTGGAACAAGAAATGAAGGAATGTTAGGAGCTGGGGGCCTAGCTGGAGGCCGAGCGGCAGGCCCAGGCGCAGAGGCTGATGAACATTACGGAGTTCCTATAAGGGCTTGGGCAACATATGGGCTTGTCTCTGCCACCTGGGCTGTTGGTTCCACCTTCGTCTCCGCGTCCTGCAGCTGCAGCTACTCATGTGAGTATCAAAGTTTTTTACTTTCGCTTGTGCTTTGCTTGTATGGCCTCTATCGTCCTAGATTAGCTATCAAAATAATATTATCTCACATGCAATCTTTTCTCCTTTGTGTAGTCTCCATCTGACGGTGGTTCGAATAATCCAGCTCATGCACCTCCGAATGATGCATCTGGGCCTTCACCATAGTCGCAGTGGCCGAGATGAGTGCATGTTGTATTTTTTACATTTATTGTTCACTTGGTGATGGACTTGTGATGTACTTGTGGACTTTGATGGACTTATAGATTTATTTGGATGGACTTGAGCACTTATTATTATATATGTGATATATATTGTGATAGATGTGATATGGGCGGATGGATGTGTGAATGGATGAGATATATATGTGATGGATGAGATATATATGTGATATATGTTTGTATAATATTTGTCATGATGTAATGTAAAAAAAATTAAAATTTACCGTTTTGGATCACTTTACCGAGTGTTGCACTCGGCAAAGGACCCCTTTGCCGAGTACAATGGTCACAGCACTCGGTAAAGCTAGAAAAATGGGCGACCAGAAAACAGATTTTCCAGCTTTGCCGAGTGCTGTGACCATAACACTCGGCAAAGAATTTTTTTTAAAAAAAAATTCAAACTTTACCGAGTGCCGGCCATAGGGCACTCGGTAAAGAATTTTTTTTTAAAAAAATTCAAAACTTTGCCGAGTGCCATCCATAGGGCACTCGGTCCATAGGGCACTCGGCAAAGAAATTTTTTTAAAAAAAACAAAAAATCTTTGCCGAGTGCCTTCCGGGTTGACACTCGGCAAAGAAATTTTCAAAAAAAAAAAATATTTGCCGAGTGCCCTATGACTGGCACTCAGCAAAGAAATTTTTTTTAAAAAAATAAAAACACTTTGCCGAGTGCCTGCAGGGTTGGCACTCGGCAAAGAAATTTTTCAAAAAAAATTAAAGCTCTTTGCCGAGTGCCTTCCGGGTTGGCACTCGACAAAGAATTTTTTTTAAAAAAAATAAAAAATATTTGCCGAGTGCCTTACGGGTTGGCACTCGGCAAAGAATTTTTTTTAAAAAAAATAAAAAATCTTTGTCGAGTGCTTGCAGGGTTGGCACTCGGCAAATTGACCGTAAACGGGACCGGCGCCGTGACGGTCGCTTTTCTTTGCACTCGGCAAAGAGGGCTTTGCTGATCAAATTTTTACCGTGTGTTCTTTGCCGAGTGCCGCACTCGACAAAGGCTTTACCGAGTGCAATTTGACCTTTGCCGAGTGTCTCAGGCACTCGACAAGGAACCTGAATCCAGCAGTGCCTCCCGTCGCACCCAACCACCGCTCCATCGCCCTCCCGTGCCGCCCCGCCGCCGCTGCGGAGGCCAGGAGCGATGACGCGCCATACAGCGCCACGGCCTCCGCGTGGGCGAGGATGATGTTGTGCGTCACGATGTAGGGCTCGCGGGCGGAGTCGCCGGGGAAGCAGTTCTTGGAGACGTACGACGAGGACCGGCCCGGCACGAACTTGCCGACGGCGTAGCCCTGCGACGAGTACGTCCACGGCTCGTTGACCGTGGTCCAGGACTTTGACGAGGTCACCGAATTCTTTGAAGCAAACCTCGGCGAAGTCCTTGCTGCACGTACGCGCCGTCGCCCGCCTCTCCTCCTGCTCGCCTGCTCCCTCGCCCTTCCGTTCACCGCAGCCGCCACGGGTCTGGGGAGCGAGGACGCGCCGCCTCCTCCACTTCGGGCGTGTTTGGTACCCTTCCCAGCCCAGCCAGGCCAGCTCCAGGCAGCCAGGCTGCATTTGCCTAGGCCAGATGCATGCAACAAGGGTTGTTTGGTTGCATGCATCTGTGAAACCAGGCTGGGCTGAGACAGTGTTTGGTTGCATGCATGTGTTTGCAGATTTAAAAAGCCCATGCATGGATCATTGTTTGGTTGGCTGCATACAACAAGTTCTAGTCACCTCTTGCATGTAGTGGTAACATTACCACTCACTAGTTGACATCAGATATTACATCAATTTCCAAATGAAAAAACCTACTAGCAAGGCAATAACTACTGCTATTACAAGTATAAATGAACTGTGGCACAAGCGAAAGTTGTCATTTCCATCATTTTCTAGTAGAGGTGCACTGCCAGGTTGGAGAGGAGGTGGATTTTCAGGTTGATCACCATAGAAAGTTAGCAAAGCTTCATTTCTTGTTTCGTATTTTTTGTAGCAGTTTCCCTTGAAACCAACTACTTGAGCATGTGCTTCGGCCCAGCTGGAGTAGACCCCAGGCTCCTTCCCAACATGAACAACATACCAAGCCATAGCTGAACATGTTCTCAGATCAATCAAAAAAACATCACAGGCAATGGACATATGCTCAGATTAATCAAAATAACATCACAGGCAATGGGCATGTGCTCAGATCAATCAAAAAACATCACAGGCAATGAACATGTGCTCAGATCAATCCAAAAACATCATAGGCAATAGACAAGTGCTCAGTTCAGTCATAAAGCATCATAGGCAATGGACATGTGTTCAGATATAAGAAAACAAACATCACAGGCAATAAGGCAAGTGCTCAGAATAAAATTGTGCAAATCACAGGCATAGGCTGGTGCCCATATCAAGTTCAGAACCACAAGGTTCACATCATTGGCAATGGACTCATGGTCAGATTGCCACCACTAGGTTGATCTAGGTTGTAGGTGCAGGGTTATCTAAGACACTAACTATATGTTAGTGTTAGTAAGTATGCTATGCAGGATCAGATCAACTGCACAAAAGAGAAGGTCAACCCACTACACATCCACCAGCTGTAGTTAGGTATGCACAAAAGATGCCACCACTGCACAGGGACAGGCCACCACCATTGCATAAGGGCAAACCAGGCTCCCGGGATACATGTCCAAAGCCTCAGCATAAGTGTAGTATCACAGAAAATTTATCATCATTGCACATGCCCAAAGCCTCATTATAAATGTAGTATCACAGAAAATTTATCATCATTGCACATGCCTAAAGTCTCAGATCAAGTGTAGTATCACAGAAAAAAACATCATTGCTATTGCCTAAAGTCTCAGATCAAGTGAAGAATCACAGAAAAAAACATCATTGCTATTGCCCAAAGTCTCAGATCAAGTGAAGAATCACAGGAAAAAGGGTGCACTTCTCATTCTAAGCATGTTCACACACTCTATATCATTGTAGTTGTAAATTAAGTTCAAGTTCCTTTGGCGCTCCTCATCCCTAATGCTCATTGGACCATAACTGATCTGAGGCCGCTGACTCTGAAGCATTCTAAGTGTAGCAAGCAGCACGAGCAAAAAGAATGTGTCTCTTCTCTTCCAAGTCCATCTAGAAAAAAATGAATGGAATTTAAGGACAAATGCTCAGAATGACAATGTCATCATCATGGACTTGGACAAAAGCTCAAAAAAAGGATTCATCATATACTAGAACATGCTAAAAATAAGACTTTCATCATCACAGACTAGGGCAATAGCTCAGAAAAAGGCATCATCATAGACTAAGGCAATAGCTCAGGACAAAAGGAATCATCACAGACTTGGACAATAGCTCAGACAAAATGGCAACTTCATATACTTGCTCATAATCTCACAAAGTAGGACATGCATCCAAATCCAAGAACGCAGGACTCACTATCGCACGGTACAGATTAGGGGGAGGCGAGAGGGGGAATAGAAATACAAAATACCCACGTCAACAAGCAGCAGCACCAGCAAAAGCCCAACCCAGCAGGTGAGAGAGCTCAGATCTACAAGCACACAAGCGAAGAAAAGAGGATTAGCATACAGAAAATAGGATTTTTACTTGAAAAAAACAAGAAAAAAAATGAGATCTAAGAACAAGGATCCATACCGCAATAACAGCCAAGAAATCAGATCTGGTGTGCCTGCAGCGAGATCAACAATCAATGGTGACCAAGGGTTTCAAATCGCACAGAAAAAATGGAGAAAGAGAAGGGAAAAAACTCACTTGCTTCGAGAGGACGCAAATCCACGGCATCTGCAACAAATCGAGAGAGAGGGTAGGCATTAGGAGGCCACGAATCCATCAAGAACACCGGGGGGAGGAGGAAGAGGAGGTGGAGCTTACCGGCGGCGCAGACGGGGAGCGACAAGAAGAAGAAGAGAGGGAGGCGGCGGGACGGAAGATATAGAGGCAGTGAATGGCGGGAACGGGGGAGGTAACCCTAGGATCTTCGCGCCATCTCCCCGCGTACGGAATCGCCAGGCGCGCGAGCTCGCGGGAGGACGGAGCGAGCCAGGCTGAAGAAAAACGGCCGATTTAGGCGTTCCTCGTGAGCCATGCCAGGAGGGGACTTTTGCACGAGTAGAACCTGGCTCGGGAGGGTGGCCAGAGAACCAAACATGAACAGGCTACATCCCGAAAGCCTGGTTTGCCCTTATGTGGGCAACCAACCACGCCCTTCGTAGTCCCGTTTGGCCCCGCCGCTGCTGCAGACGCGAGGAGCGACGACGCGTCGGCGCCCACCTCTCCGCAGCCTCTCTTGCGGACGACTCCGAGTGGATCTTTTTTCACCGGCGTTTTCTTTACACACCCCCGGCCTGTACCCGCCACGCCCGCAATCCACGCGAGATCAGCGTCAGCCTAACCACCCGACGCCGGCTCTCGATTCCCCATCGCCCCCACAGCAATAACTTGCGATCCATCTCTCTTGTTGCAACCAATGGTGGGTTCTTCGTTGACGTTGTTCTCTCCACGATCAATGATGCCTCAGCCTCCTCCGCGCCAAGCGTTGGCACAGCACGACCACGTTGGGCCTAGCACCACTGCTGGTTGGCCTCGCGCCCTGCTCCAGTGCTCCGGCCGGGTTATGGCAATTGGCAAGGCGGCGCAATGGATTAGCAGCGCAGAATGCGTGCACGGTAGGCTGCTGCGCGAGCCGTGAGCCTGTGACCATTCGCTACATGAACATAGCGCCGCAGGCAGGCCATCAACTACATCTTGCTGTGACCATTCTCCATGTACAAGGTCACGTCCTCCCTCCCTTCCGCCTTGCATTGCTTTACTAGATTATAAGTAATATTGGTCATGTTTGGTACAGCTTATCTGGAAAGCGTTTTTCAGATAAGCTGCATAAATAGAGTAAAAGCGGCGATCAAAATAAGCTGGTCTGATCTAGCTTCTGCTTTGTAGTACAAATGAGAGCTGTGGGAATAAGCGTCGCCAGAATAAGCTGCTGAAAAGCGTGACGTTTGACTGTTGATTTCAACTTATTTTGGCCATAAATAGCTTATAAACTGTACCAAACTAGCCCATTATATACCTGCAGCACACCTGTCACGCACGTCCTCATGTTGTGAAGCTGGATATCTTTTGAAACTATCTAACGACCACGAGTACATGGTTTGGTTCAAGCCGCTATCCTTCATGCTCCATGTTCCATCAAAAGAAGAAAATCGTTGCTGCCTGATATCACAATGTAAGCTTCTTGTCATATCTGTTATTATTCAATTATTTCTATTCCACGCGACTCAATTTATCTGATTCTAGAGTCACCAACCAAATTAGTTTGTTAATTTCTCATTGGTGGAAAGGTATCAGCATGCATTCTGGAGCGATTTTGGCAGCTTGTTGTTTTTTTCTTAAAAAATGAACGACATAGGAGGACTCAGGGGCGGATCCAGGGCCCGGGCTACCCGGGCTGCAGCCCGGGGCGAGTCCATGTAGCCCCTGTAACATATGTGGTGTTTAGCCTAAAAACTATGATCTTAATTAGACAAGAGGAGGCCTAGGAAGCAAGATCAGACTGTTTTGAACGTGAATCAGCAGCTCAGCCCGAGGCGCAGCCCTGTTCTGGATCCGCCCCTGGGAGGACTGCCTCTTATATAACAAAAAGAAGGTGAACTAAGGGGGATCAAAAACAATACTGGAACCAGTGGTTTTTGCTAACTTGTTTTAGTAGTTTGTTAGATTAATCTTTTTAACCTTTTACACTTGCAGGGACCAGTGGTTGGAACCATTACTGTGAATTGTCTATTTTACGATGCATCAGGTAAAAAGAAAAAAATTGAAATCTCTACTGCCTTTTCAATGTTATTTTGAGCACCTCTCTTTTTTTTTTACTTGAGTGATATCCCATGGATGCTGATTACAACTACACCGTGATGGATCAGATAATCTGATGAGGTTTAAGACACGAAATGCACTCAGTGGCAAGAAAACATCTTCTCCTATAACTAAAAAGAACAAAGTGTGGATATTTTTTAGTGCGATATTTGTTTTGATTCGTCCGTCTGTCCACGCCTGCGATCTCACGACATCTTAATTACTGATTGATCGTGCCATTCTCCTTGATTGAATATTGCGATAGAGGAATCACGGCAAAATAGGAAGTAGAAAATTATTGTGCTATCCATATACACATTGCATGTTTGCATGCACCAGCATACATGGCAACGAGCAAAAGAAAAAAGAATTAACACAGAAGGAAAGAGAATTAAGACAAAAGTAACCTCTTTGCATTTCTGAGAACCTTGCCAAATCTGCCTACATTTAATCACTTCCCCTCTTTGCATTTGCAAAAGGGATAGCTTTTTTTCTCCTTTCATTTGGTTTCACGCTCACATGTTCCATCGCCCTCGCTTGCTGTTTCTTGCGTGAACCATAGTTGATGTCATCTGTCTTCCATGGCTCAGCCTCCCAATCCCAAGAGAAGGTCCCTACCTCTTCCTGACTAGAGATCTGGCCTGCCAGAGGATCTCCTCGAGTCCATCGAGCAGCGTCTCGCGTTAGGCCACGACAATTTTTTGGTGCGACTTTTTTTTGGGGTCGCTCCTCCCTTCTGGTCGTGCGATACCCCGCGCGATAGAAAAAGAAACTTCCATCCCTGCGATCCCCGCCTGCTTTGAAGGAAATAAATCGATCACCTGAGACCACATGCATGGAAGAAAACAATAACCATGCATGGAAGGAAACAATCAGTTCATATGGTATTGTCACTCTCATGCATGGAAGGAAACAATCAATTCATATGCATGGAAGGAAACAATTAGTATCCTTTTTTAGCAGATGCAGAGATAGTAAAATGAGAGTTTCTGTCTAATATTTTGGGGCTCTCTGGTGTCACTTAGAAAAAAAATTATGTTGTCTCACAGGACAAAAATATATTCTATGATAAAAAAAACTATGCATGTGCATGTGCAATACTTAGGTGTACTACATGTTGGAGTTAACATGTCGGTTACAACAATTCATATGGTATTGTCCAAAATTTGGAGGATATTAAATTTAGGTTGGGTGCATAGTAGGCCACCTAACTTTATTTTTGCAACTTCTACCTCTTTATGTGTTAGTCTTTGCCAATGGTATAATTTGTTCGTAAAGCTCAAGTAAGACAATTGGCAAAGATCAAGCAAGACGACTCAATGAGCTTGGCCCTTAATTTTAGTGTTTCCAGCATGCAGACCTGAAATTAAAAAGTATCTGCACCTTGAGAACATCAGTGGTGCCAAATAAAAGATGTGCAGGTTATACATGGTGAGACTGGTGAACCTTCTGCAATTTCCTAAAGGAATATTCCCACCATTAGTATATAGGTTCATTCCCCTGCGTTTCTTTGTGCTCCCATTAACATATAATATGAAAGTATTGTTGTGTTCATCACGACTTTCAGTTGACTACTCCCATTAGCATATACTTCCTCTGCCCAAAATATAAATCGTTATGGGATATGTGCAAGTCAAACTTTCTCAACTTTGACTAAATTTGTAAAAAATACGTGCAACATTTATATCTCCACATAAGTTTATTATGAAAATATATTCAATGTTCTATGTAATGATACTAATTATGTATTATAAATATTAATATTCTTTTATATATAATTGGTCGAAGTTAAAAAAAAAAGTTAACTACTCGGGAATCGAGAATGAATTCTATTTTAGGACATAGGGAGTATATGAAAGTGGTGTTGAAAATATTTTAACAATCAAATTCGTCTTTGTCTGATTGGTAAGCTTAGACATCATAATGACATCAAAATTTTTGACTCTTATGGACACCCTCATGGATCAGTGCAAAGCATCCTAATCCTACAGCATACACAAATGACAACCTTAAAGTTATGATATTTTCAAAAAGTGGACAATAAAGATCATCTTAGACGTTCTGGCATTAGAGTATATACATGCAGACACATAGGCATGGTGGTGCAAGTGAGCAGCCAGCAGCAGTCGAGAGTCACGGGGTGTTTGGATCCCATGACTAAACTTTAGTCCATGTCACATTGAATTTTTAAGATATCAATTAGGAGGACTAAACATGAGCTAATTATAAAACTAATTATATAAGTTGTGGCTAATTTGCTTGCCAGCACCGTGTACAGGATGGTATGGAGATGTGGTGGAACTTATTCGTGGATTTGTTGACGCACAAAAGAAATAGATATCGGAAATCTCTTCCTGCCGGTATAAAAAATGATCTTAGCCGCATCACGAAAAGATCTACACAGTAGAGTTTGTGAGCCTACGACGCCACGCTCTCTGTGACTGTGTAAATTTCATGAACTTAGCTTTTTGGATTAAATATCACTTTAACATCGGTCATATACTTTTACAGTATTGTTATCTTATCGTGCGATCCGTGTGTTTTTAGTACAAAAGTTTAGCTATCCCGTAGCAACGCATGGGCACGAACCTATTTGTATATATACTCGAACCTGTGTGTACATGATTATATGGAGATGCAGCTGAACTTATTCATGAATTTATTGGCGCACGAAAGAAATAGATATTGTAGAATTCTTTTTGTCGATATAAAATATTATCTGAGCCGTACCACAAAAAAGTCTATACAATAGAGTTGTGAGCCTGCGACGTCGCGCTCTCCGTGACTGTGTTAATTTCACGAACTTTGCTTTTTGAATTAAATGTCACTTTAACGTCGGTATTTAATTTAACAGTATTGTTATCTTATCGTGCGATCCGTGTATTTTTAGTACAAAAGATTTAATTGTCCCGTAGCAACGCACGGGCATGCTACCTAGTCTCCTAAAAGTTTAGTCAATTTCATGATCTTTTCAAAGTTCGTATTATGCGAAAAAACGAACTTTACATATGCGCAAATCTATACTATAAATCTGCGAAGGAATTAGAAAATGCTTGTCACCCAAAACCACCTTACACACCTTAGATCTCCTCCCTTAGATATACATCTAACGCATCTGATTAATTGGTTAGCTATGGGCCCAGAGCGTTCCCTGCGGTGCCGGCCCTAGGGGAGGGCACGAGGTGCGATGGCCGAGGGCCCAGGCTGGGGAGGGGCCCAAGCCTAGATATACAAACCCCCAGGCCCTATAACCCATTAGGCATCATCAGCAAACTAATGAGAAGACAGAAAATAGACAGAGAATTGCTCAAGCGGGCCAAGAAGACAACATCGGTCTTTCTTTCCAAGGCAGAGAGGAGGCGAGGAACCACGCTGCACACTCTGATCGCGACTAGCGAGTTCACAACGTTGAAAGCTCTAGTTTGGTTTTATTGAATTAATGAAACCCTATGTGCTAACCTTAGCTCTAGTGATCATGAGATAGGTAGCACTATTTTAAGTGGTGGAGTAAATGGAGATCATGTTGATGGTGGTGTTACCATGGTGTTGATCGAGTGATTGGACTTGGAAAAGTAGAAAGAGAAAAACAAAAAGCTTAAGGCAAAGGTAAAATTTGATAGGAACTTTTTGATTTGGTGATCGAGACACTTAGCGAGTGTGATCATATTTAGGATCGATAGCTGAACTATTAAGATGGGTGAAACTCGTATTGAAATATGGTTATCAAAGTGCCACTAGATGCTCTAACTCATTGCATATGCATTTAGATCTAGTGGAGTGCTAACACCCTTGAAAATGTTTGTGAAAATATACTAACACACGTGCACAAGGTGATACACCTAGTGATTGGCACATTTGAGTAAGGGTGGAGAAGTTGGTGAAGTGGAGGAGTTGATTTTCACTGAAAATCATTGACCGGACGCTGTGCTCGAACTGACCGGAGGCGCGCTCGGGCGTGAAATGACCGGACGCTGGGTCAACTTGTGACCTGATGTGTCGCTGCCGCTTCCAGTCAACCCTGACGTATGGTGACGCAAACGCTGAGCTGAGGCAGTGAGGACCTAACGCGGTGGCGCGTCCGGTCGTGGTGCACCTGACGCGTCCGGTCCAGGTTTGGGCGCTCTAGATACTCTTTGGAAGTGACCTAACGCCGTGGAGCCGAAGGGATCGGCGCGCCTAGTCACAGTTTGGTGGCGTGCCCGTTTGTGCTGACGTGACACAGCGCGGGTGCGTCCGGTCATCACTTATGTGCTGGTGCGAGCGTTGGAGATCGGGCAGCCGTGGTTTAAACGGGGACATATGGACGATGATCCACGACCAGACGCTGGGGTGCCGCGCGTTCGGTCATCTTGACCGACGCGTCCGGTCACCCCGAGGACAGTGAGGTGCAGGGGGGCAACGGCTCTATTTCGTGTGAGCCTCTATTTAAGTTTCATGGTCGGCTCAAGCTCACTCTCTTGGCTATTTGCATTGACATAGCAACCTAATGAGCTTAGCCAAAGCCCTTCCACTCATCTCCATCATTGATTCATCATTTTTGTGAGATTAGGAGTGAATCCCAGTGCATTGCTTGAGTGATTGCATCTAGAGGCACTTAGAGCATCTCCAAGAGTTTGTCAAATTTTACTTGGCAAATCTTATGATTTGCCAACTCCCAAAATTATATGCCAAGTAAAAAAACAATCCATCTCCAAGAGTTTGACATTTTTGACTTGGTAAAATAAAAAAACCCGTTAACAAAACGAAGAGGCCCGCTAAGCGAACGAAGAGCCCCGTTAAGCGAACGAAGAGCCCCGCTAAGAAACGAAGAGCCCCGGATGCCAAGCCGTATACGCGCGCGCATATTTGCGCGCGCGGAGGGAAAATTTGCCAAGTTGCTATTGATGTCAAGTTGTTTTGCCAAACTGTTGGAGGCTATTTTTTCTTGTTTTGCCAAAATTATATGGATGCCAAGTTGAGATAGCAAACTCTTGGAGATGCTCTTAGTGTTCATGTTTCGCTGCGGGTTTTGCTTGTTACTCTTGGTGGTTGCCGCCACCTAGACGGCTTGGTGCAGCGAGGATCATCGAGCGAAGGAATGTGCTTGTCTCCAGCTCCGATTGTGGTGATTGTGAGGGGTTCTTGACCTTTCTTCGGCGAAGAGCCAAAATATACTCTAGTGGAGTGCTCGTGGCTTGTGTGATCCTCATTTTGTGTTGGTTATGTGGCACCCGGTTGCGAGTTTGGTGTGTGATGCCAATTAGCGCGTGAACCTCCAAGTGAGTGAATCGCCACAACGAGGACTAGTTTACCGGCAAGCAAGTGAACCTCGATAAAAAATCTTGTGTCACATTGTCTGAGGATTTCATTGGCTATCTTGTGATTGATTGATTGGCTTCATCTTGTGATTGGCACATACCTCGACACGTCGGTATAACCATCTTCATCCTCTCTTGTATTTACATTTCTAGTGTTGCTTCACTCTTTAGTGTAGTTAGTCTTGAGAGCAAGCTTGTGTCGGGTAGGTGGTTAGTGAGGCTCTTTAGTTAGCCTTTGAGAGCTCACTAACTTAGTGTAGTGATATAGCCTTTGTGTGGATAGAGACCATAGATATTAGAATTGTGGTAGGTGGTTCGCCGTTTAATTGTCTAACATCTTTGCTAAGTGTTGTTGTAGAAATTTTCAATAGCCTATTCATCCCTCTCTAGCCATTAGGACCTTTCAGATGCGCCGACGCGCGCACGCGGAGCCAGCAAGCCACGCTACCGCGGAGAGCTAGACTGCCAGAGAACGGCGCATGACGGCGGCGATCGGGCAGGGCTCCACGACGAGGACATCTTGGTTCCTGTCTTTTTGCGAATTGCATTCGCTGATCACTTGTTTCAGTTCATGTTCACGTCCTAGGTATTTTTTTCTTGTTCATTTTTTAATCCAAATTAATTATTTATATAGTATTTCCGACTTCTAGTATTTTGTACTTATATAATTATGTTTTTCTTTAGGTGTTAGATTAAAAATATATTATTATATTATTTTTGTTTTACGAGTAAAATTAGTGCTTATATATTATAAGATTTTAGAGGAGCCTTAGCGATGAGTTCGTCAGATGGCCTTCCAAATCTTAGGATCGGCACTCGTTGACTGACATCCTAACATATGAAACGCGTGTTTTCTCCCTCAAGAAACCAACGCCGGCCAAGTTTTTCCACCGCGAAATTTTCTTACCCGCCCGCCGTACCCGCATCCCCCTTCTGTCGCTTTATCGCACCACCCCTCCCGCCAACCGTCCCGTCCCGAACAGTCGGCACTCCGTCCCAATCCGCATCATCGCCCCGACCCAAGCCCCCGCGACTCTTCTCCGCATCTGCATCTCGCACAGCCCCTGGTGGCGGCACGGCCATGCCTTCAGGAACGGTGGCCGCGGCCGGCGGTACCGCAACCAGGCTTTCCCCGTCGCCGGTGCCGCATCCGGCGCTCGATCTGCTCCAGTCTCGTGAAGCCGCGCCGCAGGAAACGGCCCCTTCCTCACCGTCAGGCGGTTCGCGCAGTCCTGCAATCCACTAGGATCCACCATGACCACGGGCAATCTCGCTCGTCGAAGATCCGACACCTAACAGAACTAGGCGCGGACCGCAGAGGTGGCGTCCTTTGCATCTGCCTAAATCTCTCTCCTTTTTCATGTGCTCTAGGTATGTGCAAATCTGCATGAATCAGTTTCTTCATTACTATTTGGGAGGTTAAAATTTTGGTGTACATAATCAGGCTCCGTAATTGAGTTGCTCCCATGAAATCCCATTCAACAGGTTAGACAATGGCAAGAACAGATCGTTTTAGCGATTTGTTATGGGTGCCCACAGCCAGCACAAGGTTTCTAAGATATTTGGAAAGGTAAATATGTTTGATTTAAGTATAAAGAATTTGCTGTACTTGATCATCAATAGATCCTTCTCTTTTTATATATTTTATATTTTATATAATATAAACAAATCCAATAGCAATGCAGGCTCACAATGTGACGAGCATACTGCGCCACGGGATCATTATTCCATACCATTCATTGTGTCGTCCAGCACTAGAAAACCTTGGATTCTATCATATTGTTAGTATGAAGGAAATCAACATTGACAAGTTTTTAACACAACAACAGATTGATTGGCACACACGAGCATTGGTGTTGAAAGTTCTTAGCTCAATAATTTTTCCTGACACGTCTGGTGATAGTGTGCCAGCTATGTATCTCCAATTCATAGAGAATTTAGAACAGCCAACAAAATATAACTGTGGACTGCAATTTCTGTGTTATATAGACAATTGAGCATTGGTGCTGAGAGAGATCGGAGATATCAGAGCCTTTATTACTACTACAGTTATGGTCTTGGTCATGTTTACCTTTTGGTCGTCTGATAAATCGAGCTGAAAATACAAATGAGGAAGAGCTGCATGGAGATGAGTGTGACTCTGCATATTTCTCAGTTTTTGCGGCAAAACCTCTGTACATGAATTCAGAGCTCACAATGCAGGTAAATGTTTTACCAAGATTTGATTTTTTAATATTACTTCATGTCAAGGTTTTCTTGTAATTTACTAGCTGTAATATATTTTCATTTTTTAATTCTTTTTATTTTACAAAATGCCTAAAATGAGAAGACCTACATGTTGTTTAATTTACATATATTTCTTTGCTAGCCATTCAGTTCTCATATCTGTGACAAGTAACACATCTCATCCTTGACTCACTTATGACCTATGCATAACACACCACCTGTTCGACAGAAATATAGAATGCCTTAAAGACTGACCTTGGTGCAAAGTCTGATGACTATTCTCTTTGGTGATCCAAGTAGAAGACAATGCTGATAGTGAATTTCATATTACCAGTTTATTAACTAACTAATTCTTCTACTTTTATTTGTTTTGTAGAATATGGAATAATCTGAGGTATGCATCTGTTTTAAGAATATAATAAATCCTAAGGCATAACATGTGGTTTTATATGTTGTTTTCTCTTTCCCTTTACCACTCGACCACCAACGGCTTCACAAGTGGCAGTTTGTTCTACAAGGCCCACTGTTTCATTCAGCTATACATTGTAATAAGATCCTTCCTTTACTGGCAGTATCACTAGAGGTCTCCAAGGATGAGTTCTCGATATTTTTGGCCAATAGCTAGCCTTCGATTGGTTGTTCGTTTTTCTTATTCGAAGCCTTTCAAAGGCTGGTTAGGACATCCTACCTTGCGGTTACTCGGTGTTCCATCTCAGAGTAAGTAACTACACCTTGAGTTGGGAATAACTTGTATATATTGCTTGCCTGCTTGTTTTCTGGGGTTATTGAGACATTGTGCAATGCTGATGCAGTGCAAACGTGGGCGCCCCTCCCTCCTCCTGGTTGTAAGATCTTTTATCTCGATCTGCTAGGTCACCCATGCGTGGACTTGCGTTTACTAATTACTAGCGAGTAAGACCTTTGTATGCTCAGTTGAGTTGCATTGGATAGAGTGTAGTTGAAGGTTTGACGAGAGGTGCCAAATTTTCTGTCTAGAAGTGTGGTTTTCAGGTAGATGCGGTGAAGATTAGATCTGTCCAGTGATTACTTTGAATACTCATTGATTTGGATTTGCTACAAAGACATTGATGTGTGAAAAAAGGGAATTTAACCTGAGAGCTTACTGTCAGTCTTCGTTTTAGACTGTCCTATTGTGCTCCACTGGTTTTTGTTTTCAACCAACCTGCTATATTTATTTAACACTCCTTCATGTCTGTTCTCAGATGTTGTATCATCTAGGGTTCATCAAAGAAGGCATGGAAAGCACAGAAAGCAGGAGCAGTGACACCTCGCTGATGACAAAGACCAGCCTCTAATTACAGTGGACAACCCTGAGGAGAGTGGCAACATAGATTAATTAGAAAACATCACAATTCCAACCGAGGTTGATGATGTTCACAAATGAAAATTTGAGCCTTCAAGAGAATTCTCTACCAAATTGACGTATGAGGCTTGTTAGCCCACAAGATCATCGGCTCAGGTGAGTGAACCACTCACCGGTCTTGCCGAGCACCCGCTAGTGTTGCCGAGTATCCACTAGCTAAGCCGACCACGAACAAGCGTTGTCCGTCCCCACACACTATGGCTAGAGGTTGAATAAGAGGGAGAACAGAGCATACACACACAATACAAGACACCAGCGTTGGCCGAAGCCCTGTATGGGAGATGATAAATCTGAACTCTCTTTACTAAGTTACCGTGTACGTCTATTTATACAACTCTATCCATCTAGTCCTAGTACAGCGCACATGTTGTAACAGTAACTAGATAACACAGCAGGGCTGACTCTGCGCCAGCCTCTGCATGTGACTACAGTGCTGCAGGTGAGCCGTTCGGCGCCTGCACCTGCAGCGGCTACAGTATCACAGCAGGGGGGCCTTTTCGGCGCCGCCTTCCCCTTGTTGTGTGTTCACACAATGAAGCAGTAGTTTATTCTAACAATTCTTCCCCTAAACCTACCGCTATCTCTTATACCCCCTCCATGCCGATCATCTCCTTCAGCTCCATGAATCGAAGACGTCTGAGCGGCTTGGTGAGGACGTCCGTGAGTTGCTGACCAGTTTCGACGAACTCGATGACGATCTGCCCTCCATCGACACAGTCTCTGAGGAAGTGGAACTTCACGTCGGTGTGTTTGCTTCGGTCGTGCAGAACCGGATTCTTCGCGAGGGCGATGGCGGGCTGGTTGTCCACCATCAGTGCTGGTGGGTGAGCTTCCACGTCGGTTAGCTCCCCCAGCAGCCGGCGTAGCCACACAACTTGGCACGCCGTTGTGGTCGTCGCTACGTACTCTGCCTCGCACGTAGACAATGCCACCACCTTCTGTTTCAGCGACAGCCATGAAATTGGAGCCGACCCGAGGAAGACAAACACGCCAGAGGTGCTCCGTCGCCCGTCAATGTCCCCCGCCATGTCTGCATCGCTGAACACAGTGAGCTGCAGCCTACTCCCGTCGGTCTTGGGAAAGATGATCCCTTGATCCACCGTCCCCTTGACGTAGCGCAGTAGCCGCTTCACTGCAGCCCAGTGGTCCTCTCTGGGATCCTCCATGAAGCGACTGACGTAGCCCACGGCGAATGCAATGTCCGGCCTCGTGTGGACTAGGTAGCGCAGACCGCTGATGATGCTCGGGTAGAGTGTTGCATCCACCTTCGCCGCGGTGCTGGCCTTCGTCAGCTTTAGCCGCTCCTCCATCGGAGTCACACATGGCTTGCACTCAGTCATGTCGCTCTGCTCCAACAGTTTGGAGGCATACGCGCTCTGACTGAGCGTGAGTTCCTCCTTCCCCTGTCTCACCTCGATGCCGAGGTAGTAGGAGAGTGCGCCGAGATCGCTCATTCGAAAATGAGCCGCCGTCTCGCGCTTGAAGCTGTCGATGTCCTCCGTGCGTGCGCCAGTGATGATCAAGTCATCCACATACACGCCGATGACGAGCTCCTCCTTCCCCCGTCGCCGCATGTAGAGCGCGTGCTCGGTTGCGCATCGTTGAAACCCAAATTCGCCCAGCGTGGTGTCAAGCTTGGCGTTCCATGCTCGTGGGGCCTGCCGTAGCCCGTAGAGCGCCTTGCGCAATCGGAGCACCCTGTGCTCCTCTCCCTTGACGACGAAACCTGGAGGTTGCCTGACGAAGACCGTCTCCGCTAGCTCGCCGTTGAGGAATGCCGATTTAATGTCCAAGTGATGGACGCGCCAGTCCTTTATTGCTGCTAAGGCTAGTAGCAAATGAACCGACTCCATGCACGCTACTAGCGTAAAGACTTCCTCGAAGTCGATGCCCTCGCACTGAATAAAGCCTCGGGCGACGAGGCGCGCCTTGTGCTTGACAATGGCGCCGAGCTCGTCCCGCTTGACCTTGTACACCCACTTTAGGCTGATCGGACGGCATCCTGGAGGTGGATCGATGAGCTGCCAAGTCTCGTTTTCCTTGATCGCCTTCATCTCCTCCAGCATCGCCCGTCGCCAGTTTTTGTCCCGCTCGGCTAGCACGAACGTGGGTGGTTCCTCTGCACTGACGAGCAGCAGCTCTGCGTCATTGAGCAGCCTACCCACCAGTCCTAAGGGCCCTATGCCACCGATGATGTCGTCCAGCCTATAGAACCGCACCTCCTCACCTTCGTGAAAGGCATCCATGAACTCAGTGATGTCACCGGGAGGTGAGGCAAACTCGATCGAGTTTGATGGAGTTCCCTGTTCCGCCGAAGTGCTCGGCACAACACCTAGAGTGCTCGGCACCCTGGTTGCAGTGCTCGGCACTACTTCTAGACAGCTCGTCACTACTCTTGCAGTGTTCGGCACCACTGTAGGAGTGCTCAGCCTCAGTCTTGGAGTGGTTGGCACCACTGCAAGACCTCTTGGCTCCACCATGGGAGTGCTCGGCACCCGTCCTAGAGTGGTAGCCACCACTGCAGAACCTCCCGGCGCCACTCCTAGCGTGCTCGGCATCCCTCCAGGAGTGCTCGGTACTCCTCCCTGAGTGCTCGGCATCCCTCCCGAAGTGCTCGACATTGCCCTAGGAGTGCTCGGCTCCACCGCTGGAGTGCTTGGCACTCCTCCCGGAGTGCTCGGCACCTCTTCCCCAGCGTCTCCACCACCATGGATGACCAAGTGCTCAACGATGAAGGTGCTGTTGAAGCCGCCAGCTTCCCCCGTGCTCGGACTGGTCTAGTCCGAAGCCGCCTTCTCGTCGAACACGATGTCGCGTGAGACAAGCACCTTATCTCCATGTGGGTCGTAGAGTAGGTACGCCTTGGTACCCTCCGCGTAGCCCAGGAACACCATCGGTGTGCTCCTGTCCTCTAGCTTGGTGAGGTTCGGCTTCGTCTTCCTGACGTGGCCGATGCAGCCGAATGTCCGGAGGAAGGACACGCTCGGCTTGCACCCATACCAAGTTTCGAACGGCGTCTTGCCCGTTAGGGCCTTGGTCGGAGAGCGGTTGAGGATGAACACCGCCGTGGTCACCGCCTCACCCTAGAACCTTATCGACATGCCTTTGGCCTTCGTCATGGATCGAGCCATGCCGACCACCGTCTGGTTCCGTCGCTCCACCACGCCATTTTGTTGTGGCGAGTACGGCGTGGTGTGGTGTTGCTCCACACCCTGATCCGCGTAGTACGCAGCGAACTCCACACCCTGATCCTCAGCACTCGGAGCTTCTTGCCGCTCTTGGCCACCGCGCGCATCTTAAACTTCTTGATCGCCGCTGCCGCTTCGTCCTTGCTCGTCAGGAGTTGCAGCCACATGTAGCGACTGCAATCATCCATGAGTAGGAGGAAGTACCGCCGACCACTGTTTGTAGCAGGCGTGATCGGCCCACAGAGGTCGCCGTGGACGAGTTCGAGAGCGTCCTTCGCGCGATACTTGGCCGCCTTTGGGAATGGTAGCCTCCTCTGCTTCCCGGTCAGGTAGCTGTCACACAGCTCGCCTCCGTGCTTGATGTGGGATAGCCCTCGGACCATCTTCTCCAACCGACCAAGCGCATCGAAGCTGAGATGTTTGAACCGGACATACCACATCCATGGTTCCTCGGTGTGCCTTGCCGCCAGGCACACCGGCTACTCTACCTTCAGGTCGAGCAGGTACAACCAGTTCAGGGACCTCTTCACCTTGGTGAGAAGTCGCTGCTCTCGGTCTCTGATCCTAAGGACTCCATCCTTGATCAGTACCTCGCTACCGTGCTCATCCAGCTGACCAATGCTGATAATGCTGGAACGCAGCTGTGGGATGTAATAT
Source organism: Miscanthus floridulus (assembly GCF_019320115.1). Lineage (NCBI taxonomy): Eukaryota > Viridiplantae > Streptophyta > Magnoliopsida > Poales > Poaceae > Miscanthus > Miscanthus floridulus. The sequence continues at coordinate 101,652,835 of NC_089598.1, forward strand.
ACATCCGTTAGCGCGTGGTGCTCCCTGTTCTGGCACCTGAAGATGATGGTGACGCGCCCTTGGATAGCCACCCTTGAGCCATCACCAAACTTCACCGTACCGGTAACATCGTCGTCGAGCTCGGAGAAGGATGCCTTGGAGCCCATCATGTGGTTGCTGGCACCAGAGTCCAGATACCACTGCTGCTCCTATTCGGCGCCCACACGTCCGAGGTGGACTTGGGCGCGTGGTTCGTCGAGGTTGACGGTCTTCAGGGCCTTCCCAGGTCCTTCCACCGTCGTCGCCTCTTCCATCTCCTCAGCCTTGACGTCGTGCAGTGCACAGAACATCACCATCAGGATAGTGGCCACATCCTCATCATCGGTTTGCGCCAGATGAGCCTGAGCCTTATTTTCCTGCTTGCGGTTTAGGCACTCCCGTGCCCAATGGCCCATCTTTCCGCAGCGTCGACTGGCGTTGGGGTGGACATGCTTCTTCTTCTCCGAAGAAGCAATGCCGCGACGGTTGCCATCGCCACCGCAGCTAGAGGAGGTTGCCTTCCCGGAGTTCCTTCGAGCAGCCCACTCCTCTTTCGTCAGCAGGAGTTTCCCGCTGTCCTTCGTTGCTGTCGCCTGCTCCAGGCGCTGGTCCACCACCCGTAGACGGTCTGTCACATCCTCAATGGTGAGGGTGGACAAGTCCAGCATCGTCTCTATAGAGAGAGCGATCTGGATGTACTTTGCCAGCACGGAGTGGAGGTACTTGGAGACCGCCTCCTCTTCGTCGATGGTGACGTCGTGGCTCTTCAGCTTGCTGATGAGCGTTTGCAGGCGGAGGGAGAAATCCTCCACCGTTTCACCATCCTTGAACTTGAGGTTGGCGTACTCCTGCTTTAGAAGCTGGGCCATCGCCTTCTTTGCGCGGTCGGAACCGACGCGTATCGCCGCAATAGCCTCCCACGCCTCCTTAGCAGAGCTCTTCGCCCCCAACGGCTCCCTGTACTCCGCCGGCACAGCAGCGAGGATAGCATCTAATGCTGACATGTCATCTTCTTCATTGTCGGTGCCCTTATCAACAGCATTCCAGAGCCACCGGGCTCTGAGCTTGACCTTCACGGTCACCGACCACTCTCTATAGTTGGTGCGAGTCAGCGTCGGTCAACTGGTGCCGCTGACCTCTCGCACCGTGCGAACAACGACCTCCGGTCGTGGCTGGGCAGCCACAGCAGTGCCACTACTGTCGCCCATCTCCGAATCGCCCGTCATCGCCAGCGATTAGTCTGGCGACGACGCTTGTACGGCTCCGATACCACTTGTTAGCCCACAGGATCACCGACTTAGGTGAGTGAACCACTCATCGGTCTTGCCGAGCACCCGCTAGCTAAGCCAACCATGAACAAGCGTTGTCTGTCCCCATACACTATGACTAGAGGTTGAAGAAGAGGAAGAACAGAGCATACACACATAGTACAAGACACCAGCGTTGGGCGAAGCCCTGTATGGAAGATGGCAAATCTGAACTATCTTTACTGATTTGTCATCTAGTCCTAGTACAGCGCACATGCTGTAACAGTAACTAGATAACACAGCAGGACTGACTCTGCGCCGGCCTCAGCATGTGGCTATAGTGCTGCAGGTGAGCCGTTCGGCGCATGCACCTGTAGCAGCTACAGTATCACAGCTGGGGGCCTTTTCGACGCCGCCTTCCTCTTGCCGTGTGTTCACACAATGAAGACAATGAAGCAGTAGTTTATTCTAACAAGGCTTTCTTCCTTCGGGAAATCTATTTTCAGTCAAGCAAACTGATTTGGAGTGAGTGGGCTCCCAGGAAGTGAGCGTCAATGTTACTATCTTGCAAATTTACAGACTATGCCCGGGGTTTCCCAGATGGAATTGCCAAATTCAAGTGCACCAATATAAAAAAAGTCATGATATAATTAAAAATTCTGTTTGCCTAATACTTACATATTATTTCTTCTCATTCTTGATAGCCATACATCAGATTATTTGAGCAGTATTTATTCTTTTGAGCATAATATAGGCCACGCGTACCTTGTGCTATCTGATTTTGTCAATCCATCGCATCCTAATAATTAATTGTGGGTTCAACAACACTTTGGGTAAATTAACAAATATATAATAGATATGCTCGCCTTAGTGTTATGGCCAGGTAAGTATAAAATAATTTTAAAACCACAACTTCAAGTATCTAACAATCTTAAATTTTTCTCTTTACCTTGTGCTATCTGATTTTGTCAATCCATCGCATCCTAATAATTAATTGTGGGTTCAACAACACTTTGGGTAAATTAACAAATATATAATAGATATGCTTGCCTTAGTGTTATGGTCAGGTAAGTATAAAATAATTTTGAAACCACAACTTAAAGTATCTAACAATTTTAATTTTCTCTCTCTCTCTCTCTTTTTGAGGGAATCTTAATTATTTTTTCCTCTAATATATATAGGATGTAGTCTATCACAACCTTAAGCACGTGCGTGTCGCAGCTACTAGTATTTCAAACAGGCCCCAGATATGACTGTTATATCCCCCTCATGAATATTCTGTCTTTGAAGCATGCCTTGCACGTTGTGCGTTACAAAAAAGGTGCAGGGGAAGCTAAGGCCTGGCGCTCTCGTAGAGAAGTAAAGGCGTCGGCCAAAGTGACACCGGACTGCTCCTCCGGGTTCTTGGCCGTTGGAGCCCGCGGCCGCCGCGCGGTGCCGTGGGCGCGTGGCGGCGTGACTGCCTGCACCTGCAGTGCATGGTTCTGGCGTCCGTCGCCCACGGTTCGGGACGAAAGCTGAAAGCATCGCACGTCCTGCTGCTGCTGCTGGCGATTAAAAAATCTCAAAGCAAGCTCAACTTGGGGGTACTGAATGGGGGTGCCACTCAGACTCCATCGTGCCTTCACTGCGATCGGCTGCATGCATGCGTGCTCTAATCCGATCACCCATCATTGGAGGCCTGTTACCTAAGCGCTATCCGTCTTTCTAAACGCTAAACAAATATCGTTTAGAGCACTTTAGCTCATTTTTTATGTCTAAAGCCCTAATGTGTGGTGGGCTAAAGTTTAGAGCTAACTTTAGATTAGTTCTTTGGAGCCAAAACTGTCAATTAAACGAACTACGCGGTATTTAAACAAGCTAAATGATCATATAGACGAACAGTACATGCATGTCGAATCCATCATGCATGTCGCTGGATTGCCGCCGCTGATTTCAGTGAAAACAGAGTCCTGTTTGCCACGAGGAATAGTATTATCACAAGCCATGCAGTCCCCGTTTAATAACAAAGCCATCATCGTACTTTATCTCTAGACTAGATAGAGCGCAATCAAACATCTTGGGCTCTTGGGATGCATGCATGGCGGCAGCCCTCCGTTTCAGACAAGTCTCAACTCTCAAAGCGACGAAGAAGTTTCTGAACTAGTGCAGTGGTAGGCCCAGTACGTTGCCTCGCATGGCTATAAATTGATGCCTCGTTGCACAGGCTGAGCCACACTGCACTGCACTGAGATACACATACTTCACATATTCTCTTGTGACAATCTCTCGCCCCGCTCAACACCAACTCGAAGTCTCGGATCACCATGCGTCCACCACGCTCCCCTGTGCACGCCTCGGCGCTGCTTGCGCTCGCCGTGGCACTTTCACTGGCCGCCGCCGCCGCGGCCCGCCACTCCTACACCATCGTTCCGGCGCCCGTGGAGCGGGCGGACGACGAGGTGCGGCGCATGTACGAGGCGTGGAAGTCGGAGCACCGCCACGGCCGGCCGCGCGACGTCGTCAGCTCCGACGACCGGCTGCGGCTGGAGGTGTTCCGCGACAACCTGCGGTACATCGACGCGCACAACGCGGAGGCGGACGCGGGGCTCCACACCTTCCGACTCGGCCTCACCCCCTTCGCAGACCTCACCCTCGAGGAGTACCGCGGCCGCGTCCTCGGCTTCCGCGGCCGCCGCGGCGCGAGCGCGGCCAGGGTCGGGAGCGGCAGCACCCGCCCCCGCGGCGGCGACCTCCCCGACGCCATCGACTGGCGCGAGCTTGGCGCCGTCACCGGGGTCAAGAACCAAGAACAATGCGGTGCGTACTCGGCGCCATGCAAGCTCGTTATTACTTCGCCCAACTACGTTTTTCTAGAGAGAATCGAATTTGCAGCGAGTTATCTGATGATCTCTGGACCGACGGCGACTGCCGTTGGGGCGGCATGCAGGTGGGTGCTGGGCATTCTCGGCGGTGGCAGCCATCGAGGGGATCAACGAGATCGTGACGGGCAACCTCGTGTCGCTGTCAGAGCAGGAGATCATTGACTGCGACACCCAGGACGGCGGCTGCAACGGCGGGGAGATGCAAAACGCTTTCCAGTTCGTCATCAACAACGGCGGGATCGACACCGAGGCCGACTACCCCTTCATCGGAACTGACGCCGCCTGCGATGCCAACAGGGTCGGTACTACTACTGCTGCCAAAAGTTGCTGCACTAGATTACAATACAGTTCAATGGGCTGGAACTGGAACTGAAGGCAATGGAGATTTTCATGCATTGTTCAATTGCAGGTGAATGAAAGGGTGGTGACCATTGACAGCTTCGTGAGCGTGGCCACCGAGAACGAGACAGCCCTGCAGGAGGCGGTGGCGAACCAGCCTGTGAGTGTCGCAATCGACGCAAGCGGGCGTAAATTCCAGCACTACACCTCGGTAAGCATCGATGACGAACCTGTGCCAACAAGATCAGATCGTCAGATCATGGAGGTGTTGTTTCTGGCCATGAATTGATTTTCCAATCGTACATTACATGCGTGCAGGGAATCTTCAACGGGCCATGCGGGACGCAGCTAGATCATGGCGTCACGGCGGTGGGCTACGGCAGCGAGAACGGCAAGGACTACTGGATCGTGAAGAACTCGTGGAGCGCCAACTGGGGCGAGGCTGGCTACATCCGCATCAGGCGCAACGTCGCCGCGGCCACGGGCAAGTGCGGCATCGCCATGGACGCGTCGTACCCGGTGAAGGGCAGCCCCAACCCGACGGCGACAGCTGGGGCAGCCATGGATGTGCTGAAGATGGCTCTTGCTTAGGCCTGACCGCCTGAGGCTGGCAGCCGACTGAACTGAAGTTACTCGATCGTTGTTTCCACTATAGTGCTGTTCTGAGTTGTGTGATGCACGACGCATGGTCTAGTTTAACTTTATATATGTACCACCGGAAATAAGTTTCTACTATAGTGCTGTTGTGAGGGCTTTTTAAATCCAGGGTGTAAAGTTTTTGGGTGTCATATCGAGTGTCACATGGAGGTGTCGTATGAGGTGTTCGGATACTAATAAAAAAACAAATTACAGAATCCGTCAGTAAGCCGCGAGATGAATTTATTAAGCCTAATTAATCCATCATTAGCACATGTGCTACTGTAGCACCACATTATCAAATCATGGCCTAATTAGACTTAAAAGATTCATCTCGCAAATTAGTCGCAAACTGTGCAATTAGTTATTTTTTAGTCTATATTTAATACTCCATGCATGTGTCTAAATATTCGATGAGATAGGGAGTAAACTTTAGGGGGAACTAAATAAGGCCTGAATTGTGTGATACACGATGCATGGTCTAGTTTAACTTTATATATGTATCACCGGAAATAAGTTACTCCTCATAATAAAGTTGTGATATGATGCACGATGTTTTAGAGGTATATTGCAAGTGTTTTATGTAGATGTTGCAAAAGTAGATCAAAATATTGCGCATGTTACAATAGCTATACACGTATGTTTCAAGTGTATGTTCCTAATGTTTCATCTATTTCAAACGCATGGTTCAGGTGTTTCAAAAAATATTACGAAAGTAGATTTGGATGTTGCATATATATGCAAGTGTTTCATGTATTTTCATATGTATGTTTGCAAGTATTTTTATCTGGATGTTCGAATGTTTTGTAATGGCTACACACATACTTTCAAGTTTTTTCTGGTGTTTTGCAAGTGTTTCAGACCTATGTTGCAAGTGTTTCAGCTGTTTTGGACGTATGTTGCAAGTGTTTTATCTGGATGTTGCAAAAGTAGATCGGATGTTGCACATGTTGAATGTGACCTACTTGTCGCAACCGCCTGCTACAACTGCTGGTGGGCGCTGCCGAGCGGTGGGAGACGTCTGGGCGGTGCGGGCTCCGCCTGGGCACGCAAAACGATCAGACGCGGGAAATGAGGTGTAGGGAAACAGACCAGCAGGCACGCGCGTCCGGACGTCCGGACGTCCGGGCACTGGCATCTCCGTAGCTATAAACATGTCATGTACGGGTGTACGTACAGTCGTACGCGACGCGCCCGCGATGTACGCCGTCGTGCCGAACGCACAGCACGCGCAGGAGATGGCCACGAGGAGGCCCGGGACTCGGTCACCTCACGTGGCTAAGAAGGAAATTAGAAATAGCTTTCTATTTTAAGTACCTTAATTATAGGAGTCTTAGTTGGTTGGTTGAGGCCGTGACCTTATATATATTGTAACCGCACGTTGGTTTTGGGAATTTTTAAGGAAGATCAATTACCCTAATCTCTCTCTCTCTCTCGCTCTCAAGCCCGAGCCGCCGTGAGGGGCATAACCTCCGCGATCGGAAGACAACGGCACGAGACTACGAACTCCGTAGTCGAGGGCCACCTACCCTAGATCACCAGGCCCTTGACAACCTAGTATCAGGTTCCAGACGATCCTCGCCCGCTGCCTCCAGCCAAGCCTCCACCGCCGCCGCCGCCAACGCCCACCACAGCCCCACCTCCCCATCGTCCCCCGTCTCTGCCGCTTCGATCAACATGACGGAGCCCCAACAGCCCACTCTCGCCGACCTCCTGAAGGCCATGGAGACGCTCACGTCGGATGTGACCGCAATGAAGGCCGACATGGCGGCCATGAAGGAAAGGTCCTCGTCGTCGTCCGGCGGCGGCGGCGCTCGTCGTGCGGAGGGACCGCGCGAGCAGGAGTTCCACCCGAAGCACAAGAAGTGGGATTTCCCCCGCTTCGACGGCACGTCCGACCCGATGCTCTTCCTCAACAAGTGCGACGCCTACTTCCATCAACACCGAACCATGGCGGAGGAGCGCGTGCTCATGGCGTCCTATCATCTGGACGACGCCGCGCAGCTGTGGTTCATCCAGCTGCAGGACGACGACGGCACGCCGAATTGGGGGCGCTTCAAGGATCTCTTGAATCTGAGGTTCGGACCCCCCCCTCCGCTCCGCTCCGATGTTCGAGCTCTCCGAGTGCCGGCGCACCAGGACCGTGGAGGAATACTCCAACCGGTTCCAAGCGCTCCTACCGCGCACAGGCCGGCTCGACGAGGATCAACGCATCCAGCTCTACACCGGCGGCCTCCTTCCGCCGCTCAGCCACGCCGTCCGCCTTCATCACCCGGAGACTCTCGCCGCCGCCATGAGTCTGGCACGCCAAGTGGAGTTGAAGGAGAGCGAGCGGCCGGCGCCGCACCCACCAAGGGGGGCTCCGCGCGGCCTGCCCCCACCCGCGCCCCGGGCGGCTCTACCAGCGCCGCCGCCTCTACTAGCGCTCCCGGCCCCTCCGGTGGCTGCACAGCAGGGCTGCGCCGAGGGTGGCCAACGCCGCCTCACTCCAGACGAGATGGCGGAACGGCGCCGCCAAGGTTTGTGCTTCAATTGTAATGAGAAGTACTCACGTGGTCATAATAGGTTCTGTCGCCGCATCTTCTTCCTTGACGGCGTGGAGATCGACGACCCCGACGACGACGCTGCTGCCGCGGCAGAGGACGGGGCGATGGAGGCTCCCGTTTTCTCCCTTCATGCCGTGGCGGGCGTGACCGTGGGTGCCCCCATCCTGCTTCGGGTCACCCTGGGCACCACGACGCTTATCGCCCTGGTGGACACGGGGTCCACGCACAACTTCATCGGCGAGGAGGCCGCGCACCGCACCGGGCTCACCATCCTTCCCCGTCCACGGCTCACTGCCACAATCGCCAATGGCGAGAAGGTGGCCTGCCCCGGCGTTCTCCGGCAGGCGGCTATCTCCATCGAGGGCATGACGTTCGACGTCGACTTATACGTCATGCCCCTTGCCGGCTACGACATGGTGCTGGGCACCCAGTGGATGGCCGTCCTGGGATGGATCGCATGGGATGTCGCCACCCACACCCTGTCTTTCGAGCATGCGGGGCGCTCCATCTGCTGGACCGGCGTGGCCTCCACCGCAACGCCGCCGGTCCACGCCGCGACCACGGACGGCTCGCTCCTGGAGCACCTCCTGGATTCCTTTGGTGATGTGTTCGCGGAGCCCTCGGGGTTGCCTCCGCCGCGCAGCCGCTACCACCCCATTATCCTCAAGCTCGGCGCGGCTCTGGTGGCGGTCCGGCCCTATCGCTACCCGGCGGCCCACAAGGACGAGCTTGAGCGCCAGTGCAACTCCATGATCGCGCAAGGCATTGTCCGCCGCAGCAACTCCGCTTTCTCATCGCCGGCACTCCTTGTCAAGAAAGCGGACGGCGCGTGGTGATTTTGCATCGACTATCGCGCGTTGAACGCTCTCACCGTTAAAGATGCATTCCTGATCCCCGTGGTGGAGGAGTTGCTCGACGAGCTCAAGGGAGCGCGCTTCTTCACCAAACTCGACCTCCGTTCCGGCTACCACCAAGTTCGCATGAGACCAGAGGATGTCCACAAGACGGCGTTCCGCACGCATGACGGCTTATATGAGTTCTTGGTGATGCCGTTCGGCTTGTGCAACGCGCCGGCAACATTCCAGTCGTTGATGAACGACGTGTTGCGCCCCTTCCTTCGCCGGTTTGTGCTCGTTTCCTTCGATGATATTCTTATTTATAGCAACTCCTGGGCGGATCACCTCTGACACCTCCGCGCCGTGCTGTCCGAGCTTCGCCACCACCGCCTCTTTGTCAAGCGCTCCAAGTGCGCGTTCGGCGTCGCGTCGGTCTCCTACCTCGGCCACATCATCTCCGAGCAGGGCGTGGCCATGGATCCGGCCAAGGTGCAGGCCGTCCTTGACTGGCCGGTGCCCCGGTCGGCGCGCGCGGTCCGCGGCTTCCTCGGCCTGGCGGGCTACTATCGCCGCTTCGTCCTCAACTACGGCGCCATCGCCGCCCCCCTGACAGCGCTGCTCAAGAAAGATGGCTTCTCATGGTCGGAGGAGGCGGCTGCGGCATTCACGGCCCTCAAAGCCGCCGTGACTTCGGCGCCGGTACTCGCGTTGCCGGACTTCACCCACCCATTCATCGTCGAGTGCGACGCATCAACGCATGGGTTTGGCGCAGTGCTGCTCCAAGACAAGCATCCCCTGGCATACTTCAGCAAGCCCATTGCACCCCGACACCGCTCCCTCGCCGCATACGAGCGGGAGTTGATTGGCTTGGTGCACGCCGTCCGCCACTGGAGACCGTACCTTTGGGGCCAGCGATTCACAGTGAACACAGATCACTACAGCCTCAAGTACTTGCTCGATCAGAGGCTGGCCACGATACCGCAACACCACTGGGTGGGCAAGCTTCTCGGTTTTGACTTCGTGGTTGAGTACAAGCCGGGTGCCCAGAACACCATCGCCGACGCCCTCTCCCGCCGGGACACCGACTGCGACGTTGAGGCCGGCGCGGTCCTCGCTCTGTCCGCCCCGCGGTTTGACTTCTTCGACCGGCTCCGCCACGCCCAGCAGACCGAACCAGCGCTCGTGGCGCTCCGCGACGAGGTCACGGCCGGCACGAGGGCCGAACCGTGGGCGGTGCGCGATGGCCTCCTCACTTATGGCGGGCGCATTTACATCGGCTCGGATTCACCGTTGGTGCAGGAGCTCCTCGCTGCCGTGCACGAGGACGGTCACGAGGGCGTCCAACGCACTCTCCATCGGCTGCGTCGGGATTTTCACTTCCCCAGCATGCGGACCATCATCCAGGATTTCGTCCGCGCGTGCGCCACATGCCAGCGCAACAAGGTGGAGCACCTCCATCCTGCCGGGCTGCTGCTTCCTCTTCCGGTGCCCTCGGTGGTGTGGAGTGACATTGGCCTCAACTTCATAGAAGCTCTCCCCAAGGTGAAAGGCAAGTCGGTCATCCTAACGGTGGTGGACCGTTTCAGCAAGTACGCCCACTTCATTCCGCTTGCGCACCCATACTCCGCGGAGTCCGTGGCCCAGGCGTTCTTCGCCGAGATCATTCGTCTTCATGGCATGCCGCAATCCATGGTGTCAGATAGGGATCCGGTGTTCACCTCGAAGTTCTGGCAAGAGATGATGCGGCTCATGGGGGCCAAGCTACACATGACGACGGCTTTCCACCCCCAGTCCGATGGCCAGACAGAAGCCGCTAACCGTGTCATCACCATGTATTTGCGCTGTTTTACAGGGGATCGTCCAAGGCAATGGCTCCAGTGGCTCCCATGGGCGGAGTTTGTCTACAATACGGCCTACCAGTCCTCCTTGCACGACATGCCGTTTCGCGTCGTGTATGGCCGCGACCCCCCGAGCATCCGGTCCTATGAACCCAGGGAGACGCGTGTCGCAGCTGTCGCCAAGACAATGGCGGAACGTGACGAGTTCCTGCAGGACGTGCGCTACCGCCTAGAGCAGGCGCAAACGACCCAGAAGCGCCACTACGACAAGTTGCACCGCGCCATCTCCTACAAGCTGGGCGACTGGGTTCTACTTCGTCTTCGTCACCGCCCAGTCGCCTCGCTAGACGCCGCTGCCACCGGGAAGCTGAAGCCGCGCTACTTCGGGCCGTACCACGTCGTGGAAGTGATCAACGACGTCGCTGTTCGGCTGGAGCTACCTCCTCGTGCCCGACTCCATAATGTGTTCCACGTCGGCCTCCTCAAGCCGTGGGTGGGTGCCCCGCCGTCTGCACCACCGCCCCTGCCGGTCGTCCACAACGGCGCCACGGTGCCGGAGCCAGAACGCGTCGTCAAGGCTCGGCTTGCGCGCGGCGTGCGCCAGGTCTTGGTGCGCTGGAAGAACGAGCCTGTTGCGTCGGCCACTTGGGAGGATTTGGACTCCTTCATCTCGCGTTTTCCAGACTTCCAGCTCGAGGACGAGCTGATTCTCGAGGGGGAGAGAGATGTCATGTACGGGCGTACGTACAGCCGTACGCGACGCGCCCGCGATGTACGCCGTCGTGCCGAACGCACAGCACGCGCAGGAGATGGCCACGAGGAGGCCCGGGACTCGGTCACCTCACGTGGCTAAGAAGGAAATTAGAAATAGCTTTCTATTTTAAGTACCTTAATTATAGGAGTCTTAGTTGGTTGGTTGAGGCCGTGACCTTATATATATTGTAACCGCACGTTGGTTTTGGGAATTTTTAAGGAAGATCAATTACCCTAATCTCTCTCTCTCTTGCTCTCAAGCCCGAGCCGCCGTGAGGGGCATAACCTCCGCGATCTAAAGACAACGGCACGAGACTACGAACTCCGTAGTCGAGGGCCGCCTACCCTAGATCACCAGGCCCTTGACAAAACACCACCCATCGTGAGTAACAACTTCTTTTATCATGAAGGCCACCTCCTCTGGTTGCTTTTCCAAATTCTAAAGGTCCTCCGATATATCTCATTGCATAAATTCCACCAATAACTAATAACAGTTTCATCAATAAGCTTTCTTTGGCTCTTGTCAAATTTAGCTCTTACTCGCTGCCACCATTTATAAATTGAACAACTATGACAAATATTGTTTAGAAGATTTGATAGAATCTCCCATTGGGCCTCTTTTGTTCGAAACTTGTATTGCATATGGATAGTTCTTGCAGAGGTGTCAGGGACTTTCTGGGTGTTGGTTACATACACCACATATCTGGTTGTTAGGCCATCCCTTTTCTGAAGATTATCGTCTGTCATAATTTTGGTGTGAAGTAGTGTCTAAGCAAAAAAAACCGACATTTTGGCCCTATCCTTGCCTTCTAGATTGAATTGATCTTTAGTTTACATGTCATTCCTACATATTGTATTTGGTAGGCACCACTGGTTTTGTACTCTCCATTATGAGTCCATCTCCAGCCAATTTGGTCCTCTTCTCCATGTTTCTATTGATATCCTTGATCGTTTCCCATAGCTTTACAAATTTCGTTAGTTCCGTTTGTGAGTTGATCGGAAAATATGCCTAACCCATGTGTGATCATTTAAGGCCCCATGTGCAAATCGTTTTTTCCTTCTTATGTTTTGATATAGGGATGGTGCAATGTTCCTTGGTTCTTCTTCATTTATCCAACTTTACAACCAAAATCTGGTCATGTCACCTTTGCTAATGGTAACCACGGTTGATTCATGGATTAGGTCTATGCCAGTTCTATCGATTATGTTAGGCAGTGTTTGGTTGGAGGGATAAGGTTGGATGGGATGGGAAGAACCCAGTTCTAATGGTGTTTGGTTCAAAGTCAAGCCAGAGTGAGGGATATCCCACTAGAGAATATTCCTCTAGATGTGGGATGATTTTGCCCCTAAAACTGAGGGACGGAGTCATCCGAGATGAGATGGGAGTGTAGGCTTATATTATCTGACAATTGGGTCCCGCACGTCATTGTTTCATCCCACTTTTTTGTGTCTTTATACCAAATAAAAAAATGAGTTGATCCAGTTCCTTCTCAACCAAACACAAAATGAGTACCTCCCGTCTCATAAATCAGAGATAGGACCATATACCACCTTGTCACCCAACCAAATGCTACTTGATTGCACAAACAGATATAGCGCAACTTGTTATACCCATGAGCTAGTGCCACACTAGACACAGATCCAACAGAGTCTATAACAAACAAAGGCATCATGCCTAACTCAGCCTAAAAGACTAGTCTAATGGGTGGTTGCCTCACCTTTTATGTTGTGCTCCCCACCGTCATTTCCCAATGTATAACTAAACCTAGCAACAAGTTTCTTTCTAGAATAAAAATCAAGCACTTGCGCCATGTCGAAGATTTAACATGGGTGAATAAGTTCCACCACGAGAAACTTAACCAGCTGAGTCACTATACTTATTTCACACTTTATCTGATTTATCATGTTGTTTCAACATAGAAAAAAAGAAGTGGAGAAGCCAGCACCATGGAAACAAGTCTTGAGCATGGAGCTCTCGAGAGTGCATACATGCAACAAAGCGATTTACTCATTTACATATCACACCACATGCTTATCTATCGTTAGTTATATTAACCTCAAAGTGGAATCTTCGGTTCACCATATTTTACTTTTAATAATGCTTTGCACACCTTTCTTTCTGACCTAGACCCATGATCTTTGTTCATATGATCTTGATATGCCAAGGTACACAGTACTTAAATTCTAAGATATATTGGAATAGCTGATAACACGACCATCATATAAATCTCTGAGTCGCAAGTTATCTATGTGACCGCGTAACAAATTATGTATTTTGCTGCAACGTGTGAACATGTTTTCTAGTACTAGTTAAACCAAATTTTAAAAAATATCACATTATCACCACGTGCAGGCGTGAAGCATCCGATTTAATTTTCCGTGGAATCGGCGTCCACAGCCACGACGCAAACGTCAAGAGCTGCGTGCCCAAATGTGAGACAGGGTCAGATGGGCAAGGAAAAGCACCCTGTTTCCTGCCCGGAACGCCCGCCATTGATGGCCCCTCGTGGCCTTTTAATTTCGTCGTTTCTTATCTATCCCTCGACAAGATGCTTTAATTACTGCACGTTTCTACATATGAAAGAGAGAGCTCTTCTTGCGCAAAAAAGAAACAAATCAAGAGGGAGCTCGTAGAAAGGCGTTGCCCAACAAAGCGTCGCCGCGGGACGGGCTTTCGAGCTCCCTGCTGCGCTCCACAGTCGGAGCACGCCGGCGGCGGCGGCGGCCGCCGCGGCAAGTACAAGCGGTCTCACCGTACGGTCGGCGCACAAGGTATAGGACGCAGGCAGTTGCACGCCTGAGCGTGTAATGGAGGAATTTTTTTTTAATTTTAACCCTTTTTAATATAATTTTAAATCTAACACTGTCGGTTTTTTTTAAACTAACACTTTTGACCGCGTCTATTGCTCTGGCGCGGCCAAATGCCTCTGCCGCGCCATGCAGGGATGACGTGGCGTGGGCCGGCCTGGGGGGCTGATGACGTGCCAGGTCCTGCCGCGCCACCGACCTTGGCGCGGCAGTGCCGCGCCCTGTTGCGTGGTGCGGCTAGACCAAATATACCGCCCGAGCAGCCACACCACCTGGCCGCTGCGCCTGCCGCCTGTCCGGGCTACCTGGATGGTTGAATCGAAACGTGTCGCGCTCGTATTTTGTTGAGTTTTTTCACGGCCGAATAGAGAATTTAATAAGCCAATGATTAGTTTTTCGTCTTTCATAATACGGTTATACACCATTTTAACTAATCAATTACGAAAAATTGCCACCGGTGTTCAGATACGACGGGACTGCCGGTTCCCGAACGCAGGGTACTTAATCTCGCCGGTAGTGCTGCCGCAACTCAAAGAAACGAATAAGAAGCAAGTTGACAAGCTACCACATAACATATTCATTGTTTTGACATAAGTTTGAGATAACATAACCAAATAACCCCGTAAGCTTCGGATGCCAATATTCGTTTGACCTAACAAACTAAGACCCAGGAGTGTAAGGATCCCTCGGATGCCTCTCTCTTCGGATTTGTTGGCAACACATTGGGAGTATAGCCAATGTCGGTATGGTTGCGTCGACGGTGCGTACGGCTCGTACCCTTCAGGTAGATGATACACACGATTACTTATAATTCTTTATGATCGTTAGTTCATGTAGCCTACGCATTTAAACAAACTATCTTTGTTAGTACCTGTGAGGCTCTTTGGGTGCCAAGCGGGGCACCACCTAGCTGAGACATGCCGATCTCGTCCTGCGGCCATTCGTCCCACTGGTGGTGCTGTCCGCGGAAGCCCGGGGGTTCGTCGTCGTCGTCATCGTCCTCGGTTGCAGGGTCCTTCCCAGCGCTATGATGTGGTGGTGTACGCACCGCGAAAGTGTCACCCTGCGTCATCGGCTGAGAAGAGCCGGCTGGTGTCCTCAAAGAGGCTGAAGACGTGCCACCCGACTGCGCCAGGAGTGGCGGTTCCTCATAAGGAGTGTCCATGCAGCTCAGCTTCTGAGCTAGCTTCCTGCAGCTCTTCTTCACCTTCTGCATAAATAGACGTTAAAGTTAGTGCATTACCCAAACGCATATACACTAAAGAAATATTTTCGAAACGGACAAGTTTATGTTTACCTCCACAAAAACTGCGAGAACGCCTGGCCCCTGCCCTCTAGACTCGTGAAGCCGGAACGCTGCTTCGTTGAACAGCCTTGACAATTGTGTCGCCTGGGTACAGAAACGCGGTTGGACAGTTTTAGTACAGATACTTAATACCAAAAGGATAACAAATTATACCATTCAAGTATCTTACCACGTATCTTTGAAGCGGGGCTCTTGTAGCTGTGTGTCCTCCCTAGTGGTAACGTCGTACACATCTTCAATGATATCTTTCTCCGAGTCCTCGTCAATCGCCACGTCAGTGTATGGGGGCTTGATATGTGTCCTCGTAGACCTGTGAAGCCACCGTAGGTACTCGTCGAAGGTGTGCTGGTCGTGTGGAGGACCTGCAAGGACCACATGTGGTACCCTAGTCTGCCATAAATGGATGTACGAGCTATGTGTCACGCGACAATCCTTGGTCTTGTACCTCTTCCTGTGGCCAAACCTGCAATAAAACGATGTTAGTTGTACCAAACACACCTCTGAATTGTAGCATTGTTATTAATCAATAACGCACCTGTGCAATTCTTGATTGGTGGAGTAAAGCGGTGGTGGGCACCATGTCATTCTTTCAAACTATCTGTAGACCCGGATGGACAAGTGAATCTCAACCACATGGAAGAAAATAAGAGGGACATCGCAGCGATACTCATGTGACTCGTCCCTAGTGACAGGACTCAGATAGCCCTGGAGCTCCGGAGAATCCCAAGGACACCAAAACACCTGAAATTTTGTAATTGTGTTAGGTTGTGATATAGTGTACATTGAAGAAGACACTGCTACGATAGTATAGAGAGCGTAACCTGGTGCTGTGTCAGGATGTCGAGACCGTCCGTATACTCCCTGTACTTGCGCCACACAGTCCCTCTAACTAACTGTGCTTCCGTCCAGATATACAGAGCTGTAGGGAGTGTATCATGCCCATTCCATCGCTGTATTAAACACGATAATGAATTAGCAACAAATAATCTCATCATATCTAACTACCTGGAAGAATATAATGAACCGAAGTACTTATCGGTAAACCATTATTAAGGGGCCTCCCAATGGGCAATCGTTCCCAACACCAAACCTGGAGTAGGTAGGAGCAACCCCCAAGGTTCGCATGTTCTGAGGTGCGACGGCAAGCAACGTATAGCTGTCGATACGTCCATGCTAGGACTGCGCTGCCCCAGCTGTACCCCACTATGTTCTCCCACGGCTGGCGAAGTATGTCAAGAAAGATCCAGCTGATGGTGTTGCCCGAGGCGTCTGGGAAGAGGAAAGCACCAAGAAAGTGCCAGAGCCACACTCGAGCGAACCTGTCGATCTGTGCCTCCTCAGCTTGTGGGTCCAAGTATTCAAAGCGCTCTGTGATCCAGGACGACGAAACACCGAAACTTTTCCTGTAATTGATCAAAGAAAATGAGACCCGATAGCAGCTGTAAAGCAATGCAAGTATTAAATAGGCTTGAATTACTCACTTATTTTTCTTGGAAGCATCGTCGTCCGGTGGAAGAAAACCAGTAAACTGAGCCACCAGCTCCCTCCAGTGATCGTTGTCAACTATCCCTGTCACTGGAAGTCCCCCCAACCGAAGGCCTAAAATAGCCTTCATGTCCTGCAACGTCAAGGTCATCTCGCCACAAGGTAGGTGGAACGTGTGGGTCTCAGACCTCCACCTGTTATAAGAATAGAACGACTGTTAGTTGCCTCCAATTTGTTACAAGAAAGTTTACGTACAAAGAATGCACTCGCACCTGTCTACAGCTACGTAGTGCTGGGTCAAGGGGCGAAAGACCGTGGTTGACAACACGGACAAGCTCAAGGAAGCCGGCACACCGTATGTACGACGTATAACGCTCGTCCCACTGATGCGCCCTGGTGTGAGTGCGGGGCCTCAAAGGAGGCAAGGACACCTCTGCGTCGTTGTCACTCAAGATGTGTGCTCGGTGCTGGTCGTCGTACTCCACCTCAAAAATGGGGTACAACGGGTGTTGCGTGGGAGGGGCCATCCTGGTACAAATTGATAAACAAAGCGTTAGAGTATTTAAATTAACAAAATTCAAGTTAACATTAGTAAATTCACAAACAAATCACAAACAAATTCACTAACCTAACTAGCCTAAATCTCTAAACCCAAAATCCTAACTATACTAGATAATAAATACATAATCAATCCATATAAAACTTTGGTTCTAAAATTACAAGTAATCTCACCGTCTCAAAATAAATACACATCTTGCTTCTCGAGTAGTCAAATATGTTTAAGTTTGATCAAAACTAAAAAAACGGTATCCATATTTCTATCTCTTAATAAGTTTATTACGAAAGTAGACTCCATGCTTAATGTAATAGTACCTATTATGCATCATAAATTTTAGTACGCTATTATATAAATTTGGTCAAATTTTTAAAAAAAATTAACTTAAGGAAGCGAGATGTGCATTTATTTAGGACGGAAGGGGTACTTCCTCCGTCACATAACAATAGTCGTTCTAAGATATCGCAAAGACACTAATACTCAATGAAAATAGCCTCGATGCCCCTACATGCTCCTAGAAATGCTGGCACTAACAGACCATCATCAACTCTTTTGCTTCTGCGCCGGCCGCTCGAGGATTGCGAGGGCACGTGGGGGTACCGTATGGATACAAAAAATACTAGCTATACTAGATAATAATAAAAAAATATGAAATCGAGAGGGAGGTACCTTAGAAGCGGGCGGCCTTAACGCGCCGGCGTTCGTGGCGCGGCCGGCTAGGGCGCTGCGCAGCAGGAGTGGCCGAGCGCGGCGTGGGCGAGCGGCCGAGGCCGGGCTGTGCGGGCGCGGGCGGGGCGAGGCGAGGCTGGGCGGGCGCGTGCGCCCGCAGGCAGGGCGCTGGCGGCGGCGGCGGCGTTTAGGCGAGCGGGCAGGGCAGGGGTGCGTGCGGACGGGCGGGCTCGCACGCGGTGTATATTTGGTCCAGCCGCGCCACGGATCAGGGCTCCTTGAGTATTAGGGGTTGTTTGGTTCGAGCTACTAAACTTTAGTAGCTACTAAACGGTTTAGTCACTTTTAGTAACTTCAGAGTTACTAGAGAGGACTAAAGCCCTTTTAGTAACTTTTAGTCATAGCGTTTGGTTAAAAAGTTACTAAAGTGATTAAAAGCTACTAATTTAATAGCTACTAGGCGAACCAAACAGGACCTTAGTGATCACTAAACGAGAGGCTGCTGTAGTACTAATCCTACCCACGGCGGCCATGTCAAAGGGATCGTCCAAATCCGAGTACCAAAGCACCCATCATTAGAGGCCTTTACCGGCCACTAAAATAAGCATGTTGATGGTGAGTATTTTTTAACTGATTGACTGGTGATTGCAGTCCAGACAGGTAGTGCTAGGTTCAAACAAGGGGCAATTATGTATTTGGCACTGAAATAAATCAGTCTTTTTTATTTAGCACTAAAATTTTTGAACTTTTTTATTTGGCATCAAGTTAAAAATTTCTTCTGTAAATAGCACTACCGTCCATTTAGTGCATTCATCCGTCAGTTGACTGTGTTGACCCTGCCACGTTTCTTTCGGAAGTACCAAAATGCCCTTCCATCCGTCAGTGTACAGGATCAGCCATATCACCAGCAGGAAGTAGCCGAACGCCGCCGCCGTGCGACGGAGACCCGCCAGCCAGTACACGGGCGCCGCGAACACGACGGCCAGCGCCAGCTGGAAGGGCAGGAACACCACCGCGTTGGCCACCGCGTACGACGACACCCGGTACGCCCTCGACGACGTCTCCTTGGCCAGGATGTCGTGCTCCTGCAGGAAGATGGGCAGCGCCTCCGTGGTGGACGACAGGAGGAAGGTGAGCAGGAAGGCGAAAAGGCCCACGCGGTCCGCCACCTTGTCCTCGCCGAGGTCGTAGAAGATGGAGCCCAGCGCAAGCCCCGCCACCAGCATGCACATGGTGCGGCACGCGAAGACCTGCCGCGTCCGCGCCACGTTCTTGAAGAAGCACTGGGACAGCACCGCGACCTCGCGCGCCCGCGAGTTGGCATACCGGCGCGCGTTGAAGAGCAGCGTCTCGCGCACGGTGAGCAGCGGGAAGAGTACGTCCTGTTGGGTGACGTAGCCGGAGACGTGGCGGAGGTCGGCGCTGTGGGCGGCGACGCCGTCGAGGAGGAGGAGGTCGTGCTGCGGGGACGGGGAGAGGCAGCCAGCGAGGATCTCGAGCAGGGTGGGCTTGCCGGCGCCGCTGGGGCCAACGATGGCGAGCAGCTCGCCGGGGCGCGAGCGGCAGGAGATGTCCCTGAGCACATGGCGGACGCTGTGGTGGTGGTGGTGGTCCTGGTGGTCTTGGACATGGACGTCGTCGTCTGACCTGCTCCAGACCTTGAGAGGAGGGTGTGGTCGGCTGGAGACGGTGATGCGGTAGTTGATGCCGCTGGCTTGGATCTCGCAACCGCCGGCGTAGGAATTCTTCGGCATTGCTCGCTGCTGTGGATGATGACGGTATGTAATATGGTGGTTTGTCTTCCTGGATCCTTAATTGGCGCTGATGATGAGCTAGGCGGCGGCTGCCTTACTTTAAACTGGGCGTGGCATGGCTTGCGCTCGGTTTGTGCATGCGTCTCAGCTAGAGAAGCTAGCAATGGCGGGTGGTGAGCTTGGAGACTGGAGAGTGAGCGTGTGGTGTGGCTCCCCAGCCGTGGAGTGGAAGGAAGGAGCGGAGCTGAGCTAGGACACTACTGGCACGTACGAGCGCGTGCTACTCCTATATCTGTACCTACTATTACCGATTTAAAATTTATTAATTATATATTCGCGGTCTTCAATTATCAAAAATCCACATTTTAGTTCAAAGTATATTTATGATTTTCTTATTTGACAACCTGTCTATTTATTTTTTTCCCTATTTAGCACCATCGACTTTTGCTACAATCAAGGACATTTATGTCATTTTGCTAGCCACTTGACACCGCTACTTGTCTAAATGGACGGCAGTGCCATTTACGAAAGAAAATTTCAACTCGATGCTAGATAAAGAAGTTCAAATTTTCTAATGCCAAATATAAAAGACTGATTTATTTTAGTGCCAAATACATAATTCTCTCTTCAAACAAGGGGACGCCGAACAGGGGATAACCTGACTCGAGCACCCTAATCCACCTGCTTGCAGTGGTCTCGAGAATGGGATAATCATATCTATGAACTATCACCTACTGTATTTGTTTATGTAGACTCGTCTGTACTGGAAATAATGGATCCGAGTGGCATATCATATGGTCCACTTGAGTCACTGACGGTGGGCCTCTATGGTGGCAAATTTTATGCCGCACACCCCTCATAATAATGGCAACTTAATTTAAAAAAAAAGAAGAAGAAAGAATTTTTGAGGAATAGTTGTGTCGCCGATATATCTCGTGAGAAAAACTAGATGTGCTTCAAACAATCACAACCAAACAACATAATAGTTGACGATGGTGTAGTGAGGGTTTCTTATGCAGATTTCGCAGCAGATGCTGATCGGCAAAATTAGATTTTGGCTGCTCAAATCTTAAGACTTTACTCTCTCTCCATTTCAAAACACAAGCTATTTCATTTTCATCCCAAGTCCAGTTTTTCCTAAGTCAGAAAAAATATAATCTTGTTGAGTAGTGCTTACAAAATATAATCTTGCTAAGCGAAAATAGTAAAGTACTCCCTCTATTTTAAATTATAAGACTTTCTGGCGTATATGGTTTTTGCTACATATCTAGATACAAATTATGTCTAGATACGTAGTAAAAGATATGTATCTAGAAAAAGGCTGAACATCTTATAATTTGGAATGGAGGGAGTAGTAAAACTTGTTGTTTTTGTGATTAAGATGGAGACAATTAGATGCTTGTTTTTTTCCATATATGGCATGTATTTCAGGCAGATTTGGATCTACCTAAATCTCGGTAACATGTCAACATATTTGGCAATTAGTTAGGAGACTTTAGTGAAGAATTAAAACTGATAATCCTGTTAGGGAGGCCGGCCGCTATGTGTTGGCCTGTTGGGCACTTTGGTTAACCGGAAATTATTTAAGGAGTAAAAAATCCATTGGCAGTTCTCAAACTTGTTTCGCTATGTCATTCTGTCGACGAAATATGGTCGGCAGTCTACCCAGGGGTATGCCCAAGGTAGTAGATTGTCGGCAGACAGATGCGCAAGCCACAAACAAGACGGTGACGCAAGACAAACACGAGATTTTATCCAGGTTTGGCCGCCAAGAAGGCGTAATACCTACGTCCTGCGTCTGATTGTATTGCTGTATGTCAATGAGAGATGTTTTTTAGAGGGGTCCCCTGCCCGCCTTATATAGTCCGGGGGCAGGGTTACAGATCTGGGACCTAATCCTAGCCAGTTACAATTGCCATAGGTGGCCGGATAAGGATTTCTATTCTAACCGACCAGGATCTTGCTTGATCGCCAAATCTGTCTTGACTCCTTGCGCAGGACTCCGAACAGGTTGGCTGGGCCGCGCGTCGTCTTTTGGTGGACTGAACCCTCTGATCTGGGCCGGCCCAAGCCTAGCCGTAAGGGTATAGGGGTTAATACCCCCATAGCTAGTCCCCGAGCACCATGTATTATGCTGCGACACGCCATTTTAACCTTCTCCGAACAGTGAGGCTTGAGTTCTTGACATCTCTGACCACCGTTATTACCGGAGAAGTAGGTTGTCGGAAGAATGTATGGTGCTCTTAAGAAAAAAGAAAAAGATTTCCGTCCTGGGAAGTGTGCCCACTTGTATTTCTGAAAAGAAATGTAAGTGCGTCTGGAAGCGTAGAGTCCTTGACCACCAGAGGCGTAGGGGTCGAAAACAAACACATTCACCGCAAGGTGAAGTGTGCCCACTTAGTCCCCGAGCCTGGTAGTAGGTGACGCAGGCACGTGGTGCCAGGATCTAAAAAGAATTCCCAGTCAAGTCAAAAATCCAATCATAATATAAGCCATACGAGATGCACCGGCAGGTGCATCGTACCGATGTAGTCCCCGAGCTTGCTGGAAGGCAAAATATAAGCCTTGTAGCAAGGTCTAAATAAATGTCTCTCAAATGTATGTGAGTACAAATTACATGTAGCCGAGGAGAGCGGTCTCCGATCAATGGTCGGGACAGTTCCCGAGCACGATAGTAATCCTGACAATCAGTCAAAGCATAGGGGTCGATTAAATAAACACATTCACCGCAAGGTGAAGTGTGCCCACTTAGTCCCCGAGCCTGGTAGTAGGTGACGCAGGCACGTGGTGCTAGGGTCTAAAAAGAATTTCTACTGGAGTTAAGAATCCAATCGTCCTACAATCAATACGAGATGCACCGGCAGGTGCATCATACCGATGTAGTCCCCGAGCTTGCTGGAAGACGAAATATAAGTCTTGTAGCAAGGTCTAAATAAATGTCTCTCAACTGTATGTGAGCACAAATCACATGTAGCCGAGGAGAGCAATCGTCGAGCATTCTTCGGAACAGTCCCCGAGCACGATAGCGGCCGGGACAGTCCCCGAGCACGGTAGTGGTCTGGGCAGCCCCGGAGCACGGAAGTGGTCGGAGCAGTCCCCGAGCACAGTAGTGGTCGGAGCAGTCCCCGAGCACGGTAGTGGTCTGGACCATCCCTGAGCACGAGACATGCAGCAAAGAAACGAATGCCGCTAGTACTATTATTTGGTGTATTTATTTATCTTCTTACTCTGTCAAGTCCAATCTGACACGTCTGGTCAAAAAAGCAGACGGGTATAGCATGTCATACTGCCTTCTTGTCCTTTCAAGCAAACAGTCGCTTGGCACCTATAAGGAGGTGTGTCAGTGTGGGCCCTCTCACACTAGCAACGAAGAGGCGCATACACTGGTAACGAAGGGGCGTGTATATTGGCATAGATCTCGAGGTTGTGAAAACAACCGTCTGCGGCGCGTGCGCACGTCTCCCAAGAATCTCGGGCGGACGAAATGGCGGAACCATTGGTTATTTATAATATAGAACTGGTGAGTTACTTTTTACCAATCCCCATTACCATTCGCCGCCGCAGCCTTCTTCTTCCTCTTGCCAACCCTAATACCTCCGAAATCATCTCCAATCACCCCTCCACCGCATCCACCTCCATCAGCAAGGGTGGATTCATGGCGAAGAGTGACGCCCAGAAGAAAGCCAGAGTCATGGCAAAGGAGTGGTGGAAGTCAAGAAGCAACGAGCAGACCATCGAAGACCTCGTCACTATGGGAGTACTCCACAACAAGGAACTCGCGGGATGGCGCGCGTCGGAAGGAGAAGGGTACCCCGATCCACAACCAGGTGAGATTGTGGTTTTCAAAGATTTCTTCAAGCAGGGTTTTGGGGTTCCAGTGCACCCTTTCCTTTAGGGGCTCTGCTTGTATTACGAGATTGGGATTTGCAATCTACATCCCAACTCGATTCTTCTTGTCTCCACCCCCTGGTGCGGATTGGCCGCAAGTTGCCAGCCCAACCACCCAGACCAGCGCCAGGATCAAAGACGTCGACTGGGCCATACTCGGGGTTGGGGAAGAGGCAACGGCCAGGGCTGCTGGTAAGCGGCCGGCGGCCAGCAAGCGTTGTCAGGCCATCTTTACACTGTCAGATGATGAAATAGAGGATGCAGACATCTTCCGACTCGTCCCTCGAAAGAGGAGGAGACAACAGGAGTCGACGGAGCAGGGTGGCTCCTCCGTGTCAGTGGGACTCGCATCACCGACCACTGCAATGCAGAGGACAAGCGGCAAAGGGGTCGATCATCAAGCCCCGACGCCGGTACTGGTCGTGGAAAGAGACCCGGTGGCACCCGCAGAGCACGTGGAGCAAGCACAGACGAAGAGACGTGCCTTCGCCACATCATTCCGTGCTTCCAAGCTGTAAGTATTTGTAACCTTGATGTAAGCTTACAATTTATATTGAATACTGTTGTCTTCTAAACTTATCTCTGATATATTAGGTCGGCATCCACCAAAAATCCTGACCAACTAGCCGGGTGCGGCATGGCTCCGCCAGCAATGGCGGAGAAAACTGCCCAGCAGCCGGCTATGGAGGAACCTGTAGTAGAAAGTCCGCCGGAGCCTCAGCAGATGAGCGGCCAGACGACAGTCCCCGAGCAGTTGGTCGAGGGGAGAGCCGAGCCAAGTATAAGTGCTCCGAGCACTAACCCTGCTGAGGGGAATACTTTGGCGCCAAGGGTATCAGACCAAACCGAGGAGCAGCAGCCGGAGGTGGCACAGAGCACGTTTGCCGATGCTACAGCCCATGGGAAAGCCATAGTGATCGCAGAGACTGCAAACTCCAGACCAGCGCCGCTACCCGAACAAGAGGCCGAAGAGGACGAAGTAGAAGAGGTCCTGGGCCGTCCCTAAGACAAGCGACAACATGTATATGTGTCGCGCCGGCGGAACGACCAATGGGTTATGCATGAGGAAATCCCAGAGGTCGAAGAGACCATAAAAGTTGAACGAGCAGCAAAATGTCTGGTAACGGAAGTCCAGGTATGTTTGGCTTGACCACTTGATCCTGCTATCTAGTCAAACTGCCTGACTTAGCTTTTTTTTACATGCAGGACTTGATGAAGACCGCAAGGTACCGAAAGAAGTGCTTCGACCAGATTGAGGGGATCACAGCAAGCAATAGAGAACTGGCGGCCGAGGTGGAACGCTTGAACCACCAACTTAAAGCCGCCGACCAGGAGAGGACGGAGCAAGAGGCACAGAACCAGAACCTAGTCATCCAGCTCAGTAACAAAGAGCAGGAAAAAACAAGTAAGTTGTCACTTTATCATAGCAAGTGCATGACACGTGTTGTTGCATTGTTGCTAGTAACAGTTGTAGTGTAGGCTTAGAAGCCGAAGTAGTCTGTCTCCAAGAGGAGAATAGCCGTGTGGCCTTAGAGTGTGGTCGCCTGAAGGAGGACAATAAGAAACTGGCGCACGACCAGTCGCAACTCCGGGACCGCACAACCAAGATGAAGGAGGAACTGAAAAGTAAGTGTTCCAGACCACCTTGCTCATTCTGTTGCCCGCGTTATCTTGTCGTGGCGTGACATTTTAATATCTTGTGTGGTTTACAGTTTTGAAAGTCAATGCCAAGAAGCATATGGAAACCGTGATAAAAGATCGTGATGGCTGGAAGGCGTGATGCCTAGAGATCACCGAGGATCGGGACACATGGAAGAACCGATGCTAGGAAGTGGCAACTAGCATTTTGCCCGTCCTCAACCTTATCGACCCAGCGCTTACAGAGGAAGCACCAAGGACGCCGCAGCTCGGACTGGTCGAGAGGTGCCGAAGGGCATGGGAATGGTTCCAAGAGTTCGTGAAGGAGGCAGGTGAGTACACAGGCACACATGTGCTAAGCATGGTGCGTGCCCACTACCCCCTGATCGATCTCAAGCACCTGGAGGCTGGGTACCCGAAGGAGGTAAATCCAGACAAGGCTGAGGAGCTTCGGATGACCTAGCTGGACCTATCTTCAAAAATAATTGGCGACATTAACCTGTGTGGAGGTGGGACAGCACCTGTACAAGGTACTCCATCAACAAGCCAGCTGGAAACGCCATCAGTTATGAGCCAACCGGCGAAGCCTGCGGTCTCGACCAGCCAGGCATCGGCGGGGCCATCCCTTCAGCTCGACCAGTACAAGAGTCCCCGAGACTCGAGCGGGATGTCGAAAGTAGTGAGCAGTAGGTGCCGCGTGCCCCGACCAGCCAACAGGATAGGCTAGAGCTGTAGAAGAAGGATGTAGTTGTGTTATTGTAAACTTGTACCTCTTCAGGCAAGCTTGTAATAACGTAACTGTATATCATTATAAGCTTATTTGTTTTGTATAAAACGTATTTAAGCTTGAAAGTCGTGTTGGCGTAACTAAGTGAGAACATGTTAGCGTTCTGTTTAGTTGTACCAGTTTACTCGACACGTCATCCTGAAAAGTTTGTACGGCCTTGATTTGGCATGTGGTCGGAGTGTGAGGTGCATGACCTATGCACACGTAGACGCGAACAAGTCAAACCAGGGGGGACCTACCGATCACCCGTAGCGTTGAGAGTGGATCTCATGCACGCGTTGAGAGGAACCGGAGATAGGGCCTGCTCCGAAAACCCGTGAAGGAATGGTGGTTGGCTTTGACTGGCTAAGTTAGAATAACCGTAAAATTCGAAGTGACACAATCATAGTGGTCGGAGAAATCATAATAGCTTTATTGAATTAAATTGAAAGTACAAGAGGAGTACATATCTCAGTAGTTAAGCATAGAAACGCCTAAGCTTGTCGATGTGCCATGAATTTGGTACGTCCGTACCGTCCAGGTGAGGTAACCTGTAAGACGTTGGTCATGTGACTTCCTTGATCATGAAGGGCCTCTCCCATGGAGTTGCGAGTTTATGGACACCAGCCTGATTCGTCTTTCACTTTAGGACTAGGTCCCCGACCACGAAGAACCGCTCTTTGACGTTCTTGTTGTAGTACCTACACAAAACAGCAATGTATTTGGCTGTACGTACGCAAGAATCGAGCCGCTTCTCTTTTGCACTAT
This sequence comes from Miscanthus floridulus, assembly GCF_019320115.1. Classification (NCBI taxonomy): domain Eukaryota; kingdom Viridiplantae; phylum Streptophyta; class Magnoliopsida; order Poales; family Poaceae; genus Miscanthus; species Miscanthus floridulus. The sequence goes on from NC_089598.1 coordinate 101,679,550, forward strand.
TCACTTCTAGCTCCTGTACTTCATTGACCTTGCCTTCGTCGAAGTTCTCTACCCGTGCTAATCTGAAAGCTATATCTGCTGGGAGGACTGCCTCAGCGCCGTAAACCATGAAGTATGGTGAGACGCCGGTGTTACGACTAGGCTGAGTTCTGAGGCCCCAGACCACGGCTGGTAACTCTTTGAGCCATCTTCCGGGAGCTTTGTCATTTTCTCTGTACATCCTCTTCTTCAATGTGTCCAAAATCATACCATTTGCCCGCTCGACCTGTCCATTAGCTCTAGGGTGCGCCACCGAGACGTATTTTACTACTATGCTCCTTTCATCGCAGAAGTCCCAAAAAGCGTTCCCGGTGAACTGAGTACCCAGATCAGTGATAATGCTGTTGGGTATGCCAAAGCGATGGATGACCTGGTCGAGGAACGTAACAGCCTTTTCTGAGGATGCCTGTACCAGAGGCATGTACTCTATCCACTTAGAAAATTTGTCAATCAGCACAAAGACACATGTAAATTTCCTAGGAGCCGGTTTGAAGGGCTCGATCATATCCAGTCCCTAGCATGCGAAGGGCCAAGAGGCTGGTATTGTCTGGATCTCATGTGCTGATACGTGGATTCTCTTGGCGAAGAACTAACAACCCTCACAGTGCCGGACTAGCTTCTCTGCATCAGCTACCGCTGACGGCCAATAGAACCCCACTCGGAAAGCCTTGCCGACCAGCGTTCTCGAGGCTGCGTGGTTGCCGCAGGAGCCAGAGTGGATTTGGTCCAGGAGATGTTCGCCATCCTCCCGGGTTATACACTTCATCAAGATTTCCTCCTTTGCGTTCTTGCGCCATAACTTGCCATCGACGAGCAGATACTGCTTACTGCGACGCATCAGGCGCTCGTTTTCTGTCCGATCAGTGTAACCGCTGCCATCTGTCAGGTACTTGATGAAAGGTTCTCTCTAGTTGGGCTCATGCGTGGTCGGAGGTGGCTCAGTGGTGCTCGACGCCGGAACCGTAGCCACCAATTGCTTGTCTAGAGGCTTGTCGACCGTGGGATCTTCCTCCTCAATGGAAGGCATGAGCAGGTCTTGGATGAATACACCATGTGGTACTTTGGCTCGGGATGATCCTAACTTTGACAGCGCATCTGCTGCTTGATTTTTGTCCCGGACCACGTGTGTGTACTCGATGCCATAAAACCTGCCTTCCAGCTTTTTGATCGACTTGCAGTATGCATCCATCCTTTCACTGGTCATGTCCCAGTCCTTGTTGAGTTGGTTGATGACCAGAGCCGAGTCTCCGTAGACATAGAGACATTTAACACCGAGCTCGACCGCAATGCGCAAACCATGTAGGCATGCTTCGTATTCGGTGGCATTATTAGATGCTGAGAAATGAATCCTGAGGACGTACCGGAGCTGCTCCTTGGATGGTGACACGAAAAGGACTCCTGCTCCTGCACCGTCGATGTTGAGAGAACCATCAAAGTACATCTTCCAATACTCGTCGGGCCCCTGAGAGGTAGGTGTGCTTAAGTCTGTCCACTCGACGATGAAATCGATGAGTGCCTGAGACTTGATTGTAGTACGGCTTGCAAATTCCAAGGAGAAGGGGCATAGCTCCATTGCCCACTTGACGATGCACCCATTCGCATCCTTGTTACTAATGATGTCTCACAGAGGGTACTCAGTCATGACCACCACACGATATCTGTCGAAATAATGTTTCAACTTTCGGGATGTTATCAGTATGGCGTAGATCAATTTCTGGATCTGTGGGTACTTGGTCTTGGATTCATTGAGCACCTCACTGATGAAATAGATTGGTCGCTGTACCTTGTAGACATGGCCGGGCTCGTCGCGCTCGACCACCATGGCAGTGGAGACCACTCGATTAGTCACCGCAATGTAAAGCAGGAGTGTGTCGTCTTCTCTAGGAGCAGTAAGGACCGGAGGTGACGTAAGGTATTGTTTCAGCTGTGTGAAGGCAGCGTCTGCTTCCTCCGACCACTCAAACTTCTCGGATGCTTTGAGCAGTTTAAAGAACGGTAATCCCTTTTCGCCTAATCTTGATATGAAATGGCTGAGAGCGGCCATGCATTCGGTGAGCTTCTGAACATCCTTCACCTTTTTGGGTGGCTTCATGTCCAAGACAGCTTTGACTTTCTCCGAGTTAGGGCGTATGCCGTTGTGACCGACGATGTTGCCAAGTAGTATGCCAGAAGGAATGCCAAAGATACACTACTTTGGGTTTAATTTCCATTAGAATGTGTTAAGGGCTGCAAAGGTGCGTTCCAGGTTGTCAACAAGGGTATGTGCTTCCTTGGTTTTGACAACTACATCATCAACATAAGCCTCGACGAGGTCGTCTTTTATCTCGTCTTTGAGGCAGGCCTGTATAGCATGTTGGTAGGTAGCCCCGGTGTTCTTGAGCCCAAACGACATGGTCATGTAGCAGTAGGCGCCGAAAGGCGTGATAAAAGATGTCTTGATCTGGTCGTCCTTTTTGAGAGCGATCTGGTGATAACCAGAGTAGCAATCGAGAAAGGAAAGCAGCTCGCAACCAGCAGTTGAATCTACGACCTCATCTATGCGAGGTAAGCCGAAGGGGTCCTTAGGGCAGTGCTTGTTGAGATCAGTGTAATCAACGCACATTCTCCATTCATTATTATTTTTGCGTACAAGAACCGGGTTGGCTAACCACTCCGGATGATACACTTCTTTGATAAATCCAGCTGCCAAAAGCCATGTAACTTCTACCCTAATCGCCTCCTTCTTGTCACGAGCGAACCGTCGTAGCTTCTGCTTGATAGGTTTGGCCTTGCCGTTGACATTCAAGGAGTGCTCGATCAAGTTCCGAGGTACACCGGGCATGTCAGCAGGTTTCCATGCAAACACATCCATGTTGCTCCTCAAGAACCTAACGAGCACGTCTTCCTATTTGGGATCCAGGTTGGCCCCGATAAGGGCCGTTTTGCTGGGATCACCGTCGACCAGCTGGATCACCTTGTGCTCCTTGGACTTGGTGTTCTTGCGTGGAGCCTCGAGCTCTAGGATCTCTAGGTGGTCGGCCGAGGTCTTCTTGGCGCCGAGCATGGTCTTGGCCATGCGAATAGAGAGGTCGTGAGCCTCTGCTACTTTGAAGCTATCGTCCTCGCAGGTATAAGCTGCGTATACGTTGCCCCTGAGAGTTAGAACTCTTTTCTCGGTAGGCATCTTCAACACCAGATACCTGTAATGAGGTATGGCCATGAACTTGGTGAGCGATGGTCGACCCAGGATAGCATGGTAGGTGCCGTCGAAGTCAGCGACCACGGAGTTGACGTAGTCGGTGCGGAAGTGGTCTGGGGTCCCAAACTGCACAGGTAACGTGATCTGCCCGAGAGGTGTAGAGCTCTGTCCGGGGAGAACACCCTAGAACTGTGCCTCGTATGGCTTGAGATCTGCCTGGGTTATCTTCAGGGCCAGCAGACTGTTCTTGAATAGTATATCGATGGAGCTGCCGTCGTCAATCAGCACTCTGTCGAATTGAACTTTGTTGATACAAGGATCAAGGACCAGGGGAAAATGTCATGGTTTAGGTATTGCGGCCCATTGGTCTTTTCTGCTGAAGGAGATCTCGCGGTGAGACCAAGGAGGGAGCCGTGGATCGGCGATGAGGTTGTCGGTGTTGGCCACGTTCAAGCAAGCGCGGGCGAGCAGCTTGCGTTCTCGTTTGGTCTCGATGGACACTTTGCCTCCAATGATGGTGTGGACGCGATCGGTTGGCTTGACATACTTGTGACGGGGATCTGTGTCTTCATCGTCGTTGTCCTCGTTGCGCTGTTCCCCTACATCGCTAGGCTTGTTGGACGTATCCGAAGCCTGTTGATGCGTGTAGATAGACTTGAGAACATGGCAGTTCTCCATGGTGTGGTTTGACTTGGGATGGAGCTGGCAGGGCCCTTTCAATGCTTTGGCGTAGTCTTCTTCATAGTTACGATGTCCACCCCCTTTTTTTGACGGTGTTGACCTCGCCGTCGTCTTCCCGAGCACGCTTGCCCCTGTAATCGTCACGGCGGTTACGCCGCTGATTACGTTGATCGCGGTGGTCGCGGGAGTCGTTGCGCTGGTTGTGGCGGTCAAAATTGTCGTTCCGACCACGGTTGCCTCGGTAATCGTCATGGTGTGGGGGGTGGTCGAAGCGCGAAACCCTTGCTGCTTCTTCGATAATTATCTTTTTAGCGTCGTCGGCATCCGCATATTTCTTAGCGGTGGCCAGAAGCGCTGTGACCGATTCAGGCCTCTTGCGAAGGAGCTTGTCCCTTAGAGCATCGTGGAAGCGGAGGCCAGTGATGAAAGCCTCAATTGTCTCGCTGTCGGAGATTGACGGGACCTTGATGCGCATCGTGAAATGCCGGACGTACTCGCACAGTGGCTCATCTTTCCGATCTCGAATCCGCTGTAGATCATATTTGTTGCCGGGTTGCTCGCAAGTGGCAATGAAGTTGTCGATGAAAGCTTAGTTTGCCGGCAAGCTGACCAGCCATTGGTGACCTGCATGACCAACAGCGACTGGAAAGTAGTTAGACATGACATGCTCTTCAGCCATGGCTGATCTGCACGCGGTTTCGTAGAGCATGACCCATAATTCAGGGTTCTCCTTGCCGTCATACTTCTAAAGTTTTTCGAGCTTGAAGTTCTTAGGCCATATGACTTGGCAAAGGTGCGGAGTAAACTGCTTCAAACCCGACAGGCCGTGTGCAGTATCATATTCCATACGGCGATAGCTTTCATGGGATGCACGATCATTGGCTCTCTGGTTGATGCGATCGTGCAGATCACGTCCTCCAAGGTAATGGCGGAGATCGTTATTGCCATCACGGCGATCTTGGTTGCCATCTAGATTAGCCCTGCGGCCGCGGTTATCGTGGCGATTATCACGGTTGTCTTAGCGGTTGTCGTCCCGGACGTTGCGGCGGTTGTCCTCCCGACGGCGGTTGTCATCTCGACCACCATCATGGCCACCGTTTCCGCCTTAATGGTTGTCTGATGGGTCGTTGTTGCGCGAGCCACGTTGGTTGAGTGGCTGTGAGCGACTTGAGTACTGGCGGCTGTGGCTTGACTCGACTGAGACGGATGGAGCCCGGGCTTGATTTACAATCTCTGTGGTCTGGGCCATAGCAGCCGTCAGATAGGCTTGTATTTCATCGCGAACTGCCTGAGTTTCCGGGGTATTGGGTAGCCGTTGCATTATCGCCATAGCAACGGCTACGTTGGCGCTTGGAGTCCTGAAGACCTGTTTGTCCCCCACCCTGTCGAAGGCATTGTTGAGGTCGCGTGGCTGGACCCTTATGCATCGTGCCTCCTCTTCTGCTTCGGCTTCGATTTGTCGGTGATTAAACCGGTCAATATTGCGTGCCTCGCGTGCAATCCTTTCCTGTTCTGTTTCGCCGACTGCTTGTGGTTCGTCATTACTGACAACATTGATCAAATCCCCTCATCTTGGTGGGAAAGACGGGAATTGTGGGAACCCCAGGGCGTGGTCTGGTATATCCAGATTGTATTCGACACCTTCATCATCGTGATGCTGGAGTTTAGTGTGGTCGGAGGCATTAGATGCGATGCCAGACGAGGAGCTGGAGTCACCCTCTTGGACTGTGTGGACGGATCCTTCTTGATAATCCTCAACCCTGATCATGTTGATGAAGTTGCGTGGCTTCGGCCGAAGTTGATGTATGAAACACAGATCCGAGTGGTGTTGTACATTATACACGTAGTTGGAGGAAGCGTTTCGCAGGCCGTAGGGCTGGGCCTGGTAGTTCTCTGTCGAGGCTTCGTACTCGGAGAGCCGGAGACCCGTCACGGAGGCTGGCCGACGATGAGCGGAGCGCCCTTCAGGAGTAGATATGACCATGAGATCTGTACCAAGTCGTGCAGGACGATTGGCCCGAGCTGGTCGGGTAGATCTGTTGTGGGAAGCGGTTACCTGCTCATTAGGTCCACTTTGAATTGAACTTACCAGAGCTAGGGTTTCAGCAAGTTTGGTGTCGACCCGATCGATGGAGTCGAGCAGGTCGGTGTTGTCGATCTGCCTCCCTTTGTAGCGGGGAAGCGGACGATGGGTTGTCGGCGTGGCTGAAGGCGATGCGGACGTGGTCGGAGCCAGATCCACCGTGGTCGAAGCCAGATCCACCGTGGTCGGAGCTAGATCCACCGTGGTCGGAGCCAGATCCACCATGGTCGGAGCCAGATCCACCATGGTCGGAGCCAGATCCACCGTAGCCGGAGCTAGATCCTCCGTGGTCGGAGCCATATCCACCGTGGTCGAAGCCAGATCCTCCGTGGTCGGAGCCGTATCCACCGTGGTCGGAGCCGTAGCCGATGCAGGTGAAGCAGCGGTCGACGCAGATTGAATCCGCGCCTCCTCCGTGATCATGGCGATGAAGTCGTCGGAGCCAGTGGTCCAGGTGATCTGACCGATGGTGAACGTGAGGCCGTTCGGTGTAGCCATGAAGCCGGGGATGATGACCATCTTGTTCGCTTGGAGAGCAGTACGCACACCCCCTACCTGGCGCGCCACTGTCGACGAAATATGGTCGGCAGTCTACCTAGGGGTATGCCCAAGGTAGTAGATTGTCGGCAGACAGATGCGCAAGCCACAAACAAGACGGTGACGCAAGACAAACATGAGGTTTTATCCAGGTTTGGCCGCCAAGAAGGCGTAATACCTACGTCCTGCGTCTGATTGTATTGCTGTATGTCAATGAGAGATGTTTTTTAGAGGGGTCCCCTGCCCGCCTTATATAGTCCGGAGGCAGGGTTACAGATCTGGGACCTAATCCTAGCCAGTTACAATTGCCATAGGTGGCCGGATAAGGATTCCTATTCTAACCGACCAGGATCTTGCTTGATCGCCAAATCTGTCTTGACTCCTTGCGCGGGACTCCGAACAGGTTGGCTAAGCCGCGCGTCGTCTTTTGGTGGACCGGACCCTCTGATCTGGGCCGGCCCAAGCCTAGCCGTAAGGGTATAGAGGTTAATACCCCCACACATTCCGGTCCCTAAACTCGCAAAATTATCCCTTTAGGTCCTTAAACTTGTTTGCTCATGTCATCATAGTCCCTAATAAACTCACAAATCACTTGTGTAGGTATTCAAACTTGTTCAATTGTGTCATTCCGCTCACTAAACTCGCAAATCACCTGTTTATATCCTCGATGTATGTCTGGGTCTTAGAGCTAGTGAGACGTGAACAGAGATTCAGTACCTAAATAGGTGATTAGCGAGTAGCAAATTTAGAGACCGGGTTGACATAGTCGAATAAGGTTTGAGGACCTAAACGGGTGATTTGTGATTTTAGGGACTGGAATGACACGGCAAACAAGTTAAAGGACCTAAACGAGCGATTTATAAGTTTAGGGACTGGGATAATACAACTCAACACGTTTGAGGCCGCAAGAGGAATTTATTCATATTTTAGTATTTCAAGGAGGTACTCTTCTTTTTTGCAGGTTTTATTCTCGATTACCTGATGCTGGTTTATTCTCGAGAAATCGTACTTTTTTATCACTCGAGAAATCGTACTTGGAGTTGCAACAGTTGGTGAAAGTGGTCAATTGCTTTTTTTTCTGACACGTAGGTCTCGCAATCTAATGTACTAATTAATATTCACTAGATTGTGTGTGTTTTATTACACCCACGTCAAAAACTACCTTTTTTAAAAAAAAGTCTTTACATCACTCGATGTATTTGCTCTTGGAATCTTGATAGCTTCCCATATTTTCATCACGATGACATATATAATCCCACAAAAGAAATGCAATCTAGCTAGTGCCATTCAGTCTAGGCTTATTTTTATAATTTCTCAAGGCATGCATACGCATCCCATAATTCACTGTTATGGCTGCTACATGCTTCTAGCCGTGTCGCAACAAGCCATCATCGTATAATATATAGTCTCTATCTCTATCTCTATCTCTATCTCTATCCCTATAATACACAACTTCAAATTATCCTACAGCCACCAAACAAATCACACATCTACAGTCACGACCTAAACTACGTCACCCCACAAAACGCACACAGAAAAAGATGACATTAAAAACGTGCGCACCAAATTAACTCTCACTCATTATCTCTCCTTACTCAACCATGTCCAACGGTCCTCCATCTTTGGATGTGCCTTGCCCCAGCGACTGCCCGCGAGCGTCGTGCGAGACCGCGGCAGCCCCCCGACGTCGGCGACACGCCTGAACCCTAAACCTCGCTGAACGGGTACAACACGGCGGCGCACCTGACGGAGGAGACAAAAAAACGCCGACAAGAACGGCCCCATCGCTATCCTCTGCAGCAACGGCATCATCTCCGTCTTCGGCTGGGCGTACATCCTGGCCCTCATCTTCAGCATCCAAAAAACGCCGACAAGAACGGTCCCATCGCTATCCTCTGCAGCATCGGCATCATCTCCGTCTTCGGCTGGGCGTACATCCTGGCCCTCATCTCCAGCATCCAGGTACTTGCTTGCTGAGGAAACTAACACACGTGCAATGCATTGCAGCCAGCTGTCGATTCCTCTCACAAATGTCATCCGATGTCAGATTAATTGATTAAGAAAAAAATTTATTCTATAATATTTGAAACTGCATAGAGAAGGTAGCAATGCGGATGTGGTAGCTGGATAGAGATAGCAATGCAACGCCCTGATGTTTGCATCTTTCAGATTCCTACGGATCTACATGAATTCTACTATGGTTAATTAAAAACAAAAAAAAGGCAATGTCAAACCAGAAAGCAGGTTACAGTGCTTTAGATGACATAACAAACAACAACACAGATATGAGTGCTTCCTGGGCTGTGGCGGAGTTACTTTCGTATCTTTATAACCTTCTCAATTTTAGTTCAACCACCTGTGGATGAGGCTGAGCGGAAGAGGCAAGAGAGGAATAGAAAACAACGAGAATACCGAGCAAGGATAAAGGCTAACGAAACTGACGAGCAGAGAGACGAGAGGAATAAAAGGCGTCGGGAACAACAAGTATTCAAGAGGACAGAGTCATCGACGCATACTATAGGGCCGGATCATGGTATTGCTTATTTTTTTTAATAATGCTTCCTTTGTTTTTTTCAATGTTGATCTTACTCCTTGATTAATGATAGGTCAACAAGCACCATATGGAGTGTGTTCAGCTATTCTCCAAACATCAGATGCTGAGGACATGGAAAATGTGTGCCCGGAAAACAACACGGATTGGATACATAAAAATTATAATTATGTCCGTACAAGACAACCGACCTCTCATACTTCTTGTGTGCCCAACAGCCTGACAAGCCAGAATCTGTTCAATGCAACGGCAACTCCAGGTGCCATCTTTGTATTTTTTTCATTTTTGCAATCCATATTGCAACTTCGACAATGACAATGTTTTCCACCCAACGGTGATCAGTTATCAGCTTAAATAGGCAAAGGGCCCTCGCAAAACGAGAGATGTACAATAATATGAATGAACACAACAAGGAAAACATGTTGCAGAGAAATAGGAACTACAAGAAAAAGATGAGGACACAGTCAGCCGGTGACTTGGCAAAGGAAACATTGCGTACAGTACAAGATGATATAGAATATGATGGTGCCTTGTTCGAGCCTATAAACAATCAATCTGATGAAGGTGTGTTCATTTTCTCTTTTTTCCAACAAAAAAGCACGTTTATTTTATTTTATTTTGATAACACACTCAGTCAATGTGTTCTATACCTAATTGTTGGACCAAACATCATGCAGAGGACCATCTGGAGGCACCTCGTGCTTTGAATATTGATGATCTTCTTGATGATGAAGAGACCAGGCAGTACATTGGTGAAGGTAAATTTATTTTGTGTGGCGCCTTCGAGTAAATTAATTTTGGTGAAGGTAAAATTTATTAATGTTGTGTAATGACGGCCAGTGCTTGCTTTCATAGCAGATGGTGCCTTCGAGTCCTATCGTGTCAGTGTTGATGGTGTTGATCTGAATAACAATGAAGATCCTTACGATTATGTCTACCAAAATTTGCCTGATAGGCACCATGTTCTGAGAAAGGTGCCTAACTGCTTGTACTGTGGAGCAATGAGATTTCAATATGAATCACCCGGATTCTGTTGTAGAAGAGGAAAGATAAAAGTACATGTTCCACAAGTGCCTGATGAGTTAAAAAGGTTATTCACAAGTCAGGTAGATAATGATGCACAATATTTCAGGCAAAATATCCGGTACTTCAACTCTCATTTCTCTTTCACGAGCCTTGGAGTAACCTTGGATCGACGAGTTGCCACCGCGGTAGGGACTGCTATATATACATTTCGTGTGCATGGGGCCTTGTACCATCGCCTAGACCATTTGGTCCCAGGTTCTAAAGGGGCTCGCCACTTGCAACTCTACTTTTATGATACGGATGATGACAGTTTGGCGCACAGAAAGAAGAGATCGCCTGACCTAGATATCAATCTTATCAGAACTGTGCTGCGAATAATGGAAGGCAACCCATATGTACAGACCTTTAACAGAGTTGGAGTTATTCTGAATCTTGATGACTATGTAATTGAACTCAATACTAATGTCACACCAGACCAACGAAGGTACGCATGTTCAGGAATATGTTTATGTATTACAAGAGATTATTATTCTACTACAAATAAATTTGATTTATTTGTACTACTAAATATATGTTCCTTTGCTGAAAACAAGGTACAATGCACCCACGATGTCACAGGTCGCAGCTATCTGGTCAGATGGCAACGATCCCCAAAGATGTTTTGATAGGAGTGTGCTTGTGTATGCTAGAGGGGATCGCCCGCAATATATCAAAGCATATCATGGATGTTATGATCCATTGGCATATCTGTTATTTAAACCTAAGGGGGAAATTGGCTGGAATAAATTTATGTCGTACAATGATACAGTGACTGATAAGGAAGGACACACCTCGGTTGATCCAACAGAAGCAGCAGATCCAACAGGTACCGAACATGATTTAATTTCCAATGCCTTAATAAAACGCATGGATACATACTAATATATAATTTTTGGTTAGAGATAGAGCAAGGTGAGGATGACGTGGGCGTACAACAAGGTGAAAACATGAGTACCATGGTGGAGGAACGACAATCTGGGAGGTTTGTGACAGCAAGAGAGTACTATTGTTATTTGATGCAAGTTAGAGAGGGGCTTTTTAACATATTGCTATTTGGAGGACGACTTTTCCAACAATGGGTCGTTGACATGTACGTAAAGATCGAGTCTATGAGGCTTGATTGGTATTCTAACCCTGATAACCAAAAACTCATACGGGCGGAACTATATCAGGTGAGTTATGCAATGTTTTATTATTTGCAATACAATATGACACAACAATTCAAAACTAAAAAAACATACATGCTCTATATTTTTTATTTTTATGTAGGGTTTGGTTGATGTAATTTCTGCTGTAGAGACAAGGGCTTCAGAGGTTGGCAAGAGAGTAGTGCTACCCCGTAGTTTCCCAGGTGGCGATCGTGACATGATGCAAAGATTTCTTAATGCAATGGCTATAGTCCAGAGTTTTGGAAAACCAGATTACTTCATCACCATGACTTGCAATCCGTACTGGGAGGAGATTACTCAAAATCTTGAGCCTGGCCAACAACCACAAGATAGGCCAGAGCTGGTTTCAAGAGTATACAGGGCCAAGCTGCGGTCCTTGATGGATTTATTGATCAAGAAAAAAGTATTTTGGAGAGGTGGCAGCATATGTCCATGTCACTGAATTCCAAAAGAGGGGGCTTCCACATGAACACATCCTACTAATTATGAAGAAAGGCAGTAACTTAACAACCCCAGATGCTTATGACAAAGTCATTTCTGCAGAGCTACCAAACAAGGATAAATACCCTGTGTTGCATAGCCTGTGTTGCATAGCCCAGATGCTTATGAAGAAAGGCAGTAACTTAACAACCCTAGATGCTTATGACAAAGTCATTTCTACAGAGCTACCAAACAAGGATAAATACCCTGTGTTGCATACTCCAGATAGTTGTTGAGGAGGAAATGCAATCAGCCTTTAACCAAAAAATGGATACATGTGGTGAAGAAAAAATGTCGAACACAGACGATACCGAAATAATAGTTCAACTAGAACGAGACGAGGACAGAAAGCGGAAGCGTGCTCACGAGGATGTCGTATGTAACAATCTCTCAATCGGCTCACATATCCTCACACATAAATATCCATATAACAGGATCACTGATATTCTATCTATAGAGCACAATATTTTCCATTCCTGCAGTTTCTATCTTCAGTATTTCTTCATGCAACCATATTGTATTGTCCCATGTTACAAAGCCTGGTTATTTTGCAGTACATCTTGCACACATGTATATCATGTTTTTATATAGTTATGGTTTATTGACAAAGAAAAAAGTGGCGTGGATGAACACCAATGATATTGTTAACTGAGACAGTTTTTAGATGTAGCTTAATAGGGCTATAGAGCACATATTTTTTATTACATATGCAGATCAGTATTATGGATGAAGACGAAGTGCAAATCCACGACAAGGTCCCAAAAAGATTTGATGTAGAAAAAGACGAAGACATTAAGCTTGTTGACGAGGAGGTTATGGCAATCCCTCAATATAATAAATCTAAGAAGGCAAACAACGCAAATGTCCTGCCAGAAGGTGAGACGTCCTCAGTTAGTAGAGATTTCTTTTATATTTGGCAATTAATTAAATATAATATGAATAAATATTTTCTCTGCAGATTATGAGTGTACACAAGAAGATGTTCAGGTAATTGAATACATGAAACGGAAACATATGGATGATTTACTCGTTCAAATTGATGATGCTTGGGTAAATAGAGATGATATGAATTGCCTTTTCCATGATCATGAACACGTCAATGGCGGTGTAAGCATGCTCAACACTGCTTTTAAATTAACTAGCTGATGTCCATGTGGAAAATATGGTAATTTTTTATTTGACAAATTAATAAATTGCAGGTCATAAGTGCGTATATCCATTTGATGCGGCATGAAGAACACCTACTTCATAGAGAAGGTGGAGATATTTATATGGAGACTACATTTATTACTCAATTGCTCCGTCGCGACGGAAAGGCTGATGCAATGATATTGAGCTATAGTAGAGATGACATGATTCAAACATGGGTCCAAAATTATTTAGACGCTGATATGGTAAGTTCGACCACAAGATCTGATATATGCTATTTTCTGTTGATTGAAACACATGGAAAAAAATTAGAAAAATCTCTATTACTGCAAGTGTTTCTTCCAATTAATATTGAGAAGTATCACTGGTACCTAGCGGTTGTCAATGCTTCGGAAGGACAGATACATGTTTTGGATTCTTTCGGAGAAAATATGTTACAATGGCAAGATCTCGACTACACGGTATGACTTAATGATTGATTGTATACAAATACATAATATTTTTTAAAAATTTGTTAATATCCTTTTCTAAAACTTGGTGTTCACCGGTTAATAGAAATGGAAAGATTAATAAAGCATGCAACAAAGCATAGTCAGCTGAACCAAAACAAATAGGAAAAGGGTATCGGAGTGGCATCTTGGCCAAAAATACATAAGATCATCGAAAAAATACAGACAGATGGGTAAAGAATCATCTAACTTGCTGTGTATATGATATTGTCGTACCAGCAACGGTATCTTTATCACTCATATTTAAATTTTTCAATATTGCACAGTGTAAGTTATGGTTTATGGATGATTAATTTCATGGAGTATTGGACTGGAGCTTCTTTATCTGACCATGTGACCCAGGTAATTTCATAGGAATATTTCAAAAATAGTCATTTTTGGACTTATTAATATATCAGGACTTACTCATATTTTCAGGATGAGATAAGTAACTTTAGGTTCAAGCTACCTGCGATCTTGTATAACTCTCCATTAAACATAGCGAGAGGGAAAAAAGATGATGTGCAAGATAGTGAGACCAGCCATAATCTGGATGATGTTGTCATAATGTTCGATGATATGGATGAGGTGTCTTTTTTACTATCAGGTACAATAACATGGACAAACAAGACAGACCTATTGTCTATAATTTGCGCAAACATCCATTTGATGGCCAATGGTGAACCTTTGGAGTAAGTCATTCTAAAGAAATTTGTTTTGTTCTAATTTGGATATTTCCATTGCCCATGAAAAAATTGCTAGAATAAGTAATTTGTTGCTTGTCCTTGTTTTTTTTAGCAAAGAATGGATCCGAAGCACACGACCATATCCAATTTCTTTAAGTGCAAGAAACATTAGAGATATTTTAGATGAGAACAAAGAGATGGATCATGATTGCTTCAATATAGCAATTCGGATGGTTGCGCAGAACAAATTCTTGTTGATGAAGAAACAAAAACAAAAATACCACTTTATGGATCTCCAATTTGTTGTAAGTTCATCTAATTCTTAATTCTATAATTAATCAAATACTTATAAATTTTGCAAAATCAACCATCCATAGCCCAGTTTGGACGAGATCCGCGATGTTGTGGCAAACTAGACCACAAGAAACTGGCAAAAGTGCTCGAGTGCTTGGCCTGGCATGGAATACAAAATTAAAGATTGCAGCAATGTAAGATATGTTCAGTGTACTCCTTTATATTTTATTTATATATATTATATATTTTTAAAACACTTATATTCTATGTCTATGTTTTTAGATTCTACTGCCATATTATCGAGATGGACTATATACTTTATTCATAATGGACATGCAAAAGAAAACTGTGCACATTATGGATCCACTCCTAGATGATGTATGTTACAAGGGTTATGCTCAAATCATGCCATATATAGCTACATTTCATACTATCGCTAAAAGGTTCAGTCTCGCTATGAAACTGATAAATTCTAAGTGGGATGGCAATATTTATTACTGGAAGCGAATATTCCCTGCATGTGTTACAAAAGTTCCAAAATATAAAAGACTGGTAATCACCTATAATATGTTTCATCTTTCTTATTATCACAAAATAGTTATTTAATTTATGTACAATAAAAGAAACAAATGCTCATCTCCAGGAAATTGGGAGACTTCCTTGTATACAATTTCATGAAGTCATGGGATGGTGTAAGATTGCCACCGATCAACACTGTAAGCATATATTCTCTAACTATATTCCGTACACAACATACAAAATTAATAACTTAACTTATTATATCTACCATGCACAGTTACAAATTCACTGAGGATGGAATTTTTGGGGGACATTCTTAAGAGTCATGCAAACGAATGTTTTGACAACTTTCCTGAAGATCTCCAAGTCATGATTAAGGACTTAGACAGAATGTAACTTAAATAGTTATATGAGAAAAAACTTTACTATGACTTGGGTATGCCAAAGCGATGGATGACCTGGTCGAGGAACGTAACAAGCCTTTTCTAGGATGCCTGTACCAGAGGCATGTACTCTATCCACTTAGAAAATTTGTCAATCAGCACAAGACACATGTAAATTTCCTAGGAGCCGGTTTGAAGGGCTCGATCATATCCAGTCCCTAGCATGCGAAGGGCCAAGAGGCTGGTATTGTCTGGATCTCATGTGCTGATACGTGGATTCTCTTGGCCGAAGAAATAACAACCCTCACAGTGCCGGACTAGCTTCTCTGCATCAGCTACCGCTGACGGCCAATAGAACCCCACTCGGAAGCCTTGCCGACCAGCGTTCTCGAGGCTGCGTGGTTGCCGCAGGAGCCAGAGTGGATTTGGTCCAGGAGATGTTCGCCATCCTCCCGGGTTATACACTTCATCAAGATTTCCTCCTTTGCGTTCTTGCGCCATAACTTGCCATCGACGAGCAGATACTGCTTACTGCGACGCATCAGGCGCTCGTTTTCTGTCCGATCAGTGTAACCGCTGCCATCTGTCAGGTAACTTGATGAAAGGTTCTCTCTAGTTGGGCTCATGCGTGGTAGGAGGTGGCTCAGTGGTGCTCGACGCCGGAACCGTAGCCACCAATTGCTTGTCTAGAGGCTTGTCGACCGTGGGATCTTCCTCCTCAATGGAAGGCCATGAGCAGGTCTTGGATGAATACACCATGTGGTACTTTGGCTCGGGATGATCCTAACTTTGACAGCGCATCTGCTGCTTGATTTTTGTCCCGGACCACGTGTGTGTACTCGATGCCATAAAACCTGCCTTCCAGCTTTTTGATCGACTTGCAGTATGCATCCATCCTTTCACTGGTCATGTCCCAAGTCCTTGTTGAGTGGTTGATTGACCAGAGCCGAGTCTCCGTAGACATAGAGACATTTAACACCGAGCTCGACCGCAATGCGCAAACCATGTAGGCATGCTTCGTATTCGGTGGCATTATTAGATGCTGAGAAATGAATCCTGAGGACGTACCGGAGCTGCTCCTTGGATGGTGACACGAAAAGGACTCCTGCTCCTGCACCGTCGATGTTGAGAGAGAACCATCAAAGTACATCTTCCAATACTCGTCGGGCCCCTGAGAGGTAGGTGTGCTTAAGTCTGTCCACTCGACGATGAAATCGATGAGTGCCTGAGACTTGATTGTAGTACGGCTTGCAAATTCCAAGGAGAAGGGGCATAGCTCCATTGCCCACTTGACGATGCACCCATTCGCATCCTTGTTACTAATGATGTCTCACAGAGGGTACTCAGTCATGACCACCACACGATATCTGTCGAAATAATGTTTCAACTTTCGGGATGTTATCAGTATGGCGTAGATCAATTTCTGGATCTGTGGGTACTTGGTCTTGGATTCATTGAGCACCTCACTGATGAAATAGATTGGTCGCTGTACCTTGTAGACATGGCCGGGCTCGTCGCGCTCGACCACCATGGCAGTGGAGACCACTCGATTAGTCACCGCAATGTAAAGCAGGAGGTGTGTCGTCTTCTCTAGGAGCAGTAAGGACCGGAGGGTGACGTAAGGTATTGTTTCAGCTGTGTGAAGGCAGCGTCTGCTTCCTCCGACCACTCAAACTTCTCGGATGCTTTGAGCAGTTTAAAGAACGGTAATCCCTTTTCGCCTAATCTTGATATGAAATGGCTGAGAGCGGCCATGCATTCGGTGAGCTTCTGAACATCCTTCACCTTTTTGGGTGGCTTCATGTCCAAGACAGCTTTGACTTTCTCCGAGTTAGGGCGTATGCCGTTGTGACCGACGATGTGCCAAGTAGTATGCCAGAAGGAATGCCAAAGATACACTACTTTGGGTTTAATTTCCATTAGAATGTGTTAAGGGCTGCAAAGGTGCGTTCCAGGTTGTCAACAAGGGTATGTGCTTCCTTGGTTTTGACAACTACATCATCAACATAAGCCTCGACGAGGTCGTCTTTTATCTCGTCTTTGAGGCAGGCCTGTATAGCATGTTGGTAGGTAGCCCCGGTGTTCTTGAGCCCAAACGACATGGTCATGTAGCAGTAGGCGCCGAAAGGCGTGATAAAGATGTCTTGATCTGGTCGTCCTTTTTGAGAGCGATCTGGTGATAACCAGAGTAGCAATCGAGAAAGGAAAGCAGCTCGCAACCAGCAGTTGAATCTACGACCTCATCTATGCGAGGTAAGCCGAAGGGGTCCTTAGGGCAGTGCTTGTTGAGATCAGTGTAATCAACGCACATTCTCCATTCATTATTATTTTTGCGTACAAGAACCGGGTTGGCTAACCACTCCGGATGATACACTTCTTTGATAATCCAGCTGCCAAAAGCCATGTAACTTCTACCCTAATCGCCTCCTTCTTGTCACGAGCGAACCGTCGTAGCTTCTGCTTGATAGGTTTGGCCTTGCCGTTGACATTCAAGGAGTGCTCGATCAAGTTCCGAGGTACACCGGGCATGTCAGCAGGTTTCCATGCAAACACATCCATGTTGCTCCTCAAGAACCTAACGAGCACGTCTTCCTATTTGGGATCCAGGTTGGCCCCCGATAAGGGCCGTTTTGCTGGGATCACCGTCGACCAGCTGGATCACCTTGTGCTCCTTGGACTTGGTGTTCTTGCGTGGAGCCTCGAGCTCTAGGATCTCTAGGTGGTCGGCCGAGGTCTTCTTGGCGCCGAGCATGGTCTTGGCCATGCGAATAGAGAGGTCGTGAGCCTCTGCTACTTTGAAGCTATCGTCCTCGCAGGTATAAGCTGCGTATACGTTGCCCCTGAGAGTTAGAACTCTTTTCTCGGTAGGCATCTTCAACACCAGATACCTGTAATGAGGTATGGCCATGAACTTGGTGAGCGATGGTCGACCCAGGATAGCATGGTAGGTGCCGTCGAAGTCAGCGACCACGGAGTTGACGTAGTCGGTGCGGAAGTGGTCTGGGGTCCCAAACTGCACAGGTAACGTGATCTGCCCGAGAGGTGTAGAGCTCTGTCCGGGGAGAACACCCTAGAACTGTGCCTCGTATGGCTTGAGATCTGCCTGGGTTATCTTCAGGGCCAGCAGACTGTTCTTGAATAGTATATCGATGGAGCTGCCGTCGTCAATCAGCACTCTGTCGAATTGAACTTTGTTGATACAAGGATCAAGGACCAGGGGAAAATGTCATGGTTTAGGTATTGCGGCCCATTGGTCTTTTCTGCTGAAGGAGATCTCGCGGTGAGACCAAGGAGGGAGCCGTGGATCGGCGATGAGGTTGTCGGTGTTGGCCACGTTCAAGCAAGCGCGGGCGAGCAGCTTGCGTTCTCGTTTGGTCTCGATGGACACTTTGCCTCCAATGATGGTGTGGACGCGATCGGTTGGCTTGACATACTTGTGACGGGGATCTGTGTCTTCATCGTCGTTGTCCTCGTTGCGCTGTTCCCCTACATCGCTAGGCTTGTTGGACGTATCCGAAGCCTGTTGATGCGTGTAGATAGACTTGAGAACATGGCAGTTCTCCATGGTGTGGTTTGACTTGGGATGGAGCTGGCAGGGCCCTTTTCAATGCTTTGGCGTAGTCTTCTTCATAGTTACGATGTCCACCCCCTTTTTTTGACGGTGTTGACCTCGCCGTCGTCTTCCCGAGCACGCTTGCCCCTGTAATCGTCACGGCGGTTACGCCGCTGATTACGTTGATCGCGGTGGTCGCGGGAGTCGTTGCGCTGGTTGTGGCGGTCAAAATTGTCGTTCCGACCACGGTTGCCTCGGTAATCGTCATGGTGTGGGGGGTGGTCGAAGCGCGAAACCCTTGCTGCTTCTTCGATAATTATCTTTTTAGCGTCGTCGGCATCCGCATATTTCTTAGCGGTGGCCAGAAGCGCTGTGACCGATTCAGGCCTCTTGCGAAGGAGCTTGTCCCTTAGAGCATCGTGGAAGCGGAGGCCAGTGATGAAAGCCTCAATTGTCTCGCTGTCGGAGATTGACGGGACCTTGATGCGCATCGTGAAATGCCGGACGTACTCGCACAGTGGCTCATCTTTCCGATCTCGAATCCGCTGTAGATCATATTTGTTGCCGGGTTGCTCGCAAGTGGCAATGAAGTTGTCGATGAAAGCTTAGTTTTGCCGGCAAGCTGACCAGCCATTGGTGACCTGCATGACCAACAGCGACTGGAAAGTAGTTAGACATGACATGCTCTTCAGCCATGGCTGATCTGCACGCGGTTTCGTAGAGCATGACCCATAATTCAGGGTTCTCCTTGCCGTCATACTTCTAAAGTTTTTCGAGCTTGAAGTTCTTAGGCCATATGACTTGGCAAAGGTGCGGAGTAAACTGCTTCAAAACCCGACAGGCCGTGTGCAGTATCATATTCCATACGGCGATAGCTTTCATGGGATGCACGATCATTGGCTCTCTGGTTGATGCGATCGTGCAGATCACGTCCTCCAAGGTAATGGCGGAGATCGTTATTGCCATCACGGCGATCTTGGTTGCCATCTAGATTAGCCCTGCGGCCGCGGTTATCGTGGCGATTATCACGGTTGTCTTAGCGGTTGTCGTCCCGGACGTTGCGGCGGTTGTCCTCCCGACGGCGGTTGTCATCTCGACCACCATCATGGCCACCGTTTCCGCCTTAATGGTTGTCTGATGGGTCGTTGTTGCGCGAGCCACGTTGGTTGAGTGGCTGTGAGCGACTTGAGTACTGGCGGCTGTGGCTTGACTCGACTGAGACGGATGGAGCCCGGGCTTGATTTACAATCTCTGTGGTCTGGGCCATAGCAGCCGTCAGATAGGCTTGTATTTCATCGCGAACTGCCTGAGTTTCCGGGGTATTGGGTAGCCGTTGCATTATCGCCATAGCAACGGCTACGTTGGCGCTTGGAGTCCTGAAGACCTGTTTGTCCCCCACCCTGTCGAAGGCATTGTTGAGGTCGCGTGGCTGGACCCTTATGCATCGTGCCTCCTCTTCTGCTTCGGCTTCGATTTGTCGGTGATTAAACCGGTCAATATTGCGTGCCTCGCGTGCAATCCTTTCCTGTTCTGTTTCGCCGACTGCTTGTGGTTCGTCATTACTGACAACATTGATCAAATCCCCTCATCTTGGTGGGAAAGACGGGAATTGTGGGAACCCCAGGGCGTGGTCTGGTATATCCAGATTGTATTCGACACCTTCATCATCGTGATGCTGGAGTTTAGTGTGGTCGGAGGCATTAGATGCGATGCCAGACGAGGAGCTGGAGTCACCCTCTTGGACTGTGTGGACGGATCCTTCTTGATAATCCTCAACCCTGATCATGTTGATGAAGTTGCGTGGCTTCGGCCGAAGTTGATGTATGAAACACAGATCCGAGTGGTGTTGTACATTATACACGTAGTTGGAGGAAGCGTTTCGCAGGCCGTAGGGCTGGGCCTGGTAGTTCTCTGTCGAGGCTTCGTACTCGGAGAGCCGGAGACCCGTCACGGAGGCTGGCCGACGATGAGCGGAGCGCCCTTCAGGAGTAGATATGACCATGAGATCTGTACCAAGTCGTGCAGGACGATTGGCCCGAGCTGGTCGGGTAGATCTGTTGTGGGAAGCGGTTACCTGCTCATTAGGTCCACTTTGAATTGAACTTACCAGAGCTAGGGTTTCAGCAAGTTTGGTGTCGACCCGATCGATGGAGTCGAGCAGGTCGGTGTTGTCGATCTGCCTCCCTTTGTAGCGGGGAAGCGGACGATGGGTTGTCGGCGTGGCTGAAGGCGATGCGGACGTGGTCGGAGCCAGATCCACCGTGGTCGAAGCCAGATCCACCGTGGTCGGAGCTAGATCCACCGTGGTCGGAGCCAGATCCACCATGGTCGGAGCCAGATCCACCATGGTCGGAGCCAGATCCACCGTAGCCGGAGCTAGATCCTCCGTGGTCGGAGCCATATCCACCGTGGTCGAAGCCAGATCCTCCGTGGTCGGAGCCGTATCCACCGTGGTCGGAGCCGTAGCCGATGCAGGTGAAGCAGCGGTCGACGCAGATTGAATCCGCGCCTCCTCCGTGATCATGGCGATGAAGTCGTCGGAGCCAGTGGTCCAGGTGATCTGACCGATGGTGAACGTGAGGCCGTTCGGTGTAGCCATGAAGCCGGGGATGATGACCATCTTGTTCGCTTGGAGAGCAGTACGCACACCCCCTACCTGGCGCGCCACTGTCGACGAAATATGGTCGGCAGTCTACCTAGGGGTATGCCCAAGGTAGTAGATTGTCGGCAGACAGATGCGCAAGCCACAAACAAGACGGTGACGCAAGACAAACATGAGGTTTTATCCAGGTTTGGCCGCCAAGAAGGCGTAATACCTACGTCCTGCGTCTGATTGTATTGCTGTATGTCAATGAGAGATGTTTTTTAGAGGGGTCCCCTGCCCGCCTTATATAGTCCGGAGGCAGGGTTACAGATCTGGGACCTAATCCTAGCCAGTTACAATTGCCATAGGTGGCCGGATAAGGATTCCTATTCTAACCGACCAGGATCTTGCTTGATCGCCAAATCTGTCTTGACTCCTTGCGCGGGACTCCGAACAGGTTGGCTAAGCCGCGCGTCGTCTTTTGGTGGACCGGACCCTCTGATCTGGGCCGGCCCAAGCCTAGCCGTAAGGGTATAGAGGTTAATACCCCCACACATTCCGGTCCCTAAACTCGCAAAATTATCCCTTTAGGTCCTTAAACTTGTTTGCTCATGTCATCATAGTCCCTAATAAACTCACAAATCACTTGTGTAGGTATTCAAACTTGTTCAATTGTGTCATTCCGCTCACTAAACTCGCAAATCACCTGTTTATATCCTCGATGTATGTCTGGGTCTTAGAGCTAGTGAGACGTGAACAGAGATTCAGTACCTAAATAGGTGATTAGCGAGTAGCAAATTTAGAGACCGGGTTGACATAGTCGAATAAGGTTTGAGGACCTAAACGGGTGATTTGTGATTTTAGGGACTGGAATGACACGGCAAACAAGTTAAAGGACCTAAACGAGCGATTTATAAGTTTAGGGACTGGGATAATACAACTCAACACGTTTGAGGCCGCAAGAGGAATTTATTCATATTTTAGTATTTCAAGGAGGTACTCTTCTTTTTTGCAGGTTTTATTCTCGATTACCTGATGCTGGTTTATTCTCGAGAAATCGTACTTTTTTATCACTCGAGAAATCGTACTTGGAGTTGCAACAGTTGGTGAAAGTGGTCAATTGCTTTTTTTTCTGACACGTAGGTCTCGCAATCTAATGTACTAATTAATATTCACTAGATTGTGTGTGTTTTATTACACCCACGTCAAAAACTACCTTTTTTAAAAAAAAGTCTTTACATCACTCGATGTATTTGCTCTTGGAATCTTGATAGCTTCCCATATTTTCATCACGATGACATATATAATCCCACAAAAGAAATGCAATCTAGCTAGTGCCATTCAGTCTAGGCTTATTTTTATAATTTCTCAAGGCATGCATACGCATCCCATAATTCACTGTTATGGCTGCTACATGCTTCTAGCCGTGTCGCAACAAGCCATCATCGTATAATATATAGTCTCTATCTCTATCTCTATCTCTATCTCTATCCCTATAATACACAACTTCAAATTATCCTACAGCCACCAAACAAATCACACATCTACAGTCACGACCTAAACTACGTCACCCCACAAAACGCACACAGAAAAAGATGACATTAAAAACGTGCGCACCAAATTAACTCTCACTCATTATCTCTCCTTACTCAACCATGTCCAACGGTCCTCCATCTTTGGATGTGCCTTGCCCCAGCGACTGCCCGCGAGCGTCGTGCGAGACCGCGGCAGCCCCCCGACGTCGGCGACACGCCTGAACCCTAAACCTCGCTGAACGGGTACAACACGGCGGCGCACCTGACGGAGGAGACAAAAAAACGCCGACAAGAACGGCCCCATCGCTATCCTCTGCAGCAACGGCATCATCTCCGTCTTCGGCTGGGCGTACATCCTGGCCCTCATCTTCAGCATCCAAAAAACGCCGACAAGAACGGTCCCATCGCTATCCTCTGCAGCATCGGCATCATCTCCGTCTTCGGCTGGGCGTACATCCTGGCCCTCATCTCCAGCATCCAGGTACTTGCTTGCTGAGGAAACTAACACACGTGCAATGCATTGCAGCCAGCTGTCGATTCCTCTCACAAATGTCATCCGATGTCAGATTAATTGATTAAGAAAAAAATTTATTCTATAATATTTGAAACTGCATAGAGAAGGTAGCAATGCGGATGTGGTAGCTGGATAGAGATAGCAATGCAACGCCCTGATGTTTGCATCTTTCAGATTCCTACGGATCTACATGAATTCTACTATGGTTAATTAAAAACAAAAAAAAGGCAATGTCAAACCAGAAAGCAGGTTACAGTGCTTTAGATGACATAACAAACAACAACACAGATATGAGTGCTTCCTGGGCTGTGGCGGAGTTACTTTCGTATCTTTATAACCTTCTCAATTTTAGTTCAACCACCTGTGGATGAGGCTGAGCGGAAGAGGCAAGAGAGGAATAGAAAACAACGAGAATACCGAGCAAGGATAAAGGCTAACGAAACTGACGAGCAGAGAGACGAGAGGAATAAAAGGCGTCGGGAACAACAAGTATTCAAGAGGACAGAGTCATCGACGCATACTATAGGGCCGGATCATGGTATTGCTTATTTTTTTTAATAATGCTTCCTTTGTTTTTTTCAATGTTGATCTTACTCCTTGATTAATGATAGGTCAACAAGCACCATATGGAGTGTGTTCAGCTATTCTCCAAACATCAGATGCTGAGGACATGGAAAATGTGTGCCCGGAAAACAACACGGATTGGATACATAAAAATTATAATTATGTCCGTACAAGACAACCGACCTCTCATACTTCTTGTGTGCCCAACAGCCTGACAAGCCAGAATCTGTTCAATGCAACGGCAACTCCAGGTGCCATCTTTGTATTTTTTTCATTTTTGCAATCCATATTGCAACTTCGACAATGACAATGTTTTCCACCCAACGGTGATCAGTTATCAGCTTAAATAGGCAAAGGGCCCTCGCAAAACGAGAGATGTACAATAATATGAATGAACACAACAAGGAAAACATGTTGCAGAGAAATAGGAACTACAAGAAAAAGATGAGGACACAGTCAGCCGGTGACTTGGCAAAGGAAACATTGCGTACAGTACAAGATGATATAGAATATGATGGTGCCTTGTTCGAGCCTATAAACAATCAATCTGATGAAGGTGTGTTCATTTTCTCTTTTTTCCAACAAAAAAGCACGTTTATTTTATTTTATTTTGATAACACACTCAGTCAATGTGTTCTATACCTAATTGTTGGACCAAACATCATGCAGAGGACCATCTGGAGGCACCTCGTGCTTTGAATATTGATGATCTTCTTGATGATGAAGAGACCAGGCAGTACATTGGTGAAGGTAAATTTATTTTGTGTGGCGCCTTCGAGTAAATTAATTTTGGTGAAGGTAAAATTTATTAATGTTGTGTAATGACGGCCAGTGCTTGCTTTCATAGCAGATGGTGCCTTCGAGTCCTATCGTGTCAGTGTTGATGGTGTTGATCTGAATAACAATGAAGATCCTTACGATTATGTCTACCAAAATTTGCCTGATAGGCACCATGTTCTGAGAAAGGTGCCTAACTGCTTGTACTGTGGAGCAATGAGATTTCAATATGAATCACCCGGATTCTGTTGTAGAAGAGGAAAGATAAAAGTACATGTTCCACAAGTGCCTGATGAGTTAAAAAGGTTATTCACAAGTCAGGTAGATAATGATGCACAATATTTCAGGCAAAATATCCGGTACTTCAACTCTCATTTCTCTTTCACGAGCCTTGGAGTAACCTTGGATCGACGAGTTGCCACCGCGGTAGGGACTGCTATATATACATTTCGTGTGCATGGGGCCTTGTACCATCGCCTAGACCATTTGGTCCCAGGTTCTAAAGGGGCTCGCCACTTGCAACTCTACTTTTATGATACGGATGATGACAGTTTGGCGCACAGAAAGAAGAGATCGCCTGACCTAGATATCAATCTTATCAGAACTGTGCTGCGAATAATGGAAGGCAACCCATATGTACAGACCTTTAACAGAGTTGGAGTTATTCTGAATCTTGATGACTATGTAATTGAACTCAATACTAATGTCACACCAGACCAACGAAGGTACGCATGTTCAGGAATATGTTTATGTATTACAAGAGATTATTATTCTACTACAAATAAATTTGATTTATTTGTACTACTAAATATATGTTCCTTTGCTGAAAACAAGGTACAATGCACCCACGATGTCACAGGTCGCAGCTATCTGGTCAGATGGCAACGATCCCCAAAGATGTTTTGATAGGAGTGTGCTTGTGTATGCTAGAGGGGATCGCCCGCAATATATCAAAGCATATCATGGATGTTATGATCCATTGGCATATCTGTTATTTAAACCTAAGGGGGAAATTGGCTGGAATAAATTTATGTCGTACAATGATACAGTGACTGATAAGGAAGGACACACCTCGGTTGATCCAACAGAAGCAGCAGATCCAACAGGTACCGAACATGATTTAATTTCCAATGCCTTAATAAAACGCATGGATACATACTAATATATAATTTTTGGTTAGAGATAGAGCAAGGTGAGGATGACGTGGGCGTACAACAAGGTGAAAACATGAGTACCATGGTGGAGGAACGACAATCTGGGAGGTTTGTGACAGCAAGAGAGTACTATTGTTATTTGATGCAAGTTAGAGAGGGGCTTTTTAACATATTGCTATTTGGAGGACGACTTTTCCAACAATGGGTCGTTGACATGTACGTAAAGATCGAGTCTATGAGGCTTGATTGGTATTCTAACCCTGATAACCAAAAACTCATACGGGCGGAACTATATCAGGTGAGTTATGCAATGTTTTATTATTTGCAATACAATATGACACAACAATTCAAAACTAAAAAAACATACATGCTCTATATTTTTTATTTTTATGTAGGGTTTGGTTGATGTAATTTCTGCTGTAGAGACAAGGGCTTCAGAGGTTGGCAAGAGAGTAGTGCTACCCCGTAGTTTCCCAGGTGGCGATCGTGACATGATGCAAAGATTTCTTAATGCAATGGCTATAGTCCAGAGTTTTGGAAAACCAGATTACTTCATCACCATGACTTGCAATCCGTACTGGGAGGAGATTACTCAAAATCTTGAGCCTGGCCAACAACCACAAGATAGGCCAGAGCTGGTTTCAAGAGTATACAGGGCCAAGCTGCGGTCCTTGATGGATTTATTGATCAAGAAAAAAGTATTTTGGAGAGGTGGCAGCATATGTCCATGTCACTGAATTCCAAAAGAGGGGGCTTCCACATGAACACATCCTACTAATTATGAAGAAAGGCAGTAACTTAACAACCCCAGATGCTTATGACAAAGTCATTTCTGCAGAGCTACCAAACAAGGATAAATACCCTGTGTTGCATAGCCTGTGTTGCATAGCCCAGATGCTTATGAAGAAAGGCAGTAACTTAACAACCCTAGATGCTTATGACAAAGTCATTTCTACAGAGCTACCAAACAAGGATAAATACCCTGTGTTGCATACTCCAGATAGTTGTTGAGGAGGAAATGCAATCAGCCTTTAACCAAAAAATGGATACATGTGGTGAAGAAAAAATGTCGAACACAGACGATACCGAAATAATAGTTCAACTAGAACGAGACGAGGACAGAAAGCGGAAGCGTGCTCACGAGGATGTCGTATGTAACAATCTCTCAATCGGCTCACATATCCTCACACATAAATATCCATATAACAGGATCACTGATATTCTATCTATAGAGCACAATATTTTCCATTCCTGCAGTTTCTATCTTCAGTATTTCTTCATGCAACCATATTGTATTGTCCCATGTTACAAAGCCTGGTTATTTTGCAGTACATCTTGCACACATGTATATCATGTTTTTATATAGTTATGGTTTATTGACAAAGAAAAAAGTGGCGTGGATGAACACCAATGATATTGTTAACTGAGACAGTTTTTAGATGTAGCTTAATAGGGCTATAGAGCACATATTTTTTATTACATATGCAGATCAGTATTATGGATGAAGACGAAGTGCAAATCCACGACAAGGTCCCAAAAAGATTTGATGTAGAAAAAGACGAAGACATTAAGCTTGTTGACGAGGAGGTTATGGCAATCCCTCAATATAATAAATCTAAGAAGGCAAACAACGCAAATGTCCTGCCAGAAGGTGAGACGTCCTCAGTTAGTAGAGATTTCTTTTATATTTGGCAATTAATTAAATATAATATGAATAAATATTTTCTCTGCAGATTATGAGTGTACACAAGAAGATGTTCAGGTAATTGAATACATGAAACGGAAACATATGGATGATTTACTCGTTCAAATTGATGATGCTTGGGTAAATAGAGATGATATGAATTGCCTTTTCCATGATCATGAACACGTCAATGGCGGTGTAAGCATGCTCAACACTGCTTTTAAATTAACTAGCTGATGTCCATGTGGAAAATATGGTAATTTTTTATTTGACAAATTAATAAATTGCAGGTCATAAGTGCGTATATCCATTTGATGCGGCATGAAGAACACCTACTTCATAGAGAAGGTGGAGATATTTATATGGAGACTACATTTATTACTCAATTGCTCCGTCGCGACGGAAAGGCTGATGCAATGATATTGAGCTATAGTAGAGATGACATGATTCAAACATGGGTCCAAAATTATTTAGACGCTGATATGGTAAGTTCGACCACAAGATCTGATATATGCTATTTTCTGTTGATTGAAACACATGGAAAAAAATTAGAAAAATCTCTATTACTGCAAGTGTTTCTTCCAATTAATATTGAGAAGTATCACTGGTACCTAGCGGTTGTCAATGCTTCGGAAGGACAGATACATGTTTTGGATTCTTTCGGAGAAAATATGTTACAATGGCAAGATCTCGACTACACGGTATGACTTAATGATTGATTGTATACAAATACATAATATTTTTTAAAAATTTGTTAATATCCTTTTCTAAAACTTGGTGTTCACCGGTTAATAGAAATGGAAAGATTAATAAAGCATGCAACAAAGCATAGTCAGCTGAACCAAAACAAATAGGAAAAGGGTATCGGAGTGGCATCTTGGCCAAAAATACATAAGATCATCGAAAAAATACAGACAGATGGGTAAAGAATCATCTAACTTGCTGTGTATATGATATTGTCGTACCAGCAACGGTATCTTTATCACTCATATTTAAATTTTTCAATATTGCACAGTGTAAGTTATGGTTTATGGATGATTAATTTCATGGAGTATTGGACTGGAGCTTCTTTATCTGACCATGTGACCCAGGTAATTTCATAGGAATATTTCAAAAATAGTCATTTTTGGACTTATTAATATATCAGGACTTACTCATATTTTCAGGATGAGATAAGTAACTTTAGGTTCAAGCTACCTGCGATCTTGTATAACTCTCCATTAAACATAGCGAGAGGGAAAAAAGATGATGTGCAAGATAGTGAGACCAGCCATAATCTGGATGATGTTGTCATAATGTTCGATGATATGGATGAGGTGTCTTTTTTACTATCAGGTACAATAACATGGACAAACAAGACAGACCTATTGTCTATAATTTGCGCAAACATCCATTTGATGGCCAATGGTGAACCTTTGGAGTAAGTCATTCTAAAGAAATTTGTTTTGTTCTAATTTGGATATTTCCATTGCCCATGAAAAAATTGCTAGAATAAGTAATTTGTTGCTTGTCCTTGTTTTTTTTAGCAAAGAATGGATCCGAAGCACACGACCATATCCAATTTCTTTAAGTGCAAGAAACATTAGAGATATTTTAGATGAGAACAAAGAGATGGATCATGATTGCTTCAATATAGCAATTCGGATGGTTGCGCAGAACAAATTCTTGTTGATGAAGAAACAAAAACAAAAATACCACTTTATGGATCTCCAATTTGTTGTAAGTTCATCTAATTCTTAATTCTATAATTAATCAAATACTTATAAATTTTGCAAAATCAACCATCCATAGCCCAGTTTGGACGAGATCCGCGATGTTGTGGCAAACTAGACCACAAGAAACTGGCAAAAGTGCTCGAGTGCTTGGCCTGGCATGGAATACAAAATTAAAGATTGCAGCAATGTAAGATATGTTCAGTGTACTCCTTTATATTTTATTTATATATATTATATATTTTTAAAACACTTATATTCTATGTCTATGTTTTTAGATTCTACTGCCATATTATCGAGATGGACTATATACTTTATTCATAATGGACATGCAAAAGAAAACTGTGCACATTATGGATCCACTCCTAGATGATGTATGTTACAAGGGTTATGCTCAAATCATGCCATATATAGCTACATTTCATACTATCGCTAAAAGGTTCAGTCTCGCTATGAAACTGATAAATTCTAAGTGGGATGGCAATATTTATTACTGGAAGCGAATATTCCCTGCATGTGTTACAAAAGTTCCAAAATATAAAAGACTGGTAATCACCTATAATATGTTTCATCTTTCTTATTATCACAAAATAGTTATTTAATTTATGTACAATAAAAGAAACAAATGCTCATCTCCAGGAAATTGGGAGACTTCCTTGTATACAATTTCATGAAGTCATGGGATGGTGTAAGATTGCCACCGATCAACACTGTAAGCATATATTCTCTAACTATATTCCGTACACAACATACAAAATTAATAACTTAACTTATTATATCTACCATGCACAGTTACAAATTCACTGAGGATGGAATTTTTGGGGGACATTCTTAAGAGTCATGCAAACGAATGTTTTGACAACTTTCCTGAAGATCTCCAAGTCATGATTAAGGACTTAGACAGAATGTAACTTAAATAGTTATATGAGAAAAAACTTTACTATGACTTCTTAGTTTCTCAGATTGTATACATGCTCAAAGATATTGTGTAAAAGTTCAACTATGGAAAAAAACATTGGTTGTTTTCATGTGCGTCTTCGAGATAAATCCGTTGCGTTTAGCACGGGCATTATACTATATGAGAAAAAACTTTACTATGACTTCTTAGTTTTCCGGATTGTATACATGCTCAAAGATATTGTGTAAAAGTTGAACTATGGAAAAAAAAACATTGGTTGTTTTCATGTACGCCTCCAAGATAAATCTGTTACGTTAGCACGTGCATTATACTAGTTATCTCAAGGTAGCTTGATATCATCTTGGCGTGCAACTGCGAAGTCTCGGTCGTCACTTCATACCCGCTCGGAGACATCATCCGTAACCACGACACCGTAGGACGAATCTCCAATTAGGCACTCGAGCTAATGGGCCACGATATCAGGTATATCCCCCGTACCGCTATTAAGTCTCAGACTCTTGCGGACTTTGTTACCGAATGGACAGAGGTCTAGCTCCCAACCCCAGACATCACCCATGAGTACTGGATGATGTACTTCGATGGGTCCGTAATGGCGCCCGACTCGGGGGCTGGAGTGGTTCTAATCTCCTCGAACGGGAGTAGGCTCAGCTACGCAATTCGCCTCCACTTTTTGGCCTCAAACAACGCCGCGGAATACGAGACCCTCATCAACAGACTGTGCATCGCCATCGAGCTCAGTGCTACACGACTCTACGTTCACGGTGACTCGGAGTTGGTCATCGACCAAGTCATGAAGGAGTCCTCCTGCAAAAGCCCTCTCATGGCAGCATACTGCCAAAAGGTGCGCAAGCTTGAGGATAGATTATAGGGGATCGAGCTACACCATGTCCCCTGAAAGGACAACGATACCATCGATTTTCTTGCAAAATTGGCTGCCAGGCGAGATCCGTCTCTGGACGGGGTCTTCATCAATGACCTTCACGAACCGTCTACCCGCATCCTAGAAGGTCCAATCCAGACACACCCTGATGCCAACCCGGTGCTCGGGGGCTCCGATCCTAGTGCCTATGTGATGACGTCGCCCGCCGACGTCGCCGTGTTGGCACTCGATCAAGCTGACTGGCGAGCACCGCTACTCGCCTACCTACTCGAGGAGGTTCTCCCACCCGAAAGGACTGAAGCATGATGGATCGCTCGATGTGCCAAGACATTCGTCATGTTCGGTAACAAACTTTACAAACGAAGTACGTTAGGAGTACTCATGAAGTGCGTCCCTACCGACCAAGGCAAGCAGCTCCTCCTCGAGGTCCATGGCAAAATCCACGGACATCATGCGGCCCCGAGGTCGCTGGTCGGAAAAGCCTTTCACCAAGGTATTTACTGGCCCACCATGCTACGAGATGTAGAGGAGGTCGTCCGTAGGTGTGAGGGATGCCAGTTCTATGCTCGGCAAACGCACTTGCCGGCACAGGAGCTTCAAACCATTCCCATCACTTGGCCATTTATGGTCTGGGACCTCGACATGGTAGGACCCCTCAAAAAGGGCCCAGGTGGCTTCACTCACCTACTCATAGCGGTCGACAAATTCACCATGTGGATAGAGGCCAAGCCCATCACCAACATTCACTTGGAAGAGGCGGTCAAATTCTTCCTCGACATCATCTACCGGTTCAGCGTTCCTAACTGTATCATCACTGACCATGGAACTAACTTCACCAGGAAGAAGTTCCTAGACTTCAGTGATGGATACGACATCAGGATCGACTGGGCCTCGATTGGATATCCATGTACTAACGACCAGGTCGAGCGGGCCAATGGCATGGTCCTCCAAGGACTCAAGCCCCGCATCTTCGATCGACTCAACAAGTACGCCGGGCGATGGGTTGCAGAGGTCCCAGTGATCCTCTAGAGCCTGAGAATGACCCCAAACTAATCCACAGGGTTCACACCCTTCTTTCTGGCCTACAGAGCTGAAGCAGTGCTGCCCTCCGACCTAGACCACGGCGCCCCAAGAGTGAAGGCCTTCGACCGTGACTGAGCCACAGAGGCTCAACAAGACATAGTCGACCTGCTCAAGGAGGCTTGCGAGACGACCATCATCCGCTCTGCTCGCTACCAGCAAACTCTCCGTAGGTACCACAAAAGAAAAATCAGAGGAAGAATCCTCGAGGTCAAAGACCTCGTGCTTTGAAGGACTCAATCAACCAAGGAGAAACACAAACTCTCTCCACCATGGGAATGACCCTATATGGTGACCGAGGTGATCTGACCGGGCGCCTACCGACTAAAGGACGACAACGGCAATGTTCTCACCAACACTTGGAACATCGAACAGTTACATCGTTTCTTCCCCTAAAAATTCGATCTTACCGCTTTCTTTCATTCAACGTTTGCTCCTACAAAGCACCCCGGCCCGAACACTTTTGGACCGGGTCGCTCAGGGGCTCCATGGGGTGTGATACCACCTCTCTTTTCTACTATCATATGATAAATACCTTTTTACCCGAACGAAAGGGTAGTCCGTTCCTTTAATTACCTTACGTAACTTTGCTTTAAACATTCTGACCGATCACACCCCGCCATGACCTACGGTCACGAGCAGCTGAGCCTCGCGGGCCACGCCCGGGTTCTTAAGGTTGCAGCCTACGGTTCAAACGGGCAGGTGCAAAAAATAAAGAATAAAAAATAAAGTTATGCTAGGGTAAAAATAAGGAACGGATGGGACAAGCTTCCCCTTACGAAGTGATTCCATCATAAAACGAAGTCGATGTATTCATGGATATAAAAATGTTTACACAGGGGGCTCCCCCACGAACTTATCCCTTACATATATTGACTATTTTTCTACTCTAAATACTACTGCGCCTGCCCGGTGGCATCGGCTACCGGCTCGATCGGTGAAGATAAGCGCTGCTCGGTCTCTGACAGGACGACATTCGACTCGGCGGGAGGCGGGATGATGTTCGCTTCTAACCTAGGCTCCACTCCATACGCAGGTTTGGCGATCTCTTCCGCGCTCACACGGCGAGCCTCCATCACCCATTGCGCGGAGACTTGCTCTGCCACCAACTATGCATGCGGCAACAAGCTTTCCCTGAGCGCATGGATGGCGTCCGCTCTCCAACCGTCAGCGTACCCGCTACAGATGGCGGTGAAGTCCAGGTCTCACCTCCGAGACGACGACCTGGGCGACATTGTGGATCTGGTCAAGCTCTCCCTTGAGAGCACGTCACTCTTCAAGGGACTTGGCCAGCGACTCCACGATCCGACCAATCATCGCCTTGGCCATCTCTAGGTCCTGCTCTAGAGAACCAACCCATCCACCTAGTTCTAGAAGAAGGATGACAAGCTTAGAAGCAAGGGAAAGGAAAAACCAAGACATCAACCAAAAGCGGAATAGGTACTTACCGAGGTGGGTGTTCTCAAGGATGGAGAGTCCTTCCACTTGCTGAGTCACCTGCTCACGCAGCCGAGCATTCGACTCCTCCGTCCCAAGCACCTAGGCCCGGAGCGTGAGCACTTCCTAGTCGACCTCCGACCGGGCCTTCTGCTCTGACTCCAGAGCCTCCAGGGACTCCCGGAGCACCACCTCGGTCTCCGCCAAGGACTCCTGGAGCACCACCTCGGTCTCTGCCAAGGACTTCTAGAGCACCACCCTAGTCTTAGCTCGGTGACCCGCCACGACACCGCGGCCTCCCGCTCCATCCGAGCATGCTCTTCGCAGAGGAAATGGGACTTACGGCTTGACATCTCTTCCAGACCCAACAAACTGAGAAGCAAGCATGCTGAGGCAACCAGCAAAAGACCAAGGAGTCAAGAACGAACACAGAAAACTTACCTCTGCGATGTGGGACAGGTCGACTGTAACCGCCTGATGGACGACCTTGACCCGCTCCAAGGCCTCCTCCAGCCTCATCCTGGTTTGGGCGAGATCGGACTCCATCGCGAGTCCTCTCCCCCCAAGTACATCCTAGAGCTGCACCTCCTTCTCATCCCGAAGGATGAATCACACCTTCCTCGGGTCACCGGGGCTGGGCCACACCAGCTCTCGGGTCGCCCCTGACCTGCTAGAAGGCCCAGCCGATGATCGGACCACTGCTAGCTCCTACGACGGCAGGATGGCCGGTGGCTCCACCCTAGTGCCTACCTCGCTGGGGCAGGGGATCTCCACCTCCTCGACCTCATGGCCCGCTGGTGGTTGTTCTGCCTCCAGTCTGGCCATGTCTCCTCCTGACTACGACAGCTCCAACCAGGAGGGCGAGCCATGTGTCCCTTCGCTGGGCAAGGCAAGGAGCCCAGTCTCCCTCCTCTCTTCCACCACAATTGTTGGGGGAGGGGTCACAAGGTCACCTTCGACCCAACCTCTGCCGTCGCCATTGGGATTGCTGCCAACACTGTCACCGCCGCTGCCGCCATACTTACGACTAGCTGGGAGGGCGCAGCCCCCAGAGGGGAAGGTCGCACCGCCGCCACCCTGCTCTCCCCATCGCTGGTCACAATGCGCTGCAAGCTAGGTCTCCACTCCTCCCGTATGGGAGGCGGGGTGATACTCAGTCCCATCAGCATCTGGCCGCTGTCAGAAAGTTTTAGGTCAGTCGCGCTCAAAAAAACTCAAACTATGAGATCAAAAAGAAACAAAGAATGCATACCGGGACGTAAGCGGTAGGGCTCTGAAGCCTCGACCCACTGGCAATAGGCCTACCGAACGAGGGCCACTCACAGGTCATGAGCCGTGCCCCCTCACTTCGACCGGGGGGGAGTCGACCCGGCTGGCTCCTGATCGGCTCGTGAGTCGCCGCGACCACTGGCTCGAGGCGTGCCCACCGGAGCAGCTGGCGGGACATCCCCTTGTTGTGGGTCGTGCACACGCGCCAACCCTGAAGACGCGGGGGTGCAAGCCCGCTCCTCCGAGCGCCTGGCCTACCCCGCCATGCCCGGAGCAGGTGGGGACAAGGCCAACGATGCCTCCGAGGGGAGCGGCGACCGCGTCCACTTCGCCTCCCACTCGTCGACGGCGTCCGAGCTCGTGGCACACTTCCTTTATGGGGAGCATCGCTGCGCCTCTCTGCCTCCCGCCCACCACCGGCGGATGTGGCCATGGGCTCACGACGCTCCACCGAAGTCACGATGACGCTCCAGCTACCCTCATCCTTAGAAGAGCTCGTGTTTCCACCCACCTCCGTGGGGTCCTCCGACTCGAGCTCTGCCTCCACGTCACTCCGATTCTCGCTAGCCCGCACCCACCGGGCGATCTCCATCTTTTTCCCGTGCTTCCTCCAAGCCTTCTCAGCTCTCTTCTTCTTCTTCACGACCGCCGCTTGCTTCAGGGCAGCTTGCCAGGCCACGCCCTCCAGCCCCTTCGAAAGATGTGGCCGGGATTTATAATCGGTGAGTCCCGGTGAGACGGACGACTTGAAGTCAAATTATAGGAGAGCAAGATCAAAAGGGACACGGAATAAGGAGAGGAGAATGTACCAGATTGGGCAGCTTCCTAGTGTGGAGAGGTCCGGGCTTTTCTTCGAGGGTCTCCTAGGCCTTTAGTTGCAGCACCCGGTCGAGTCGGCTCCGGACTTCGTCCTTCACCAACTCCACCGGCGACGCGCGGTCGGGGCCCGTCGGGCCAGAGTACAACCACATCGGTCGTGTCCTTTCCGCTAGTGGGGTGACCCAACGGTGGAAAAGGTGTCGAACACCCACAGCCATCGAGGCTGTGCTGCAACAGCTTCTGGAGCTACGCCTCGATGATCCCCAGCTTGTTTTGCTAGCTAGAGGGGCCCCATGACTAGCTCTCCCACCTCTCCGCCCTTCTACCGATGAACAGCGGGAATGGCGTCTTCGTCGGGTTTTAGATGTAGAACCCCTCCCCATGCCACCCTCGATTGGAGTCATAGGGGGTGTACGCGGGGTAGGAGCTCGATGAACTCAGCTTCTTCTATAGGGCAAAGCACCCAACCGGCGTAGTCCTGGGTGGCTTCCCCTCCGACAAGCCTCGCCCGGTGAAGATCCGTCGGTAGAAGTCAACGTGCGGCTCCATCCTGAGGAAGGCCTCGCAGACGGTCATGAAGTCGGCTATGTGCAGCACCCAAGTCGGATTGAGGTGCTACAGCTCCAGGCCCCACTCATTAAGGAGCTCGCGTAGGAACCAGTGCGCAGGATATCCTAGCCTGCACTCATGGAAGGCGATGAAGGAGACAACCTGATCGGCCCGAGGTTGCGGAAAAGCCTCCCCCGCAGGAGCCCTCTAGTGCACCACCTCCTTCGGCGGAAGTAGCCCCTTCTCGGTGAAGGCGGCCAACACCGTCTCATCCACATTAGATGGCCTCCAGCTCGACATCTCGCTTCGGACTCACAAACAGATCTATGAGTTCTCCTCTCCCTCGCTCTCCCCTTTTTCTCCTAGGAACCGCCGCTGCACACGAACGCTCTTGGCGAGAAGGAAGAAGGAGGAGAAGCGGCAGCTGGGGATTAGGTGAAGGAATGGGACAAAAACCCTCTCCCTTCCCCTATTTAAGGAGGAGACACAACAGTTGGAGAAAGGCGAAGGGTTGGGGCGAAAAAACCCTCCCCCTTTCCCTATTCAATGCAGATGGGAACGCGATGGGACACGTCCTGACCGATGGGATGCACCCTGCCTGACAAAACGGCGCCTGGTTAGACAGGACATGGCCTAGGCATGGCCCACCACTACCGCAAGCTAGGCGCAGGAAACAAGGTGCAACCGCACACAGACGGCCCTCCGCCTTCCCAGGTAGGGCTTGGAAGGGCCCAACAACGGGATCTCCGCCAAGAAGAAACCAACGGGCTTCCTGAGTCGATCGAACGGCTTAGGCGAATGCTGAGAGATAGGTAAGGAGCAGAGGGATGCCCCATGTGGGCCATGCCGACTCCGTCACGAATGACGAACACGGATCCTATTCGGACATGTCCGATAAGAACTCCTCAAGCCTGTCACTCGAGTCATCAAGGTAACTCTACCAATCCCTCTTACTTTATTTTTCTAATACATGATCATTCATCCATCCATTCTCATACACGCATTCGCACATTCATTCATACAGTCATTCATTCATCCCATACATCTAAAGCATCGCATATGCAATTAAATGCATCACAATGCTCGGTGTTGCGTCACAAAGTGGTAGTTGCCTCATTCAACTTGAGCAACGACCGACCGGGGTTCAAAGGTCGGCCCACGAAGGGCTCGAGGCCGCTCCACGTCAAACAAAGCCAGGGGAGAAAATGTAGATGAGCCCTAGTGGCCCTTGCCCAATCTGCTCAGAAGCAGACATGGTCATCTCAACCTTCTCGTTTGATCCTAACCTCGAGCCATGCCCATAGAATCTCCATTGAGGGGAGGCCAGCGGGCCACCTAAGTCAATCTCCAAAATGACCCAGGCATCTGCCAGGACACGGGTTAAGGAGCAGTGGAATGCCACACGAGAGCTATGCCGACCCGTCACGAACGATGGACCCGGATTCCACTCGAACGTACCCGTTAGCGAGCTTACCGAGTGCGTCACTCGAGCCATCGAGGCAAGCGACGTTAGCTCAGCCCCTCCGGCTGTGAAAACCGCGGATAGGGTAATGCACAGAACTACACCAACCCCTACCGAGCCCAACGAGGCTTATGGGATCAGGTCGCCCGACACCGACTCGAGAAATCAACCGACCGCGTAGGTCGCGGGCGGGACAAACACGGGCAAACGCCCTGAACGGCAGTCTGCAGCCCCAGGAAAGAGTACCAACTTGCTCAGCCTCCAACTGACTCACCAGTCGGACGTAGGCTCGGGGGCTACACCCGCGAGTGTGCTCACGCGCACCCGCTGTCAAAACAAAAAATTCCCCCACTGTCAAAACAAAAAAAACCAGACGATTCTACCCGAATCACCTGGGGGCTCGGGGGCTACACTCGTGGATGCGCTCATGCGCACCCACTGTTAAAACGAAAAATCCCCTAGACGATTCTACACGAATCACCCGGGGGCTCGGGGGCTCCTGTCGGATTCATAAACCTAGGGTCCCTCATGGACCTACTTCCCAGCAAAAGCTCGGCCCAACAGACGACATTGTGAACGATGCGCAACTCCTTGGCTAGCCCAAAATACCTAAACGACAGGCTAGAAGGGCGATCCAGCCTCCGATCGGGAGGCCTGGCCAAGGAGGAACGATGCTCGCTTCCGACTCCGGCCCGCCTCTCTGACCGAAAGGCCTGGCCAAGGAGGAACGACGCTCGCTTCCGACTCTAGCCCGCCTCTCCGACCAGAAGGCCTGGCCTAGAAGAGGGACGACGCTAGCTTCCGACTCCGCCCCGCCTCTCCGACCGGAAGGCCTGGCCTAGAAGAGGGACGACGCTCACTTCTGACTCTGGCCCGTCTCTTTGATCGGAAGGCCTGGCCAAGGAGGAACGATGCTTGCTTCTGACTCTGGCCCGCCTCTCCGACCGGAAGGCCTGGCCAAGGAGAGGACGACAGTCGCTTCCAACTCTGGCCCACCTCTCCGATTGGGAGTACACCGAATCTCTGCTTACAGCTCTTCTCCGACTAGCACGGTCGGAGCTGACTGGGAAACAATCGAACGGGGACGCCCGCTCAGAAAGGACCTAAAGAATCAGGCGAAGCAAGTAAGGCAGGGCGCTAAAGTCAAACCACAATACCGAAGACCGTACCCTGCACGCCTGCAGAACAGTACCGTCAGGTCATATCAGCAGGGTGCTCTGCAACCTTCTAGACATATTAGAACACCAACAGTGTTGTGGGCGCCGACATTTAACCTACAGTATGGTAGGCACCGACATTTGCCATACCAGAAGAACACGATGAAACCAACCACTTGCATCAGGGCCCCAACAGTATTGTAGGCGCCGACAAACCGTCTCGTACCCGATGGCATGGGCTACAAGACTAGGTAGCACGCACTTTCTCTCTCTCTGTCTTGTAAGGCCGTCCCATTCATCTATAAAAGGGGATGCGCTCTCTCCTAAAAGGAGACGAGTCAGACGACCAACGATTCGAACAATTCAGACAATTGATTCCGATTTTCTCTATTTGGCTCTAGAATTCTAAAGCCAGACAGAGCATACGCTCGAACACTTAGCGCACGTCGAAGCTCCCGTCACTCTTGGCCCTTCGGTCCGGAGTTCGACCGGACCTCTGATACCCCACATCTTACTCCCTCTCGTTTGTAACCCCACAGCAAACTTCGAGCACCTGGGCTCAGGAATAAAGTCTCCGACCGACTCAAACTGGACGTAGGGCACGTTGCCTGAACCAGTATAAACCCTGTGTCATTGAGTGCTAGGCCATATCCAATCACAACGTACGGCAAAACGACAAATATTTACTAGTTGGTCACTTTTCGCACCGACACAACTACTAAATAGTATTGAGTATGACGAGGTTACATGACACTTGTTTGTCATCAAAGTTACTTGGTCATTAATGTAGACCAATTATAATAGACATACGAGAGCATGCATATGTGCGGCAAGGTGCATGTAGCCACACAGTCTAACACAGCTAACTTAAAATTTTACCTAGGGCAGGGACCAACGCCCACTATGGTCCTGACAATGTTCCACTAACTCTTCTACGTAGTCCGGATGATCGGTATCAACTAATTATAATAGATAACAAGAACTTGTGCGTGCAAATAAGCACCAAAATGAGTCTATAAATATTCAAGCAATTTTAAGGTAGGCACCATAAGATAGAACATGATTTTAGACAAAATATGAAACTAATTTCATAAACTTTTGAGGTAAACATTTTTTCTTAGACTAAACCAAATTTTAGCATTTTTAATTGCATTATTTTTCCATCCAAAAATATTTAGGTAAATTTTTTAATGTTTTTTTAAAATATTTCTACTTTGGTTTACCTCCTTAAACTCTCAACTTAGTTTGATTTATCTCCTCTGATGTGATAGCACATTAGCAAAACCACTAAAGGTGCAAAAACAAATGGTTTTAAAAGTTGAAGAGAGTAAAAAAACTGGTTTTGTAATGCAGAAGCAAAATCGGACGACTATGATAGTTGATGGATGTAAATAGACTTCTTTGTTAAATTAGTCTTATTGTATGGAACTATAGGTTATGACCAAAAGGTGCACCGTAATGCTGGTATAGTGATATGGATCATGGATGATTCTTTGTGTTTTGTTATTTATTAGGGTGATTTAGTTAGTTAAATCGTTATTTCCGTACTGTTTCAAACGACCAAAATTGTGAAAATTTCTACAGACTATCATAGGAATCCAGAAATTTAAGATGGAACATTGAGAACTTTTTATGCGCTGTTTTTTCCTTCTAAAATTTAGTTTTTTATGCATACTGTGGAAAAATCCAAAATCAGGAAAAAACAGGTAACACTCCAGGTTAGTACTTGCCTTTTATGGAAATATATTAAGCTCGCATCTTGTTGTTGTGAAATGAAGAAAAAATAAACACAAAACAAAAACAAAAAAGCTTTAGACGGTCTCCAACAACCGCGACTTAAAATAAAAGACATATTCGTCCTTTGGGTAGCGCTACAGGCAAAGAGTTCAATACCTATTTTTGGTCTTCTCCAACAACAAAACCCAAAAAACAACCCTCTGTACAAATGGGACTTCAGGAGAGAGGATACTCAGATTTGAGTTATGTATCTCCTGACACCTAAAATGAGTCTTCTATATAGGTACTCTGCTGAAGCCTATAAATATTATGTTGAAGACCTATTTTAGGTTTGGATTCCGCAACGAGTCTCCTGTTCAGTCTAAGAGTTCTGAAATGCATTCAGCCCTCTCATAAGACAACCAAAAGAAACTCTGCTCTGCTCTGCCTAACCAGAGAGTACAACTAAACAATTTTTTTTAGTTCCACCTTCCACGACTGTTTCCAATCTATACAATAGTATAATAAGCGTGCAATCCAAAAACTCCGTCTCCTCTCACAGAACACTGACAGAACACTGTTCCCGGCACAGTCAACGCGCGATCTGTTTTCCCTGATGAACAGTAACTGTTTTCGTAAACAGTGCCCGGTTTTTGGAACAGTAACGGGCTGCTATGAACAGTCCTTACCCATTAAGGAACAGTGCCATGTGTATGTGCACGCACAAAAAAAAAAAAGAATGTGAAAATGCAACCAATCAGCCATGAGCCCATGACGCCCTGCCCTCGCTGAACTAGCTCATCTGAGTACAACACTGGGTCAGAGAGAGGTGGACAAATCGCCGTCAGACTTGAAGCCAACCGGCATGCACCGCCGCTGGATCGACTGAACCCAAACAACGTTCGGATCACGCATGCACGTGTGTACTCGCCTACTCCTAGCTTGCTCCTTCAAAAAAGTGTAAGGTGTTTTAACTTAAATTTTGTTTAACTTTATAACTAAAAAATCCATCAACTTGGATTCTTGGACACCACCAAATTAGTTTCATTAAATCACTACGAAATATATCTCAATAGTGCGCTTGTTTGACATAGTGCACGCCAGTATTTTTTAATAGACTCTGTCAAAGTTAGAACAAATTTGTTATAAATATGATATATGATAAAACTAAAATACACTTAATATTTTTGCAATGGAGTGGGCGTACACTTCTCATTCAAGCAGTCGCAAACAAGCAACAAAACTTTGGATCGATGTAGATTGATGCTGGATTGCTGGCTGGCGTTCAAGAATGAAATTGGAATTAAAGGAGATGGTTTGGATTGCTTCTGCGGTTCAACTGTTCAAGGAATTCCATAAATTATATATATATATATATATATATATATATATATATATATATATATATAAACTACTGTTCTGCAGTTGGCCATAGAATAACTTATTCTGTGGCCACTTTGAGTTACGATAATTACCATGCTAATTTACGAGATTACAGTAACTCCTTACTAAGTGATTTACTATAATATTATCGTAAATATCACCGTGAGTTGTAGTAACACGAGTATCGTAAATGCATATTCATGTTATCGTAAATTGATACAAATATTATCGTAAATCAAGGTGGCTATAGAATAAGTTATTCTATGGCCAGCTGCAGAATAGCCTTATATATATATATATATATATATATATATATATATATATATATATATATATATATATATATATATATATATATATATAGAACTACTATCCTGTAGCTGGCTACAGAATAACTTATTCTGTAGCCACTTTGAGTTATGATAATTACTATGTTAACTTACGAGATTATAGTAACTCCTTACTAAGTGGTTTAATATAACGTTATGGTAAATATCCCCATATGTTATAGTAACCTAACTATCGTAAATATGTATTGACATTATGGTAAATTAGTATATAAAATTATAGTAAATGGAGGTGGCTACAGAATAACTTATTTTGTAGCCGGCTACTGAATAGCCTCTCCCTCTATATATATATATATATATATATATATATCAAACTAGAAGCATAGCCCGCTCGTTGCTGCATGAATTGCGGATAATTTAGAATAAAATTAGACTATATATATAATTACTTATACGAAGGAATAAACTATTATAAATTAATGTTAGTGGATTGCGTGGTATGTTGACATGGACAATAAAATGCTTTGTATGCCTTGCTGATGTAGATATCACAATTGCATATGTTAGTGGATTTTAATTGCATATGACAGTGCATTGCTGAAGTGGACAGCTTGCATGTTGAGATATGGAGTTTAGAATTGTAAGAGATATAGATTAGAGATTTTGGCTATATGCACGTCTTAGAAGGAATGCGATACTGGCTGGTTGATCGCCTCGCCTCCTTAATCTTCTCCAATAAGCAAACATGCAAATGCATAATACAAAAGTTGAAGATTACATCACCGATCCCATTAACATATCTTGCAATCCAGTTCCATCCAATCGAAGATGTTTGATTTCTGAAAGCAAAAAAGGCTTAAATTCACCATTATATATGCTTTCATCATTTGGCCACCTTTTGTTTTTGCACAAAGTCAGCTCCTATATATATAATCACACTTTTATGCAACTTCGACAATGACGGTACTTCACTTAAACAAAATGTAGCAGAAGCCAGGGTCAAAACAATTACACTATGTCAAATTTCAGAAGAAGCAAAACAACTCATCCGCTTCTCAGTTATCCAGTTATATCTTCTATATAAACATTCTTTAAGTTGACGTAGATCCCTGTCTTTTCTCTATTGCAACTAAAATTAAGAATAAATTACACCGGTGGTCCCTAAAGTATTACATGATTCTCATCCAGGTCCTCAAACCATGAAATTGCAGATAAGGTTCCTAAACTATTTAAGTATGTCATCCCGGTGCAAAATAGCCACGTCACAGTTCATTAGCCGACGTGGCACTCCAGCGTGAAACCGACATGTGGGTCCATAGCTCATAATTATAGGAACCGTCTAAACTGTCATGTGATTCTCATATAGGTCCCAAACTATAAAATTACTCATTTGAGCCATTTATTAAAAAAATGCATTTTGCGTATCTCATTCAAACATCCTAAGAACTTTGCCCCCCACCCCCACACTTCATTTGTACCCTCTCACACACAACAGAGTGTCTTCGACAACGTATGCGGGACGAACTAGACAACGGCGTCACAGCGGTGGGCTATACTATAGCGAGAACGAAAAGGACTACTGGATCATGAAGAACTCGTGGAGCGCTAGCTGGGGTGAGGCTGGCTACATCTGCATGAGGTGCAACGTGCCCGTGGCCACGGGCAAGTGCGGCATCACCATGGATGCGTACTACCCGATCAAGAATCGCCCCAGGGCGAACAGGACCGCACAAGGTCGATCTGTACTGGAGCTATATATGTGGTTCTGGCATAGACATGCAGGCCATTCACATCATATATGGATTCCC
Organism: Miscanthus floridulus; assembly: GCF_019320115.1. Taxonomy (NCBI): domain Eukaryota; kingdom Viridiplantae; phylum Streptophyta; class Magnoliopsida; order Poales; family Poaceae; genus Miscanthus; species Miscanthus floridulus. The sequence goes on from NC_089598.1 coordinate 101,723,698, forward strand.
TCTTGCTATTGATAGCCTGATACACTAGTTGACGCTAGTTGTTGATTGTGGAATATCAAGTTTAGACTTTGCACCTTTTGTCCCGCGTGTGATGTGTACAGATGTAAATAAGATGTCCGTAAGGCTTTGTGTAAAACAGCCATGTCACAATCCATTAGCTGACATGGCGCTCCAACGTGGAATCTACATGTGGGTCCATAACTCATAATTATAGGGATGGTGTAAACTATCATGTGATTCTCACCTAGGTCCCAAACTACAAAATTACTCATTTGGGTCCTTGATAATCTATTAAAGTAATGTAATCCTTGTCTAAAGCAACCTCTTCACGCTTCATTCTTCATCGTCGTGTGGATTGCCAGATAGGTTTCCGAGCCTTTGCTTGCCATTGAACTTCTTATTGTCTGCTTTTCATCTTATCTTTGAGAGAAATGTATTGATGCCATCTGCCAATATGGTTGGACCGGGTGACATACTGACACGCACTATGGTCAAGTTTGTGGTAAGACACATCACTCGCTACGGTGACATGGAACAACTGGCCAACATATCCGCGAAGTTGTTGCTGACCGGTTGTTCCATGTCACCAATTCACAATGAGTGAGTGAGGTGTTTTAGCACACACTTGATAAACAATGCCTGCCCCAGCGTGTCCCTTGATCCAACCGTACTAGCATATTAGGGACAGAGATGGATAATTTGTAGTTTAGGACCTATGTGAGGATCGCATGATAGTTTAGGCACCGTCCCTGTAATTATAAGCTATGGACCCACATGTCAATTTCATGTTGTAGCGTCACGTTAATTAATGGACCGTGACGTGGCTGTTTTGGACCTGGATGACATACTTAAATAATTCAGGACCTAGATATGTAATTTCATAGTTTGTGGATCTAGATAAGAATTGTGTAATATTTTAGAAAACAACAGTGTAATTTATTTACTTAAAAAAACTAACTAGAAACCGTGCCAAAACAAGCATCGGCGTAGACTCGTAGTTCTAGTGGTGCTTGTCTCTACAATCGCGTCAACGGTTGTTGGCTGGCGCCGTGGGTGTGCCCGGATGGTCCACTTGGCGTCCCGCGTGGCTATAAATTGACCCTTTCGCTTCACAGGCTGAGGCACCGAGCCGACCCACGCGACCGTACGACAGCACTTGTCTTGAGACTTGAGACCAGTCCGGCTCTCGAGCACCCATGCATCCAGCACGCTCCCCTTCTCCCACGGCGATGGCGGCCACAATGCTCGCGGTGGCATTGGCCGTGGCACTGGCCGCCGTCGATGTCTCCGCTGCGCCCCGCAGCATCCACTCGGTGGCGCCGTGGGAGCGGGTGGACGAGGAGGTGCGGCAGCTGTACGAGGCGTGGAAGTCAAAGCATCCGCCGAGGCCGCCGCGCGGCAACGACGACGACGACCTCCTGCGGCTGGAGGTGTCCCGCGACAACCTCCGCTACATCGACGCCCGCAACGCCGATGCCGACCTGGGGCTCCACGGCTTCCGCCTCGGCCTCACCCCTTTCGCCGACCTCACCCTGGAGGAGTTCCGCGGCCGCGTCCTCGGCTTCCAGCAGAGCCGCCGCAACGACACGACGGCAGACGACGACGCCAATGGGCGGAGCACCCGCTTCGACCTGCACAGCGCTGGCGAGCCGCAGGCCGTCCCAGCCGCCGTCGACTGGCGCAAGAGCGGCGCTGTCACCAGCGTCAGGAACCAAGGCGCATGCGGTCCGTAAACTCGATCGTCGGTGCTCCATAGATCGATCGAGCTATGAAGTTCTCATCTCCGGTAAGAATATGGAGCTAGGTATGTATCTGACTGATGGATGATCTTTGCGCCCGTGAGAGACGCGTGCAGGTGGGTGCTGGGCATTCTCGGCGGTGGCCGCATTGGAGGGCATCAACAAGATCGTGACAGGTAAGCTCGTGGAGTTGTCGAAGGAGCTGATCGACTGCGACCACAACAGCCATGGCTGCAACGGCGGACGCATGGATTACGCTTTCCAGTGGGTTATCAGCAATGGCGGGATCGACACCGAGGCCGACTATACCCCTTCACCGGACGTGACGGCACTTGTGATGCCAACAAGGTCGGTACGGTACTGTCATGATATAAGTAATTAAGTTTCTGTTTTCTGCAGTAAATTTGCATGAACACCTAACCTGCTCGCTGCTTCGATGGTGATGGATATTTGTACATGTTTTGTTATGTAGATAAAAAGAAGGTTGTGTCCATAAATTCGTACAAGAGGGTGTTGCCAGCCAACAATGAGAAGGCGTTACAGGCGGCGGTGGCCAATCAGCCTGTTAGCGTCGCCATCGAGGCAGGCGGCCGTTCGTTCCGGCTCTATAAATCGGTAAAAATAAAAAAAACGTCGCTTATAATGCACGCCACGACTAGGGAAACAACATGCATATAGGCCATCTGTTTATTTATTTAGAGAATGTATTTTGGGAAACTCATTCGAAACAGCCTAGCAACTTTGCCCCTTCCCCTGCCCTCAACTTTATTTCTACTCCCCCCACCCCCACCCCAACCACACACACACAACAGGGTGTCTTCGACGGCGTATGCAGGGCGAAGCTAGACCATGGCGTCACAGCGGTGGGCTATGGCAGCGAGAATGACAAGGATTACTGGATCGTGAAGAACTCGGGGGGGCGCTAGCTGGGGCGAGGCCGGCTGCATCCGCATGAGGCCCAACATGGCCGCGCCCAAGGGCAAGTGCGGCATCGCCATGGATACCTACTACCTAGTCAAGAATCGCCCCAGGGCGGACAGGACCGCACAGTCTGTGCTAGAGCTAGAGATGGTTCTGGTGTAAACATGCAGGTCATCCACATCATATGTGAAATGCCCCCCTTGCTATTGATTGCCTGATACACTAGTTGATGCTGGTGTTGAATTGTTGATCGTGGAATATCAAATCTACACTTGGCATCTTTTGCCCCACGTGTACATGGTGCGTACGTATACGAACATAAAAAAGATATCAATAAGGCTTCTATTTTGTGAGTGAGATAATACCATATGTAACATAAATTAAATAAATAAACTTTAGCTCATTTGCGAGGGGTAATGCAAGGAACGGTTATGTACTAAGTAGTTGTTTGAGCTTTGACTATACATCAATCATGTGTGGGTTTTCTCTCTCTCTTTTTAACGTGAGTACGTGTTAGTCCATCTTCATCATTTCCCACTCATTTTTTATTTATACAATGAAATGAGTTTTGATTCATCACCATTGTATTCCTAACAAACTAATAATTAATATTAGTATAAGGAACGGAGTACCTAATTTCACCAAATTCTAGGCTCATCACAAGTTAGCATACATATTCCCTCCATCTAAAAAATACAAATCTTGTTTTCCGAGTAGTAAATCAATCTCAAGTTATACTAAGTTTATTGAAACCAATTTCAACATATGTATCCCCAAAATAGGTTTATTAAAGAAATATACATTTCATAATTAATCCAATAATACTTATTACACATCGTAAATGTTAGTGTTCAGTATATATTTGATGAAACATAAGATTGATTAAATCCTCGACTGTATTTATGTTTTGTTGATCCATGACTACAAATCATCATCAATTACATATGTTCTTTTGTTGGGAGCGCTACATCTACATCTTTATGTCCTGCCCTTGTTTTTTTTAGGGAAATTATGTCTTGTCCTTGTTATTGTGATGCTTTAGCTTCTAATCTATTTTATGTGCGATGCAGTTGTAAGCTCTCAATGAATATTCTTTTATACCTTTAATCTTTATTTTTTTAAAAAATAAAGCAAATTTTATGTGCGATGCACTTGTAAGCTCTCAATGAATATCCTTTTGTACCTCTAATCTTTATTTTTAAAAAATAAAGCAAACGAGCTAGACGTGGGTTGAATCGGAAGTAGGGATGTAAGTGGGATAGCCCACAAATCCGTATATAGGTTGAATTTTGTGGATTGTCGTGCAAAATTATATATCCATTCTTGATTGTGACTGAGCTGAGTGAGGATGATGGTGACTCTTGTAATAATTTTATTCTAATTTTGCGATGAAAAATAATATATTTCCATTATCTTAAAAAAGTACGAGCCTCTACGTGGCGTGGGTCCACTTGGCATTGGCATGCTAGGATATTTATCACCTCCAGCGAGGTGGTGAACTAACCCAACTCGCTCAAGTCAAACAAGTTCAGACTTTAGAGATCGTCGACAACCTCACTAGTCCACAACCACCAAATGCACAAGTGTGGCTAATTCACGAGACAAATCTATTAAGCCTAATTAATCCACGATTAACCCATGCGACGCCACAGTAAACATATGTTAATCAATGCTTAATTAGGCTTAATAGATTCGTCTCGCGAATTAGCCACAACTTATGTAATTAGTTTTATAATTAGCTCATATTTAATCATCCTAATTGATATCTAAACATATGAAAGTTTAGTCTTGTGATCGAGCACCCTCTAAGTCGGGAACAATCTTTCTGATCGAGGCCGGTTTGGTCCGGACCGCTGGTCGCCCGGCCCATAAGCAAATCGGGTCAGGGATCACGGGCAATTATCCGTAACCCGTACAGGATCCGCTAGGCGGAGCCGCGCCCGAGCCCCGACGCGGCGTTTCACTGGCCGCGAATAAACTTTGCGTCCCCTTCCACACGCGCTCCCCCTCTCACTCGCTCCGACAAAAAACCCTAGACCTCCCGCCACGCCGCCGCCAGCCGCCGCCTCCCTCCTCACAGACAGCCGGTGGGTGTCCCCGATCGCCTCCTCCCGAATTTCCTCCACTCCTTCCCCGGATTCGTCTTGATTCGGTCTGTGTTTTCTGTAGGTTCCATCGCTGAGATTCTTCCTGTGAGGAGGTGTTGGGGGGTAACTGGTGATGGGGGCGGAGCAAGGCTACGACGATATGGAGGTGACCATCAGCGACTCTGAGGCGTTCCAGTATGTCGGGGAGGTGCTGCAGTCCGTGCGGATGGTACGGACCTTCCATCCTTAGCTCTTCGCCGTGCAATATGACAGGACATTGATTTCGGTGGCTTATTTGCTTTGGATGATGATATAGTATTCTCGTTGGGCTTGGAAGTTGGAAGTACTTAAGACTCTGTAGCTCCAATCTTTCTATACTTTACTTCATTGCTTCAATTATTGAGCATTCATTTTGGAGCTTGGCAAGTAAATTGGTGCACCTGCACCCCCTGAACTTGGACTATAAATTCAAATGCAATATGCTAGCTCTGCTTGTACTCCCACCAAGGTTTCTTAGGATTTAGGACGTTAGAATGTGATATAGAGAAGTGCAGTATCCAAACCTTGTATTGAGAAAGCACCCCCAAAAAAACTACTGATGCAGTTTCTGACTCCATTGTATCTCCTGCAAATTTGAAAGGAGGGCATGATCTTCAGAATTTCTAAGCATCCCCTGGATAACCACACTAAAGCAAAACCAAGTGAGGATTTGGTATGTTTGTTATCAAGTCCAGAAATTCACCAATTGTTGCCCTCTGGCTCTGCTTTTGTTTCGTATCAGCAGTGGTGGAGGGTGACCAAAAGCAAGGAGGGGCAATTACAAAAGCTACTACTGTATTACCTATCAAATTTCTCAAATCATGACTATAGGTGCAGTCCTACAAAGCATCCATGAGGATTATAGGATGTTATAGTTAATGTCAGAGTTACTGCCCTCCCAGAGGAGGGAGGGGAGGCCCAGTTTCCCCTCCATGAGCCTCCGCTCCTGTGTATCAGTTCTGTAGATAAAAAACGGACAGACCCAGTGCCGGAGGCTCCCACATGAGTGGGGTCTGGGGAAGGGAAAAACCGAGGCAAGCCTCCCCCCCGCAAATCTGCGGAGAGGTTGCTTCGAACCCACGACCTGGTGACTCAGTGAGACAGCTGTCACCACTGCACCAGGCCTGCCCTTCATATCAGTTCTGTAGATCTCTGGTCTAAATTGCTCCTATCTGCTAGAGGTTAACAACTAATTAAATGACATACATCTTTTGCCAGTTTCTGTTGATAGATTTGTTAAACATTAAAGTTTTGCGGTCTGAATAACAAGAGCAATAATGCATTCACTTATCTTGTTATGGAAAACATATTCTCCAGAACAAAGCCGAGACCTGCAGTGAACTTTATATTCCTGCTTTCAAGTTTGAAACTAAAGCTTGCTGGTGAACTGGTGAAGACATGGCCAAATTCGCCAGATGCATGTGAGGTGTGGAGTTAGGGAAATTGAAAGGTGATCATTTTCAAATTGCGGGTGTTTAATTAGCAAATACAGGATTCTTCTGCTTTTTACACCTCAAAACCACTATATTAAGGAAGCTTGTACACAATACATGTTTTAACAGGTGGACAAATGAAAGTACCTGCAGTGTTTATTTGCCTTTCTTAGAGAGTAGGTAATAGTCGTGTTCTTTTTGCTTCTTGTAGCTATGTACTTCATGGAGACTGGAGTAATGCCTTGTCATTTAAAAAAATAGAACCCAAAATACATAAATTATTTAGCAACAGTGTATGTCGTGTAAAATTTTCCTTTCTTGTCTGAGCTCAGTCTGCTGATTTGAGTACACTGCCTTTACTCAGTCCCCTACATTAAGGAATTCATTCCATTTCTCATTTTGCTATTGATGTCATCCAAACAAGGATTTATGAGAACTTCAGAGCAAAATTCTATTGTCTACTTTAATAAATTCCTGAGTTACTTATAGAATAGTACAATGTAAAGGTATTAACATGTCGATCTATCATTTAGGATCCATTTTTAATTGACCTAAGGGACAAAGATCAATATGATATCCTGCTAGGCCTTGTAGACCCTACCAAGAAAAGGAGTAGTGATGACGAGGCTATGTTTGTTGTAAGTTCTTAACTCTTAACCCTATTTTAGCTTGTCCACCTTTCCACACTTGATTCGTTAGTTCTGTTTCATGCTTGTGCCCTACTTTTTTCCAGACTACTTTGAAGGCACTATCAGAAGCAGTATCCAAGATAGACACCATGTATCATCACGCACTTCTACACAATGTAATGTAATCCATAGTGCTCATTCCTTTGTTTTTGTCGAGTGAATGAAATGTTACTAAAATTATTCTTTTTCAGATATTTACCATGTGCGTCTGGTACTTAAACAGCTACACAAGGGTTGCGCTTTTGGATTTAATAACCAGATTGGTATACTTCCTCAGTTGTATATCCAGAGTTTTCTGCATTTGTGTGTGTGTGTGTGTGTGTGTTTCTGATTGATCTGTGTTTGTGTAGGCTGCTGTGGCAGACCAGTACCTCAGAGAATGTTTGCAGATGCTTGTGAATAATTTCACTCCACCTGGACCACTTATTCGTTACATTGAGGAGCCAAGGTGGCTTGCAAAGAAGGAAGAAATCTACTCTCAGTTGCAAGCGAGTTTGAAAAAGATTTCTGACACTGTGCCCTTAGCACCAAGGATGTTAAAGGATATAATAGATAGGAGTATGCCAAAGTTGTTTGATAACAAAGCTGTAAGTGTTATTTCTGTAGGCTATTCTAATTTTTCATTAGCTGCTGTGTCTGTTTACAGATAGTCCCAACTTACTTGAATTCTTGATAGGACATGCGTATGGTTCAGAAAAACTATAACCTCTCTCCATGTCTCTGTTTTTGTCCTTGCCTCCTTTTTTTCCTCTGATTCTTTATTCGGTTGGGGGGGGGGGGGGGGGTGGGGGGGGGGTGTTGGATTGTTAACTAAAAGATTGGATGCAAACTAAAGTCGCCCGGTTTGAACATAGCGTAAAGTTATGTGCTGTTATAGCTATTTGATTTGATGCCTTTATGCAGTTTTTAGTACTTAACATGTTTTCTTCAGTCCACTATCTTACAACTTGTCTTCTTGCTGAGGGCCTGTTTGTTTAATAATACCATGTCCATACACTCCTGCTGTGCAGTTTTTACACATGCACCACTGACACTGGTCATGAGAATCAATCTTACCTTCTGGGATTGTCTTTGCAGAAGATGGTATCATTTGTCGAGTGCATGTTGGGCCTTGATGCTGACGTTTGGGACATCATTGGACCGTCATTGTTGGAGAAAGTTGTTTATCTACTTACGGAATTGGATGTATGCTCCTTTCCTTTTGTATGGCTAGGTAATCTATCTTGGAACTGGTTTTTCCCATATTGATTGATTGGAATTATGCAGGTTAATATAACATGGGAAGATATTCTTCAAGATGAACACAACAAAGGTATATTTGACATGGAGCTTGAGGATTTGGATGAGGATGAAGATAACCTTGGTCAAGAAGGAACAAAGGTTTGTCATATTTAGAATGTTCTTTGCGTTACTAATTGAGTACTTCTAATAGGAAATGTCTACCCCAACTTGTTTGGGACTTAAAGGCTTTGTTGTTGTTGTTGTTGTTGTGTAATAGGAACTGTCTGCACTTTGGTTAGGTCCTTTTTGGAGGAAATGTGTGTGCCGAGAAACTTGATGGTTTAATGGTGGTTGTGTGCGAGCACCTCAAGTCACGCGCAGAAGAACCTGATCGCCTAATTAAGGTGAGCACATGGCTGGAATCTTAACTCAAAAACTGAACCTTCATTTGTCATCTTTTTTTTGGTATAACTTATGCTATTTGAGAATATGAAAACATAATTATAGTACTGATAGATACATCGCTACAAAAAGTTAATAAGGGCTACAGTCATTTATTAATGGCAATTTAGTTAAATATATGTGAATATGCCCATGTAGGTATGCATGGTTTCTTTGTTTCCCCCCTTGTAAATTTAAAAAAAGGGCGTACCCAGTGCAGAGAGCTCCCGCTCTGTGCGGGGTCTGGGGAAGGGTGTCAGTGGCAAGCCTTACCCTCGCCTGTGCAATGTGAGGAGACCGCGCCCCCCTTGTAAATTTGCCACAAAATATTTTGTACCACTGTTCATGGCTCAGAACCTCAGGTTAACCTGGCTACCCTCACCAAACCCAAACCAAACTAACATGCGTATGCAGTTACAACACAGGGCTGATCCATTTTGAGAAAGAGATGCTATGATTTATTTAGATGTGGTTATAAACCGCCGAACCCATCTGAGGAGTCCAGTGGAACTCAGAGACCCTCGATCCCATATAAAGTGTTATTGGAGAAAGAAATTGGGACATCAGCTACTTTGTGGCATGTACTGCACTGGCGGCAGCTTCTTCAGGTTTTGTTCAGTGTCGCCCTCAACCCCCTTCAATCCCCTCCAATCCCCCCCACCAAACCAAACAAGGCCTCAAGGGTATGGCTGGTAGCTTCTCCTTCAGGGGTATTAGATGTTGGCTTCCTGGATGGTTGTCTTCTTCGACAATGGCCAGTAGCTTCATGACATCTCAGGATGTGCTTCTCTGACAGCTTGAAGCTTAACACAGTGGCTATCCTGTAACCGGCAACAGCCATCACCTTGTTGACGAGATGTATTTCATAACCGTTCAAAGTTTTGTTTAGCTTTCTCTCCTTTCTAGCTTATTGATGCATCGTGTTTTGTGCTCAAGCTTCTCTTCCCTTTGCTGCCTTTGTTTGTTGACCCAAAGCTTCTTTCACTAAGGATTATTAGTGTTAATATGGTGTGATCCAAGGTCTTTAAGCTTTGGATTCTTAAAAGTTAGCTGTAGATGTGGGTTGTTAAAAGTTGTAAGCTGGTGGGATGCACTTGTGGATTGTGGTGTAAATGTGGTTGGATTCTAACATCTGCTTTTAGAAAGCACCCATTTATTTAGTTTCAGCTTTTTGAACCAGAATCCTCAATATAAAGCAGAAACAAACAGGCCCTGAGGAATTTGATCTTTGTCTTGGTCCTGTATTTGACTTAACCTGGCTAGTAGAAACTGTCAGGACCACCGGACCAACCCAACCCCACAAGATAATCCAAGAGGCACCATCCTGAGTGGACCCAAGACCCTAACCAGGTAAAGGTATGCAGATTGGGATGCAAAACAAAGGCACGCTGTAGAGCTGAGCTGTGTACAGCCATTAACTTTGTGCTCTATCCTTAGGGTTGATTCTTTCGAGATTGTGTTTTTATAATTGTCAATTGCAACTCATCTAATGCTGTCTGAGAAATGTTCTATTTTGTGGTAGTTCATGACTTACGAGTGAATGATAAGTAAACACATATAAGCACTTCTGTTTTGATATTGCTCATGTTTTGTCTTGACTTGGACAGGAATTTAACACTTTGAAGGCTATATTTAAATCACATGTGCTAAGGGTGCACAAATCCAAATTTGCACAGGTTAAGGATTAACCTTCTGTAAAGTAGATTCACAATGTTTAGTACCCAACTTTTATTTTCAGTTGCTTTCTGCCTTGCCCTCTTGGATTGACACATTTATTTTGACTTTTGCAGTTTATCATGTTTTATGCTTGTTCCCTGTATCCAGAGATCTGCGGTGATGGGTTTGCTGTTTTTCTTGCCGATATTTTATTGACAAGGACAAAAAGGAGGATGCAATAACTAGGTAAGCCTCTTGTTTGCTATGCAAGGAGTAGATCCAGTAGGGAAACTTTCTTGTCGTGTATCTAGGTGATTGGAGGCACCAGTGTTTGAACCTTACCTCTATAATGACCATTGCATGTTGTAAACTTGTAATCATGCCTTGACTATTTGCTCTGTTTTGACACTTTGCCTTACAGAGTTAGGAGATTTTGGCATCGTAGCTGTGTGAATAATTTATTATAGACATACTATCTTCACTAAAGTTTACTGCACTTGTGGTAAAAAGGTCTGGGCTTACAAATATAATCATTGGAGGAGATTCAGTGATCGAAATAACTAGCATATTTTGTTCTGAGATCGATTTGTTGCTAACCTAATACACAACCTGTGTGAATTGACGATTAAAGAAATGCCAATGATCACATTTGTTTCTCTAAGTGCAGAATGTCTGCAGTTTCATTATGTTGGAAGCTATCTGTCCCGGGCAAGGTTCATTTCCGTAAATACAGTTGTTGCTATACTCAAAAGGTGGCTACACTCTGAACTTGCAAATATTAGTTTTGAACACCTCACACAGTATCTACATTTTATGCTTTTTGTACATCTGAGATTTATGTTACGTTATGTGCTTAGGTTAGTGGAGTGGTGTGGGGACTATTGTGGCTGTCAGCTGGACAAAGGGGTGACAGCCAATCCTATAAAAACATCAATTATTTTATGCTAGCTGCCAGGTTTGTTATGCCATATTCTCTATGTATATTTAACTAAGCAAGAGAAGAAGTTGGTCAAATGCATGTTATTACTCAATCACCCCTGCTCCTGTTCTAGCATCATATGCTTTCTGAATGTTTTTTCTGCCATGTTTCTTAACCTGCAGGCTGTGATGTATGTCCTATGCTTTCGGTTAAGATCTATTATGGACTACCCAAATCTTAAACTACAACTTTTTCAAATGCGAATCCAGAATATCTTGGCCCACCCATTGGAGCCATTAAAGGTCTGTATCACACTTCCTACCACTTTCACTGTATCTTTAGCAGCCACGCACTTGTGTTTTGCCTTATATAAATACATAGTGGTAAATTGGTATGCCTTTTGATGCTATAGGTGTGCTTGCCTTTCCAATAGTGAATGAGTTCTTGAGCCAGGCTAGGGCTGCAAGTCTGTTCCATGCATCTGTGGAATTCAACACATGAAGATGCAGTTGAATCTGATCTATCGAAGGCATTTGGAGGACTTAATAGGCTTGACATGTTCTTCCCATTTGAACCCATATCTGCTTAAAGAGTCTGACAGGTTTGAATATCAATAAGAGTGCCTTTTTAGCCAGTTGTAGTGTCATTATGTTCTACTTATATTGCGTGCTCTTGGAGGATAGTTATTTGCATATCATTCAATCCTGAACTTTATAAAACTGTTGTCATACCATTGCTATAACATCTATACCAGAAATTGATAGAATTTTAATTCCTATTGCTGGGTCCTCTTTTTTCTACTTATTATGAGCTCAACCAGCATCGTCTGAGCGGTGTTTTAATTCAGAAGCTAATTATCCTTGTAATTAGTGTATATTAGTGTTTCCTGCCTGATGATCCATTGTATCCTTGCAGATATATACGCCCAAATTTTGAGTTCTGGTCCTTCGTCAAGACGACATACAGTAACAACAACAGCGACGAGGACGACGACGAGCTTGCCGACATTGACGCACCCGGAATGAATGTGGGCAGCTTGGATGATCACTTTGAAATAGATTTTAACAATGACGATGACATTGAGTATTCGATGAATAAGATGTCCATAACACCGCACCGCACTTTCTACCCATCCACTGGCTACAAACAGTGAGTTCAGCAGCATGCCTGCGAGGATCAGACCTTCCGTGAGCCCTCCACCATAGCTGGCCATCACTATTCTATTCTAGTCAGCTCTTTACTTGACTGATGATGACAAAGCCAGATGCTATGAAGTTGCACGTGCCAAGAAGGAACCAGGGGATGACGATCAAACAGATACCGGAGCTTTCGATTGTAGTTGTTAGTAGGGTCAAAACCCATTATTCTGCAGTTTGTAGGGTACCATTTGGGGTGAAATGCAGAGTGTATATGTGTTTCAGGGCACATTGTGGAAAATGGTTTTGTGATTGTATACTTGGTTGGCACCCCTCAGGGATGTGTATTAAAGACTGTTTGATGACGTGAAATCTACAGTTTGGTTTGGCCGATGCTAAGGCCATCCACGGTAGCAAAATTATTTTGGTCCGTTATCGTAGCTTGGACGTCCAGATCCCTTGTTACCTCCTGTACGTCACCTTACATGTGCGGCTAAAAATATCTACCGAGGCCACCGTCTTCTTGCCCCTTACTCTCCTCTCCCCTGCCTCTGTTTCTCTCCCTCCCTCCAGATCTGGGCGCACCGGCCGGATAGGCGTGGCGGCCGTCCTCTGGCGTATCGGCGCGGCCAGGCCTTAGCGCTAGGCGCAGCCACTGTCCTCTCCCGCGCGCAAACTGGACGTAGGGCACGTTGCCTGAACCAGTATAAACCCTGTGTCATTGAGTGCTAGGCCATATCCAATCACAACGTACGGCAAAACGACAAATATTTACTAGTTGGTCACTTTTCGCACCGACACAACTACTAAATAGTATTGAGTATGACGAGGTTACATGACACTTGTTTGTCATCAAAGTTACTTGGTCATTAATGTAGACCAATTATAATAGACATACGAGAGCATGCATATGTGCGGCAAGGTGCATGTAGCCACACAGTCTAACACAGCTAACTTAAAATTTTACCTAGGGCAGGGACCAACGCCCACTATGGTCCTGACAATGTTCCACTAACTCTTCTACGTAGTCCGGATGATCGGTATCAACTAATTATAATAGATAACAAGAACTTGTGCGTGCAAATAAGCACCAAAATGAGTCTATAAATATTCAAGCAATTTTAAGGTAGGCACCATAAGATAGAACATGATTTTAGACAAAATATGAAACTAATTTCATAAACTTTTGAGGTAAACATTTTTTCTTAGACTAAACCAAATTTTAGCATTTTTAATTGCATTATTTTTCCATCCAAAAATATTTAGGTAAATTTTTTAATGTTTTTTTAAAATATTTCTACTTTGGTTTACCTCCTTAAACTCTCAACTTAGTTTGATTTATCTCCTCTGATGTGATAGCACATTAGCAAAACCACTAAAGGTGCAAAAACAAATGGTTTTAAAAGTTGAAGAGAGTAAAAAAACTGGTTTTGTAATGCAGAAGCAAAATCGGACGACTATGATAGTTGATGGATGTAAATAGACTTCTTTGTTAAATTAGTCTTATTGTATGGAACTATAGGTTATGACCAAAAGGTGCACCGTAATGCTGGTATAGTGATATGGATCATGGATGATTCTTTGTGTTTTGTTATTTATTAGGGTGATTTAGTTAGTTAAATCGTTATTTCCGTACTGTTTCAAACGACCAAAATTGTGAAAATTTCTACAGACTATCATAGGAATCCAGAAATTTAAGATGGAACATTGAGAACTTTTTATGCGCTGTTTTTTCCTTCTAAAATTTAGTTTTTTATGCATACTGTGGAAAAATCCAAAATCAGGAAAAAACAGGTAACACTCCAGGTTAGTACTTGCCTTTTATGGAAATATATTAAGCTCGCATCTTGTTGTTGTGAAATGAAGAAAAAATAAACACAAAACAAAAACAAAAAAGCTTTAGACGGTCTCCAACAACCGCGACTTAAAATAAAAGACATATTCGTCCTTTGGGTAGCGCTACAGGCAAAGAGTTCAATACCTATTTTTGGTCTTCTCCAACAACAAAACCCAAAAAACAACCCTCTGTACAAATGGGACTTCAGGAGAGAGGATACTCAGATTTGAGTTATGTATCTCCTGACACCTAAAATGAGTCTTCTATATAGGTACTCTGCTGAAGCCTATAAATATTATGTTGAAGACCTATTTTAGGTTTGGATTCCGCAACGAGTCTCCTGTTCAGTCTAAGAGTTCTGAAATGCATTCAGCCCTCTCATAAGACAACCAAAAGAAACTCTGCTCTGCTCTGCCTAACCAGAGAGTACAACTAAACAATTTTTTTTAGTTCCACCTTCCACGACTGTTTCCAATCTATACAATAGTATAATAAGCGTGCAATCCAAAAACTCCGTCTCCTCTCACAGAACACTGACAGAACACTGTTCCCGGCACAGTCAACGCGCGATCTGTTTTCCCTGATGAACAGTAACTGTTTTCGTAAACAGTGCCCGGTTTTTGGAACAGTAACGGGCTGCTATGAACAGTCCTTACCCATTAAGGAACAGTGCCATGTGTATGTGCACGCACAAAAAAAAAAAAGAATGTGAAAATGCAACCAATCAGCCATGAGCCCATGACGCCCTGCCCTCGCTGAACTAGCTCATCTGAGTACAACACTGGGTCAGAGAGAGGTGGACAAATCGCCGTCAGACTTGAAGCCAACCGGCATGCACCGCCGCTGGATCGACTGAACCCAAACAACGTTCGGATCACGCATGCACGTGTGTACTCGCCTACTCCTAGCTTGCTCCTTCAAAAAAGTGTAAGGTGTTTTAACTTAAATTTTGTTTAACTTTATAACTAAAAAATCCATCAACTTGGATTCTTGGACACCACCAAATTAGTTTCATTAAATCACTACGAAATATATCTCAATAGTGCGCTTGTTTGACATAGTGCACGCCAGTATTTTTTAATAGACTCTGTCAAAGTTAGAACAAATTTGTTATAAATATGATATATGATAAAACTAAAATACACTTAATATTTTTGCAATGGAGTGGGCGTACACTTCTCATTCAAGCAGTCGCAAACAAGCAACAAAACTTTGGATCGATGTAGATTGATGCTGGATTGCTGGCTGGCGTTCAAGAATGAAATTGGAATTAAAGGAGATGGTTTGGATTGCTTCTGCGGTTCAACTGTTCAAGGAATTCCATAAATTATATATATATATATATATATATATATATATATATATATATATAAACTACTGTTCTGCAGTTGGCCATAGAATAACTTATTCTGTGGCCACTTTGAGTTACGATAATTACCATGCTAATTTACGAGATTACAGTAACTCCTTACTAAGTGATTTACTATAATATTATCGTAAATATCACCGTGAGTTGTAGTAACACGAGTATCGTAAATGCATATTCATGTTATCGTAAATTGATACAAATATTATCGTAAATCAAGGTGGCTATAGAATAAGTTATTCTATGGCCAGCTGCAGAATAGCCTTATATATATATATATATATATATATATATATATATATATATATATATATATATATATATATATATATATATATATAGAACTACTATCCTGTAGCTGGCTACAGAATAACTTATTCTGTAGCCACTTTGAGTTATGATAATTACTATGTTAACTTACGAGATTATAGTAACTCCTTACTAAGTGGTTTAATATAACGTTATGGTAAATATCCCCATATGTTATAGTAACCTAACTATCGTAAATATGTATTGACATTATGGTAAATTAGTATATAAAATTATAGTAAATGGAGGTGGCTACAGAATAACTTATTTTGTAGCCGGCTACTGAATAGCCTCTCCCTCTATATATATATATATATATATATATATATCAAACTAGAAGCATAGCCCGCTCGTTGCTGCATGAATTGCGGATAATTTAGAATAAAATTAGACTATATATATAATTACTTATACGAAGGAATAAACTATTATAAATTAATGTTAGTGGATTGCGTGGTATGTTGACATGGACAATAAAATGCTTTGTATGCCTTGCTGATGTAGATATCACAATTGCATATGTTAGTGGATTTTAATTGCATATGACAGTGCATTGCTGAAGTGGACAGCTTGCATGTTGAGATATGGAGTTTAGAATTGTAAGAGATATAGATTAGAGATTTTGGCTATATGCACGTCTTAGAAGGAATGCGATACTGGCTGGTTGATCGCCTCGCCTCCTTAATCTTCTCCAATAAGCAAACATGCAAATGCATAATACAAAAGTTGAAGATTACATCACCGATCCCATTAACATATCTTGCAATCCAGTTCCATCCAATCGAAGATGTTTGATTTCTGAAAGCAAAAAAGGCTTAAATTCACCATTATATATGCTTTCATCATTTGGCCACCTTTTGTTTTTGCACAAAGTCAGCTCCTATATATATAATCACACTTTTATGCAACTTCGACAATGACGGTACTTCACTTAAACAAAATGTAGCAGAAGCCAGGGTCAAAACAATTACACTATGTCAAATTTCAGAAGAAGCAAAACAACTCATCCGCTTCTCAGTTATCCAGTTATATCTTCTATATAAACATTCTTTAAGTTGACGTAGATCCCTGTCTTTTCTCTATTGCAACTAAAATTAAGAATAAATTACACCGGTGGTCCCTAAAGTATTACATGATTCTCATCCAGGTCCTCAAACCATGAAATTGCAGATAAGGTTCCTAAACTATTTAAGTATGTCATCCCGGTGCAAAATAGCCACGTCACAGTTCATTAGCCGACGTGGCACTCCAGCGTGAAACCGACATGTGGGTCCATAGCTCATAATTATAGGAACCGTCTAAACTGTCATGTGATTCTCATATAGGTCCCAAACTATAAAATTACTCATTTGAGCCATTTATTAAAAAAATGCATTTTGCGTATCTCATTCAAACATCCTAAGAACTTTGCCCCCCACCCCCACACTTCATTTGTACCCTCTCACACACAACAGAGTGTCTTCGACAACGTATGCGGGACGAACTAGACAACGGCGTCACAGCGGTGGGCTATACTATAGCGAGAACGAAAAGGACTACTGGATCATGAAGAACTCGTGGAGCGCTAGCTGGGGTGAGGCTGGCTACATCTGCATGAGGTGCAACGTGCCCGTGGCCACGGGCAAGTGCGGCATCACCATGGATGCGTACTACCCGATCAAGAATCGCCCCAGGGCGAACAGGACCGCACAAGGTCGATCTGTACTGGAGCTATATATGTGGTTCTGGCATAGACATGCAGGCCATTCACATCATATATGGATTCCCTCTTGCTATTGATAGCCTGATACACTAGTTGACGCTAGTTGTTGATTGTGGAATATCAAGTTTAGACTTTGCACCTTTTGTCCCGCGTGTGATGTGTACAGATGTAAATAAGATGTCCGTAAGGCTTTGTGTAAAACAGCCATGTCACAATCCATTAGCTGACATGGCGCTCCAACGTGGAATCTACATGTGGGTCCATAACTCATAATTATAGGGATGGTGTAAACTATCATGTGATTCTCACCTAGGTCCCAAACTACAAAATTACTCATTTGGGTCCTTGATAATCTATTAAAGTAATGTAATCCTTGTCTAAAGCAACCTCTTCACGCTTCATTCTTCATCGTCGTGTGGATTGCCAGATAGGTTTCCGAGCCTTTGCTTGCCATTGAACTTCTTATTGTCTGCTTTTCATCTTATCTTTGAGAGAAATGTATTGATGCCATCTGCCAATATGGTTGGACCGGGTGACATACTGACACGCACTATGGTCAAGTTTGTGGTAAGACACATCACTCGCTACGGTGACATGGAACAACTGGCCAACATATCCGCGAAGTTGTTGCTGACCGGTTGTTCCATGTCACCAATTCACAATGAGTGAGTGAGGTGTTTTAGCACACACTTGATAAACAATGCCTGCCCCAGCGTGTCCCTTGATCCAACCGTACTAGCATATTAGGGACAGAGATGGATAATTTGTAGTTTAGGACCTATGTGAGGATCGCATGATAGTTTAGGCACCGTCCCTGTAATTATAAGCTATGGACCCACATGTCAATTTCATGTTGTAGCGTCACGTTAATTAATGGACCGTGACGTGGCTGTTTTGGACCTGGATGACATACTTAAATAATTCAGGACCTAGATATGTAATTTCATAGTTTGTGGATCTAGATAAGAATTGTGTAATATTTTAGAAAACAACAGTGTAATTTATTTACTTAAAAAAACTAACTAGAAACCGTGCCAAAACAAGCATCGGCGTAGACTCGTAGTTCTAGTGGTGCTTGTCTCTACAATCGCGTCAACGGTTGTTGGCTGGCGCCGTGGGTGTGCCCGGATGGTCCACTTGGCGTCCCGCGTGGCTATAAATTGACCCTTTCGCTTCACAGGCTGAGGCACCGAGCCGACCCACGCGACCGTACGACAGCACTTGTCTTGAGACTTGAGACCAGTCCGGCTCTCGAGCACCCATGCATCCAGCACGCTCCCCTTCTCCCACGGCGATGGCGGCCACAATGCTCGCGGTGGCATTGGCCGTGGCACTGGCCGCCGTCGATGTCTCCGCTGCGCCCCGCAGCATCCACTCGGTGGCGCCGTGGGAGCGGGTGGACGAGGAGGTGCGGCAGCTGTACGAGGCGTGGAAGTCAAAGCATCCGCCGAGGCCGCCGCGCGGCAACGACGACGACGACCTCCTGCGGCTGGAGGTGTCCCGCGACAACCTCCGCTACATCGACGCCCGCAACGCCGATGCCGACCTGGGGCTCCACGGCTTCCGCCTCGGCCTCACCCCTTTCGCCGACCTCACCCTGGAGGAGTTCCGCGGCCGCGTCCTCGGCTTCCAGCAGAGCCGCCGCAACGACACGACGGCAGACGACGACGCCAATGGGCGGAGCACCCGCTTCGACCTGCACAGCGCTGGCGAGCCGCAGGCCGTCCCAGCCGCCGTCGACTGGCGCAAGAGCGGCGCTGTCACCAGCGTCAGGAACCAAGGCGCATGCGGTCCGTAAACTCGATCGTCGGTGCTCCATAGATCGATCGAGCTATGAAGTTCTCATCTCCGGTAAGAATATGGAGCTAGGTATGTATCTGACTGATGGATGATCTTTGCGCCCGTGAGAGACGCGTGCAGGTGGGTGCTGGGCATTCTCGGCGGTGGCCGCATTGGAGGGCATCAACAAGATCGTGACAGGTAAGCTCGTGGAGTTGTCGAAGGAGCTGATCGACTGCGACCACAACAGCCATGGCTGCAACGGCGGACGCATGGATTACGCTTTCCAGTGGGTTATCAGCAATGGCGGGATCGACACCGAGGCCGACTATACCCCTTCACCGGACGTGACGGCACTTGTGATGCCAACAAGGTCGGTACGGTACTGTCATGATATAAGTAATTAAGTTTCTGTTTTCTGCAGTAAATTTGCATGAACACCTAACCTGCTCGCTGCTTCGATGGTGATGGATATTTGTACATGTTTTGTTATGTAGATAAAAAGAAGGTTGTGTCCATAAATTCGTACAAGAGGGTGTTGCCAGCCAACAATGAGAAGGCGTTACAGGCGGCGGTGGCCAATCAGCCTGTTAGCGTCGCCATCGAGGCAGGCGGCCGTTCGTTCCGGCTCTATAAATCGGTAAAAATAAAAAAAACGTCGCTTATAATGCACGCCACGACTAGGGAAACAACATGCATATAGGCCATCTGTTTATTTATTTAGAGAATGTATTTTGGGAAACTCATTCGAAACAGCCTAGCAACTTTGCCCCTTCCCCTGCCCTCAACTTTATTTCTACTCCCCCCACCCCCACCCCAACCACACACACACAACAGGGTGTCTTCGACGGCGTATGCAGGGCGAAGCTAGACCATGGCGTCACAGCGGTGGGCTATGGCAGCGAGAATGACAAGGATTACTGGATCGTGAAGAACTCGGGGGGGCGCTAGCTGGGGCGAGGCCGGCTGCATCCGCATGAGGCCCAACATGGCCGCGCCCAAGGGCAAGTGCGGCATCGCCATGGATACCTACTACCTAGTCAAGAATCGCCCCAGGGCGGACAGGACCGCACAGTCTGTGCTAGAGCTAGAGATGGTTCTGGTGTAAACATGCAGGTCATCCACATCATATGTGAAATGCCCCCCTTGCTATTGATTGCCTGATACACTAGTTGATGCTGGTGTTGAATTGTTGATCGTGGAATATCAAATCTACACTTGGCATCTTTTGCCCCACGTGTACATGGTGCGTACGTATACGAACATAAAAAAGATATCAATAAGGCTTCTATTTTGTGAGTGAGATAATACCATATGTAACATAAATTAAATAAATAAACTTTAGCTCATTTGCGAGGGGTAATGCAAGGAACGGTTATGTACTAAGTAGTTGTTTGAGCTTTGACTATACATCAATCATGTGTGGGTTTTCTCTCTCTCTTTTTAACGTGAGTACGTGTTAGTCCATCTTCATCATTTCCCACTCATTTTTTATTTATACAATGAAATGAGTTTTGATTCATCACCATTGTATTCCTAACAAACTAATAATTAATATTAGTATAAGGAACGGAGTACCTAATTTCACCAAATTCTAGGCTCATCACAAGTTAGCATACATATTCCCTCCATCTAAAAAATACAAATCTTGTTTTCCGAGTAGTAAATCAATCTCAAGTTATACTAAGTTTATTGAAACCAATTTCAACATATGTATCCCCAAAATAGGTTTATTAAAGAAATATACATTTCATAATTAATCCAATAATACTTATTACACATCGTAAATGTTAGTGTTCAGTATATATTTGATGAAACATAAGATTGATTAAATCCTCGACTGTATTTATGTTTTGTTGATCCATGACTACAAATCATCATCAATTACATATGTTCTTTTGTTGGGAGCGCTACATCTACATCTTTATGTCCTGCCCTTGTTTTTTTTAGGGAAATTATGTCTTGTCCTTGTTATTGTGATGCTTTAGCTTCTAATCTATTTTATGTGCGATGCAGTTGTAAGCTCTCAATGAATATTCTTTTATACCTTTAATCTTTATTTTTTTAAAAAATAAAGCAAATTTTATGTGCGATGCACTTGTAAGCTCTCAATGAATATCCTTTTGTACCTCTAATCTTTATTTTTAAAAAAATAAAGCAAACGAGCTAGACGTGGGTTGAATCGGAAGTAGGGATGTAAGTGGGATAGCCCACAAATCCGTATATAGGTTGAATTTTGTGGATTGTCGTGCAAAATTATATATCCATTCTTGATTGTGACTGAGCTGAGTGAGGATGATGGTGACTCTTGTAATAATTTTATTCTAATTTTGCGATGAAAAATAATATATTTCCATTATCTTAAAAAAGTACGAGCCTCTACGTGGCGTGGGTCCACTTGGCATTGGCATGCTAGGATATTTATCACCTCCAGCGAGGTGGTGAACTAACCCAACTCGCTCAAGTCAAACAAGTTCAGACTTTAGAGATCGTCGACAACCTCACTAGTCCACAACCACCAAATGCACAAGTGTGGCTAATTCACGAGACAAATCTATTAAGCCTAATTAATCCACGATTAACCCATGCGACGCCACAGTAAACATATGTTAATCAATGCTTAATTAGGCTTAATAGATTCGTCTCGCGAATTAGCCACAACTTATGTAATTAGTTTTATAATTAGCTCATATTTAATCATCCTAATTGATATCTAAACATATGAAAGTTTAGTCTTGTGATCGAGCACCCTCTAAGTCGGGAACAATCTTTCTGATCGAGGCCGGTTTGGTCCGGACCGCTGGTCGCCCGGCCCATAAGCAAATCGGGTCAGGGATCACGGGCAATTATCCGTAACCCGTACAGGATCCGCTAGGCGGAGCCGCGCCCGAGCCCCGACGCGGCGTTTCACTGGCCGCGAATAAACTTTGCGTCCCCTTCCACACGCGCTCCCCCTCTCACTCGCTCCGACAAAAAACCCTAGACCTCCCGCCACGCCGCCGCCAGCCGCCGCCTCCCTCCTCACAGACAGCCGGTGGGTGTCCCCGATCGCCTCCTCCCGAATTTCCTCCACTCCTTCCCCGGATTCGTCTTGATTCGGTCTGTGTTTTCTGTAGGTTCCATCGCTGAGATTCTTCCTGTGAGGAGGTGTTGGGGGGTAACTGGTGATGGGGGCGGAGCAAGGCTACGACGATATGGAGGTGACCATCAGCGACTCTGAGGCGTTCCAGTATGTCGGGGAGGTGCTGCAGTCCGTGCGGATGGTACGGACCTTCCATCCTTAGCTCTTCGCCGTGCAATATGACAGGACATTGATTTCGGTGGCTTATTTGCTTTGGATGATGATATAGTATTCTCGTTGGGCTTGGAAGTTGGAAGTACTTAAGACTCTGTAGCTCCAATCTTTCTATACTTTACTTCATTGCTTCAATTATTGAGCATTCATTTTGGAGCTTGGCAAGTAAATTGGTGCACCTGCACCCCCTGAACTTGGACTATAAATTCAAATGCAATATGCTAGCTCTGCTTGTACTCCCACCAAGGTTTCTTAGGATTTAGGACGTTAGAATGTGATATAGAGAAGTGCAGTATCCAAACCTTGTATTGAGAAAGCACCCCCAAAAAAACTACTGATGCAGTTTCTGACTCCATTGTATCTCCTGCAAATTTGAAAGGAGGGCATGATCTTCAGAATTTCTAAGCATCCCCTGGATAACCACACTAAAGCAAAACCAAGTGAGGATTTGGTATGTTTGTTATCAAGTCCAGAAATTCACCAATTGTTGCCCTCTGGCTCTGCTTTTGTTTCGTATCAGCAGTGGTGGAGGGTGACCAAAAGCAAGGAGGGGCAATTACAAAAGCTACTACTGTATTACCTATCAAATTTCTCAAATCATGACTATAGGTGCAGTCCTACAAAGCATCCATGAGGATTATAGGATGTTATAGTTAATGTCAGAGTTACTGCCCTCCCAGAGGAGGGAGGGGAGGCCCAGTTTCCCCTCCATGAGCCTCCGCTCCTGTGTATCAGTTCTGTAGATAAAAAACGGACAGACCCAGTGCCGGAGGCTCCCACATGAGTGGGGTCTGGGGAAGGGAAAAACCGAGGCAAGCCTCCCCCCCGCAAATCTGCGGAGAGGTTGCTTCGAACCCACGACCTGGTGACTCAGTGAGACAGCTGTCACCACTGCACCAGGCCTGCCCTTCATATCAGTTC
Organism: Miscanthus floridulus; assembly: GCF_019320115.1. Taxonomy (NCBI): domain Eukaryota; kingdom Viridiplantae; phylum Streptophyta; class Magnoliopsida; order Poales; family Poaceae; genus Miscanthus; species Miscanthus floridulus. The sequence continues at coordinate 101,747,188 of NC_089598.1, forward strand.
TGTAGATCTCTGGTCTAAATTGCTCCTATCTGCTAGAGGTTAACAACTAATTAAATGACATACATCTTTTGCCAGTTTCTGTTGATAGATTTGTTAAACATTAAAGTTTTGCGGTCTGAATAACAAGAGCAATAATGCATTCACTTATCTTGTTATGGAAAACATATTCTCCAGAACAAAGCCGAGACCTGCAGTGAACTTTATATTCCTGCTTTCAAGTTTGAAACTAAAGCTTGCTGGTGAACTGGTGAAGACATGGCCAAATTCGCCAGATGCATGTGAGGTGTGGAGTTAGGGAAATTGAAAGGTGATCATTTTCAAATTGCGGGTGTTTAATTAGCAAATACAGGATTCTTCTGCTTTTTACACCTCAAAACCACTATATTAAGGAAGCTTGTACACAATACATGTTTTAACAGGTGGACAAATGAAAGTACCTGCAGTGTTTATTTGCCTTTCTTAGAGAGTAGGTAATAGTCGTGTTCTTTTTGCTTCTTGTAGCTATGTACTTCATGGAGACTGGAGTAATGCCTTGTCATTTAAAAAAATAGAACCCAAAATACATAAATTATTTAGCAACAGTGTATGTCGTGTAAAATTTTCCTTTCTTGTCTGAGCTCAGTCTGCTGATTTGAGTACACTGCCTTTACTCAGTCCCCTACATTAAGGAATTCATTCCATTTCTCATTTTGCTATTGATGTCATCCAAACAAGGATTTATGAGAACTTCAGAGCAAAATTCTATTGTCTACTTTAATAAATTCCTGAGTTACTTATAGAATAGTACAATGTAAAGGTATTAACATGTCGATCTATCATTTAGGATCCATTTTTAATTGACCTAAGGGACAAAGATCAATATGATATCCTGCTAGGCCTTGTAGACCCTACCAAGAAAAGGAGTAGTGATGACGAGGCTATGTTTGTTGTAAGTTCTTAACTCTTAACCCTATTTTAGCTTGTCCACCTTTCCACACTTGATTCGTTAGTTCTGTTTCATGCTTGTGCCCTACTTTTTTCCAGACTACTTTGAAGGCACTATCAGAAGCAGTATCCAAGATAGACACCATGTATCATCACGCACTTCTACACAATGTAATGTAATCCATAGTGCTCATTCCTTTGTTTTTGTCGAGTGAATGAAATGTTACTAAAATTATTCTTTTTCAGATATTTACCATGTGCGTCTGGTACTTAAACAGCTACACAAGGGTTGCGCTTTTGGATTTAATAACCAGATTGGTATACTTCCTCAGTTGTATATCCAGAGTTTTCTGCATTTGTGTGTGTGTGTGTGTGTGTGTTTCTGATTGATCTGTGTTTGTGTAGGCTGCTGTGGCAGACCAGTACCTCAGAGAATGTTTGCAGATGCTTGTGAATAATTTCACTCCACCTGGACCACTTATTCGTTACATTGAGGAGCCAAGGTGGCTTGCAAAGAAGGAAGAAATCTACTCTCAGTTGCAAGCGAGTTTGAAAAAGATTTCTGACACTGTGCCCTTAGCACCAAGGATGTTAAAGGATATAATAGATAGGAGTATGCCAAAGTTGTTTGATAACAAAGCTGTAAGTGTTATTTCTGTAGGCTATTCTAATTTTTCATTAGCTGCTGTGTCTGTTTACAGATAGTCCCAACTTACTTGAATTCTTGATAGGACATGCGTATGGTTCAGAAAAACTATAACCTCTCTCCATGTCTCTGTTTTTGTCCTTGCCTCCTTTTTTTCCTCTGATTCTTTATTCGGTTGGGGGGGGGGGGGGGGGGGGGGGGGGGGGGGGTGTTAACTAAAAGATTGGATGCAAACTAAAGTCGCCCGGTTTGAACATAGCGTAAAGTTATGTGCTGTTATAGCTATTTGATTTGATGCCTTTATGCAGTTTTTAGTACTTAACATGTTTTCTTCAGTCCACTATCTTACAAACTTGTCTTCTTGCTGAGGGCCTGTTTGTTTAATAATACCATGTCCATACACTCCTGCTGTGCAGTTTTTACACATGCACCACTGACACTGGTCATGAGAATCAATCTTACCTTCTGGGATTGTCTTTGCAGAAGATGGTATCATTTGTCGAGTGCATGTTGGGCCTTGATGCTGACGTTTGGGACATCATTGGACCGTCATTGTTGGAGAAAGTTGTTTATCTACTTACGGAATTGGATGTATGCTCCTTTCCTTTTGTATGGCTAGGTAATCTATCTTGGAACTGGTTTTTCCCATATTGATTGATTGGAATTATGCAGGTTAATATAACATGGGAAGATATTCTTCAAGATGAACACAACAAAGGTATATTTGACATGGAGCTTGAGGATTTGGATGAGGATGAAGATAACCTTGGTCAAGAAGGAACAAAGGTTTGTCATATTTAGAATGTTCTTTGCGTTACTAATTGAGTACTTCTAATAGGAAATGTCTACCCCAACTTGTTTGGGACTTAAAGGCTTTGTTGTTGTTGTTGTTGTTGTGTAATAGGAACTGTCTGCACTTTGGTTAGGTCCTTTTTGGAGGAAATGTGTGTGCCGAGAAACTTGATGGTTTAATGGTGGTTGTGTGCGAGCACCTCAAGTCACGCGCAGAAGAACCTGATCGCCTAATTAAGGTGAGCACATGGCTGGAATCTTAACTCAAAAACTGAACCTTCATTTGTCATCTTTTTTTTGGTATAACTTATGCTATTTGAGAATATGAAAACATAATTATAGTACTGATAGATACATCGCTACAAAAAGTTAATAAGGGCTACAGTCATTTATTAATGGCAATTTTAGTTAAATATATGTGAATATGCCCATGTAGGTATGCATGGTTTCTTTGTTTCCCCCCTTGTAAATTTAAAAAAAGGGCGTACCCAGTGCAGAGAGCTCCCGCTCTGTGCGGGGTCTGGGGAAGGGTGTCAGTGGCAAGCCTTACCCTCGCCTGTGCAATGTGAGGAGACCGCGCCCCCTTGTAAATTTGCCACAAAATATTTTGTACCACTGTTCATGGCTCAGAACCTCAGGTTAACCTGGCTACCCTCACCAAACCCAAACCAAACTAACATGCGTATGCAGTTACAACACAGGGCTGATCCATTTTGAGAAAGAGATGCTATGATTTATTTAGATGTGGTTATAAACCGCCGAACCCATCTGAGGAGTCCAGTGGAACTCAGAGACCCTCGATCCCATATAAAGTGTTATTGGAGAAAGAAATTGGGACATCAGCTACTTTGTGGCATGTACTGCACTGGCGGCAGCTTCTTCAGGTTTTGTTCAGTGTCGCCCTCAACCCCCTTCAATCCCCTCCAATCCCCCCCACCAAACCAAACAAGGCCTCAAGGGTATGGCTGGTAGCTTCTCCTTCAGGGGTATTAGATGTTGGCTTCCTGGATGGTTGTCTTCTTCGACAATGGCCAGTAGCTTCATGACATCTCAGGATGTGCTTCTCTGACAGCTTGAAGCTTAACACAGTGGCTATCCTGTAACCGGCAACAGCCATCACCTTGTTGACGAGATGTATTTCATAACCGTTCAAAGTTTTGTTTAGCTTTCTCTCCTTTCTAGCTTATTGATGCATCGTGTTTTGTGCTCAAGCTTCTCTTCCCTTTGCTGCCTTTGTTTGTTGACCCAAAGCTTCTTTCACTAAGGATTATTAGTGTTAATATGGTGTGATCCAAGGTCTTTAAGCTTTGGATTCTTAAAAGTTAGCTGTAGATGTGGGTTGTTAAAAGTTGTAAGCTGGTGGGATGCACTTGTGGATTGTGGTGTAAATGTGGTTGGATTCTAACATCTGCTTTTAGAAAGCACCCATTTATTTAGTTTCAGCTTTTTGAACCAGAATCCTCAATATAAAGCAGAAACAAACAGGCCCTGAGGAATTTGATCTTTGTCTTGGTCCTGTATTTGACTTAACCTGGCTAGTAGAAACTGTCAGGACCACCGGACCAACCCAACCCCACAAGATAATCCAAGAGGCACCATCCTGAGTGGACCCAAGACCCTAACCAGGTAAAGGTATGCAGATTGGGATGCAAAACAAAGGCACGCTGTAGAGCTGAGCTGTGTACAGCCATTAACTTTGTGCTCTATCCTTAGGGTTGATTCTTTCGAGATTGTGTTTTTATAATTGTCAATTGCAACTCATCTAATGCTGTCTGAGAAATGTTCTATTTTGTGGTAGTTCATGACTTACGAGTGAATGATAAGTAAACACATATAAGCACTTCTGTTTTGATATTGCTCATGTTTTGTCTTGACTTGGACAGGAATTTAACACTTTGAAGGCTATATTTAAATCACATGTGCTAAGGGTGCACAAATCCAAATTTGCACAGGTTAAGGATTAACCTTCTGTAAAGTAGATTCACAATGTTTAGTACCCAACTTTTATTTTCAGTTGCTTTCTGCCTTGCCCTCTTGGATTGACACATTTATTTTGACTTTTGCAGTTTATCATGTTTTATGCTTGTTCCCTGTATCCAGAGATCTGCGGTGATGGGTTTGCTGTTTTTCTTGCCGATATTTTTATTGACAAGGACAAAAAGGAGGATGCAATAACTAGGTAAGCCTCTTGTTTGCTATGCAAGGAGTAGATCCAGTAGGGAAACTTTCTGTCGTGTATCTAGGTGATTGGAGGCACCAGTGTTTGAACCTTACCTCTATAATGACCATTGCATGTTGTAAACTTGTAATCATGCCTTGACTATTTGCTCTGTTTTGACACTTTGCCTTACAGAGTTAGGAGATTTTGGCATCGTAGCTGTGTGAATAATTTATTATAGACATACTATCTTCACTAAAGTTTACTGCACTTGTGGTAAAAAGGTCTGGGCTTACAAATATAATCATTGGAGGAGATTCAGTGATCGAAATAACTAGCATATTTTGTTCTGAGATCGATTTGTTGCTAACCTAATACACAACCTGTGTGAATTGACGATTAAAGAAATGCCAATGATCACATTTGTTTCTCTAAGTGCAGAATGTCTGCAGTTTCATATGTTGGAAGCTATCTGTCCCGGGCAAGGTTCATTTCCGTAAATACAGTTGTTGCTATACTCAAAAGGTGGCTACACTCTGAACTTGCAAAATATTAGTTTTGAACACCTCACACAGTATCTACATTTTATGCTTTTGTACATCTGAGATTTATGTTACGTTATGTGCTTAGGTTAGTGGAGTGGTGTGGGGACTATTGTGGCTGTCAGCTGGACAAAGGGGTGACAGCCAATCCTATAAAACATCAATTATTTTATGCTAGCTGCCAGGTTTGTTATGCCATATTCTCTATGTATATTTAACTAAGCAAGAGAAGAAGTTGGTCAAATGCATGTTATTACTCAATCACCCCTGCTCCTGTTCTAGCATCATATGCTTTCTGAATGTTTTTTCTGCCATGTTTCTTAACCTGCAGGCTGTGATGTATGTCCTATGCTTTCGGTTAAGATCTATTATGGACTACCCAAATCTTAAACTACAACTTTTTCAAATGCGAATCCAGAATATCTTGGCCCACCCATTGGAGCCATTAAAGGTCTGTATCACACTTCCTACCACTTTCACTGTATCTTTTAGCAGCCACGCACTTGTGTTTTGCCTTTATATAAATACATAGTGGTAAATGGTATGCCTTTTGATGCTATAGGTGTGCTTGCCTTCAATAGTGAATGAGTTCTTGAGCCAGGCTAGGGCTGCAAGTCTGTTCCATGCATCTGTGAATTCAACACATGAAGATGCAGTTGAATCTGATCTATCGAAGGCATTTGGAGGACTTAATAGGCTTGACATGTTCTTCCCATTTGACCCATATCTGCTTAAAGAGTCTGACAGGTTTGAATATCAATAAGAGTGCCTTTTTAGCCAGTTGTAGTGTCATTATGTTCTACTTATATTGCGTGCTCTTGGAGGATAGTTATTTGCATATCATTCAATCCTGAACTTTATAAAACTGTTGTCATACCATTGCTATAACATCTATACCAGAAATTGATAGAAATTTTAATTCCTATTGCTGGGTCCTCTTTTTTCTACTTATTATGAGCTCAACCAGCATCGTCTGAGTGGTGTTTTAATTCAGAAGCTAATTATCCTTGTAATTAGTGTATATTAGTGTTTCCTGCCTGATGATCCATTGTATCCTTGCAGATATATACGCCCAAATTTTGAGTTCTGGTCCTTCGTCAAGACGACATACAGTAACAACAACAGCGACGAGGACGACGACGAGCTTGCCGACATTGACGCACCCGGAATGAATGTGGGCAGCTTGGATGATCACTTTGAAATAGATTTTAACAATGACGATGACATTGAGTATTCGATGAATAAGATGTCCATAACACCGCACCGCACTTTCTACCATCCACTGGCTACAAACAGTGAGTTCAGCAGCATGCCTGCGAGGATCAGACCTTCCGTGAGCCCTCCACCATAGCTGGCCATCACTATTCTGTTCTAGTCAGCTCTTTACTTGACTGATGATGACAAAGCCAGATGCTATGAAGTTGCACGTGCCAAGAAGGAACCAGGGGATGACGATCAAACAGATACCGGAGCTTTCGATTGTAGTTGTTAGTAGGGTCAAAACCCATTATTCTGCAGTTTGTAGGGTACCATTTGGGGTGAAATGCAGAGTGTATATGTGTTTCAGGGCACATTGTGGAAAATGGTTTTGTGATTGTATACTTGGTTGGCACCCCTCAGGGATGTGTATTAAAGACTGTTATGACGTGAAATCTACAGTTTGGTTTGGCCGATGCTAAGGCCATCCACGGTAGCAAAATTATTTTGGTCTGTTATCGTAGCTTGGACGTCCAGATCCCTTGTTACCTCCTGTACGTCACCTCTACATGTGCGGCTAAAAAAATATCTACTGAGGCCACCGTCTTCTCGCCCCTTACTCTCTCTCTCCCCTGCCTCTGTTTCTCTCCCTCCCTCTAGATCTGGTGGCGCACCGGCCGGATAGGCGTGGCGGCCGTCCTCTGGCGTATCGGCGCGGCCAGGCCTTAGCGCTGGGCGCAGCCACTGTCCTCTCCCGCGCGGCGAGCGCATCTCTCTCTCTCGCCTTCGCTCCCGACATGGCGGCGTGCCACCCGGCAGCGGGCGCCGGTGGATCCCCGTGCTGTGACCGGCCGTGGAGACTGCGCCCCCCACCCCTGTGCGGCACAGCGGCGCGAGCACGCCCGGCGGCCCCCCCCCCCCCCCCCCCCCCCCCCCCGCAAGGGACCTCCGCACAACACGGTGCCGGCGGCGCAGCATGGCCACTGATGTGGGCCACGACTCCTCCCCACCCCCGCCCCGTGCGGCCTGGTGCAGGTGCCTCACGCGGCTCCGCTGTTCCTCGTGTCATCGGCTCGTCGGTTCGCTCCACTTACCCTTCTCTCTCTCCTTACCTCAGTGCGGTGATGTTGCTCCCTTGCATTATTTTTCACTGCATGTGACATTTGGAGGGGGAATCTTGGTGAAAGGAGGCAAACGAACAAGGCAAGGTCAGTTTCACCATAGATCTATTGTTGTTCTCACCAAACGATATATGTTAATACAAATTGTTTTGTGTTGTGTAGGGAGTGGCCTACTCGGTTCGGTGGGTCTTGAGAGCAGGCAACTGTTGTGCCATGGATCTGAGCATGTGACGTTGTCGATGGTATTTGTTTCAGGTCTCAGTGTACGATAAAAAATGACACTATCTATACTGCATTCCTGGTGATTTCTGGTTTACTCTTTGCAGTTTGGTCACTTGCAATGATGAATACACTTTTCTCTTCCTGTAACATTTTACTTTGAGGGAATGTGCTGCTGCTGTGATGATTACACCATAAATTATGTTTAGTATTTGATACAATGATTGCTCTTCCTTTCTTTTATACATGACGTATGAGCCAATGATCATGAACTCTAAATTCTATTTTTGTCATCTCTTTTTACCTGTTCCATGATAGTTGGGGTGATGGTCAATTGGTTGTTCCTTTTTTTTGGCGTTTCCTCTTATCTATTCTAAGTTTGGAGGTACTAGTGAGAGTGATGATTTCCTCCTTTCTGTGCTCTCATGATTTCCTTTGGTTTTCCACCCACACTTGCTTATGATCATTGCCTATGATGTCAATAAACACATAATTGCGTTGACTGAGCTTGTGTTTATTGCCCGAAGAGTGATAGATATATTCTTTGTTCATTCTGGCCTTGTGATCATTGTCTATGATCGTTGGTTGTGACAACAGATTATATATTGTTAGTTCTGAGCGCATGCCCTATTCCCAACAATTATGTTCTTAGGCTTTTGGCTCTTCTGTTTGTTTGAGTTTTCGGTTCAATTATGTGCATTGGTCCCCTTTCAACTCAATTAATTGGAGTACCTGTAGCTGCAAGCCTGAGGAAGAAATACAACAAAGGTCAGTGTTTTCTTGCTTTGGAAGTTTATCTAATCTTAGGTTTATTGTATGTGGTTGGTAATGTCCTTCGTTCCTCATTTCGAATAGGAGCAACCAGACTACTACTCACGAGAGTTCGTTATTGCATAGAGGTTGATGATGAAGCAAGTGATGTATCCAAATTCACTCAGCCGGTTAGCCCATCTTGAAGCTATTGGCACATGTTAAAGTAGACATGCTCAGATGGTCTCTCCATAATACAAACAGGTACTCAGTCAAATAAAGGAATATGCAACAAAATGCCTAAATTTACTTGATATTCTATAATATGTATATTGTTTATGCCATCTACTTCTATGCATGTAGTACTACCTGCTATTATGGGTTATTCCTTTTGATGGCCATATCTATTGTGCCTGTCCTACGGCTATAGATACATATCCGTCTGCACATGTATGTCCATCTTCCTTCTGTTATTTAGCTACAGATTTGCTCATCCTCCAGAGCTCATTACTATTTCTTCTCTAATAAATTACACGGTGCTAACCTTACATGCTGCTCTAGGTCATTTGTTAGGATGCTAAACCATACATGCTAGCTTCTAAACCTGAACTTGAACATGAATCTGAGTGTTAGTTTTTCCTTATATGTCAAGGGCCCCTTTTTACAATCTGTATTGGTTTCAAGCATCAATGCTTCAGCCTAGGTTTTTTGGACGTTTGAGAATGCCTTATGACTAGACTTTTGAATTATTAATTGATACCTCTACCATTAATTTGGTGTATTGCTTCCAAAATATTCTGTGGTTGCATTGAAAGGCTTACGAGAGTATGTTAGTTTCCTTCAAAGTTTTGCATCTTGTGCTTATAGGCTGCTACAATTCAGATACTTTGTCTCTAATTGCCTTGGTGTGCTACCTTTGCGTGGCTATTTACATTCATGGAGGTCTGTGTGTACGGGCTGCTGAAGCATTGCCATTTTCATAGCTCATGTTGCCGCTTGTCTTATGCAACAGAACATGCTCTTCCTACGTTCTGCTAAAGTTTTAAGCTATATCGCCATTCCTGTTACCAAAACTGGACTAAAACCTCAGCTACATGATTAGCAGTGCCATTAACCCTACAAAGTGGTTGGAGTTACCGGCTTTTGAGGCTATCCAAATAGAAACTGGGTGTATATAAACTGTTGTCTCACATGTAATGTATGTATAAATTACCAAACAAAAAATTCTTCAGATGTGCCTTTTAACAATAGTAATTGTCTTCATTTTTTCATGTACTATTATCTCAAATGGATTTTGTTCTCAGCACACTCCTATATATGGCTCACAATTTTTATAATTTGATGTCACTAATCTCATTAGCACCAGCTTTATGCACTCTGAATGTTGTTTTTTACTTACAGATCGATCCAAAAAATATGCCACTTCATGCAGTGTAGATAGCTAACGTTGGGGAACACATCATTTACCAGGTGCATGGTCGTACCATGCTTGCCGGAAAAACAACAGCACCTCATTTCAATTTCAAGGTTCGCTGCAATAAGGTAATAACCTGAACATCGTAAGTTGTTATTTTTGTGGCTTATTAGTGAATAGAGGGACAAAGAAACTAAATATTTTTTACTGAAATGTCAGCTTATTGTATAAGAACATGCTTTTGTCACAGTATATACGTTTTAACATGCCATTTATCTTCCGGCATTTGATATGCTAACTTCCTGTGGGTTGTCTTTTGCCTAGGCATATCCTGTTTATTAATGCTATGAGACTTCTGAGCTCAACAAGCCAGAGATTGAGCATCTCATATTTTGGTGTCACTATTCTAAGGCGTTTCAGTAAATTATGTGGTTGCAATATTGACTTCCATGAACAATCTGCCAGATTTTAGTTTTGTTTGCTGTGCCTATGATTTTAGTTGCCCTGTTGACATTTTTGAAGAGATTTAGAGATTTTACAAGCTGCCACTGCGTAAGGTTGTGATTTCCTGTAGATCATTGACGAGACTCTTAGCATTGTGTGTCCTCTTGTTGCAGGCTACCGTTCTACTTGGAAGCAAAGCTGACGTTCTCTATATAATTGTGGTACCCTAAGACAAAAGTGCTTAGTTTGTCCTTTGCTTTTGTCTTACAGTTTCTTTTAAGCATAGGACTGATGTGTGCTTTCGGTATAGGGAACTACATCTGTTTATGTGATTTTCTTTAAGCCAGATATTTATCAGCATGACAATGAAATCCACTGGGACCTCCTTCAGTTGATAGCTCGAGCCATTGATATGGTCATCATTTATTTCCAGAAGGCTGCTTCCGTACGATAGAAATACTCTTTTATCCTTTTAGAATCCTTTACCTATACAACATATTTTGCATGCAGATAGACTGGCTTTTCCTAAATTTTAAAATCCCATTACGAGTAGGTCACAAAAAAATGTTGAGTGCGTCCGCACAGAGCAATTTGAAGATAATATTGACACTGGCAAGGTAAACCAATGTCCTATCCCTATTCAGCTGTATTTATAGTCAGCAGGATTTGAGAACTCATTATTGTTGATACTGTTGAGACCATACATCAAAAATATAATTCCGTCTTTAAACTAAAGCAAAAATAAATGATTTTCCAGGCCAAACCTACTTCCTCAGCTAGCATCTATGTTTCATTTTATTTTTTAACAGACAGATCTATTTGCTTCGTGCACTTTGGGTTTTCTTACATAAATAAAATTGTCCCAGTTAGTTGCACTACCCTTTTACTTTTTCCACTATCAGTGCAGAACATATAGCGCCGATCACTTCAGTCAAAAACTTTCAGAATTTGTTGACAGAAGCGATCCATTTCAGATATGTTCGGAGGCATGATCATTTATCTAGACCCATGCTACCTATGATACCAAATCTTTTTTGTGCTATTATGACAGATTTAATAAGTGTCTTGCATACTCCTCATGCTACTAACCATTTTCCTTATCCTACAGGTATATGAAACAGTGACATGGATCTGGCATTTTGTGACATTTGAACAAGTTTAACAATGGCGATGACATTGAGTATTCGATGAATAAGATGTCCATAACACCGCACCGCACTTTCTACCATCCACTGGCTACAAACAGTGAGTTCAGCAGCATGCCTGCGAGGATCAGACCTTCCGTGAGCCCTCCATCATAGCTGGCCATCACTATTCTGTTCTAGTCAGCTCTTTACTTGACTGATGATGACAAAGCCAGATGCTATGAAGTTGCACGTGCCAAGAAGGAACCAGGGGATGACGATCAAACAGATACCGGAGCTTACCCATTATTCTGCAGTTTGTAGGGTACCATTTGGGGTGAAATGCAGAGTGTATATGTGTTTCAGGGCACATTGTGGGAAATGGTTTTGTGATTGTATACTTGGTTGGCACCCCTCAGGGATGTGTATTAAAGACAATGTGTTATGACTTGAAATGGTTCACCGAAAGTATTCTCTTGGGGACATCAATGGTCTAATGTTAGGGTAGTCCCAATGGTGCATTGATGATGGTTTCTATCCACATTAAATGACTTGCCACGTAGGCAAAACGCTGACATGGCAACGTAATTAATGAAGAAAGAGAGCAAAAATCATAGAAATGGTTTCTTCATGAAGAAACCAGGTCTACTCTTGACCTAATGCAGCAAGAAACCATGAAGTCGCCATTGGAGAGAAACCACTAGTTTCTAGGGAGCTCGTGTCGCATTCCCATTGGAGGAAAAGATAGAGTTGGGAGAGAGAAAGAGAAAATAGTTATTACTCATAGAAACCATGGGTTGGAAAGCAGTACTTTTTTGGTGTGGTATCCTATGTTATAGAAACTACTAGTTTCTTTTATTGGGACTGCGCTTAGAATGTGGAAACAGTTGCCGATGGGCAGCCAGTAACGTAGTCGGTTTACAACTGCGCGGAATCTGTGTCAACCACGCTCCGCCTAACAGCCTCTCGTTGACTCGTCCGGAGCAAATCCCTGTTGAGCCCTTGTTGAGGGATTTGATCCAGACGAGTCGGGTGGGGAGCTTCATCTCGCACTGTGTTGCTTCAGACTCAACCTGGACTCTATCGACCGCCTTCTTGGTGATGTCAAGTTTGGCTTGAACATACATAAATTGCTCAAAAACCCATAGATGTCGGCCGGTGATTTGGTGAAATCGGGTCTAAATCAAATGGCACCAACCTCATATAGCAGATTCTCTAGGAGTTTTGTGGATCTCACAAATGAAGGAATACCATAAAATTAGACTGTCGTGAATATTCTTAAAAGAATAATCTTGAAACTCTTTATCAGGATGGACTCTTTGAAGCAGGAGAGTTTCTCTGTCGACAACCTAGGGTTTTTTTTAGTCCTTTACCTGTATGTCATTATAAAAGTTAGTAATTACCTATGAGTCACTAAAAAAATCTGAGCGGTCATAGGTGTCGTTGGTCTAAACTTTTTTTTTTCCTCCGAGCCATTCCGTCCTCGCGGTTCGCCACACGTCCTTCCTCGCATGTGCTATGATAGTCAAATTAAGCTGGCGACCCATCGGTTTGTCCCAAGCAGGACGCAACGGCGAGGCAGAGGGCGCGGACAAGGAGGTGGAGCGGGTAGTGGGCGCGGAGGTGCGCAGCGACCCCGACGTGG